>NC_134689.1:176835261-177466928 GCF_050947455.1 Rhinoderma darwinii | reverse complement strand
CGTGGGATGGCTGGATGCGCTGATTGCCGGGGCTCTTCCTCCGGTTCCAGCGGCTGGAGAGGAGAGTGAGGGACGCAGCAGCAGGCGTTCCAGGCCTCAGGAGAGGCCTTCATCTGCAGAGACGCCTCGGTCTGGTCGGCGCCGAGGGAGCCCCTCCAGGGACCCTCCTCCTCCTGCTGGTCCGGAGCTGCACCCTGGCGTCGGTCCACGGAGGTCTGGGAGGAATCCCATCAGGCGGGCGAGACCGGAGGTGACAGGAGGGGGGGGGCCGCGGCGGCCATCTTCCTCCCTCCTGTCTTCAACAACAACGCCGGAAGTGGAGGCGGGACCGGATGCGCGCGCAAGACCGGATGCGCGCACAGGACCGGATGTGCGTGCGGGGCCGGATGCGCGCGCAGGTCCGGAAGTGACGGCTTTCTCCGGCGCCGATGCTCCAGGTGCCGGAGGAGCTCAGCGGACAGACATCAGGACACCAGCGCCGACCCGCAGGAAGAGGCGGGCGGCATCTAGATGGGGAGCGAGATCGCCTCCTGCAGGAGCAGGGAGGCGTGCGGCGGCGACAGCGACCGGAGGTACCCGGGCAACTTCTTGGAATGACGCCGGGCCCCATCCGGACGAGGGGGGGCAGCGGTCTGCTATACAGGCAGCGACGACTACAAGAAGATTTTATTTTGACAGCCCTGCAGAAGGACTGGATCGGCAGGGCTGTCGTTCTGAATATGCCACGCCACCAGGGGGTGGCAGGATCGTGGACGGGCCGCATTCCGCGGAGCCTAGAGCAGCAGCGACTGGAAGTGCGGGGAGCTACGGGGAGCGTGGGGTGCAGGAGCACCACTCCCTAGGATCGTCACGACCGACGCCTGGATTATCTGGAGTGATGGACGCGTCCGCTGGGAGGTCACCTCAGGGACGTACGGGTGAGTCTACCACTGATGTGGTGCCGGGGATGTGTGGGGGGGATGTGGGGGGGATATTGTCAATGTCACAGATGCAATTGTTGTTTAGAGGGATGCAGGAGTATTTTATGAGAATTGTGCCAGGCGTAGAGCAGTCGCCAGCGAGGGTATGGGGCGCTGCTAGTGAGGCGTCTGCTAGTGCGGCAGGGAGTGCGGTTGCTAATGAGGCGATTTCTGGTGCAGCTGCGGCAGTGATTGCGGGTGTTAGTGAAGTGGCGCCGGTTGTGGGTGCCGTAGTGGCTGTGGGAAAAGCAGTTGACGAGGCGGCTAGTACAGCTAAGAAGGTGGTGGAGGATGTGCGTTTGGCTGACGCCGCTAAAGGTGAGGTTTATGTGTGTTTTGAGGGCCCGCTGGGGGCACATTTGAAGGTGGAGATTAGGGAAAAGATATGGAAAGATGAATATGTTGAGATTTTTTCTTTGCTGCCGTTAGAGAAGTTTAATTTGGACCGGTGGAAACCGGATGAAAGTAAGAAGGAGGAGGAGGAGCGGCGGCGGTATCGTTTGATTCCACGGACTTTTGCGAATTGGCTGCAGGCCTTCGCTATCTTGGCTAGTGTGGTGGGTGAGAAGGCGCCGGAGAACTGTTCGGCGCTATTCTGTTATATGGATTCGGTAGGGGAGGCGTATCGTGTATACGGTGGTAATGCGTGGTTGCGGTATGACGAACAGTTTCGTCAGCGGAAGTCGGTGCGCCCGTCGTTGCGATGGGATCACAAGGATATCAGTTTATGGATGCGTCTGATGTCTGCGCCAAAACAGGGGCAGCAGCCCTTTCGTGATGCGGCCGGCGGTCAGGGGTCAGCAGCGGGTCGGTCAGGATCCTCAGGAAAGGGGTGTTGCTGGCAGTATAATGAGGGGCATTGCAAGTTCGGCCCAGATTGTAGGTACAAGCACGAGTGCTCCGGTTGCGGAGGCGCCCATGGTTTGTCCAGATGCTTCAAGAAGCATAAGGGCAGGCAGGGAGATGCTGAGCAGAAGAGGGGCGACGCCGGTGAGGGTGGAAAGGATGCTCCCGTTTTTAAGGGGCTATCCAAATAAGAAAGTGGCGGATTTGTTGTGGTTAGGATTTTCAGAAGGTTTTCGGATTCCTTGTACGTCGGTTGGACGTGACGGGGTAGTCCGTAATTTGTCGTCTGCTTTGGCGCGGCCTGATCTGGTTACGGATAAGCTGCTGAAGGAGGTGGCTTTGGGCCGCATGGCGGGGCCGTTTTCCTCCCCGCCTGTTCAGAATTTGCGTGTTTCCCCGTTAGGTTTGGTTCCAAAAAAGGAGGT
Source organism: Rhinoderma darwinii (assembly GCF_050947455.1). Classification (NCBI taxonomy): domain Eukaryota; kingdom Metazoa; phylum Chordata; class Amphibia; order Anura; family Rhinodermatidae; genus Rhinoderma; species Rhinoderma darwinii. The sequence goes on along the minus strand of NC_134689.1, from coordinate 177,464,698 downwards.
GAATAAATTCCGCCTTATTCATCACTTGTCTTATCCGGAAGGCGAGTCGGTGAATGACGGCATTGATCCGGCCCTGTGCGCGGTCAGTTACACTAACTTTGATGCGGCGGTTGTTTGGGTTCGGAAATACGGGAAGGGCTCTCTGTTAGCGAAAACTGACATTGAGGCCGCTTTTCGTTTATTGCCGGTGCATCCGGATAGTTTTTGTTTGCTGGGATGTTATTGGCAGGAGGAATATTTTGTGGATTGTTGCCTCCCGATGGGCTGCTCCATTTCATGCGCTTATTTTGAGATGTTTAGCACGTTTTTGGAGTGGGTGGTCCGTCGGGAGGCGCAGGTGCAATCTGCCCTACATTATCTGGATGATTTCCTGTTTATCGGTCCGCCGGGTACCTATGTGTGTGCAGGATTGCTACACACTATGGAGAGAGTGGCAATGGATTTTGGGGTACCTTTGGCGCCTGAGAAAACTGAGGGACCCACGACGGTCATTAAGTTTTTGGGAATCATGATTGATTCAGATAACATGGAGTGTCGCTTGCCTGATGATAAGTTGCTGGAGATGAGAGAGTTGGTGGCGAGTGCGCTGCGCAGGAAGAAGATACAATTGCGGGACTTGCAATCCTTGTTGGGGCATTTGAATTTCGCTTGTAGGATTATGCCCATGGGGCGGGTGTTTTGCAGGCGGTTGGCGAATGCTACCGCAGGGGTGCATTCCCCTCATCATTTCATTAGGTTGTCGGCGGAGGTGAAAGCTGACTTGTTGGTGTGGGGGGAGTTTTTGCAGACCTATAATGGGCGGTCGGTGCTCATGTATCAGCCGGTGTCTAGTGTGGACTTGGAGCTGTATACTGATGCATCAGGTGCATGTGGATTTGGGGCTTATTTCCAGGGGCAGTGGTGTGCAGGAGTTTGGCCTGATACATGGCATGAATGTGGTTTTGTCCGTAACTTGGCTCTGCTGGAATTGTTCCCGATTGTGGTGGCTGCGGAGTTGTGGGGGGATTGTCTGCGGGACCGGAGAGTGCGTTTCGTATGTGACAATCTAGGTGTCGTTCAGGCTGTTAATGCGCAGACAGCTAATTCTCCGCCAGTCGTGCGACTATTGCGACATTTAGTTTTGAGAGGTCTGATGTTGAATGCGCATTTTGTGGCAGTGCATATTCCTGGGGTGCTGAATTCTGTGGCTGATTCCCTTTCTCGTCAACAGTGGGACAGGTTTCGTCTGCTGGCGCCGGGGGCGGAGTCTCATGGCCTGCCTTGTCCAGAGCATCTGTGGAAGGTGGTGTGACAATGGCGATGTCGCTTGTGGAAAGGTCGGTTAGTGCGGTCACGTGGCAGAGGTACAGTGCGGTGTGGCAAGTATGGGAGACGTTGTTGGAAAATGCGCAGGCAGGTATTGCAGATCGGCAGGCGTGTGTGCTGTATTTTATAGGAAATGCGTACAGTGAGGGGTCGTCTGCAGCAATGGTCGCTCGCAGTTTGTCGGCCTTGGCTTTTTGGTTTAAGAAGAAAGGTGAGGAGGACGTGACTAAGTCCTTTCTGGTGCGGCAGGCAATGAAGGGTTTCAGGAGGGGTTCCGCAGTTAGGGATCTCAGGAAGCCGGTGTCATTTGAGCTGTTGGTAGCGATTTGTGAATTGTTGAGGGAGGTTTGTGTTTCAGCATTTGAAGTGCGGCTATTTACACTGGCCTTTTCTTTGGCTTTCTTTGGGGCGTTCCGGATATCGGAGTTGGTGTCGGCCAGTAAGAGTGTGGCAGGGGGTTTATTGTATGCTGATGTGGATTTGGATGGCTCCTGCCTTTCTTGTTTGCTCCGTAGATCTAAGACAGATCAGGAGGGGAGAGGTTTTGTGGTGCGTTTGTATGAGTTACCAGGGTCGCGGGTGTGCCCGGTCCGCTGTTTTCGGGAGTTTGTTGCGGTGAGGCCTGAGGGCCCGGCATCCTTGTTGGTTCATGCAGACGGGCTGTCTCTGTCAAAATTCCAGTTTTCACAGGTGTTCAAAAAATGTATCCTGTTGTCCGGCAGAGGGGGAGCAGGTTTTAGCTCTCATTCCTTTAGAATTGGCGCAGCTACGGAAGCAGCTCGGTGGGGTTTATCCCCGGCGATGGTTAAGAAGATTGGTAGGTGGGAGTCAGACAGATACAGGTTGTATGTGCGGCCTCACTTGCTTTGAGGCGGTGGTGATAAGATGTGCTGGAGGTGGATATGGAGTAGTTACGTTGTTGTTTTGTGTTGTTTTAGGTGCAGGTCCCTGCTTGATTTGGATCAGGGGGCACTCCTACGTACACTGGGGAGGTGTGCGTGCTGATGTTCGTCCGGCCGGACGGCAGTTGGGCATGGATCACGCAGAGGTGCAGGTCAGATGGTTGGGCCTGCGGGGCATGCTGTGGTGTAGGCTGTTACCAGAGGTACAATTTTATGCGGGATTGGACAGGGCGCCGGATATCTTAGTGGTGCACCTTGGCGGCAATGATTTGGGCATTCGGTCGTCCAGGGATTTAGTGAGGGATGTGAAGATTGACCTTTTGCGGTTGTGGTCGGCGTTCCCAGGAGTGGTTATTGTATGGTCTGATATTGTGGCTCGCAAGGTGTGGCGGCAGGCACGTTCCATACATAGCTTAAACAAAGCGCGAGCAAAGGTCAACAAGGTAGTTGGCAGGTTTGTGGCACGCAATGGCGGTGTTGTGGTGAGGCATAAGGAGTTGGAGGGTAGAGAGGTAGGTTTCCTCAGGGCGGATGGTGTTCATCTAAACGAGGTGGGTCTGGATATGTGGACCTTGGACATTAAGGAGGGCATGGAGAAAGCCCTGCAGTTGTGGAGGGACAATCATGTGTAAGGGGTCACACATGATTGTCGTGGCGGTAGGAGGAGGGGTCTTTGGAGGCACGGAATGAGAAGGAGAAGCAACAATGGAGATTGTTGCAAGAGAACTCGGGGCGTTTAACCCGGGATAGTATTGGAGGGGCTGGGGAGTGGTTACCCAGCTCATATATATTCCTGATGGGCAGGGTCCCCAGGAAGGGAGAGAGAGGTCTTGGACATGGTTGGTGCCCTCGGGTCAGGTGCAGAACGGCTGTAGGGTAAGGGGTCCAGACCTAATAAGGAAACGATGGAGTTTAATGATTGAAGTGCCTTCAAGGATCCTTTATCTGGAGTTGGGAAATAGAGCAGGATGTTATCATGGAGTTATGATGTGTTTATGGTTATGCTCTTTTTCAGAAAAAAGGTGTGTTTAATAAATGGCTGCTGTGGCCTTTACACCAAAATTCATGTGTGGTCTCTTATTGGGGTTTGGGGTGTAAGGTCGTAGATAGCGGAAGCATCAAACATACCTTAAGTCAAGTAAGCCCAGCGTAATGTAGGCGCAGCCGTAATGAAGCAAGCGCATGACTAGGTGTTTGGGAGTTCTAGGCTATTATGTATTAGGTATTATGTGTTAGGCTATATTTGTAGGGATGGGAGGGTTATGTGAAAGGGGGCATGGGGCAAAATGTATCTATATGTGGTGGGTGGAGAATAAAGTATATAAGTCCATGCGGGGAAGAGGCAGCCCTCTTTCCCGCTGGACAACAGGAGAAATTTTTGTCCCGCCCGCCCTCCCAGTATTTTCTCCTGTTTATGGGAATTTGTCGGTTGGGGTTTTGTTTTGTCACAGTAGCAATGGCGGTAGGAGGAGGGGTCTTTGGAGGCACGGAATGAGAAGGAGAAGCAACAATGGAGATTGTTGCAAGAGAACTCGGGGCGTTTAACCCGGGATAGTATTGGAGGGGCTGGGGAGTGGTTACCCAGCTCATATATATTCCTGATGGGCAGGGTCCCCAGGAAGGGAGAGAGAGGTCTTGGACATGGTTGGTGCCCTCGGGTCAGGTGCAGAACGGCTGTAGGGTAAGGGGTCCAGACCTAATAAGGAAACGATGGAGTTTAATGATTGAAGTGCCTTCAAGGATCCTTTATCTGGAGTTGGGAAATAGAGCAGGATGTTATCATGGAGTTATGATGTGTTTATGGTTATGCTCTTTTTCAGAAAAAAGGTGTGTTTAATAAATGGCTGCTGTGGCCTTTACACCAAAATTCATGTGTGGTCTCTTATTGGGGTTTGGGGTGTAAGGTCGTAGATAGCGGAAGCATCAAACATACCTTAAGTCATGTATTTTTTGTTTATTTTTATTTTTTACTAATTACTTAGAACTACCACTTATACATTAGTATGTCAGGCCCAGGCATACTCTGCCATTCTGACTGTTATAAATCTCCAAGATCCAGCATGCTTTGCTCCACTGTATTCACTAGTGACCTAGTTCTGCCACTGAACAGATAAACGGCAATTAGACTATTGGCTTAATACCCGCCTTTTGTGCTATTTGTATATATTAAGTGACCTGGTGCAACAAAACGTATGTTCATTGTGATTTAATTGGTAGGCTTCCCTCTCAGTGTAAGCTGTATATTCGTCATTATTTTCTAATATACTTGTTTTATTGTCAGGCTGAGAAGGTTCTCAACAGAAATAAATACTCAAGTTTATTGCTTAAATGCCTCTGTTGAGAGTTTGGAAAAGTTCAAAATCTGACCGTATTTATGGTGGTTTTTATTTCCGGCTGTGTCTCTCTGCGATTGGCTGCCTGCGTGTATAGAACATCTATTTTATGACTTTATACTACTAGAACCACAGTGTAGTAAAGGCTGCTGTAGCATATAGTTTACAAATCAGTGCGTTTATAATTTAGACATTTACAGTTATGTATATTTTTTGGCCTTGCTTTTCATTATTTGCACGATTATTTTATTGCTATGCATATAATGTGTTTAATGTTTAACAGCCCAGGAAGCCACATTAAACTCCCAACCTTCACAAGACCTAAAGCCAATAAACCTTGTAAATGCTGGATATAAGGCCTCATGCACACGACCGTGTATTTGCATTCGCAGTTAATCCGCAAAAATGCGATGAGTTGTGGACCCATTCATTTCTATGGGCCCATGCACACGACTGTGGTTTACATGGACCGTGTGGGGGCCGCAATTGTGGACCGCAAAAACTCAGGACAAGTAATTTTACAGTTCGCAATTGCCAGTGGCGGATTAAGTAGACCATAGCTCCTGGGCTGCTACCCATACTTGGGCCCCCCCTTCTCCACCGCCGCGCCGTAACTATTGCTAACAATACCTTTTTGCACAAGCATTAACAAATGGGTGTTACGATTCCCCTTGTCACAGGGCTTTGTCCCTACATACTGACAGTATCACACTGTACAGGGACACATCCTCTTGACAAGGGGAATGGTAACACCAATTTTTCTATAAGTCCTGGACTTCAGAAAGACTTTATGTGGAATACAAGGATTTCCTATAATAAACATGTCAGGGGACAGATTCTCTACAAATCCAGTGACTCACAGGTGACGACGTCTTAGATCATAGTAGTTTTTTTTCCTCTTTTCTTCTCCATCCGATCCAGCGCTCATGACGACTTCTCCCGGCCATGACCCATTTCTGCAACCCCTAAATATAATATCACCATGCACTGTGCCCCTGACTATAATTGTGTCACACACTGTAATATAAAGCACCACATACACAGTGCCCCCTGTAGATAGCGCCAACCCCCCATGTAGATAGCGCCACACACACCCCACTGTAGACAGCGCCACACACACAAAACACACATGTAGATAGCGCCTCACATACACCCCCCGGTAGATAACGCCACACCCCCCCCTGTACATAGCGCCACACACACCTGTAGATGGCGCCACACACACACACACACACACACACACACACACACACACACACACCCCTTTAGATAGCACTACACACACACCCCCCTGTAGATAGTGCCAAACACACACGAACCCCTATAGATAGCATCACACAGCCCCCTATAGATAGATCCACACAACGCTCCCTTCCTTATATATATAGTGCCACACAGCGCTCCCCCCTTGTATATAGTGCTACACAGCGTCGCTACACTGCAGCCCTGGGATGACATTTCATCCCATATGACTGCTGCAGTCTGAGATTGGCTGCAGCAGTCACATGGGTTGAAACGTCATCCCAGGAGGCCGGCCTGGACTAAGAAACAGAATTCTGGGCAAGTATAAGATTTTAATTTTTTCTAAATTGCGTTTTTACATAACATCTGCTATCTGTTGTGGGTTTTACCTCCCCATTGAATTAAATGGGGAAAACCCGAAACAAATAAGCAATGTTTACGCAAATACAATTGACATGCTGCGGAATTAAAAAAACGCACCGCAGGTCAATTTCTGGGCTTTTTTTTTCACTTACTTACGCAGCGTGTGGATCAGAATTGTTCACATCTAATCTACTCTGCTGCTACGGTTTTAGGGCTGTTCCACACTTAACGGAATTACTGCAAATTTTCTGCCCGGAAAATATGCAGAATACAGTAGCAGCAAAGTGAGTGAGATTTCACAATTCTCATCTAGACACTGCATAAAATTTCCGACCAGAAATTTTGTCCCGTGGTGTGTATTTTTCGTGCCGCATCATGTCAATTCCTGCTGCGGATAATGGACTGAATTGCTGCGTCACCATCTCGCAACATTGTAAAAATCGCATTCAAATACGCACCATTTTCTCCAGTAAAAATGGCTGGAAATGGTGCTTTTTTCTGCAGCGTAATTTCTGCTAGTTTCTGCGGCATTGCTGCAGAAATATATATAATATATATACACACACACACACACACACACACGTGTATGTGTGTGTATATATATATATATATATATATATATACACATATATATATATACATACGCACTTACACTATATACATGCATACACTATATATACATATATACATACACACTATATATATATATATATATATATATATATATATATATATACATACATACATACATACATACATACATACACACACACACACACACACACACACACACACAATATGTACGTACGTACGTACGTACGTACGTACGTACGTACGTACGTACACACACTATATATACATACATACACACATACACTATATACATACATACATACATACACTATATACATACATACACACATGTACACATCAGACACACGAATGTGCACATTATACACATATAAAGTACACATTGTAAACACACATGCACTTACCTTTTATGCAGGATATTTGTGAAGGCCGTTCAGCAGCTTTGAAGGCCCGACACAGTGCCGCAGAAAGTCTCCCCTCCGTCACGTCCCGACTAGTAACTGCAGCAGGAGAGGTGTGTAGAGCAGAGAAGGGGGAGCTTCTAAAGCAGCACAGGGAGAGATCGCAGCACATACCACGGCTGCTAATGGCTGTCACTCGGGCAGAAACTCACCTCGCCTCATGACAGGTGCGGCCCTGGCACCGGGGCCCCCTCCGGTGCTAGCGACGCCACCGTGCATGAGGGGGTCCGTGCGGTCATGTGCAGTTTGGGCAGCCATGGGCCCCCTGGGAGCCGTGGGCCCCGGGCGGCCGCTCAAGCCGCCCTAATAATGATCTGCCACTGGCAATTGCGGTCCGGTCCCATTTAAATAAATGCACATCTTCTGTGTGTATGGTCCGTGATTGCAGACGGCCTGTGGATGACACTACGCGACCGTCCGTGCTGTAATCATGGACCGTGCAAGCGGCTACGGCTGTGTGCATGATGCCTAAACGTAGAGTTTTTTCACTGTGCACTCTATTCAACTTCTGATCTTTCATACATGGAGAATGATAAAAAAAAATCTCACTAGACAGAATGTGGAAGTGTCTTGTTATCATTGGCATTCACTTAGCACATTCTCTTGCTACTTATGTGACTACGTGCCACATTGCTTCTTTATATAATATGTGAAAATAATTTCCATCTGCAAAACAATTATAAATACACTTGATGTTTTTCCCCATAATTTATTGTGAGGTTATGTGCATAAAAATCTTTCTGATCTGTGGTTGAAATAGATTAATAAAATGCACGTTCTGGTGCAAAATAGTAATTTTTTAATAATTTGTAGATTTATTGCACTACGTATTTTAAAATGGCTAATAAAATATATATGTCTTTAATACTACATCGTGTTACAACACAGGAATTAGCTCTTTCCAGGTCTGACTTGTCATACATGTGCTCCGTTTCTGTAAAGCAATTGGCTGGAAGTAGCAAGAAATCCCCTAGCCACAACCTCAGCCAGTTTTAAGATCTAGCTTAGGTGTCCTAAAAATCTTAAAAACATGGTTTGAATATTTTATAAATATGTGGCTAGTCACTTATGGGTTTTTAACTTGGGATACAGTTTCAGGGCCTCCACATTTCTAAACTGTATTTTTGAATGGTTGAGCTAGACATATCTATACAAGCTGCCAAAGTATGTTCCAGTCACCACATTTCACACCAACGTCCAGTGAGGCTATACTAAAATCGAGATTTTATCAGGTTTGCTAAATCCTCTGTTCTGTACATTGTAATCTGTATGTATTCTGTTTACTACAGTCATTCTGTTAGTCATGTATGGGATAATCCACTTTCAATACTAAAACTTTAGGGTATGTCTGGTCCCTGTGATTGTACTAGACTGTGGAATTTATAAAAATATTCGAAGAAACAGGGATAGAGCTAGCTAGCTGATGAGTTGTCTACCCTTCCTCAGTTTTTACTTAATAGTTGTTGGGGTATGACATATTCTGTAGTCATGTGTTACTCCTCTTTCATCTGCCCACTATCCTACTGTAGATTAGTAAGAAGTAATTTATGACTGCAGGATCAGACTACAGGGTTTTTTTGTATTCTGTTTCCATGGAGGTACTTCTTTCTCCATATGAGCTGTAGACAAAAAAAATTATTTTAGATTTAACCCATTCCCGCGATTGGGTGTGACTGAACGTCCGGAATCAAAGTGATATCCCGCAATAGGGCGTACAGTTACGCCCAAGCTTTAAACCATCACTATGTCAACAGACACGGTGACAGCGTCGATGATCGCAAGTGTCAAAGACAATTGCCGAGAAGGACTCGCGGCACAGGACCAATCGGAGTGGTCCCGTGCCGGCAAGAGCAGTGATTGGCCAGTCAGTACTGACAGGCAAATCACAGTGCAGGAGACTTGTTTTGCCGGCATCTCCGGCTCTGACAAGCTCATTTCTGTCAAAGAGCTTGTCAGAGTCAGAAGCCAGTGAGAGGACAGTGAAAGATTGTTTAAAAAAAAAAAAACACAGTGATCTGCCCCTGTTGTGCCCACAGACCAGTGATCACCCCCTTTGGTGCCCATTAGTTATAACATTTATAATTATATAATTTCAGTCACCCACAGTGTCCTTCTGTGTGATCTGTGCCCAGCTATCACCAGTCGCAATACCTGGTCGCCGTCACCCTTCTGTGTCCCTAGATTGCCCACTGCCCGAGTTCCCTGTTAAGTAGCAATGCCACGTCTCATTTCGTTTTCCCCCTGGTAGGTAGTCTACGCTTACTCTTTGAATACAGCAGGGTCACTGGTCTGTTCTCATTTCGTAGTTGAGTGTAGCGCTGTAAAGTTTTTGCTAAAAAAAAATTTAGTTTTTTTAAAAGTTACAAAAATTTTTTGTTAGTAGCTGAACTAAATTATGGCCAAAAGAGTCTTCACAACCGACGAAGCATATGAAATGTTGTGTTCCGATACGGACAGCACAAGTGAAGGTGAAGCACAGTTCGTGCTTTCATCTTCATCTCTATCCAGTGACTCTGAGTCTGCACCCCCCTGTCGGCGCAGAAGAAGGTCCTGCTCTGCTTGAGCTGACATGGGAAGCTGTGGACAATTATACCCCCCAGGTGCCTGAATTTACAGCCCCCTCAGGCATTCAAATTGACACTATGGATTTCAGCCCCATTGATTATTTTAAAGGTTTTTGTTTTCAGGCGCCCTTTTAGATTTAATAGTCCAGCAGACCAACATCTATGCGGAACAATTTATCTCCCAGAACCCCGACTCTCTTTATGGGAGAGGCCAAAATTGGACCCCCACAAACGCAGTGGATTGCGGAAGTTTTTGGGCTTATTTTTAAGTTTTGGTCTCATAAATAAGCCCAGTATTAGAGACTACTGGTTCCCTGATATTTTATATAATACCCCCCTTTACCGCACAGTAATGACAAGGATGCGATTCTAAGCCATCGTAAAGTTCCTGCATTACAATGACAATAGTCACTGCCCACCCCCACAGGACCCAAATTTTGATAGGCTGTATAAAATAAGACCATTGATTGCCCACTACTCCCAAAGTTTTTCCCAAGTTTATACCCCCCAACAAAATATTTCGGTGGATGAATCATTCGTGAGCTTCAGGGTAGACTGCACTTCAGGCAGTATCTACCCAATAAAAGAGCCCGGTACAGCATAAAACTGTACAAACTCTGTGAAAGTGCCACCGGTTACACCTACTCTTTTAGGGTTTATGAGGGGAAAGACTCCTATATGGATCCCCCTTCCTAGGAATTAGTGGAAATATCGTATGGGATCCTATCCATCCTTTACTTGGCAAAGGATATCATCAATATCTGGACAACTTTTATAACAGTGTCCCATTGCTAAAAGTTCTGTCATCCAGATCCACATTGGCGTGCGGAACAATCCGCAAAAATCAGAAGGGCCTCCCCAAAACTTTGCTGGGTCAGATCCTAAAATTAGGAGAGAGCAGAGCTGTCTGCAGCACGATCTGCTCCTCCTGAATTATAAGGATAAAAGGGACGTCCTTATACTGACCAGCATTCCCGACAGCAAAGGCAGCCTTGTCCCTGTACGCGGATCCACCACCAAAGTTCCCAAACCATATTGTGTACAGGAGTACAATAAATATATGGGTGGCGTTGACCTGTCTGACCAGGTCATAAAACCATACAGCGCCATGTGCAAGACCAGGGTATGGTATAAAAAGCTGTCTGTGCATCTTCATTAGCCCCGATACCCCTGAAGACGCTACATCTGTAGCGAAACATGTCGGGTGGCTCTTTTGAAATTTTAACTACTTGTTCCTGCTGACCTTTGACTATTGTCTGTGAACTTGAGTGTGGCGTTCTGCAGCTGCTAACACTCTGTATCCCTATACAACAGAGTTGCTACTTAGTGCACTGTGCTGATCATTGTCAGCTATGGACTTGAACTTTTAATTTTAGTGTAGTCTGTCTTTTGCTACAATAGCATAATAAAAATTTTGTTATTTTAATCAATTTATAGTTGGAAAACGGGGCCTTTCTTGCCGGCAGGCATTCTTTTGCATACATTCTTAGTGTGCCCACCAACTATTGTGGTCCCTCCTCTCAGTGTTTGTAAAATTAAAATATTTCTCATTCTACCCCTAGAAGAACACCTAGAGGGTTGTCACTTCACAATTTAAAAATTCTCACTATACCCCTAGATGAACACCTTGAAAGGTGTTACATTGCAATCTAAGTTTAGTTTCCTAAATGGGGTCACTTTTCTGGGTTTCTAATGTTTTGACACCCCAGGGCCTCTGTTTTCATGACACAGTGCAGTAAATGCTATCGTAGTAGGTCTCAGATGTTGCATGGTGCTCTTTACCTTCTGAGCCCTGTCATGTGCTCAAACAAAGTTTATCTCCACAAATGGGGTATTGCCGTATTCAGGAGAAATTGCGTAACAAACTGTGGGTGCTTTTTGTCCTTTAACCCCTTGTGAAAATTATGAATTTGGGGCTAAAGCAACATTTTCTTTGAATAAAATCTCAATTTAATTTTTTTTACTGCCCAGTGTATGAAACACCTGTGGGGTTAAAATGCTCACTATACCATTTGAAAAATTCCTTGAGGGGGTGTAGTTTCCCAAATGGAGTCACTTTTGGGGGGTTTCCACTGCACTGATACCTTTACAAATGCGACATGGTGCAGAGAAATCAATCCAGCACTACAAAAGCTAAATGGCGTGCCTTCCTCTGCGAGTCCTGCCGCTTGCCCAACAAAGCAGTTTAGGACCACATGTTTGGTATTTCTGTAACCTGGAGAAGTTGCTTTACAAATGTTGGGGTGCTTTTCCTCATTTATTTGTTGAAAAAATTTACAATTTTGAGGTAAAGCTACATCTTCTTGGAAAATAATGCAATTTTTCATTTTCACTGCCCAATTCTAATGAAATCTATGAAACACCTGTGGGGTCAAAATGCTCACTACACCCCTAGATGAATTCCTCAAGGGGTGTAGTTTCCTAAATGGAGTCACTTTGGGGGGGGGGGGGTTCCTCTGTACTGGTACCTTAGGAGCTTTACAAATGTGACATGGTGCAGAGAAATCAATCCAGCAAAATCAGCGCTCCAAAAGCTAAATGGCGTGCCTTCCCTTCCGAGTCCTGCCACTTGTCCAAACAGCAGTTTATCACCACATATTTAGTATTTCCATACTCTGGAGAAGTTGCTTTACAAATGTTGGGGTTCCTCATTTAGTTGTTGAAAAAATTAAACATTTTGAGATATAAGCTACATCTTAATGGGAAATAATGTAATTTTATAACGTTACTGCAGTGTCCTGACAATGAATATACATTACCTCCAGCCAGGACGTGATGATTACGCTTGCTGTGCTGTAGTGTTGGGATTGTGTTAGCGAAGTGTCAGAATTCTGAATACACATCCCGTCCTGGCTGGAGGTAATGTATATTCATTGTCAGGACACTGCAGTAACGTTATAGTGTGTTTATGTGGCTGCACATAGCGATATAGCTATAACGCTATGTGCTGTGTAAATGAATGGGGAGAAGTGTATGACGCTGATTGGTCAGCGTCATCCACTCCTCTGTACAACGCCCACTTGCCCAAAAAATATAACGTGCCCAGTTATTCATTAAGCTAATATAGGTCATAACTCCGTCAAAAATGATAGTTTTTCTAAATAAAAAACAGTGCTGTAATCTACATTACAGCGCCGATCACATCGTGTACAATATAGGCCACTTATAATGTGGTGACAGAGCCTCTTTAAGGTTAATTTACACTATTTAATTTAAGATTAGGGCCATCATGATCATGCATTGCTTGTATCTGCAACTTCTGCTTATACTGCTTTCTGCTACAGAAGAAAACTTTCTTTACTTTTATTTTTTAGCATTATTATTGTGTCTAAAGTGTGTGTATATATATGTGTGTGTGTGTGTGTGTGTGTGTGTATGTGTGTATATATATATATATATATATATATATATATATATATATATATATAGTGAGACAGTGACAGGTAAAGTCATTGAGGGAAGGTACATTTCCCCTAGAATCCTGTCATATGTATCCTAGGCTCCAGGGAATGAGTAGTTCTTGCAATAGAAAGCTCTAGCTTTCCAATCTCGGCTTAAGGAAAAGCCGGAAAAAGGGCCTGGAGTTGGATTGGAGAAGAGCAGGGCGGGTCCCCCAATCCTTAGTCCATCTCTGTTTGTAGGACAAGGCTGCTGCTCAATTAGCTGCACCTGTAGCCTGTGTATAAAAAGGTGCAGACACAGTGTGTGTGAGTCTCACCCCTGACTCAGACTGGAGACTACTAAGGCTGGAGTAGCCTGTATTCTATGTGAGTAAAGACCTGTGTTACTTTGTGTCCAGTGCCTGGTAGGAAGGCACTCGGTATAGTTAGATAATATCTTGTTTAGTTAGTGCTCAGACGAGCAGGATTTATTTTGTATTTTGCCTTGTTGTACAAGAGGCTGTTTCTTTGACAAGAATAAAAACACAGGCAAAGCCCTGTTATGACTTTTAATGCACGGTGTCCCTGTCTCTGGCTACAAAGAAACCGCTGTACCAACCTCTCCTGATGCTAAACCCTCACAAAATATATATATATATATATATATATATATATATATATATAATATATATGTGTGTGTGTGTATATATTTTCAATAGTCATGGGAAAACAAATCTTTAATTATATTTTATTTACTTAGGGTTTAATAACAATTGTTTGGTCTTCACCAACTTCTATAAACAAACAAGAAACCTATGGTGACAAAAAACAGTTCTGAATAAGGCCCTGTTCACACTGAGTTTTTTTGTTGCGGATTTTGCCACGGAAGCCGATGCAAAAACCGTGGCAAAAAATGGCCGAAATTGATTTCAATTGGAGGAGGAGGCGTTTTTTTTATCCCGAGCAAAAAAAAACACTCGCGGGAAAATGAAGCAACGTGCCCTATCTTGAGGCGTTTTCTGCCTCAAAAACCCCATTGAAATCAATGGGAGACGCGTTTTTTGCCACGTTTGTTTGACGCAAAGTCATTTTCTCCAGAAAAAAAAGAAAACAATATTCAGGTGGGAAAAATAAATACATCCTTCCTACTTCCACAGTCATTAAGAGATTAATTAGCCGCCAGTTGTTACTAATAAAATTCGCAAGATTAATGAATCATCAAGAAGTGTGACTACCTCTCTGAAAGCCAAGCTTTTCTCAGTTCAGTGTTCTGGAGTATTGAGGTGTGTGTCTGTATCATGCCTTGAATAAAGGACATCACATCAGCTTGCAGTGAACTGAAGCAATGTTACAAAGAAGAATGGGCCAAAATTCCGCTAAAATTATGTGAGAGGCTGATAGACTTCTATAGAAAACGTTTACTTCAAGTTATTTTTGCTAAAGTGGTTCTACATGTTATTGAATTATAGGGTGTACTTATTTTTTTTTCCACCAGGTTTCTGAATGTTGGTTTACTATTTTTTTAAAGAGACTATATTGAAATCTATTTTTGTGGGCACCAGAGTTAGGGTTAGTTATTAGTTCCTGATGAATAAAAATGTAATTAAAGAAGGGTGCACTTTCTTTTCCCCAGGACTGTATATTGCAGAGTTGCTTCTCTGGAAAATAGATTGTGTTCAACAATTTTCCTATTTTGTCACTTCACTTCAGTAATTACATGTGTTTTTGTTTTTGTCTTATTTAATCTCTTGGAGAAACACAATTTCAATTATGTAATGAAAACTGGATATGTGTGACAAACAATGAAATTTGATTGTCTTAATTTTCTGTAAAATGTACAGTTCCCTCATTTCAGAACAACTCATTTCATGTAACTAAATCATTACAGATCAGGCACAACAGCCTATTTTTCTTAGCAAAAAGGTTTGTTACTAGTAACGAAGTAATGTAAACTATAGTTTGATCATTTTATGGCATCTTTATTTAATAACGTACCATGTGATTTAAAATTTAACAGCACGAAATCATCTCCGCAAATGCACAGTACGTACATCGTTTGAAAATGAACTGTTTTCTCTTTAGATCACATTTTTATTTATAAATTTCCATTGCTTATATAATTCTAACATATTCTGCAGTGTTGTACAGAGATTTCCATCATTCACATCAATCCCTGTCCCCATTGGGGATCACAATCGAGTTCTCCTATCGTACACGTATGCTGGGGTCAATTTTCAATGAAAACAATTAACCTGTCTTAGGTTTTTAGAGTGTGGGAGAAAACCAGAGTACTTGAAGGAATCCCATGCAAATACCTCGAGAACATACATACTCCATGCAGATGTTGTCCTTGGTAAGATTCAAACTTAGGACTCCAGTTCTGCAAGGCAGCAGTGCTATCCACTGAGCCACAATGCTATCTACTGAGCCACAGTGCTATCCACTGAGCCACAGTGCTATCCACTGAGCCACAGTGCTATCCACTGAGCCACAGTGATGCCCATGATTTTTTTTTACAAAGCCTCTGTACACACACGGTTTAGCTTTAGGGATTGTCTAGTTTTGACAACCACTTTTAATAATGCCCTTAAGGGCACACTAAGCTTATAAAGGTCCCATGATTTGCCTTCACCCCCAGAAACGTATTCTTATTTACACTGTGGCTCCTATAATAACAGCTGATCACCCATGACTCCAAGCTGGGGGACTCCCATTTTGAAAATGGGTTATCCAAATGGGACAAATGTTTGCTGTAAAGGGAATGCCATTTTCCTTGAGCCACATGCATCTTGATGCATTTCATTCCCTTAGAAATACAGCACTTCTCCAGTAGACGCATCAGCAGAGAATAGTCAGGAAGGGTTAAAATAGTTAGGAGTGTTGAAAATAATGTAACACGTCAATAGCTTTCTAATCTGCTGGTTTGTACATTAAACTCCGCAAATGACAAGGTTCTTCTTATTACTGTCAACCATAATCACCAGGAGATCGGTAACTGAATGTATCACGGTTTGCCAGCTATGGGACACTGACTTTCTGAAAAACAATAAATAAAAATGTCCCACACAATTCATAATCTTTACTTGGATCACTAAGAACATTTCGAAGTTGTATCAGGATTTTAAGTTTAGCGATCTCTGTAAATAGCGCCACATACTGTAAATCTGTTCTAAGGCAGAATTTTCTTTTTTTGCAAAGTTTGGCTTTAGGCGTATGCTCCAGGTGTGTTGCACATTGTTTCCTATACAAATACTACTGTTTTACCGAACATTAAAATGAAGCGTGTGAACACTACGCCATCTTTTGTACCATAATACATTCGTACATGTACGGTATTAACCTCATATCGATATTTTGAAGGGGAATTAAACCATTCCATACGTAAAAGCAATAAGATGTAAGCTATGAAAAGAGGAATCTATAGTACGCTTTTTTTCGGCCATACATATTCATTATAGTGATCTATAAGGCAGATAAAACATTTTAAGCTTGACTAGTGTTCCCTCTTCAGCATAGCCGGCCTGATATTGACTACTTGATGAGTTCTGCTGAATTTACAGCGTTCCATACAAAGTGATGTAAATAGCCTTAGAATTTCTCTGGAATGCTTAACTTCTGAGCCCTTCTTCTCACTTTTATTTCAGGCTTGGCAGTTTCCCTTCAGCTGCTTCATGGAGACATTGAGCAAATTAGAAGAGATTACTCTTCAGTGTTTACCCGTGGGGTCTCAATAACAAGAAAGCTTGGCTTCTCAGATGTCATTATGCCTGGTAAGCTTGAGGAAAACAAAAGGTATATGTTGCAGTAGCTGCAGATACCTAAGAAATTGCGAACATTCCCTAAACAGACTTTTTCGGCTGTGATTGCATTATGAAATGTTTCTTTTGTTAAATTATTACAATACAGTTGACTAGTACTTGACTATAACCTCTCGTTCCTGTTTTTTAATTAATTTATATTAATTTATTTAGCTAGATAATATGTTTGGAAGATTCGTTTCTGCTAAATCTTGAAATTCAATTATACATCCTACATAGAAATGTATGCCCCATATGATATTTTGGCCTCATATGCCCTTCGGGCAACCCACATATGAAAGCAGGCATAGATTGACCAAAATAATTCCGCAGGTCTCTAGCACTTTATTTTCGACGGACTATTGAAATATGATGTTATGAGATTTTGAACGAAATTCACGATCTGTAGAAAAAAAAAAAATTATAGGTGTTTATATAGTTGTTTTTTTTTTGTATAGATATGCTGTATATATTTCTTAAAATCGTTGTTTGAACTGCTCTTGACAAATTGAGTCCTATCTTTTTATATAATTTATATAAAGCGGGTTAATTTTTTTGAATTTTCTTAATTTATCTTTTAGGTTATGTTATAGCCTGAGCATTTTTTTTTGTGTCTTTATTTTCCTGCAGGTGAAATGAGGAACGATTTATACATCACTATAGAAAAAGGAGAATTTGAAAAAGGGGGTAAAAGTGTCGCAAGAAATGTACAAATTACAATGGTTATTGTGAACAGTGAGGGACAGATTCTAAAGGTAAATGAACTACAGAAGGGGTTCTATGGATTTTTCTGACTATACCCCATATAATTTTTTTCTATATACGTTTGAATGATTGAGGAGTAGTCAAATAACTAATACGCGTTACAAGCATAACACAGTGGCCTCGAAACCAAGAGACAGTAGAGTCTCTCGTAAGGTGTAATAATGAATTCTTCTCATTCCTATGTTTATTGTTATTAGACTACATATGTGATGTCATACTGATTACCGTATAGGGCAGGGGTCTCAAGCACGCGGCCCGCGGAGCTGTCATCTGCGGCCCGCGGGACACAGAGCCGCTAGTATCGGCTCTGCTCCGAGACTCTGGAATTCCCTGACATCGCTGTCCACATATGAACAGCGATGTCTGGGGCTTCACCCAGAGCCGGAGTCCCGAGCAGAGCGCTGGTGTCGGCTCTGCTCCGGGACTCTGTGGAATTCCCTGACATCGCTGTCCACATATGAACAGCGATGTCTGGGGCTTCCCCAGAGCCGGAGTCCCGAGCAGAGCGCTGGTGTCGGCTCTGCTCCGGGACTCTGTGGAATTCCCTGACATCGCTGTCCACATATGAACAGCGATGTCTGGGGCTTCCCCAGAGCCGGAGTCCCGAGCAGAGCGCTGGTGTCGGCTCTGCTCCGGGACTCTGTGGAATTCCCTGACATCGCTGCCCATATATGGACAGTGTGTCAGGGTCTTGCCCAGAGCGGAGCAGAGCGCTGGTGTCGGCTTTGCTCCTGGACTCTGTGGAATTCCCTGACATCGCTGTCCACATATGAACAGCGATGTCTGGGGGCTTCCCCAGAGCCGGAGTCCCGAGCAGAGCGCTGGTGTCGGCTCTGCTCCGGGACTCTGTGGAATTCCCTGACATCGCTGCCCATATATGGACAGTGTGTCAGGGTCTTGCCCAGAGCGGAGCAGAGCGCTGGTGTCGGCTCTGCTCCTGGACTCTGTGGAATTCCCTGACATCGCTGTCCACATATGAACAGCGATGTCTGGGGCTTCCCCAGAGCCGGAGTCCCGAGCAGAGCGCTGGTGTCGGCTCTGCTCCGGGACTCTGTGGAATTCCCTGACATCGCTGCCCATATATGGACAGTGTGTCAGGGTCTTCCCCAGAGCGGAGTCCCGGGCAGGGCGCTATTATCGGCTCTGCTCCGGGACTCTGGGGAAGCCTCTGACATCGCTGTCCATACATCGACAATGATGTCAGGGGCTTCCCCAGAGCAGGAGTCCCAGTGATGTCAGGAGCACAGCTGGAGTCCCAGGAAGAGCCTACTAGCGCTCTGCCTGGGACTTCAGCTCTGGGCAAGCCCCTGACATCACTGGGACAGCCTCTACAAAGGGCACTGGGGCAGCCTCTACAGAGGGCACTGGGGCAGCCTCTACAGAGGGCACTGGGGCAGCCCCTACAGAGGGCACTGGGGCATCCTCTACAGAGGGCACTGGGGCAGCCTCTACAGCGGGCACTGTGGCAGCCTCTACAGAGGGCACTGTGGCAGCCTCTACAGAGGGCACTGTGGCAGCCTCTACAGAGGGCACTGTGGCAGCCTCTACAGAGGGCACTGTGGCAGCCTCTACAGAGGGCACTGTGGCAGCCTCTACAGAGGGCACTGTGGCAGCCTCTACAGAGGGCACTGTGGCAGCCTCTACAGAGGGCACTGTGGCAGCCTCTACAGAGGGCACTGTGGCGTTATCTACAAGTGGGTGTGTGACGGTATCTGAAGAGGACACTGGCATTATCTAGGGGTGTGTTGCATTATCTACAGAGGGCACTGTGGCCTTATCTACAGAGGGCACTGTGGCCTTATCTACAGCGGGCACTGTGGCCTTATCTACAGCGGGCACTGTGGTCTTATCTACAGAGGGCACTGTGGCCTTATCTACAGAGGGCACTGTGGCCTTATCTACAGAGGGCACTGTGGCCTTATCTACAGAGGGCACTGTGGCCTTATCTACAGAGGGCACTGTGGCCTTATCTACAGAGGGCACTGTGGCCTTATCTACAGAGGGCACTGTGGCCTTATCTACAGAGGGCACTGTGGCCTTATCTACAGAGGGCACTGTGGCCTTATCTAGGGGTGTGTTGCATTATCCACAGAGGGCACTGCGGCAGCATCCACAGAGGGCACTGCGGCAGCATCCACAGAGGGCACTGCGGCACTATCTAAAAAGGGGCTGCCCAATTTTGACGTGTGCTAACTGAGCCGCCGTACTGCATCTAGCGACACTTAAACTGGAAAGCTGGATTGTTGAAATAAGCACTTGGAGAAATATCTCAAATTTTAAACCTAGCGCTATTATTATAGTAATGTAGTATTATTATTCTAGTAATATAGTGTTATAGTAGTTCAAATAACTAATTGATTAACAATAATTTTGTATTGTATCAAATTTGAAAGTAATGCGGCCCGTCAACTTCCCATTTTTTCTATATGCGGTCCACTTACCCGGCCGAGTTTGAGACCCCTGGTATAGGGGCTGCGCCAAGTTTCCATACATATATCTGCTGACAATATATATTTAGTGTTTCTTTCTACATTAAAAATAGAAATGACTACACTTTTAACTGAAAGCGCCAAAGCAGAGATATTGAGTGAAGTTATATTAACCTATTCTTATAAAGTGTAATTTTTCATTGAGATGTTTAGTATTCGCTTTTAGTAGTCTTTACCTTAGTTCAATTAGTTTTACAGCTTTGCAATCCAGATAGATGCAATGTTATAAATAGTCTATCGTGGTCTAAAGAGATGTCACATAGCTGTCTGCTTATGTAGGATTTGTAATCTAGATGGGATCACACTTTCCCTAACAGTTTTACATGCCTGGCTTCCGATTATCTAGAATGGCCAGGATTATTATTTTTTTTCATGTGTTATAAGACACATTTTATGAATGCATTACAGATGGGGAATATTCAAAGTACAGCCCTTTTTGTTTAAATGATTAAAATGCTAATTAATTCCAGTTAATAGTTTGTCTTCAAGTATAACCAGTGAGACCATATGCCTTGTATTATGAGGGCTAATATGATTAACATTAAAGGGGCAACATTAAAACTGATAAAAGCCATTTTAGGCTCACCAATTTGCCTCATTGGTAGCTCCTATTTCTCCTTTGACACAATCTATACAAGATGCATAAACCCATTTTATTTTATTTGACAAAAAGGTTCACATTATTGGCATGCTTATTACAATTTAATATCCAAAAAGAATGTTAAACATCCCAGAAAGGAAAAATTCATGTGAAATTAAATAAAATTAGGCCTAATGCCCATGGCAAAGCAATGCACGGAGCTTGTACAGCAGCACACAGACTCCTTATGGGTGCCGAATGATGCCTCCGTGCTCCCCCAAAACGAAAAGGTCAATACTACTTTTATGTGTGTATCAGAATAAATGTACCCGTACACATGGCTGCATATAATAATAATAATTATGTTTTTTTTCAGGATTATATATCTTTTGGTTCAGGAGAACCAGCTGCTCACGAGTATCATTCATTTGTATTATATCACAACAACAGCCCTAGATGGGCCGAATTACTAAAGCTTCCTATCCCCGTGGATAAATTTAGAGGAGCACATATCCGATTTGAATATCGACATTGTTCTAGTAAGAATGATTTTGTTTATTACATCTGTGGTCTGTATTGTACATTTCCTTTAAAAATTGCTCACCCCTATGTTACTTTGTAACAACATTGAATCCCAGGGAATTTAATTAGCCATTTTGACAAATTACACAACAATCTACTGTCATTTCAATTAATAAACACCAAATTATTGAATGCATAACTTATCAACCCCCTTTGAGTAGTTGGTTTCTATCAGCTTTGCATACATGAACACTGCAGTTTTTCCTCCAGATTTCTTTGCAAAAGTGTTCAAGCTCTATGAAGTTGTGAGTGGACAGTTATTTTCAACCTTCGCTTCAAATTCTTATTCCGTTTTAGCGTTTCTGGATTCTGCTACTCCAGGTTAATAATCAAACCTGTTTTAAGAGCTCCTGTCACCTTTCTGATTTCTGCGTTGAATGCAAGAATTTGTGTTTGTTTTTTTTCTGTACTCTTGTTATGTACAGTATTTAACCCCTTCCCCCTGCTTGCATTTATTTTTGTGTCGACATAGCTGTATAAGGTCTTGTTTTTTGCGGGACAAGTTGTACTTTTTAATAGCACCATTTTGGGGTACATATAATTTATTAATTAACTTTTATTAACTTTTTTTGGGGGGGGATAGAAGAAAACCTAAAATTTCACCACTATTTTTTTGCGTCCTAAATCTACGCCGTTTACCGTGTGGTATAAATAACACAATAACTTTATTCAGCGGGTTGTTACGATTGCAAAGATACCAAATTTGTATAGATTTTGTATGTTTTACTACTTTTACACAGTAAAAACACTTTTTATTCAAAATTATTTGTTTTTGTGTCTCCATATTTGAAGAGCCATAACGTTTTTATTGTTCCGCCGATGCGGTTGTATGAGGGCTTGTTTTTTGCGGTACGACTTGGAGTTTCTATTGGTACAATTTTAGAGTAGATGCGACTTTTTGATCACTTTTTATCAAATTTTTTTTATTAAAGTCAGGATTAACAGAAAACAGCAATTTTTCCATTGTTTTTTATTTTATTTTTTACAGCGTTCACCGTGCGGGTTAAATAATGTATCAGCTTTATAGTTGGGGTCGTTACGGATGCGGTGATACCAAATATATGTAACTTTTTTACCTTTATTGTGTTTTTTTAATAGTAAAGCATTTTGGAAGGGGAAAAAGTGGGTTTTTCATTTTTTTTTTCGCATTTTTTTTAATTAACTTTATTCAACTTTATTTTCATATGCGATCATCCGATCGCTTTTATAATACACTGCCTCCGGCATGAACTAGCAGGCATTCACTACAGGCAGACCTGGGGGCCTTTATTAGGCCCCCTGGCTGCCATCGGAGTCACAGACACTCGGCGATCTTATCGCCGGATGTCAGTGGGATGAGAGGGAGCTCCCTCCTGCTCTTCAAAACCACTCAGATGCGGTGCACGCTATTCAGCACCGCATCTGAGGGGTTAAACGAGTGAGATCGATACTTATATCGATCTCACCCGGTAGAGCAGGGACGCCCTCAGCCCTCAGCTACCTCTGGGAGCAGGGAGATTTGACAGCTCCCTGCTCTGTTTACTTTATTCTAATGCAGCGCCGTGGAATGGCGGCGCTGTAGAATAAAGCCCATTAATGACCGCCGTGAAAAGGCTTATCGGCGGTCATTAAGGGTTTAAGAATTTTCCTCCTACACCCTTGTAGTGTTTTATAGAATACATGTCTCTCAGACTTGCCAATCATCCTCTCCCTAAATTATTCCACAAGGCTTTAAAACCATGTTTTGTCTATCTTGCATCATTTCTCTGTTTGTACTGACTGGGAGATCAGTAGAGAAGAAACTCGACTGGCCAAGCACTACTTTTAAAGAGCCTTCTCCATAATATGTATTCAAAACTGCAGCACTCGTTGTGTATTTGCTTTTATGCATTTAGAACGCAAAATACTGATGTCTATACAGGGGCGTAGCTAAAGGCTCATGGGCCCCGATGCAAAAAATTCTTACTGCCCCCCCCCCCCCGCAAACTTCTCATGGCTGACGGTCCGCAGCTTTCAGCTGCATCGCTGGGTCTCCTAAGTGACCCAACAATGCAGCACTAGCAGCCGGGGCGTCACTAAGGCTGGGTTCACACACCCTATTTACGGACGTAATTCGGGCGTTTTAGCATTGAATTACGTCCGAAAATGCGGCTCAAAAGCGTTGGCAAACATCTGCCCATTCATTTGAATGGGTCTTACAATGTTCTGTGCCGACGGTCATTACGCGGCGCGTAAAAAAGACGCCCGCGTCAAAGAAGTGCCTGTCACTTCTTCAGACGTAAATGGAGCCGTTTTCCATGGACTCCATAGAAAAACAGCTCCAATTACGTCCGTAATGGACGCAGCGAAAGACGCCTGCACTTGCCATTACGGCTGAAATTACGGTGCTGTTTTCTCCTGAAAACATCACCGTAATTTCAGCCGTAACAGACGTTGCCGTGTGAACATACCCTCAGGGCTTAAAATGTCTGGGGAAATAGCCCCAATACATATATGTCCGCCCAAAAAAAAGTGTGTATATGAGACAGCATATCTATAGCACTACGACCCTATAAACTATGGATAGGATTAGATACATTGGCTCAGCAGACAGTATCACACATGATAGGATTAGATACAGTGGCTCAGAAGGCAGTATCGCACATGATAGGATTAGATACAGTGGCCCAGCAGACAGTATCACACATGATAGGATTAGATACAGTGGCTCAGCAGACAGTACCACACATGATAGGATTAGATACAGTGGCTCAGCAGACAGTATCACACATGATAGGATTAGATACAGTGGCTCAGAAGGCAGTATCACACATGATAGGATTAGATACAGTGGCTCAGCAGACAGTATCACACATGACCGGATTAGATATAGGGCCCAGCAGACAGTATCACACAAGATACAATTAGATACAGGGCCCAGCAGACAGTATCACACATGATTGGATTAGATACACAGCTCAGCAGACAGTATCACACATGATTGGATTAGATACAGGGCTCAGCAGACAGTATCACACATGATTGGATTAGATACAGGGCCCAGCTCGCTGACATTGCGGCTCCAGCGCTGGACCCAGGATAGGTAAGAATAATAATTTTGCTTCTTTGTGTTAGGCCTCATGCACACGACCGTAAAAACTCCCGTTATTACGGGTCGTAATTACGACCCCTAATAACGGGCTCATAGACTTCTATTGGCGACGGGTGCCTTCCCGTTTTCTCACGGGAAGGTGCCCGTGCCGTTGAAAAAGATAGAACATGTCCTATTTCAGGCCGTAATAACGGCACGGACAGTCCATAGAAGTCTATGGAGCTCTCGTAATGACGGGTGGCTACATGTGTGCACCCGTCATTACGGCAGCGTTGCTAAGCGACGTCAGTAAATAGTCACTGTCCAGGGAGCTGAAAGAGTTAACTGATCGGCAGTAACTCTTTCAGCACCCTGGACAGTGACTACCGATCAGTATAAACCTGTAAAAAATAAAAATAAAAGACGTTCATACTTACCGACAACTTCCTGCTTCCTCCAGTCCGGTCTCCCGCCCGTTGCCTTGGTGACGCGTCTCTCTCGACATCCGGCCCGACGTCCTGGATGACGTCTCAGGCCATGTGACCGCTGCAGCCAATCACAGGTCAATCACAGGCTGCAGCGGTCACATGGACTGCCACGTCATCCAGGGATGTCGGGCTGGATGTGAAGAGAGGGACGCGTCACCAAGACAACGGCCGGGTAAGTATGAATTTCTTTAACTTTTATTACAGAAAAGGCTGTCCCTTCTCTCTATCCTGCACTGATAGAGAGAAGGGGCTGCCGATTAGTGCAGTGCTATTTTGCCGCCAAAAACGTGCTCGTAAATACGGGTGGAATACGTGTGACACCGGACCCATATTTACGAGCACGGGTTCGTAAATACTGGTGCAAAACGGGTGGAATACGTGTGACACCGGACCCGTATTTACGCCAGTATTTACGGGTGGGAAAAAATACGGTCGTGTGCATGAGGCCTAACTGATTTTTTTTGGGTGTTTGTGTTTTTTTTACAGGTTCGGTTGTTGGACTTCGGATTCAAGGACTTCAATGACGGCGTTTTTTTTATTCTCAATAAAATGGTTAATGAGGGTTGTGTTTTTTTATTTCAATAAAATATTTTTTCTATGTGCTTGTATCTTTTTAAACTTTATTATCACCGCCTTAGTAATGGCCGCTGGCTGATTGACAACCTCCATTACTAAGGCGGGGCTTAATATTAGCAGGTGCAGAGGCCAACACTAACCCCCATTATTACCCCGGTACTCACCGCCACCAGGGATACTGGGAAGAGCCGAACCAGTACCCGAACATCTGTAGTGATGGGCAGGCACCGGGGTGGCCGCAGGCTGGTAGTATCAGGCTGGGGAAGGCCAAAAACAGTGGCCCTTCCCACCCTGGTAATTCTGCCTGCTGCTGCTGTGTTGTATCTGGCTGGTTATGAAAATTGGGGGGGACCCCACATCGTTCTTTCCAATTTTTTTTTTATTTTTTTTTAAATGACGTGGGGTCCCCCCCATTTTTCATAGCCAGCCAGATACAATAAAGCAGCAGCAGCCTAGCATCACCAGGGTAGGAAGGGCCACTGTTTTTGTCCTTTCCCCTCCTGATAATACCAGCCTGCGGCCACCCCAGTGGCCGACCATCACTACAGATGGTCAGGTACTGGATCGTACCCGGCTCTTCCCAGCACCCCTGGTGGCGGTGGGTATCGGGGTAATAATGGGGGTTAGTGTTAGCCTCTGCTCCGGCTAACACTAAGCCCAGCCTTAGCAATGGATGCTGTCAATCAGCCGGCGGCCATTACTAAGGCGGTAGTAATATAGTTTAAAAAAAAAATACAAAGACATAGAAAAAATATTTTATTGAAATAAAAAAAAAACCCACACAACCCTCATTAACCATTTTATTGATAATAAAAAAAAAGCCGTCATCGAAGTAGTCCTGGAATCCGCCGTAGTCCAACGACCGAACCTGTAAGAAAACACACAAAAAATGATTAGTAACACGTGTGTTAGGCTTAGATACAGGGCCCATGTGTGATACTGTCTGTGGGACCCTGTATCTAAGCCTACCACAACGTAGGCTTAGATACAGGGTCCAGCAGACTGTAATCTTATACAGTATAAGATTACTGTGTGCTGGGGCCCTGTATCTAAACCTACAGTGTGGTAGGCTTATATACAGGGCTCATCAGACAGGATCACACATGGGCCATGTATCTAAGCCTACCATGTGATTGGCTTAGATACAGGGCCCAGCAGACAGGATCACGCATGGGCCATGTATCTAAGCCTACCATGTTATTGGCTTAGATACAGGGCCCAGCAGACAGGATCACGCATGGGCCATGTATCTAAGCCTACCATGTGATTGGCTTAGATACAGGGCCCAGCAGAGAGGATCACACAATCTGTGATCCTGTCTCATGGGCCCCCTAAGCCTGATACATCGTAGGCTTAGGGGTTGTGCAGTCCCTATACATTGATGGCCTATCCTCAGGATAGGCCATCAATAGCTGATGTGTCTCTCGGGACCCGCAAATCAGCTGTTTTGAAGGGGCCGCAGTACTCGTACGAGAGCTGCTTCCCCTTCATTTCACTACTCGCTCACACTGTGAATCGCCGACACGGATTCACAGTGTGACCGGAATGAAGTGACAGGAATGAAGGGGAGCAGCTCTTGTACGAGTGCTGCGGCCCCTTCAAAACAGCTGATTGGCGGATCCCGTGAGTCGGACCCCGCCAGTCAGGGCTAACCTTACCTTCCTCTTCGGCCGCGGCGGGAGTTCTGTCGTCTCGATGCTGTGCGCGGCGCATAGCGCTGTGACGTCATGCGCTGCGCACAGCGCTTGACGTCATGACCTCGGCTGCCATCCGGAACCAGGAAGGTAAGTAAAGTATGTTACTATAGTAACAGGGGCCCGCGGCCCGAGTTGCTATAGTAACTTTTTATTGATGTGGTGCGGGGGGCCATGGGCCCCCCTGGCTTCGGGGCCCGGTCGCAATTGCGACCGCTGCGACCCCTATAGCTACGCCAGTGTGTCTATATGGTAACAATATTATTCTAAAGTAAGTAATTCATTGAGATAAGAACAAATCACTGCAGTTTTCTTGTAGACGGCAGCAGGTTTTTATGTAAACAGAAATAACAACTTCACATGTGTCCCTTCCCATTTATTGCTATATGGAATGTATGCAGTAGTTGTATTGGACTATCATTTTTGTCTGTTTTTTTTTGTTTTTTTTCTTCTCAATTAGCAAAGGAGAAGGGTGAAAAAAAACTGTTTGGCTTTTCATTCATTCCACTGATGCAAGAAGATGGTCGAACTTTTCCAGATGGCACGCATGAACTCATTGTACATAAGGTAATGTACCAATTTCAGTGAAGATGTCAATCTTGCTGTAGGTGCTGTGTGGTAATGCAGTTCATCCCCATTCACTTCAATGGAGTGGAGTTGCAAAACAAAACACAGCCCATGGACAAATGCGGTGTTCTTTCTGCAAGAAAGCACTCATGTTTTTTTTATTCTTGTACAACCCCTTTAATCCTCCTTAATTCTGAGAGATTATTTTCACATAGTATTATTTCCCAGATGTATTTCCAGTAAAGTGGTCATCCTATCAGGGTATTATATTTGCCATTCGATTAAATGGTTGACCATGTAGTACATGGTGGTGCTGAGTACTCCTCAGCAGGGGCGACTTTTTCAGTGGTCCTCTGCCCTGGTTAATAGAGGGAGGCTACTGAATGGGGGACTCTTCTATGGGAAAACGTATGTAATGTTGGGAAATGCCTGTGACTGATATGACATGAATGTATTTTCTTTAATATTAGAAATTACAGGAGAAATTAATGATGTCAGGCCCCATGCACACGACGGTTCGTAATTACGGACTCATTCACTTCTATTGCCCCAGGACAACTTCTTGTATATTTTCAGAAAGGTGTCCGTGTTGTAGAAAGGCTCCGCAAAAGATAGGACAAGTCCTATTTTAAGCTTTTTACGGGCTGTGCTCCTTTAAATGGGGTCACGGTTGTGTGCATTGGGCCTTAGGCAGGTTTTGTTTGTGTTTTTTTTCATGTAATCATATTGAACATTACTAATTGGATCTTTCTGCTTTGTTTAATATCATAGTATTCAGAGCATCGTGCATATTATAGTTTCTTATTTCTCAAATTACAGCCCTGTAAATTTGCAATGCATAAGCCTTTAGGGTATGTTCACACGTAGTCAACAAAAACGTCTGAAAATCCAGAGCTGTTTTCAAGGGAAAACAGACCCTGCTTTTCAGACGTTTTTTTTACCAACTCGCATTTTTCGCGGCGTTTTTCGCGCCGTTTTCGCGGCGTTTTTGCGGCGTTTTTTACGTCCGTTTTTGGAGCTGTTTTCATTGGAGTCTATGAGAAAACAGCTCCAAAAACGTCCAAAGAAGTGTCCTGCACTTCTTTTGACGAGGCTGTATTTTTACGCGTCGTCGTTTGACAGCTGTCAAACGACGATGCGTAAATAACAGGTCGTCTGCACAGTACGTCGGCAAACCCATTCAAATGAATGGGCAGATGTTTGCCGACGTATTGGAGCCGTATTTTCAGACGTAAAACGAGGCATAATACGCCTCGTATACGTCTGAAATTTGGCCGTGTGAACATACCCTTAAACTAACAGAGACTTAAAGCAAATCTGTCATCATACTATCCTGCCCTGTTTAAGAGAAAAATAGTAT
Source organism: Rhinoderma darwinii (assembly GCF_050947455.1). Lineage (NCBI taxonomy): Eukaryota > Metazoa > Chordata > Amphibia > Anura > Rhinodermatidae > Rhinoderma > Rhinoderma darwinii. The sequence continues at coordinate 177,435,610 of NC_134689.1, read as the reverse complement.
GGAGACAGGTCCACACTAGTATTAGCCCAAATAGCAGCTAGCAAAGAATACAACGGGCTTAGAGCCTATACAGACGAACGTTAAAATCGTCCGCGTGACCAACATTTTTTCAACAGCCGGCACATGGCTGCATGTATTTCTATGGGGCTATTCACACGGCCATTGTTTTAACAGACGGTGTAGACGGCCCCTAAAAAAATAGGACATGTCAATCTGTGAAAACAGGTCCCGCACAGGTGCAAATCGACACACGTTTGTCTGAATAAGCCCTAATAGTTAAAAGTCTGTTGTATTTATGAGGGGAGCGCTATCCCCACCCCTTAACCAGTTATTGAAGACTGTGGTGTATATATGCAGATATACAGCAGCCCTTCGCAACACACTCCTCATGATTACAGCAGACAAATAGGAGTTTACTGTATTATTTTCTTAGCTGCTATTAGCCAAATGGCACAATATTTTTTTGTGCCGTTTGGGCTAATAGTAGAGTTATCCCTGTCCCCATACTATGTTCCCCTTAAAGTGTGTATATATATTATTTATTAGTATGATTATAAGTATTTTCCGAATATAACTTTAATAGCTTTCATCCCTTGTTCTCCCCCACTCATTTCTCCGCCTGTATATGTTACTTGTGCGGCATATGTTCTTTGTCTAGGGGAATCTGTAGCCAGCTCTTACAGATGCTGGCTACGGATTCTATGTTTAAGAGATGCATTTTGGGACGCACTGCTAGCCAGTTGTACTGTATAAAACCACAGTGACCTAGAAGTTGGAGCATGTGAGGATGTGCTATGCTCGGTCGTCTTTTTGTACCGGTTGCGAGTCTATATTATTTACTGTTGTATATAAATGAGAGAAGGCTCAGCAGCATGGGAAGTAAGGGAACTGTGCACTAGGCACAGTACCCTGTCAGACGTATAAATCAGGAAGTGCCAACCCCTTCTGTATTCCAGTGGAAGAATTTGCACAAGTAGATGTGAGACAGAAAAAGGGCTATATCTCTAGAAAAATTGCACAATATGGGAATTTTTTTGTCTTGCAGTGGGTAATTAGATGTTACTATTTATTTACGTCATTCTGAGATAGGAGGTACTCTTTAAATGAAGACCGATCTGCTTTAAAGACTATGTACAACTTTTGGGTCTTTTTTTCTAACTATTATTATGATTATTATTATTATTGAAATGCATTTATTGAATGATAATAATCACTTTTGCAATTAACTTTTATTTAAAAAAAAAAAGTTGCTTCACTTCTGAAGCTTCTATGTATCAAAGCACATAGACGCTGTAGAAAGCCGCACTGAGACGACTCCGTCAGTGAGCTTCACTGACGGCTCAGCTGACAGCGGCTCCCGTGTTTTCTAAGCTCAGTTCCGATCAAGTCAAAGTGGGTCCACTTTGACTTGAACAGAAGTGAGCTTAGAAAATTGTACAGGAGCCAATGTCAACCGAGCCGTCAGTGCAGCTCACTGACCGATTCAGCTCAAAACGGCTTTCTGCAGCATTTATCTACATGAACTATACATAGAAGCTACTGAAGTGAAACACTGCTTTTTATAAGTTACAGTTAATTCCAAAAGTTGTTTTAATCTCCAACTAAATGCATTTATACCATAGGTGTCCATAGCCTTTAATGATTAAGTATTATGGTTTAGTGTTTCATTGTTATGCTATATTATGTGTAGTGCATTGTTAGAGTGCAAATTAATACATTAATAGAGAATGAGGAATATAGAATTTAGAAGCTTCTACTTTATAAAATACATAATTAAATGCAACTTCTTATAGACACAATAATGGAAGATAAAACGTAGTTAATATTTATGAATCTTCTGAAACCTTATCTATTTTATAAGCTAAAAAGAGATATTCACTGTAATAATTATAGTATTATTCTTTCCCTTCACCCATCAAGAGTAAATTCTATTAAAAATACATAAGAATTCTTTTTTATGGCTGCACATGTTTGTTATGCCTTCAAGAACAGTCCCCTTTTTGCATTACTGTGACAGTAGACATGGGGTACAATTCTACTTTGTTGTTGCTTGTTGCAGTGTGAAGAGAACACCGTTTTCCAAGATTCCTGTCGCTACCTCAAACTCCCATTTTTAAAAGGAAATCTACACGGAAATAATAATCAAGCTGTTAAAAATACAAAAGAGTCTTTTTGGATAACCTCATTCCTTTGTTCAACCAAGCTGACACAAAACGGTATGGAATTAGAGAAATGTTTCATCAAATATTAACTATGCTGCCATGCTAGAATTGCCTTTTATGTAGCTCTGTAATGTTGTGATCAAGGCTTTGCTGCTTCTGCAGGAATGACAGCGCAGACTGTTTATATGCAGGGCTCAGAGGTGTGTTTTCGAAACAAAATGAAGTGAGTGCTTATGACAGGTACTGAAGAGCTCTTACAAAAATAGTAGTAATATTCACATGATAAACATTGAGATTTCAAGATATTTTCTGCTTGCTTCATTTGTAAATTACTGTACCTAGCACATGTATTCAGAATGTTAATCTACAATACAGTGCTGTGATGTATAATCCAACCAGAAAGCCAAATAAAAACGTATTTAGTTATTTTTGAGTTACGGTATATACACACGTGTCCCTCATCATAAACTAGTTGACCACTTCACATTCAGCTTAAACAGAATACCGCTTAGTCTGCATAGCGCAGAGTCAGAGAGCAAAGCAAAACAGATACAGGATATGCGAGGTTAGTGCTCCAAATTACACAAACACATTACAGAAGATTTGAGTTTTTATACTAGTCACATATTTTGGACAATATTTGGATCTTTTGGTTCGGGTACAAACAATTATTTGAGTAGTTTGTTTATATTCTTAACATAAATTTCCGTGATTTGATTAAGATGGCCCTTAGGAACTGAGCAGATGAAAATGATTTTAAATCTGAATATGATTTATCAGAGATTTCAGGAAAGCAGTTAAACCAAAAACCTTTGAGACATGCCTTTGAGAATAGGCAAGGGCTAGGGCGAGTTCAAGAAGGGACCTTTTAAAAGACAAACTTAACATGAATATTATGACGACAATTAGATGCATAAGCACTTTCGACGTATATGCTACTGAGGTGAAGTCTATATTATATAGAAATTGGCCAATCTTCAAGGCCAATAATGACGTGTTACCAACATACCCTAGTGTCACTTACCGACGTGGGAAAAAGCTACGTGACTTTTTGGTATGTAGCCATTTGTAAGGTGAATAAGAGAATCCATCAACTTGGCTTAGATCCAAAGGCTCTTTCCCTTGTGAAACCTGTTCCTTCTGCCATTTCATGGTGAAAACGAATGATTTCGAAAGTCTAATTGATGTCACAAAATAGGATATATGACAATTTATCAATTGTTGCAGCTAGGGCATCATCTATTTGGCTAAATGAACTTGCCCAAAAAAATGAATGTTGGAAAGACCATTCAAGAACTATGACGACGTATCTCCAAACATTTGAGTTCCATTAATACAAGTGTTGATATATCATTGGCAAGAAATATTCGCCTGGTACATGGAGGTGATGTTAATACTGGGGCATTTAACAAGTAAAATTAGGACCCAGAAGTGGAAATTCAGATAAAAAGCTAAAAGATGAAACATGCTGGATATATAGGATTACATTGATTTTGTTTTCTGCTCTTTGGGAAATCTGCCATAACCAAAAATATTTTCTTTATCTATACAATTCCTCCTATAAAAATCAGAGTGTAATAGTACTCAGAATTGTGTAGAATAGATAATGCACTGTAGTAATATATTCTCCCAACATATTTTTAGATACAAATTAAGTAATCATTTATTTCATGATTGAAATTGTTAAAAATTAATTCATTATGAACATGACTTTTATTATGATATTGTTCCTAAATTCAAGTTGTTTCTTAATTAATATCATGCAAATTAGATGTAATAATATCCAAGAAATAGAGCGCTAATTCAAAAAATTATATTCCATTTAATTTGCTGTTATATGTAAGTCTTCTTGAGGCCAATTCACAGAGTACTTACGCATGTGGCCATGCGGTACTTATGGTAGATTGTCCTGTATTGTTTAAGTCCCCATCCTGTTTATAAGGCATCTGAAGTCCTTGGGCATGTGCCGTATATTAACCGGCATCAATGTCGAAGTCCTTAGACATGCAGATTGGCCCGGGCACCTCAATCTAATCACCTAGGCATGCACAGTAGATGGGTTAATATTGCGCTATATCGTTGCATCGCGTATCCGTTTTGATGAAGGCGCAAACAGATAAATAATCCTGTCGACCATTGGATAATGACATTGACTTACTGGCCTACGAGAGCAATGACTATTGACTTAGGCCTATATCAATCAAGCTAGTAAGAGAAACTGGTATTAGATAATTTACTTTTATTGCCGATCTTTTGTTGGGAAAACCTAGTAAAGTTTTATAGGTCACTACAATCATCGTGCCCTCGCCAAAGCAAAACCCTGAGGACGCCGTGAAACGGTGAAACATGTTGGGAGGAGAAGTTCTGTATACACTGCTTAATGACCAGCCTATTTTAGACCTGACCAAACCATTTTTTACGTTTTTCCATCGTCTCATTCAAAGAGCTATAACTTTTTTTTATTTTTGCGTCGATCTAGCTGTATAATGTCTTGTTTTGTTTTTTGCGGGACAAGGTGTAATTTTTAATAGCACCATTTTGGGGTACATAGAATTTATTGATTAACGTTTATTAACTTTTTTTGGAGGGAATAGAAAAAAACCTGCAATTTCGCCACACTTTTTTGCGTCCTAAATTTACGCCGTTTACCGGGTGGTATAAATAACACAACAAGTTTATTCAGTGGGTTGTTACGATTGCAACGATACCAAATTTGTATAGTTTTTGTGTTTTACTACTTTTACACAGTGAAAACCCTTTTTTTTCATAACTATTTGTTTTTGTGTCTCCATATTTGAAGAGCCATAAATTTTTTAATTTTTTTGCCAATGCAATTGTGTGAGGGCTTTTTTTTTTGCGGGATGACTTGTAGTTTTTATCGGTACCATTTTGGAGTAGATGCGGCTTTTTGATAACTTTTTATCACATTTTTTTTAAGGCTGGATTCAAAGAAAACAGCAATTTTTGCATGGTTTTTTATTTAATTTTTTACGGCGTTCACCATGCGGGTTAAATGATGTATTATGTTTATAGTTGGGGTCGTTACGGACGCGGCGATACCAAATATGTGTAACTTTTTTACTTTATTTTGTTAAAGGAGGGAAAAGTGGGTTTTTCATTTATTTTTTTTCACATTTTATTAAACATGACCTAGCAGGCATACACTACAGGCAGACCTGGGGGCCTTTATTAAGCCCCCGACTGCCATAGAAGACAATGGCTATTGCCGGGTGCCGGTGGGATGAGAGGGAGCTCCCTCCCTCTCTCCAAAACAACTCAGATGCGGTGCTCGCTATTGAGCGCCGCATCTGAGGGGTTAAATGTGTGAGATCGATACTAATATCGATCTCACCCGATCAAGCAGGGATGCCCCCATCCCTCAGCTCCCTCTAGTAGCTGACAGCAGGGAGATTTGACAGCTCCCTGCTCTGTTTACTTATTCCAATGCAGCGCCGTAAAAAGGCTATTGCATCGGAATAAAGCCTGTTAGTGGCTGCCGTAAAAACACTATGTAATCACAGTGTAACCCTAACTCAATGAACTCTTTCAGGACTAAGCCATTTTTTTTCTTCCGTTTTCAGTTTTTCACTCCCCGCCTTCCAAGAGCCATTACTTTTTTCTTTTTCAGTCAATGGAGTGGTGTGAAAACTTATTTTTTGCGGGAGGAGTTTTCGTTTCTATTGGCACTATTTAAAGTACCATATAATGTACTGAGAAACTGAAAGAAAATTCTTGTGTGGTAAAATTGTAAAAAAATGTGATTCCTCCATTGTTTTTTGGGTTTTGTTTTTACAACTTGCACCCTGCGGTAAAAATGACAACTTATCTTTATTCTGCATCTCAAAACAATTATGGTGATACCAAATTTATATAGTTTTTTTTATGTTTTATTACTTTTACAAAGTGTCACCACATTTTGAGAGCCATAACTTTTTTTTTTTTTGTCGATTGAGTGGTGTAAGGGTTTATTTTTTGCAGAATGAGCTGTAGTTTTTATTGGTACCACTCTTTGGTACATACAACTTTTGATCGCTTTTAATAAATATTTATTTTTAGCACTAAGCGATTCTGGTGTTTTCAAATTATTTTTTTTTACGGCTTTCACCATTCAAGTTAAATAATGTCACGGTGTAATAGTTTGGACTTTTATCGACGCATCGATACCAATATTTTTTTTATTTTTTGCATTAATCTAGAGGTAAAATTGGTAAAGGGTGTTAACTTTTTTTTTACACTCTTTTTCATTCCCCCTAGGGGATTACTGAGCCAGCGATACTAATGTACTGCAGTAAATCGTCATTTTTTTACAGGCTTCCATAAAGCCTTGGCAGAGGCAGGCCTTCATTAAGTCTCCGAACTGCCATCACAACCATCGGCACCCTCAATCACGTCATGGTGAAGCCAATGGGCTATCGGAGGGGGTTAGATGCCACGGTCGCTATTGACTACGGCATCTAAGTGGTTAAATGGCCAGGAACAGAGCGATCACTTTTCCTGTCAGTTAGTGCAAGGTGTCAGCTGTAATACACAGCTAACACCTGAAGCGTTTTCAGCGCGTGAGCCCGCACCATACTTCACCCCCCTACACCAGGACGTGCAGTTATGTCCAGGTGCGTGAAAGGGTATGTGCACACACACTAATTACGTCCGTAATTGACGGACGTATTTCGGCCGCAAGTCCCGGACCGAACACAGTGCAGGGAGCCGGGCTCCTAGCATCATAGTTATGTACGACGCTAGGAGTCCCTGCCTCTCTGCAGGACAACTGTCCCGTACTGTAATCATGTTTTCAGTACGGGACAGTAGTTCCACGGAGAGGCAGGGACTCCTAGCATCGTACATAAGTATGATGCTAGGAGCCCGGCTCCCTGCACTGTGTTCGGTCCACTACTTGCGGCCGAAATACGTCCGTCAATTACGGACGTAATTAGTGTGTGTGCACATACCCAAAGGGTTAAACTTCTAGGATATTGACCGCGCACCATCCTTCACCCCCCCCCCCCCCGCACCAGGACATGCAGTTATGTCCAGGTGAAAGGGTTAAACTTCTAGGATATCAATTTGTCCGGTTATTAAGTATAAGCGATTGTGAATTAATTTCACCTGCCTTGGAGCAACTGAAAGTGACAACAGGTTCACTGGAGATGCAACAGCAAGACGACCCCCAAAAAGGGAATGGTTTTGCAGGTGGTGTCCACAGAGCATAACTGTTCTTAGGTACCTCGATGAAATCCTCAGAGCTATTGTCAGACCTTACGCTGGTGCAGTGGGCCCTCGGTTCACCATTGTCCTGCTGTTACCGATATCTAATATCGTGTTTTGAACTAAGCCACAATAGCTCTCATATATGATTATAAAAACATTAAAGTGCAGAATATAAACATTTTAATCAGTTTATTGGTAAAGGTTTCCTTGTTTGGGTTTTATTTTAGTTAATAAAAGTAATGTTTTATTTTATATTTAGTTAAGAGGATAATAGGTAATTTTTTGCCCTTGGCCAATCTGTAAATACCAAATATACCTTACCAAATATACCTTACCACTCATGTGGGGTCCATTGTATGTTTTGCATTTAGTTTGTGAAGTATCGTAGGAAGAAAATCATTTAAAAGTCTTTTATCACTACAAATCTAAAATGTGCTTCTTGAATTTCAAGGAATTTCCTAATTGGCTAATATGAGTTACCTCTCTGCCTCCCCCTCCCCTGAGAGAGTGTTTAATACTATATTTTCTTACATTGTGAGCCCTTTTTAGTATTCTTGTTCATCTCAGTTAAAGGGCTTAGCCCTGGATGGTCATTCTATTAAAGTGCAACAATCTCATGACAGAGGGACTTTAAAAAACACTTACATTTATCACCAATGTACAATGACAGAGTGTTGTCAACTTCAGTATTACTTACTATTACTGTATTGTTAGTTTCTGGAGATCTTTCCGGAATCATTTACTAGAGGGTCTTTACCAATAGTGTCCATTTATCTGAGCATTGAATGTTCTTTCACTTTGCAATTTACACACACTAAAAAAAATTGGTTCCTGAGAGAAAAACCCCTTCACTGCTCATATACATCAGTATTATTTAAGCAGCCTTCATAGACATGTCACATGCATAAAATTCAATGTCTGTATTGAAATGTATATGGAGATGGTCTCAGCTGAACGTTTAATGCTCAGATAAAAGAACACTGATATTAAAATCTAGATAACACCTTACAGAGAAAAAAAAACCAAAAACATTACTGTCAATTGTTGCCTTTTTAAAAGGATTTCTACCGAAATATTAATTTTTCTCAATGTACAGCAAAGTGACCGTTGTTTGTCAGTTGTTAAGTAAAAAATGACAACCAGTTTGGTTGGAAATCCTATTGACAGCTGAGTTGAAAAAAATACAATATATTTGGTTGGGTAAAAAAAAAAGAAAACATAGTAAGAAACTAAAACTATTCCGATTGCTTCTAATTTACTATATGTCATTTTGTATTGTCTCTCTTTTAAAGGTAAGACATTCCCTTCCCTCAGGCGGCTTTCTAACAATAATGTTTGTGTCAATTGGTATTAGCTTTCTTTGCCCATGTCTAAAAATCCAATGAAATGTGATTATAAGCCATGTTATTTTATTTTTTTATTCTTTACTGCTTCTTAGGGGACATGCTGGATCTACTTAAATGGAGGATGCACCCAGATAAAATCCCAGGGTCTTTGTCTAAGTTAAAGGAGATTGATGGCTCTGAAATTGTGAAGGTAAGCTGCCTAGTGTGAGTAAATGACTCTCCCCGTTACAGCAGTAAATTGTTAAACCTGCAACTTTTGCCCTCCACAGTTTCTGCAGGACACACTGGACACCTTATTTGGCATTTTGAATGAAAGTTCTCAGTTCAGCTCAAAAGTCTTTGATTGCTTGGTGAGTGCCGCTAACAGTATTGGCTAACCATTTAAAAAGTTATAAAAGCCGTCTAATAAAATGTTCTAATTTTTTACCTTTTCTTCTAATGATGTTTTGTGTTTTTAGGTTCATATAATAAATTTACTACAAGACAGTAAATTTCAGCACTTTAAACCAGTAATGGATACTTACATAGAAGGACATTTTTCAGGTGCCCTTGCTTACAGGTACAGTATGATCATTAGTATTTTGTTATTTTTAGCTGATATGTAATTGAAATGTGTCCTGCAGCAGGAGGGACAGTCAAAATCCAAAATGTGTCAATACCTTTTTGCCTTTCAATGCAAAGCGGCATGTCTGTTTTAGTAAATAATTGTATTCCCCATTAAATACAATTCTAGAGCTTCTTTTCTTACAAATCTAAGTTATCGTTACATAGTTAGTATGGTTGAAAAAGACACACGTCCATCAAGTTCAACCAAGGGATGGGAAAAGGGAAGGGAAAAATGTCTACACCTTGACATAGGAGCTGATATTTTTTCGTTCTAGGAAATTGTCTAAGACTTTTTTAAAGCCATCTACTGTAGCTACTGTGACCAGCTCCTGCGGTGACCATTCCATAGAGTCACTGTTCTCACAGTAAACCAGACTTGTCACCTCTTCAGATTGAACCTTTTTTTCTCCAGACGGAGGGAGTGCCCCCTTGTTTTTTGAGTGGGTTTTACATGGAACAGGATTTCACCATATTTTTTATATGTGCCATTCATATATTTATATAAGTTAATCATGTCCCCTATAGAACAAGATGTGGTTATTACTAAACCATACCTGATAGAAATACCCAGAAATGTAATTTAAATATAGCACGGTGCCATTTCTGATAAAGGATATATAAAAAAACAAAAAGAAAAGAAAAAATATTCCAGAAATATAACTAGGCACTCTTGGGTTAATAGAAATTTATGAAAAATACTTTATTTTGAACTCCGAATATTTTCGGGAATATAAATATATACACACAAGTTTAAAAAAATCTCCTGGCCAGGAAAAGGTACCATACAATTGGAATTGATCTTCTATACATAAATTGAGTCCCTTAGAGGATAAATAACATTTATTTTATATATATATATATATATATTTATTTCCTAAGTATAATATCAGAGAAATAATTCTGAACAACCGCTGGGTTGTGTTCACACTTGCGGTTTTTTACAATATAATCATGTCCCCCACTTAGTCGGCTTTTTTCAAGGCTAAATAGGTTTAATTCTTTTAATTATTCCTCATAACTTAGATTCTCCATGCCCCTTATTAGTTTCGTTGCTCTTGTTTGTATTTTTTCAAACTCCAGGGCATCCATTCCATGAACTGGAGCCCAGAACTGAACTGCATATTCTAGATGAGGCCTCACTAATGCTTTGTAAAGTCCATGCCTCTTTTAATACACGACAATATCTTGCTGGCCTTTGAAGCAGCTGATTGACATTGCATGCTGTTATTTAGTTTATGATCTACAAGTACACCCAGATCCTTCTCAACAAGTGACTCCCCCAGTGTAGCTCCCCCTAGGACATATGATGCATGCAGGTGATTTGGTACCCAGATGCATAACTTTACATTTATCTACATTAAACTTCATTTGCCAAGTGGATGCCCAAACACTTAGTAGGCTCAAATCAGCTTGCAATTTACGAACATCTTCCATAGACTGAACAATACTACATAGCTTGGTGTCATCTGCAAAAATAGGAATAGTGCTATTAATCCCATCCTCTATATCATTAATAAATAAGTTGAATAATAGTGGTCCCAGCACTGAACCCTGGGGCACACCACTTATAACCGGGGACCATTCAGAGTAGGAATCATTGACCACAACTCTCTGGATATGGTCCTTGAGCCAATTCTCAATCCAATTACAAACGATACTTTCTAAACCTATAGTCCCTAATTTACCCATTAGACGTCTATGAGGGGCAGTGTCGAATGCCTTTGCAAAGTCCAAAAACACTATATCCACAGCGGCCCCTGTGTCTAGGCTTCTGCTCACCTCTTCATAAATACAAATCAGGTTGGTCTGACAACTTTTGTTCTTAGTAAAACCATGCTGGCTGTCACTTATGATACTATTTTTGGCACATAATCCTGAAAAATAGTATTATAAGTGACAGCCAGCACGGTTTTACTAAGGACAGAAGTTATCAGACCGTTCCTGTTATTCATCCTAGAAATTTATGAATAAATTGACAACTGGGTGTTACCAGTTACTGGTGTGAGACTGTGTAGGGACACACCCCTTTGACAAGGGGAATGGTAACACCCAGTTGTCACTTGATTCATACATTTCTAAGAAGAATAACTGAGGAACTGCACAACTTAGATTAAGAAAAATAGCTCCAGAATTGTTAGTTAATGGGGACTAAAAGTATTTACTAAAATAGAAATGTCAGGAGTGACAGGTCCTATTTAAGAACTGATACAATGGGCCTCATTTATCAAAACTGTCTAATAGAAAAACAGGCTATAGCAACTAATCATATGCACTGTGGTGAAAGTATTTTCCAGTGCATTTTTGGAATTGTTGGTCAAACTAATTGGTTGCTAAGGCCAATTTTGGTAAATAAGGTCCACTGTGTTATGCCTAGTCCAGCCGTTAGAGAGAGGTGCATGACACACGGACTCGAAAGGGGGACTCCTTGGGTTGTGCCCCACTTAGGCTCTGCACTAGTCATAACACGGTGTATCAGTTAAAGCTGAAGTGTTCCTTTAACTGAACCCTAAATATGTTTAACATTTGTATGCTATATACATTCTGTGAATATTTGTTGCAGCCCATTTAAATAATGAAAAAAAGTTATGGGCCCCTGTTCTAGAGCTAGTATTATTTACTTTTAATTTTTCATTTTCATATTGTAATCTTTTTATGTTTCATAAAACCTCATTTATAAGTTTTCTTGTGACTTTTCAGAGACCTCATAAAAGTGCTGAAATGGTATGTGGACCGAATAATTGAAGCTGAACGGCAAGAGCATATCCAGGAGGTATTGAAGGTAATGAAAGGGAGAATCAGATGTACTTTTGTACTCATTTACATACAGGTTGATCTTTTCTTTACTGATTTATGCTGCTTCACTTTGATCTGGTGATAATTGGCAATCGGCCTATTTTTGTAACTTTAATAACTGCAGTAGCCAGGATTATGTAGAAACAGTAGCTGGGTCTCAAACATAGTTCATTATCCTAGCTGTTCACTTACCATATTTTTCGGACCATAAGATGCACCTGACTATAAGATGAACCCAGGTTTTAGACAACAGAAAATGGGAAAAATTTAATATTTTACTACTTTTACAAAGAAAAAGCTATTGGTTAAAAAAAATTATTTGTTCTGTTTCACCACATTCTGAGAGCCATAACTTTTATATTTTTTCATCGTTTGGGCGTTGTGAGGGCTTTTTTTTTGCGGGATGAGCTGTATTTTTCATTAGCACCATTTGGTACATACAATTTTTTCTCACTTTTTATGTAATTTTTTTTAGCGCTTTGGTGACCAAAAAACAAAGATTCTGGGATTTTCAATATTTTTTTTACGCCGTTTGCCATGCGAGTCAAATAATGCTATATTATAATAGTTTCGGACTTTTAACGGACGCAGCAATACCAATTTTTTATATATATTTTTTTATTTTTACATAGTGCTTGGTGAAAAATGGGAAAAGTTTTTTTTTTTTTTAACTTTTAATATTATTTTACACTCCTGAAAATGTATATAACTTTTTTTAACACATTTCATTAGTTCCCCTAGGGGACTTGAACCAGCGATCATTATATTGCTGGTACAATACACTGCAATACATGGATGAGTCACGGAAACAGAGTAACTCGCTGAGCTACGCTGTTTCCGTAACTCTCATAGTAGTGAATGGCTGTTACAGAAGCAGCATAGCACGCTACGCTGTTTCCGTAACTTCTATTCAGTTCTATCGGAGTTATGGAAACAGCATAGCTCAGCAAGTTATGCTGTTTTCATAGCTACCCAGTTCTGGAAACAGCATAGCTCGCGGTGCTACGCTGTTTCCGTAACTCCCATTCACTTCTATGGGAGTTACGGAAACACTTAGCTGTTTCGGTAACTCCCGACCACCTAACCAGGACGTGGCAGGGAGTCAGCGGAGCTGGGTAAGATAGAACGGGGTTTACGGGGCCCCGTTCTAGAGATAGGTGCGGACCCGCATATATCTAACATTTATGACATATGCTGTGGATATTGATCCAAAAAGAAGGGTAATAAAGCAGCTTAGGTCCCGGTGTCATACTGTCAAGCCAGGTACAGACCCTTCTCTCACCATGGGTCGAAACGTTGACTTTTTTTTTTGCGGATGTCTTGACAATAAATATACTATTTTGAAGACTTGGAGACGTGTGCTGTTGTCCTACTACTTTTTTGAAGATATCCTGTGATTATGTCATAAATGCCTTAGAGGGAAGACCCCTATAAATGCCGCGGTCGCTAATGACCGCGGCATTTAACTAGTTGAACGGCCAGGAACAGCACCATTGCTGTTACTAGCCGTTAGAGCAGCGTGTCAGCTGTAAAACACAGCTGACACTTGCAGTGTATGGGACAGGCTCGGCCTGTGAGCCCGCTCCGCTCCAAACATCATCCCCTCCCCGCTCCATGATATGCCGGCACATCATGGATCGGGAAGGGGTTAAGTAAGAAGCGGTCAGGGGGCCCGGCGCTGCCGGATCCGTTGACTGCCGACTATAAGACGTCTTATAGTCCGAAAAATACGGTACATGTCTTAGATCACTAGTTGTTGTAGTAGTCACACAAACCAAAGGTTAAATCCTTGAAACATTAGGTATAAATTACCTTACATAAAGTAATTCAGTTGTCTAAATGTTGCATCCTTTTTACCGTTTCTCTAGTTTTGGATAATGCGGCTCCTTCTGATAATTCTTACTATTGAAAAAAATTATTACAGTGGTGGTGATTTTTTTTTTCTTTTAATATTGTAGGCCCAAGAATATATTTTTAAGTATATTGTTCAATCTCGAAAACTATTTTCATTTGCAACTGGGGGACAGAATGAGGAAGAATTCCGTTGCAGTATTCAAGAACTTATGATGTCAATCCGTTTTTTCCTATCCAAAGAAAGCAAAGGAACAAGTGCTTTGTCTCAGTCACAGGTTGCTGGTTTTCCTTTAATTCAGCTCAAAGTATGCTCTTTCTCTACTGTTGTTTTTATAAACAGGCAATACTATTCATCACCATTTTTATTTGTATAGCACTAACATATTCTGATCAGTTTCAAAAGATATTTCTCTTTTTTTTTTAAGCATAATCTAAAGTTCTATCAAATGCTCCTTGGCAACAGACTACAAAAAGACAATTTGCTAGTAACAGTAAATGTTGACACAGTGGCAGTGCCTGTTGCTAAGGAACACTTGGCAGATTTTTAAAGGACAGGTTCAAAATCATGGCAAACACCTAAAATTGTTAGAACAGAACGTTGTTTTAAGAAAGCCGTCATTAAATAAAAATGTGAGGTGTCTACTATGATTGGTTGTTATCAGGGGCTTAGTGTTTGGATGTGGCATTAGTGTCAGGGAAGTAGTTCTCTTATAGAACATGGAGCTGGGACTATCAGGATCCATGACATTATTGGGTAAAAATGGAAAACTTTAAATTGTACACTTACCTATTCTGGTGTGGCCCTCTACGTTGCCATGAAATGCACCACAATTGGGATTTTATTTATATAATATTATTGCAGGTTATCTTATCTTATATACAGAACAGATGAGGAACACTTTCCAAAGGTTGTAATTATCACTTTAATAAATATAAGATTTTAATCATTAGATTGTCCCCTGACTATATTTCTTGTGTTTCCATACTTCTCCAGGCTGTTTTTCTGAATTCTTTCCCAGCTGTATACTCAGAGCTGCTGAAGCTGTTTGATGTTCGGGAAGTAGCAAACTTGGTGCATGATACTCTGGGCAGTCTGCCAACTATCATGCATGCGGATGACTCCCTTCAGGACACAAAACTTCAATGCATTGCAAAGACAGTGGAGAGCGAGCTCTATAGCAATCCTGGTAAGGGCAGGATTACATATTTTGTGTATTTAGACATTTATGTATAGACCTAAAAGCTACAAATAGGAACACTGTGCTATAATTATATTGGACTTTGCCTTTTATCTGGTACTGTCATGGAGACAAAATGGTTAGGTGTATACCTGTTTAAACAAAAAGTCATCTGGTGGTTGGCTTTAATAAAATAATATCTTAAAATACAGTTATGGCGTATATATTTTTTTTTATGATGCTTCTACTGTGGAAGAGTATCATTGTTTATAAATACTTCATGAATTTGTGGGGGTTTCCTGTAATTGTTAAAAGTTAAAGGGAGTCTGTCATAAGAATTTTGCCTATAAAAGCAGCAGCGCAGTAATATAGTGTAGCGTCACCTGAATATAACACTGTTTTTATTTTTCACATGAGTGGCTCCGTTGAAGCGTTAATAACTTTATTCTTTATATGCAAATGAGATTTTTGGAGCAACGAGGGAGTCATAATTGCTCCAAACTGATCTACCTTCTAGCCCCAGTCCATCGTCCCTCCCCTTTGATTGAAAGGGCCAGGCAGTGTAGAAGACGTGTTTATGCCTAGCCCCGTATTCTTCTGAGAATGCCCGCGCCTCAGGTTGAGAATTGGCGCATTCGCAGTACAGCACCTGGGTATAGTGTGACGTAATCGGCGCATGCATAGTAGAGCCAAGTAGACCGGTGAAACCCCACTGCTGTACTGCGCATGCGCCGATTCTGAGGCGCGAGCACGCTCAGAAAAATACTGGGCCACGCATTGTCATGTCTTCTACAATGCCTGGCCCTGTCAATCAAAGAAGAAAAGGAGGTTGGGACAGATTGTGGATAGAAGGTAGAGCAGTTTGGAGCATTGGTGATGCCCTCATTGCTCCAAAAAGGTAATTTGCATGTGAAATACGAAGAATAAAGCCACTGCAACTGAGCCACTTCTTTGATAGGCTAATTCCTGGTGATAGACTTCCTTTAAATTGGTGGGGTCCTAATAGCCCCTGGTCTTAGTGTAGGGGTTCTCACACATGCCATCCTTATCTCAGTTTTCATGACTCTTACTTATTTGTGTTTCATAAAATTCAGCTATGGTTTATAAAGACAAAACCAGAATTGTATCCACAAGAGTGTACACGTATATATCTTTCTTTTACTTTAGGATCCAGTGCTAGGTTTGACTAACAAAAACACATGGCATCCTGCTGTGAGAACCTGACCTTAAGCAGATATGCCCTGACTTGCAGAATGTGTGCTGGCCATCTGTCCGGAATTTTGATGATCGCCATATGGGAGTGCTCTCACTACATGATGATGTAGTATTTGATTAAAATGTAGCTTGCTGATAAATCCCCACTAAAGAATATTTTTTTAAGATTATTAGTTTTATATTAATTTATGTAGTCCATTATTTTCTCTTAATTATTGCCTCTGGAGTAACTCAGTAGGATTATATGTCAGACTTGATGGTCCGGTGTCTTTTTTTCAAACAACATCAACTATGTAATGATATGGATTTTCCGCGTTTTCAGACTCAACAGGAAGACTTTGGTCTACAGGCTTTAATGGCTTTATTTACTCAACCCCAGGATAATGTTGCTTTTCAATTAATTGAAATCTTTGATTGCTAAGATACTTTGTGTATGCATCGTGGTGTGTTGCAAAGCTCAATTTCAAGGCAAAATTAGCTTTGATTCAGTAATGCTTATCGCAACAGGCACCACAATACTAAAATAGGAAGAAATCTGATCCTCTCTCTCCTAACTAATAAAACCAATAGAGACTGATGTTATTTACTAACCATTAATATACATAAAAAAATAGGCTGTGAGTTATTCTGGTCAGATGTTTGATCCTAAAAGTAATCTGCTTCCAGATCTTTAGTAGTTACAGATATAGGTCAATATGCCAAGTAAATCTTTATTTTAATAGAATTATTTTAGTACAAACCTTGTTTCATGTGATTTTCGGCTTATTAAGTAAATGATTTCAGTCTGGCCTATTGATGTATGGAATTTCCTTCAATGCTCATTAAAATATAGTCTGGGATTTGTTTGGGTAAACTCTGCTTGTCGAATTCTCGAACTGACCCGTATAATAATATGGTATGTGTTGTCATTTTAGAGTCCCGGTTTATTCTCCTCCCTGTCGTCCTCCACCACCTCCACAAGCATCTGCAGGAGCAGAGAGATCTTGTAATGTGCGCACGTATCCTTAGCAACATGTTTTGTCTAAGCAAGAAAAACAGCTCTGTAAGTAATTGCAAGACGCTTATTATATACATTAACATACAGCAGGCTAAAATAAACCGTAATCCAGAGCTCACTGTATTTCTACAATAATCTATATATAGGAGAATACACTGCAGGTGCCTGATATACATCTGTATTGTGCCCGCCACAATTTTAATAAATAGCCTGCTCTACTGCTAGGCCTCATCTCTAATCTATAATTACAAATTAACTTGCGTAATGTGTAGAATATTTTTTTATTACATGCTGGGCCTTATCTGTTTCCTGTTAAAGAAGCTACATGCATTGTCATCCAAGGGGGCAAGAAGATGATACTTAAGTTCAAAAAATATATATATAGATTCACCTTTATGAAATATTATTTAAAACAGTTGTCTGACAAAGACAACCCCTTTTTAAAAAGAAGCTTGTGTGGCAATGATTGCCATGGGTCATGCCTCTCTAACTACCGATGATCAGCAGTTATCACCAGTGGAAGCCGCATCTGCTCATGACAACCATTCAATTGTAGTGGATGGATGCACCAAGTCTGCCCTATTCTCAATCAAAAAGGTTTTGTCCTAATATGATGTCCATATGCACTATTTGGGCATATGAATATGGGTTATCATAGTAAGACGTTCCCTTAATGGCTCTGTTAACACTAGCGGCTTCTGTACATAATGAAGCCTTAACTATGTCCTATCTGGTTTTCGAACACATCCCAACAAATCACATTAACTGATAATAGATTTTGCGAAGTTTCAGTTTGGCTTCCAGGATCTTCTATGACCGTTAGAATAGTTCTGCAGACTGTGCTTTTCTTGTAAAAAATACTGGAAACTTTGACAGAACACAACGCAAATGTGAACATCCAGAAAGATGAGCATCATTGTCAATTAAGTCTGTTGGTACCCTCACCAGCCTTATTGGGTATTGGCGTCATTTAGAGCCCCTATACCAGTAGCTTACTATTTGTTGTGACACCATAGAGTTTATTGGCTGTTGTATAGTCTTCTTTTTTTAGATTACAGGGGGGATGCTGTTACTGCACACTTTCACATTCCAGATTTAGGATATTGTGTACAAATTTAAATCTTTCAGAAAAACACACTTTAAATTGTGTTTTACTGTTCAGTCAAAGAAAATATGTCCTAGAGTAGAAAACCAACATTTGGCTATAGGCTATGTCGGGCAACACTGAAGTTTATGTAACACTTAACCCCTTCCCGCAATTGGGCCTGACTGTACGTCCGGAATCAAAGTGATTTCCCGCACTTGGCCATACAGTTACGCCCAAGCTTTAAACTGTCACCATGTCAACAGACACTGTCATAGACAGTTGCCGAGCAGGACTCGCGGCACAGGACCAATCAGAGTGGTCCTGTGCCGCAAGCGCTGTATTTGGCCAGTCAGTACTGACTGGCCAATCACAGTGCAGGAGGATTGTTTTGCCAGCATCTCCGGCTCTGACAAGCTCATTTCTGTCAGAGAGCTTGTCAGAGTCGGATGCCAGTCAGAATACAGTTCAACAGTATTAAAAAAAAAAAACCAGCGATCTGCCCCTTTTAGTCACCCTTTTGTGCCCACTGACCAGTGATCACCCCCTTTGGTGCCCACTGGTTATCAAATATATAATTATACAATTTCAGTCACCCACAGTGTCCTTCTGCAAGGCTTCTTGCCCACTGCCCGAGTTCCCTGTTAGGTAGCAATGCCACATCTCATTTAGTCTTTCCCCTGGTAGGTAGGGTACCCTTACTCATTGAATACAACAGGGTCGCTGGTCTGTTCTCATTCCGCAGTTGAGAGTAGCACAGTTTACTTTCTGTTTAAAAAAAAAAACATTTTTTTACCTTTTTTTTTTTTTTTAAGTAAAAAAAATAATTTGTTTGTTAGTTAGTAGTTGAACTAAATTATTTGATATGGCCAAAAGAGTCTTCATAGCCAAGGAAGCATATGAAATGTTGTGTTCCGATACGGACAGCGCAAGTGAAGGTGAAGCACAGTTCGTGCTTTCATCTTCATCTCTATCCAGTGACTCTGAGTCTGCACCCCCCCCCCCCCCCCCCGTCGGCGCAGAAGAGCCGTAGGTCCTGCTCTGCCTGAGCTGGCATGGCAAGCTGCGGACAATTATACCCCCTAGGTGCCTGAATTTACAGCCCCCTCAGTCATTCAAATTGACACTGTGGGTTTCAGCCCCATTGATTATTTTAAAGTTTTTTTTTTCAGAGGCCCTTTTAGATGTAATAGTCCAGCAGACTAAAATCTATGCGGAACAATTTATCTCCCAGAACCCCGACTCTTTTTATGGGAGAAGCCAAAATTGGACCCCCTCGAGCGCAGTGGAATTGCGGAAGTTTTGGGGCTTATTTTTACGTTTTAGTCTCAGTATTAGAGAATATTGGTCCCCATATATTTTATATAACACCCTTATTTACCGCACAGTAATGACAAGGAAGCGATTCTAAGCCATCGTAAAGTTCCTGATTACAATGACAATAGTCAGTGCCCACCCCCACATAACCCAAATTTTGATAGGCTATAAAATAAGACCATTAATTGCCCACTACTCCCAAATTTGTTCCCAAGTTTATACCCCCCAACAAAATATTTCGGTGGATGAATCATTAGTGAGCGTCAAGGGTAGACTGCACTTAAGGCAGTATCTACCCAATTAAAGAGCCCAGTATGGCATAAAACTGTACATACTATGTGAAAGTGCCACCGGTTACATCTACTCTTTTAGGGTTTATGAGGGGAAAGACTCTCATATAGATCCCCCCAGAATGCCCCCGCTTCCTAGAAATTAGTGGAAAGATCGTATAAGTTCTTATTCATCCTTTGCTTGGCAAAGGATATCATTTATATCTGGATAACTTTTACAATAGTGTCCCATTGCGAAAAGTTGTTTTCTCGTGACATATTGTACTATATGTTAGTGGAAAAATGTGGTCAATAAATTCATATCTTATTTGGGAAAAACACCAAAATTTTAAGAAAATATGCAAAAATTATAATTTTTCTAATTTTAAATGTTATCTACTTGTAAAACATATAGTAATACCACACAAAATTGCTGCTTATTAACATCCCCCATATGTCTACTTTATATTTGCATTGTTTTTTGAACATTATTTTATTTTTATAGGACGTTACAAGGCTTAGAACTTTAGCAGCAATTTCTCACATTTTCAAGAAAATTTCAAAAGGCTATTTTGTCAAGGACCAGTTCAGTTCTGAAGTTGCTTTGAGGGCCTTATGTACTAGATAGACCACATAAATAACCCCATTTTAAAAACTGCACCCCACAAAGTATTCAAAACAGCATTCAGAAATTTTATTAACCCTTTAGGCGTTTCACAGGAATTAAAGCAACGTAGAGGTGAGATTTACAAATTTCATTTGTTGGCGAAATTCATTTGTAATACATTTTTTTCTGTAACACAGAAGGTTTTACCAGAGAAATGCAACTCAAGATTTATTGCCCAGATTCTGCAGTTTTTAGAAATATCCCACATGTGGCACTATTGTGATAATGGACTAAAGCACCAGTCTCAGAAGCAAAGGAGCACCTAGAGGATTTCGGGGTCTCCTTTTTTAAGAATATATTTAGGCACCATGTCAGGTTTCGTGGTGCCAAAACAGTGGAATCTCCCCAAAAGTGGTTTCGGAAACTACACACTTCAAGGAATTTATCTCGGGGTATAGTTAGCATCTTGACCCGACAGGTCTTTTGCTATATTTATTGGAATATGTCTGTGAAAATGAAAAACTAGCAAGCAAAGTGACAAAAAAACCATACATTTTGATAATGTTTTTTCTCCTTTTTTTTTTACAGTAATCACCGTGCGCTATAAATTACATTTTACTTTTTTCTGCAGGTCGGTATGATTACGGCGATACCATATGTATATCGTTTTTTTTTTATGATTTGTGGCGTTTGCGCAATAAAATCACTTTTCTATAAAATTATTTATTTTTTGTGTCCCCATATTCTGAGAGCCATAATTTTTTTATTTTTCAGTCAAAAAAGCTGTGTAAGGGCTTGTTTTTTTGCGGAACGGGTCGTAGTTTTTATTGGTATTATTTTGGGGTACATGCGAATTTTTGATCACTTTTTATTCTATATTTTGGGAGGGGTGATGACCAAAAAAATAGTGATTCTAGTATTGTTTTTTTTATTGTTTTTTGCGGTGTTCACTGTGCGGAAAAAAATAATTATAGTTTTATAGTTGGGGTCATTATGAACGCGGTGATACCAAATATGTGTACTTTTTTAACGGTTTATTTTTTTTCCTATAATAAAAGACTTATTATAGGGAAAAAATGTTTTTTTGTTTTTACACTTTATAAAACATCTTTATAACTTTTTTTTTTTTTTTTTTTTTACTTGAAGACCTGCAGCACTGATGGCTGCTATAATACATTACTCTACCTAGGCTGACGTTGACAGTCACACTGACAGGAAGCCTATGAGGACCAGCTGGTCCTTATAAGCTTCCTTGAATGACAGACTGGAGGCCGTTGTATGGCCCACCGGTTTTGTCATGCAACCGACGGCAGCACCCGCAATCGGTCCTAGGGAAAGTTTGTTGCTCAGAGCCCAGCAAGCGCCGACGTGAATTTACTGTGGGCGGTCAGGAAGTGGTTAATGACGGTGATCATATTCTCTGTAGCCGAACCAATCGATTCGGCTGTCAGAGAACAGGTTGCTGGGGAGCCGCGGACACTGACACAGCCGGCGTCCAAGCGCTTTTCACAGCGCTATGCCGGCTGGAACAGATATCTGTATATACACGTCTTGGCAGCACGGGGTATGTGCAAAAAGGACATGTATCTACAGATTGTCAGCATGAAAGGATTAAACAGATGGCATTATACAATGCCTTTGTCCTCTGCAGATATACTGGCACCAGGGATACATTACTGAAATTTCAGGAAAAAGTTATCAAGGCCCTGATATTTGATGACCAGGTAGGAGAGGGCAGTTCATCTGGTTCTTCCGTCAGCAGGATAATTCCCGGCCAGCATTTCCCCACAGAAATCCCCCCCCCCCCCCACTGAAAAAAAACAGAAGCCCCCAAAAAATTGGACTCCACATACCATTGTGAGACGTGTCCCACAAATCCCGGCCTGTGCATGAAACAATGTTTCAAAATATATATACCTCCTTGGATTTTTTTTTTTTCTTTATCAAAGATTTTTATTTTGAAAATATAACAAACATAACAGCATACACATGGTTTCATAAATTTGCAAAATTCGCACGCAGTGCAATATAACTACTTCAATATCGCATAAAATATACAGAGACATAGAAACAGCAGTAGGAGGTAGCCTCCCAATCAGTAAGCAGAAGCTAAATAAGAAATGCAATGAGAATAACAGTACCATAAGTTCAGCAGAAGTAGTGCATTATTTAGGGAAGCCAGTCCCCACAGTTGGACAAGAATTGTCGCATATAAGTGCACATTATACTTTAGACTAACACAAACACAAGACAACAAGGGGAAACACATACGGACATAGCACGCAAAAAGTAGGCCCATATAGGTGCTCAAAAGTGGCCATCCAGCCAGAGAGGTAGATCATTACCACCCCGGAATCCAGACCACACTGCCCAAGTGCGGACAAAGAGCTCAGATTTACCCCGATCAGCAGACATCAACTCCTCCATCCTCATAATTCCGTTCACCTCCGTTACCCATTCCTTCAAAGAAGGTACAGTGCTGGACTTCCAATGACGAGGGATCACTGTTCTTGCTGCGGTCAAAAAATGCCAAAAGACACCCTTTTTGAGGTGTGGGAGTGATCCAGGAACCATGGAAAGTAAGCCAATGGAGGCCGAAGTCTGAACCTCAGTATGAAAAAGTTTGTTACCAAGATCAAAAATTTTTCCCCAAAAGGGACGAAGCTTGGGACAATCCCACCAAATGTGCAGCATGGTTCCAGGAGCCTCCCCACACCTCCAGCACTCATCAGATACATTAGGGAATATCCTATGCAGCAAAGAAGGACAGCGGTACCATCTGGTGAGAATCTTATATTTTTTTTCCTGGGCGAAGCACGAGGTCGGTAACTTATGCGCCAGGAAGAAAGATGTGCCCCACTCCTCAGCAGAGTGTCGAGTCCCCAGTTCCTCATCCCATGCGGTAGTGAATGTCAGCTGAGAGTAATCATATTTAGGTAGAAGGATCCCGTGTAAATAGGACAACACATGAGAGGGGGCAGCAGTCAACAACAAATAGTGCTCCAGAGGAGTCTTATCCTGCAGCAATACAAGACGGTCGCCCATGGAAGAAAGATAGGAGCGCAACTGAAAATAGGACCACCAAACCGGACGTCTCCCCGGGCAGGCCTCCGAGACAACAGTCTGTGACATAATTGCACCCTCAGGTGTAAGAGTCTTAGCCAAAAAAACACCGTCCTGTCTCTCCCAACAGAGGAATGTGTCCACACCCACCGCTGGAGGGAAGGAAGGGTCATCAAAAAGAGGAGTTAGAGGACCTGGACGGTGAACAAGGTCCACCGTAGCAATGATCCGCTCCCAGACTACAAGAAACTGACGTGTGAGGGAAGACAGAGAAGATGAAGGTCGCTGGAGAGCAGACAACCAAGGCAGAGACGACAGTGCTAGGGGAGACATAGCCTTCTCAATGCGCACCCATTGCTTACCCGCACCTGAGCGGAACCAGTCTTCCAATCGCATAAGGACCGCAGCTTGGTGGTAGCGTTTAAAATCCGGCAAGCCTGCCCCCCCCTCCACTTTCGGCCGACTAAGGACAGCAAAACGAACACGAGGCTTAGAGGAGCCCCAAACAAATTTAGTTATGGCCCTATGTAAGGTTTGGAAGAAGCTTGTTGGAATTATGATAGGGACGGTTTGGAATATGTATAGGAATTTGGGCAGAATGTCCATTTTAACCGCGTTAATGCGCCCAAACCACGATATGCGGTTCCCACCATATGACATTAAATCCTTCAAGGTGCGCTGCAGAATGGGTGTGTAATTCAAAGCGAACAAATACGACTGTTGTGTGGGGATATGCACCCCCAAATATTTTAGAGATTTAGATTGCCATTTGAACGGGAAAACCCGAGCGAGATGGGTGGCTAGAGCAGTATCGAGAACCTCCTTGGATTTTTAATAAATTTATTCTTCATTCACCTTTTCTGTATCCCATATTGGCCATGACCAATTATTCATTTTTTTTACTGACCAGCCCCATTTAAAATTTGATCATTTACAATTTGTAAAAAAATAAATAAAACAAAACTAAAAATTCCCACTATACCAAGGGCCCGAGGGAGTGTCTGTCTTATCCAGGTTGCAAATCTGGGTGAGAGGAATAAATCCAGATGAGATTGGTGGTCTCAGCAAATCTTTTTTTGCTGAGGCCTTTGATTTATTTTTTGGGCTGGATTTTATGGAATGGTGGGTAGGTTGGTAGTGGGAGCTGCCATTCCCTCTCCCTCTATTGTGAGTTTTCCAGGTTGTCCTCAGTTACTAAAATTAAATTATTTCTTATTATACCCCTAGATGAATACCAAGAGGGTTGTCACCTCACAATTTAAAAATTCTCACTATACCCCTAGATGAATACCTTTAAAGGTGTTACATTACAATCTAAATCTTCTCATTATACCGTTAGATGAATTCTTTAAGGGGTTTAGTTTCCTAAATGGGGTCACTTTTCTGGGTTTCTAATGTTTTGACACCCCAGAGCCTCTGTTTTCATGACACAGGGCAGTATATGCCATCATAGTAGGCCTCAGATGTTGCATGGTGCCCTTTACCTTCTGAGCCCTGCCATATGCGCAAACAGCAGTTTATCTCCACAAATGGGGTATTGCAGTATTCAGGAGAAATTGCGTAACAAACTGTGGGTGCTTTTTCTCCTTTAACCCCTTGTGAAAATGATGAATTTGGGGCTAAAGCAACATTTTCCTTGAAAAAAATCTAAATTGTATTTTTTTACTGCCCAGTGTATGAAACACCTGTGGGGGTCAAAATGCTCACTATACCACTTGAAAAATACCTTGAGGGGTGTAGTTTCTAAAATGGAGTCACTTTGGGGGGTTTCCACTGTACTGGAACTTTAGGAGCTTTAGAAATGCGACATGGTGCAGAGAAATCAATCCAGCAAAATCTGTGCTCCAAAAGCTAAATGACGTGCCTTCCCTTCCGAGTCCTGCCGCTTGCCCAAACAGCAGTTTATGACCACATGTTTGGTTATTCCGTACTCTGGAGAAGTTGCTTTACAAATGTTACAGTGCTTTTTCTCATTTATTTGTTGAAAAAGTTAAACATTTTGAGGTAAAGCTACATCTTATTGGAAAATAATGTAATTTTTCATTTTCACTGCCCAAATCTAATGAAATCTATGAAACACCTGTGGGGTCAAAATGCTCACTACATGCCTAGATGAATTCCTCAAGGGTTGTAGTTTCCAAAATGGGGTCTTTTTTGGGGTGTTTCCTTTGTTTCGGCACCACGAGACCTCTTTTAACCCCTTAGTGACCACCAATACGCCTTTTCACGTTGGTCACTAAGGGGCCTTAGGCTAGGCCGTTGTCTTTTCACGTTGGCCCAGTCTAAGTCCTGCACGGGTCTCCCGTGCAGGCTGGAGCCAGGGCTCTGCTGTCTGGTGACAGCTGGGCTCCTGCTCCAACACCAGCGATCGAAGTTTACTTAGATCGCAGCCGTTTAACCTGTTAAATGCCGCCGTCAATATCGACCGCAGCATTTAACTTGTTTACAGAGGGAGTGAGCTCCCCCTGTCACCTATCGGCGGCCCGCAAATGCAATCGCGGGTCTCTGATGGGGTGTCATGGCAGCCGGGGGCTTGTTAATAGATTGCCTGTCAGATTTGCACTGACAGTCAATAATGCTCTGGTATACGAAGTATACCAAAGCATTATAGCAGCGATCTGAAGATCGCACAGTAAAGTTCCCTAGTGGGACTAAAAAAATAAATAATAAATGTGAAATAAAGATTAATAATAAAAATTACAGTAAAAAATAATTAAAACCATTTTTTTCCATAAAAAGTGGTTTTATTTAGTAAAAGTGTAAAAAATAAATAAAAGTACACATATATGGTATCGCCGTGACCGTAATGACTCAATTATTAAAGTTAATATGTAATTTAAACCGCAAGGTGAGCACCGTAAAAAAACCATGCCGAAATTGCAATTTTTTTCCCATTGCCCCCAAAAAAGTCATAATAAAAATGAATCAATAAGTCCCATGCACCCTAAAAAAGTACCAATCAAAATGACATCTCGTCCCGCAAAAAACAAGCCCAAAAAATCATTACATTGATGGAAAAATAAAAAAATTACGGTTCTTGGAAAGCGACGATGCAAAAACAAATAATTTTAGTTCAAAAGTGTTTTTATTGTGCAAATGTCGTAAAAGCCTATACATATGTGGTATTGCCGTAATCGTACCGACCCATAGAATAAAGATAACATGGTATTTACGCCGCACAGTGAACTGCGTCAATTTAAAACTCATATAACAATGGTGGAATTTCAGTTTTTTTTAAATAATCCCCCCAAAAAAAGTTAATAAAAAAAATGTTGACGGAAAAATAAAAAAGTTATAGCTCTTTGAATGCGACTATAGAAAAACGAATAAAATAGCTTGGTCATTAGGGCCTAAAATGGGCTGGTCACTAAGGGGTTAACCTGACATGGTGCCTGAAATATAATCTAAGAAAAGGAAGGCCCTAAAATCCACTAGGTGCTCCTTTGCTTGTGAGGCCTGTGTTTCATTCCATTATCGCACTAGGGCAACATGCGGGATATTTCTAAAAACTGCAGAATCAGGGCAATAAATATTCAGTTGTGTTTCTCTGGTAAAACCTTCAGTATTATAGGAAAATGTATTAAAATCGAATTTCTGCAAAAAATAAATGAAATTTGCAAATTTTCCTTCCACTTTGCTTTAACTCCTGTGGAACGCCTAAATGGTTAAAAAAAAACTTGCTGAATGCTGTTTTGAAAACTTTGAGGGGTGCAGTTTTTAAAGTTGAGTGAATTGTCCGGGTTTCTAATATATAAGGTCCTCAAAGCCACTTCACAACTGAACTGTTCCCTAAAAAAATGGGCTTTTGACATTTTCTTGAAAATGTGATGTTAAAAACTTTTGTGTCAAAAAAGATAACAGTATAGTAGGTATGATACCTTTATTGGCTAACCATAAAAGTTCTATAGAACTTTTATGGTTAGCCAAAAAAGGTATCATACCTATTATACTTTTGTCTTTTTTGACACAAAAGTATTTAACACTGCATATTGTTTCTGGCTAACACGGTACTACACTACTTTTTACTGTACTTATTGAAAATGTGAGAAATTGCTGCTAATGGCCTTGTAACGTCCTAGAAAATAAAAGTATGTTTAAAAAACGATGCCAATATAAAGTAGACATATGGGAAATTTTAACTAGTCACTATTTTGTGTGGTATTACTATCTATCTTACAAGCAGATACATTTGAATTTAGAAAATGCTAATTTTTTGCACATTTTCTCAAAATTTTGGTGTTTTTCACAAAAAATATTGAATATATCGACCACATTTTTTCACTAACCAAGTACAATATGTCACGAGAAAACAATCTCAGAATCGCTTGGATAGGTAAAAGCATTCTCAAGTTATTACCACATATAGTAACACACGTCAGATTTAAAAAATGAGGCTGTGTCATTTGGTCCAAAAGTGGCTGCGTCCTTAAGGGGTTAAACAGCTTCTATAATTGTTATTTCTTCCAGGGCATAATTCTTGGGTGCCCTCAAGGCAGCTGTAAAGAAGTCTGTTAAATGTCAGTATGAAAGTGCCATTTCATTTGTCACAACACACAAACAGGTGTAACTCTATAGTAGACGTTTGTATACCATCTGCTAACATACAATGACCAGTGTTCTGGTGCCTTCGGCTGTTACATGTAGATTTAAATATAAATTGAACAAACTCGCAAAACTTGTTGCTTTCTTTTTGATAAACAGATATATTCTTTCTGTTGGTGACTTCGAGCATTTGTTTTCCAGGGCTACCTGTTTATCTATAATGACGTTTAGCTAGAATAAGTATGTTAGATGTTTTACTTAAAAAGTAATCTTTTCTTTTAGTTAATGGTATTGCACGTTTATGTAGCGTAAAAATGATTAAGGAAAAAGAGAAGTTCTAGGACAAGGGAACTATTCATTACATCCTACAATATGATCAGAATGTTTACCTAGAAGGAGGAAACGTCTATGGCAATAAGTAAAAACGGAATGGCATGTATATTTTTAACTGATTTGATAAAACTTTGGTTTCAGAGAATAAGGTATTGTTTTATGCAGAAATACTTGGCCTTTAGATTTAGATAGACATTGAGATTTACATGGACCTAGTCATAAGTTTCCCTTAACACTATAACTTTCTGCGTTGTACGTCTCTTGAAACTGTAACATTTCAGCCACTCTTTCGACTGACCGCTATTTCTGCCAACTTCACCATAGATATTCAGTCTTATTTCGTAGGGGAGAGAGAAATAAGCTGGTGACCGATACCTCTCCAAAGACACATAAATGTAAAATCTTGATCTGACATTTTTAATTTTTTGGTCGCTGTCCGGTATAATTTGTTGGTAAATGACATGTGTATCCCATCGAAGCATAGCCTATTGCATCCCAGGTCAAAGACCTAGGCAGAGATGATCGGCGATTTATCATTGCTGTCCAGAATGACAACCTTCAGAGACCGACTGTGAAGTTGATCACAAAATGGTGTGTAAAATCTCAAGTTGTATGGCCAGCTTTAGTCTTCATGAGAAAGTTCAGTTTATGGTGACCTCCTACGCTTTTAAAATCCTTCCTAATAGGGGCCCACATCGGAAAGAGATCAGCTTCTTGCATAGCGTGACACCCTTATCGATCGCAGTGTTAGCCTCTGACCAGATGAACACTCGCTCTCATGTCTTATATGTTAGTAACATCTATACTGACTACATGTAATGAAAATATGTGTAAATATTGTGTGAAGACTAAAACTATTTCATTAACTGTCATTTTCTTTGATGGACATGCAATACTTATAACTATATTACCTGATTTTGTGGAGATTTTTATTTATTATTGTTCCTTAGATATATTTCATAGATTTTTGCACAATAATGTTTTATATATTTGATTATTTTTTAGGAGAAGTCTGCCATGAAGGAAATTGACGTGATTGTGAACAGCTTACTAGATATTTTATTAAGGACTATTCTTGAGATTACAAGTAGACCTCAGCCTTCAGGCTCTGCAATGAGACTTCAGTTTCAGGATGTGACTGTAAGTATTTGTCCCGGCATCTAGACTATTTACTGCAATATAAATTCTATCTCAGTCTGTTTAAGCATGTGGAACTCTTCATTTCATTATAAACATCCCATTAAGTTTTTTGCTCAAGTGTCAACTATGCCTGTAGTGACATGGAATGTGCGTTTTTCTTGCCCTTTTTATTGAAGTCATGTTTCTGATCTTTTTGTTTTTGTAGCCCAACTAGTAAAGTTCAGGACCTTTATGACCTTTTATGACAAAAAAATGCCAATCTCAAATGCTTCTTTAGTACCACAAACTGGAAGAGTATGTAGTATTGGGCTGTTTTCACATCAGCGTTGTGTTTCCGTTGAGGGGTTCCGTCGGAGCTTTCCGTCAGGGGTACCCCTCAACGGAAAGGCAAACGGAAACCATAGCTTCCGTTTGCATCACCATTGATCTCAATTGTGATGGATACTTTGCTAATTGTTTCCGTTTGTCACTGTTCTGTAAAGGTTCAGGTTTTTTTACGGAATCAATAGCGCAGTTGACTGCGCTATAGATCCTGTAAAAAAAAACGGAACCCTTTTTACAACGGTGACAGATGGAAACCATTAGCGAAGTATCGGTCACCATTGAGATCAATGGTGATGCAAACGGAAGCTATGGTTTCCGTTTGCCTTTCCGTTGAGGGGTACCCCTGACGGAAAGCTCTGACGGAACCCCTCAACGGAAACACAACGCTGATGTGAACAGACCCTTAGTGGAATTATTGGTTTCATTTAGGTGTAATTTAGGTATTATAGGCGGTTTATTTTCATATTTATGGTCAATATAGAGAGGAAGTGATTTGACATTATTCATAAGTCTCACCTCTCACACAGAAATAGTCGTTCCTTCATAAGTAGTACATCAGCTACCTTAATGAAAATGTCAGAAGCATACTGAGAATTGTCTGGGACTTGGAAAAACAAGGGTCATTGGCCCTTTTACAACCTGAAATAGAGTTTTATTTAATGTATTACTTTTCCATGCACAATTTTTTATATTATAGAGTTTTCTTGGGCTTTTCCAATCTTACAAAAATACCAGGAATCTGCAATATTAGAAACATAATTGTAATTCCTCTATGTCGTTAACCACTAATTCTTTGCACTCCTGTGCAACAAATACAGTAGGTCTCAGTGACGACGTGTCTATAGTGACATTACATCACATGTCCTCATCATTCAATGGTTGCTACATCCTTATGCACCAAACATCACACCGTGGCACTTACAGTGGCTATGTGACATGACGTGATTATGGACGCAAAATCACTGAATCCTAGTCGGCACACTAAAGTAAGACAATTTTTTGCAGGTAAGGAGTGTTGTTGTTTTCATGCACCATACATCTGTATTGGGTCCGTGCTCTATTTTTCTGATACAGAGTGTCAAATCCACTTCTTCACACAGCCGTAAATTCTGTCCACTGACTCAATAGATGCCTAGTTTCCCAATACCCAGTTGTTCAAGCATATTTTTGGTTATATTGCTTACCATTGTTCCTTATGATGCACAAGATGTTTGACTAATTAGGACTACCTCAGTGTACAATGGCAAAATGTTCCCCCAACTTTTAATATGTACTATATCGTAAGTTTTTATGTAGACTGTTTTGCCAAGCATCTTTAAAGGGATTATCTGGGGAGCAAAAATGTTCCCCAAATTAAATAAAAGTTGAATATGAGCACACTTAGTAATGTACATGCAGGGGTGAACCTAGCCCCTGTTCTGCCTGAGGCGAACTATAGAAAGGCACATCCACCCAAATCTACCCGTGTAACCCCAGCCGGCTGTTTTGACTTTCTGCTGAGCTTAGTGGCCCAGCGAGGATGGCATGTTGCAGTGACGAAATTGTGCTGACGTCATCAACGTGCTCTTCGACTGTTGTAGACCACAAGCCTAAACAAGGCTGAGGCTTACGAGAGAAAACGGTGGGGCAGGAAGGCAATGGCCCAGGGCTGGCTGTAAAATTTTAGCCTGGAGGCAAGCACACAGCACTGTCCCAAGAGCATCAGCCCGTTTTGGGGGCACACTGCAATTGCTGAGTTTGCCCTCCCTAACACCACCCCAATAGAACTGCTACATGTCAATGGAAAAAAAATCTTCCACCAGAGGGAAAAAAATGTTTGCAATGGTGGAGTAAGAGAAAGCTTCACCTGGGATCTGGTACTCCGCCATAAGGAAACATTTTTCAGTCTGGCAAATGACTTTTTTCAGTTGACAGGATGCAGAGTTACATGAAGGGGAATTTTTTTTCTTTGACCTCTAGTTTTTATTGCATTGCAGGGGAGAAGGAAAGTATAACTTTTTTTATTTTTCATACAAATTCATTTTTTTGGGTAGGTTCCAATGGACCGTTTGGACTACGTCGTAGATTTATTGGTCTACTTTGATGATCTACGTTTTTTTTGTTTTTTTCTTTAAGTAAAATGGTGAAAATTGGGTTGTGTGAGGCAGTTTTTATTTCAATTAAAAAACTGTTTCTTATGTCTGTGTTTTTTTAATACTTTATTACTGCCAGTGTAATGGCCGCTATCTGATTGACAGCATCCATTACTAAGGCTGGGGCTTAGTGTTAACCGGTAAAAAATGCTAGAACTAACCTCCCGTTATTACCCTGGTACCCAACGCCACCAGGGGTAGCGGGAAGAGACGGGTACGATCCAATACCTGAACATCTGAAGCGTCGGCCGGGCACCAGCATCGCTTCAGATGTTTGGGTATTGGATCGTACCCGACTCTTCCTGGTACCCCTGATAGTGGTGGGTACCGGGGTAATAATGGGGGGGTTAGTGCTAGCCTTTTTACTGGCTAACACTAAGCCCTGCCTTAGTAAATTGACGCTGTCAGACAGTGGCCATTACGAAGACGATAATAAAGTATAAAAAAAAGAGCTAAAAAAGAATTTTTTAAATTGAAATAAAAACTCGCTCACACAACCCTCCGACCATTTAAACAATAAAATAAAAAATGTAGATCATTGAAGTAATCCAACGAATCTACGACGTTGTCCAAATGGTCCAGCGGAACCTGCAAAGAAAAAAACAAAACATAACCAGTATGAAAATAAAAATACTTATACTCACCTACAGCAGACTTCTGTCTTATTTCTTCTGCCCTGCGCTGCAATAGAAACGAGAGGTCAATGAACTGTAGTTCCTATTGTGGCACACCGGAACTAGAGATCCGGCAGAAATATTAAGCGTTATTAATAATTCTGGCGCATCTGGGAGGTCCCGTGCAGTAACAGAAGAGTCCCTGTATTAGCTATGTGACTGGGGTTACTTGCAGTAACATTGAAGTGTTAGGTAAGGGTGTGAGGTAGGAATTGGCGGGTGGGCCTGAATTCACAGCAGGCAGGGCCTGGCAATTCATTTCAATTGACATACAACTCCTGCGATGACTGCTGTGGCTGCCGCTCTTTGATAAAATGGCGCCCGTCTTCCCCCTAGAAGCGAGGGTCGCTGTGGGTCCATGTGAACCGCGCATGCCACAGAGCATGCACAGTTCAAAGCTAGAATGGGTCCAGCAGGAGATAGGGTCGCCTCCCATCCCTACTTTCCTATGCCATGGGTGCGCAATACAGCACCTGTGTATGTGTCATGCAGAAACACATACACAGATGCTAATAAAGATGGCTGCCCCATCTTTATTACTACAAATATATGAATAAATACATTTACATTAGGGAACATATTAAAATAATTTGAAAAAGTAGGCCCATAACTTAAAACACATAAAAAAATAATACCTTTCCTTAAAAAAAAAACTTTGATGTGCCATAGTAAAATGTCATAAGCTTTGATCACTGGGCATCTAAGCACTCAGCACCCTCGACCGCTAAAACGGAACTACAGTGTGTATGTATGTGTTTTTATATATATATATATATATATATATATTTTGCACTGCCAATGGGTGAATCAAAATGCAATTTTTCACTTGAAAACGATCTGCTGCGGAGTGCATACATACACACAACCGCACTGGTTTGTTGTGCATTCGTGTGTCAATAGGATGCATGGATCCAAAACAATTCACCAGTATTGGTAAATCCGCAAATCCAGACCGTAAAATTACTTGTCTTGAGTTTTTGCGGTCCGGATTTGCGGCCCCCACACGGATCCATGTAAACCACGGTCGTGTGCATAGGGCCATAGAAATGAATGGAACTGCAATTTATCCACAAACATGCGGAAAAATTGCGACCACAAAAGAATGGTCATGTGTGCGTGAGGCCATATCTTACATACATTACACACACGCATATATATATATATATATATATATATATATATATATACACACACATACATACATACAGTACATACATACAGTACACACTTCACATACACATTACTTTTACCTTTTGTGCAGGCTGCGGCCTATATTGATCTGCTCAAATTACAATAGTGTCAGGAGAGTGGAGAGCAGGGGGGGTTATTAAGGTGGCACAGGAGAGATGTTTTCTAAAGGAAGCAGCACATCTTGCAGCTGCTAAGTGGAGGAAACGTCGGCCAGCAGCTCTGTAATGCCGCCCCCTCGGAGACTCTGCAGGGTGCCGCCAGAGGCTCAACTCGCCTCATGGTAGGTGTGGCTCTATGTACATGTCTTTGGGTTACTGCACCGTTTCTACATTCGGCTATACACTATCGGCTTGTCGAAAGTACAGTAGTTCTTTTTGCAGCGATGACGCATGGTTAGAACCCACATGACTGCTAGGAGGCTACTGCTGTGACCCCCCTCTGCAGAATTAAGCCCGCTCCCTTCTTCAACAGTGGCATCTTAGATTGCATTTCACGGCTCATGCGCATTGTAATAGCTAGCGAACATGAATTATTGTGTATCTGTAGCTGTCCAATAGCAAAAGCTTCTCATTCATCCACCAATGGAAAAAAAAGTTTTATTAAACGGGGGCTCTTGTGGACAATGTAAGGGGACTGCTGCTGTTCACAGATTGCCAGGAATGCAGAGCCTACATGTGCGATAGTGAACAGTACTTGGGATTTTTTTTTTGTTATTTGCTTCCTGGATGACCCCTTTAAGCAGGCTAAGAATCAGTTTGCTGTCTCTACTGTAAAAGTGATAGGTCTGCTGCTGTGGCATTCTGGGGAACCCTTGACGAGTTTATAAGGAATCCTGGTTGAAAAACACTGCTATACTGTAGGTTATTAACATCAAATGCAATAACAAAACTGAGCAATGTTACTGGGCTGTAGAGGAGAAGTTCAAAGCAACCCCGTCTCTGCAGCTATTGGCTAAAGCTGCACCTCACAGACTTCCTGCTCAGTCCGCCCCTGCGTTTACTCTGCACATAATACAGGTAATATTGAGATCTCTCTGCTCCATTTTAGATGCTTCCTCCTGCTTTTGCACCAGAATGCAAGGGGGATGTAGTGAAAACAGAGAAGAGCATTACCAGAATTATGTGCATAGTGAATGCAGGGGGTGGACCAAGGTGGAATTCTGTGAGGTGTAGCTTCAGTGAATAGCAGCAGAGCACTGAGTGATGGCAGAAAGGGGGTACCATTTTGTTATTGCTTGTGGTGTCAACTTGTGTACAGAACACCTTGGAAATTTGTATTTTAGGTAACAAAGTGTGAGTTAACAGCCTTGGTGTGTTATGACCCTAGAAGCTCAATTTTACTAAATGTGAAAATTTGCCTAAAGCTTCACTTTAGATTGATCTCATTGTTTCTACATTAATATTACCTCACAGTAATTCACTTCAACATATTGTAAAGCCTAGTGACCTATCCTTTGCAATTTCTTTTACCACACAGTCTATTTATTACATATTGGTTAATTAAAATTTGTCAGTTACGCTAATACAAGGGTGGAACATGTAGTGAGTGCAAAAGCTACAGCTACCATTCTCTGAAACTTCCAGGTGACTGTTGGTGATCTTCCAGATCCAATGTGTTTTTATACAAGAACATTCACATTGAGGTGATTTAGTATATTTTATAACTTTGGTTTACTTATAGATTTGTTAATGCAGTTGTACTTGTGTCTTTTTCTATCACAGCAGTAGATGTGGTCAAGCAGAACCATTTATTTTTATTTTTTTAATTATGACGTATATCTGGTTGCCATATTCAGCTATATTTGCTGGCAGCGACGCCACAGCTTTGCTGACTGTTCAAAAATTTTCATGTTCTTCCCCACACAACCAATTAAATGTCAGTAAGTTCTAATAACATGTCCTTGTCATTCTACAGCTTGTATGAGTTTACTACAAGTATATCACTGTTCTCCAGTTGTAACTATGTGTGTGTGTGTGTGTATGTATGTATGTATGTATGTATGTATGTATATATATATATATATATATATATATATATATTAGTCCACCATCCAGCAGCACCAGTGTAACTTATGGGTGGGTGCACGCCTCAGGAACCCAAATCACGATTCCCAGATCTTCCAATATATATCCAAGAATAGGCAGCACTCCAATTCAAAGTGAAAAAATAGGTTTCACTTTGAATTGGAGTGCTGCCTATTCTTGGATACATATATACACCTCAACATTGAAATTGAAACACCAAGACATTGAAATTGTAACACCAAGAAGGGCAAGCTGCGAGGTTATGCAAATTGAGGAAGTGATGTTTCAGTCTGACACGCACGGCCATCCAAGCCAGAACACCATTGGCGCTGTAAGTACCAGCTGATCATACTGCGCAGCATATTTAAAGCAGTGTAATGAACATATGTTTAGACGCCCCTTGAGAAAGCCGTCCACGCGAAACGCGCGTTGGGGTTTCTCCTCACCTTGGAGCTACTGGACTTTTTGAGCGATATGTGTTAGTTAAATTTTCTACTCACTCATCTCTTTGCTACTTACGAAATTTATATTACAGCCCGGGACCACTTAGTCCCACTTGAGACTTAGAGACGCCGAGTATATACACTGGCACCTTTTTAGGTGTGAGTGTAAGAATACTATATAGCGAAGTTACAACTTACCTCTTCCTCCACAGACATTATCACGGTATATATTCTGTCTATGTTGGATTTTACTGCGTGATGTAACTCTGCATACTTTTCTTGTTTGACATATATTACTGTCATTTGTATGGCTACTTTAGATATGGCTTTTCAGCCGTCTTTTAGAGCCAGCTTTTTTTGACACCTATGTGCTCTTTTGTCCTATGTGCAACTTATATACAGTTGTCCGATTTGAGTTCTCGATTTTAACTATTTGTATTTTGTACTGTGTAATAAATCTTATACATTTCCTATGCCGTTGGCATTTGAAAATTAAGATAGTATATGACTCCTTTTTTCGATGTGTTTCAAATGTATGGTGGAGTTTCTATTTCAATACTGGGAGGTCAAGATTCACACTGCTGGTGACCTAGCCCTATCACTGTTTTGTTCCTGAGAGACATATGTTGATGAAATTGAGGAAGTAGCAGGTGTTGCTAAGATCTGCAAATTATCAAATTTTCAAGCACCTAGCTCCAATCTGTCTTTTATGCCTCTCCCACATGCCACAGATTGAAAGCAGTTTTTTAGCCACAAGAAACCTAAAAAATGATGACCTGACAGTTATCGTCACTTGTCGTAAACCTAGAAGTGTAGAGTTCTTGAACTGAGAGACCTTGGTTTATCACTCCGGCAGCTCACTACGTGCCTAGGCTAGATGTCAGCACTGTTCAAAGTTGTGTGTCCTGGAGTTTGTGAGAACAACAACAAACGGAAATGACAGCAATAGGTGCGCGGAAGCGAACCTCTGCATGGACCGATCATCTGATTGGAAGAATGACGCGTAGTGATCCATTCTTTACTGCAAGTGGAATTGGACGTCACATCCCAAGCCTAGCATGGCAACCAGTGTCGACACAGACCATTGAAGGCGTTTGCCCAGCATTGGGCTATGAGCCAGATGTCAAGCTACAGGTGTACCATTGACCACACGCCAACGCTCTCCAAGGCTATCAGGGTGCACAGCAAGACCACAGTGGAGACTGGAATGGAGGTCTATCATCTTCAGCGATGAGTCCCGCTTTTGTCTCCGACGTAATGAAAGCCAGAGATTGGTCTGGATACCACGCGGGGAACGCCATGAAGAAGCCTTCACAAGGGAACGTCACACCGGTCCTACTCCCAAGGATTATGGTGTGGAGTGGCATAATGTAGGGTAGCCGGATGCCTCTAGTCTTCGTTTCAGGTTCACTAGCAGCTTGGCGCTACATTGATTTGGTCGTAGAATCAGTGGTATGGCTGTTTCTCCAAATTGTTCCAGAAGCCGTTTTTCAACAGGACAATGCCAATTCGCATGTTGCGTGAGTTTTTTTGCATTGTGAATTATCTATAATTGTACAAATTAACTTTTTATATGGTTTACGTATTATGTTGTTTCAGGGTGAATTTGTTGCATCTTTGCTGTCCTTGTTGCGACAGATGACAGACAGACACTACCAACAACTTCTGGAAAGCTTCAACACAAAAGATGAACTTCGAGTAAGTCATTAAAAGAAGGGTTTGTTTTTCTATATTTCCCCTTTTTTCCTAAAAATTACTATAAGTATAAATTCTTGTAAAATTGCTATAAGTTTGACTGGGTCACAGATGAAAACCAATGAGGCCTGTCTCCTATATTAATGTTTGTTAAAGGGGTTTGTCTGGGGTAGAAAACAAATTTTCAATACCTTATTAGGGCACTATGAGTTAATAGAGGGAAGCTCCTAGTTCATGACCTCCATCAATTAGCTGGCGCAGAGAGTGGTAACAAATTGGATTTTTTTTACTGCAGGACTTGGCATGCCTTGCATTACACGGACAGCTCATTGGTTTCTCTGCAGATTACAAGTGATAATCCTTTTAATGACCACAGGTATCCCTAAGATAAGGAAACAATTATAAATATACAGTATGCGAAACTCTGACTTTTTTTTATATAAAGAGGCTCTGTCACAAGTTTAATACATCTCTATCTCCTACCTAATTTAATAA
This sequence comes from Rhinoderma darwinii, assembly GCF_050947455.1. Classification (NCBI taxonomy): domain Eukaryota; kingdom Metazoa; phylum Chordata; class Amphibia; order Anura; family Rhinodermatidae; genus Rhinoderma; species Rhinoderma darwinii. The sequence continues at coordinate 177,396,921 of NC_134689.1, read as the reverse complement.
ACGCTTTGATGTAGATAACTACTACTGAGTTCTGATCATTTTTAGATTTATGCAAATTTTTTCTAAATGCAAAACTGGGCGTTTTTGTTTTTCGTTTCACCAAGTGGGCGTTGTAAAGAAAAGGGTATGAAGCTAACAGCGAGATCACGCTGTGCTGTGAATAAAGCTCGGCATGAATGAAGGGAAGTGTATGACACTGATTAGTTGGCGTCATACACTTTTCTTTACAACGCCCACTTGGTGAAACAAAAAAAACGGCCACTTGGGCATTTTCAAAAAATTAGCATAAATCTAAAAATTATCAGAAATTTGTCAATAAGGAAAGTTTTAAAAACAAAAAACAATACAGTAATTCTCTACATCAAAGCGTTTATCAAATTAGGTAGGAGATAGAGAAGTATTAAACTGGTGACCGAGGCTATTTAAAGCACTAAAGATAATGATCCATGTGGCTGCTGTAAGAGTATATCTCTAAAGGCTGTTAACTGCAGTTCGGACAAGTCTGCCCCCATAATCAGGTACATGAAATAGACTAATAAATTCTACATTAAAAAAAACAGATTAGAAAAAAATATTTTTCACTATCCTGTTGTAACTAGTAGAAAAACCTAGTGATATATTCTGATATATTCCATTTAAAGGGAACTTATTATCTACATTATGCTGTTCTCACTTAGGGCAGCATAATGTAGGGACAGACCTGTTGATTTCAGCGGTTTGTCACTTATGTTCCAATGTGAACCCTTTTATGAGAATTTATATTCAGAGTTCAGGCAGTGCTGCCAGAGAGGAGTCCGGCAAATTAATGCGTTGCCACTAGGTTTTCCCACTTTCTGCTTATTGACCGATGTCTCCCTATTATTGTGTATTAGGACACATCTGTCCATCAGCAGAGAGTGGTTGGAGCTAGTGACAGCATCCTGTTAGTGTACCACGTTCTGATTCAGTAAGCTCTTTAGAGCGACCCATTCTTTCACAAATATTTGTAAAGGCAGACTGCATGGTGCTAGATCTTCTACATCTGTGGCAATGGGACTGAATTAAACACCTTAATTCAATGATTGAGAGGAGTGTTTGAGTACTTTTGTCCATATAGTGTTTGTCTTGGGGCTTGTGCCCCTGAGCTTTTAAGACCCTAGCAACGTCCCTGATAACCACACATAACCACCACATAGTTTTTGAATGATACAACTATACTGTTACTGAATAATAATTCCTCATCATGATCACTTATTACAACCACACAGTGTCTGAATAATACCACCATACTGTTAGAGTAAAAACCCCTATACAAAGACCGATATTACCACCATACAGTGACCATATGGTAGATACCAGCGCTACACAGGTGCATTGCAGACCATATAAGCGATTACACTACAGCTATATCCAGTGACTTACAGGTGTTGTCTACTCTTATTGGAGTAATTTACGTTCTCTTTTTTTCATCTGGGCAGACTGCCATGATCACTTCTTCCAGCTACGACTTGTGTCTGCAGAATTTGATATACAGACAACTTTGGATATTCACCCGCTGATAGTTCCCACTTTTTGTCCTACACAGTAATAGTGGCCCCCACTCAGTAATAGTGCCTGCCTCCTTAGGGCCCCACACACAGTAGTGATGAACACACTTAGTAATCATTCCCCATTAGTTCCCCCATCCCAGTATAGTGTCCCCACACACTACAATAGTGAACCCCCACATTATCGGTGTCACCTCAGTACCCTTCACACAGTAAGTCCCTTAATTCTGCCCACTCAGTAGTGTCCCCCTTTCAATAATAGTGCCCCTTAGTGCCCCCTACACATGGTGCTACCCTTAATGGCCCCTACTCCGTTATGGCGCCCCTTATTACTCCCATTCAATAATAGTGCCCCTACTCATAAATGGTGCTGATTCAGTAATGATGCCCCTGACAAATAATAAAACTTATACTCATCTAGCCCCATTCCCACTACGAATGGAGCTGCACAATATCACAGCCCCCCTCAGCCACAATAGGACTGCAGCCTATGAGACGCCGAGATGGAACCCTTGCGTAGGCCGGGGTGATGCAGTGACATCATCGTACGGGCCTGAGCAGGGATCCTGCCCCAGAATCCCATAGGCCTAACATCATGGCCTATAGCTCCACAAGAGTGAATAATGGACCAGAGAGCTAATAGCTCCTTGCTCTGCCTTAGTATTCAATGTTATCTGTGACCTGAGGACACCAAAATAATTAAATGTGTCAGTCGCCTGAAGATCGAGCCAAAACTCCGGTGCTTATGCCACGGATGCCTGGTTCTAGCGACGCCACTGGCCGATGCCTTATCGAGCCAGGGTGTATATCTACAATCCTAACTTTAATGGCAGATCTTTCTGCATAGTGCTTTGCCTATAAAGAGAGTGGGCTGACAGAGTGTCAGCCCAAATCTCCAGAGGTGCAGGGAGTTAAATTGATCAGCTCCATTTCACAAAAAACACAGTTTTAAAAGAGAGCGCTGTGTTAAAGAGAACCTTTCACCTCCCCATACATGTGCAGCATGTAATGGGCAGGGCTGCACAAACCCTGGGGCATTTTACATTTTTATTCTACCTTCCTCTGTTATTTAGATATCAGTGCCGTTATATTTGGTGCCCGATATTTAAATAACTCCCTGAAATGTCAATGGGGTGTGTACTGGCAAGTGGGCATGTTACTATGGCTGTGACACTGTCCAATCAGATATGGACAGTGTTACAGCAAGAGCGAGGATAGAGGAGAGAGTGTGCGCGCACGCTCTCACTCTTCACCTTTCAAGATCAGTCTTCTGCCGAACTGGCAAGGGGGCGTGTCACTTCTATGGACAGTGTAAGAGCTGGGGAGCGCTTGCACTGTCCGAAGCAGAGACACGGCCCCTTGCCAGTTCGGCAGACAAAGTACAAGACTGATTCCTCGCAAGAGCTGAAGAGATGAGAGCGCCACAGCTCTTACAATGTCCGTAGCAGTGACACGCCCCCTTGCCAGTTCGGCAGAAGACTGATCTTGAAAGCTGAAGAGTGAGAGCATACGCACGCGCGCACACTCTCCTCTATCCTCGCTCTTGCTGTAACACTGTCCATATCAGTGTCACAGCCATAGTAACACGCCCCCTTGCCAGTACACGCCCCATTGACCGTTCAGGGGATTATTTAAATATCGGTCGCCAAATATAATGGCACCGATATCTAAATAACGGAGGAAGGTAGAATTTTTTTTAAAGCACCCCAGGGTTTGTGCAGCCCTGCCCATTACATGCTGCACATGTACGGGGAGGTGAAAGGTTCTCTTTAAGTACCGGGGCACATATGCAGGAAACTTCCTGATTGCATTTGTTGCTATGACATTTTTTTGGTTAAAGTAATTATATTAAATTATAACAGAATAAAAAATCTGTTTTTTCCCCACCCATTATTAAATTGTTTTACCCTATATAAAATAAGTTACTGGTTTTGTTTTTGTACTACATTAAAGTCCCACATGTGCCGCAAAAAGGGAAAAAAAACTATTTACCTAAAGTATTAAAAATAAAGATTCACCTTTGGAATGCGTCATTCCAAAAGGTAGAATTGTGCTCTTGGACATTATGACAACTGTAGGCCTTGGTACTGAAAGGGTTAATGTAGAATTTTGATTGAATGAAGCAGATTTTTTTTTTTTTGGTCCTCCGTAGATTTCCATAGAAGGGACATACACAGTTTTTAGGGATGTATTGCAATCCTCCGTTATGCTTTTCTGGCTGGATCACTAATGAAGAAGAAATGCTGTTGCAGTGAGCCTATCCTCAGTGTCCACCATTTAGAATCTGTACTACATATCAAAGGACGTCCTATCTCCGCACTTGTATATGAAGACGGTGTTCATCAAAAATAAATCAAGACTGCAGCATAAAATATTTGAGAATAATTTCCACAGAGGTCTTTTAAGTGGTCACATGAATATTGAGCTTTTTGTTGAGTACTTTATTATTTAGTACTTCGCTAATGAAGGACATATTTTCATTTATAATTAACTGCTAAGTCGTATGGCTTTTCACAAAACCCATGTAATTCAATTAAGCAGTACATTTTGAAGTTTTTTCTCAGAAAGTGCAACGTTTGAAAGAAGTTCCTACATTTATCATCATAGGAACATTAATCCTTACATGCTACAGAAACACTTTCTTGTGTAGATTTTCCTGAGAAGTATTGCGCTCAACGCCTCAATCAACAAGAATTATTGACAGAAAAGCAGCAGTAAATACTATATTTAAACTAATATATTTCAGTTGGTCAAAGATTATTTTAACAATAAATGCACGGATGATTTGTTCAATTATTTGTCAATCTAAGGAAAAACTCAACCATGGGGAACATGAATAACCCTGATGGTTCCTCCACACCCAGTTCGCCTCCTATATGGTAGCAAAAAAGATAAGAAAAATAATTATTTAAAAAAAACATGTAATCCATGATCCATGAGTTGCAAACACAATCATCCTCTACCTGTTAGGACTAGATTCTACCAAAACCTATTCTCAGGTGGGAGTTGGAACAAGAATTGGGATACAGTGTTGCAACCTTTTGGCCTTGTGCATTGTAACTACTGTCCTAAACATATTTGGGCCACTGCTTTAGTTAACAGCATTGTATACCCTACTCATTCGGCCTCCTATATTCATAGATGGATTATGTAATGAGTATGGAGGCTGGTAAATATCTCAGATATTACGTTTTGGAAAAGGATTGGGAATGTTGGAATTAGAATCCGCAAGGGCAATCTATTATATATGGTAGTTGCCAGACTCTTTACCATCTCCTCCATAGTGATTAAGATGTATGTTTTTCCAGACTTTCCTAAGCTTTGCTGTAGCCTATATCGTAATAAGAAATCAATGCAATCCGTGTTCTGTTTTCTAGACTGTGATAAATATCATGACATGCTGGTTCCTGTGTGTCTTCATGGTGTACTAGACTATGTAGCTAATAAATGCAAAATTTTCATTGTGTTTTCATGTATGATCTTCATTTACAGGACTTTTTGTTACAAATTTTTACGGTGTTTCGAATACTTATAAGACCTGAAATGTTTCCTAAGGATTGGACTGTTATGCGGTTTGTTGCCAATAAGTAAGTAGCTGCAGTAATTTATTTTCTAAATGTAACCATAGATAGTTAAAGCATTGACTGCGATTTACACATTTATTATTATTTCAATTTAAAGGGAACCTGTCACCAGCATTTCACCTATTAAACCAGCAATACCTGGTGGTAGTGGGTGAAAAATTATTTCTATATAACCTATAATTGTCTTCATAGTCAGCTCTGTAGCTTTAGTATTCAGTTTTTTAGTGTTCTCACACCGTATGCTAATGAGCATAAAAGAGTCATATCTTCGCTTGAAATGAGTCATAACTTCATTCCTCAAGTCTTTCCGAGTTAACCCCGCCACCTTACTTTTGATTGATAGCTCCTCGCCTTCCCCCAGCACACAAAATCCTGCGCTTGTGCATTAATGTATTTTTCTGGTAAGTGCGCACTAAAGGATACCGGATTATTACGATAAAAGGCGCAAAATGTTTCCAGACCGTTATTTACAGTCGGAGGAGGAGTTTAGGAGACGGGATAACGGCAATGAACTTTTGATAGCAGCGGCCAGTGAGGGATAAGTAAAGTTCAATAGGTGAAATGCTGGTGACAGGTTCCCTTTAATTTGATAAATATTTACCACTATAAATATAGAAACCTAATATCAATGTTGTTTTTTTAGCTATACCTAAGGGATCCCACTTGTAAAAATGAAGCTGACCATTAGATGAAACATGGCCTACCATATTTTGTATTTTGACGGAATCGGCAGACTGTTCCCTTACGTCTATTATTAGGGAGAGAAGAATTAGGCATATTGCATTTCAGCATACCGGAGTCTTTTAGTCTCCTGGTAGATCAACGCAGCTATGGTGTCTGATAGTGGCTTATCCCCCTCTTCATAGTAAAATAAGCATGTATGCTTGGCTGATCTAAGTGTGCATGTTTATGGGGGGCGGGGTTTAGAAACGAGCATTCGACTGACCGCTATCTCATCTGTATAGATGTATGGCAAACTATAGTTCCAAAAAATCTTTTGTGTTATTGCCCACTATAAGCATTCTTACTTTGCAGCATTTCTCCACTACTACCCTAAACTTTTTCACAGTGCTGTGTGTGTGTGTGTGTGTGTGTGTGTGTGTGTGTGTGTGTGTGTGTGTGTGTATATGTATGCATGCATGTGTGTGTGTGTGTGTGTGTGTGTGTGTGTATATGTATGTATATATATATATACACACAACAGGAGCAGGTAAACACAGCACACCACAACTTCAGGAAATCAGGCCATGTGCTCGTCACCAGGGGATGAATCAGTTCCCCTACTTTTTAGATAGAGAAACAGCGTAGAATATAGTAACGGCACCAGGACTCCAAGACAGATGAAAAACAGGGTGGATTTATTCACCTCAAGACACAGCAACGTTTCGGTTCAACAGAAACCTTTCTCAAGCTTGAGAAAGGTTCCTGTTGAACCGAAACGTTCTCTCTCTCTCTCTCTCTCTCGCTCTATCTATCTATCTATCTATCTATCTATCTATCTATCTATCTATCTATCTATCTATCTATCTATCTATCTATCTATCTATCTATCTATCTATCTATCTATCTATCTATCTATCTATCTATCTATCTATCTATCTATCTATCTATCTATCTATCTATCTATCTATCTATCTATCTATCTATCTATCCATACATACATACATACATACATACACTTTTTTTTACTACTATGTCCATTAACTTTCTTAAGAAAATGTTTTGCACAGTCGGATAATTTTTTAAATCCCAGTTCATTCTGCACAGGAACCTTACACAACCTATGTGGGCTTTGCTCTAACTAAACTTTTTATCCTAAAAATTAATTGAGGCGAAAAGACATATTCTCTGCTGGAAACTAATACAGCAAGCTCTTTTTAAGAGGAACAGCAACTCATGTCTCCTGCTAGGTTCATGCAAAAGTTATGCAATTTTTTTATATAGTTGTGTATCAGTTCCTCTTGGTTTTAAGGATCACTGCTTAAAGTCCTTCAATGGGAGACTTACCACAGTAGATAAGTGTATGACACTTCTGTGTCTCCATAGCAGCATGTAGATCTGCTTGCCGCATCTGTTGCTAAGCTACAGTAAGGCGCATATTCGGACTGCGATTATCAAAACCACCCACACAAAAAATTTATTCATTTAGAAGGCTGCACATCTCCATATTGAATAATTAAAATATACTATCCACTGCTATCCATTTAAAATATAATAACTGTATTGTTTGTGTATTATCCTGTATAGCAACACCTAAATACCTATCCTTGCTAGTGTCACACATTGGACCTCATGTATTGGACCACACTAGTGCACAGAAATTCCAGATTTTGTTTTTCCACTGCAGTTTATAAGATGAAGGAACTGATTTTTAAGTTTTTTCATCGTCGCATTCCAAGAGCTATAACTTTTTTATTTTTGCATCATCATAGCTGTATAAGGTATAAGGTCTTGTTTTTTGCGGGACAAGTTGTATTTTTTAATAGCACCATTTTGAGGTACATATTATTTATTGATTAACTTTTATTAACTTTTTTTTTAGGGGGGATAGAAAAAAATCAGAAATTTCGCCACTCTTTTTTTTGCGTCCTAAATCTACGCCGTTTAACGTGTGGTATAAATAACACAATAACTTTATTCAGCGGGTTGTTACGATTGCAATGATACCAAATTTGTATAGTTTTTGTATGTTTTACTACTTACACAGTAAAAACGCTTTTTTTTTCAAAATGATTTGTTTTTGTGCCTCCATATTTGAAGAGCCGTAACGTTTTTATTTTTTTGGCGATTCAGTTGTATGAAGCCTTTTTTTTTGCGGGAATACTTTTTTATTGGTACCATTTTGGAGTAGATGCGACTTTTTGATCACTTTTTAATCACATTTTCAAGTCAGGATTCACAGAAAACAGCAATTTTTCCGTCGTTTTTTATTTAATTTTTTACGGCGTTCACCGTGCGGGTTAAGTAATGTAATAGCTTTATAGTCGGGGTCGTTACGGATGCGGCGATACCAAATATGTGTAACTTTTTAACTTTATTTTGTTTTTTTTAATAGTAAAGCATTTTGTAAGGGGAAAAAGTGGGTTTTAATTTTTTTTTTCACATTTTTTTAATTAACTTTATTAAACTTTTTTTTTTACTTTTTTACTAGTCCCACTAGGGGACTTCACTATGCGATCCTCCGATCGCTATTATAGTACACTGTAATACTTCTGTATTGCAGTGTATTACTGCCTGTCCGTTTAAAACGGACAGGCATCTGCTAGGTCATGCCTGCGGCATGATCTAGCAGGCATTCATTACAGGCACACCTGGGGGCCTTTATTAGGCTCCTGACTGCCATGGGAGACACAGACACTCGGTGATATTATCGCCGGGTGTCAGTGCGATGAGAGGGAGCTCCATCCCTCTCTCCAAAACCACTCAGATGCGGTGCTCGCTATTGAGGGGTTAAACGGGGTTAAACGGGTGAGATCGATACTAATATCGATCTCACCCGGCAGAGCAGGGACGCTCCCAGCCCTCAGCTGCCTCTGGATGCTGAGAGCAGGGAGATTTGACAGCTCCCTGCTCTGTTTACTTATTCCGATGCCGCGACGTAAAAAGTCTATGGCATCGGAATAAGGCCCATTAGTGACCGACGTAAAAAGACTATGGGCCGGTCACTAACTGGTTAAGAGCAAGAAAAGGCACTTTTTAGGGCCAGGTCCACACATCCCAATTAAGCAGCTATTGATGCACATTTTAAGAAAATTCCAACAAATGCAGCTGGGGATATGGGAGCCTGCCCTAACGTGTCACTTGAGGTTTTGGCTCTGAAGTTGATAGTATAGAGCCCCCACAGATTTTTATATTTTTTTAATTATTACAAAATGTAGAATGTCAATTTATGCTGAGCATCTGTACAAAGTATATAGTGAACATGATGCTCTGTTTAGTCTACAGTGTGTCTATATTCAGATAATTCTGAGCATTTATACTTGTGTTGCCTACACATGAGGCTTTAATTACTGTTCTGTATACGATGATAATAGAAAATTCCCCCTAGTACTAAAAAATTGTACCCCAACTCTCCACTTCCCCAGTAGTCACAGAGTGTTCCCTCTCTCACACTTTGCTAGTGGAGACTGATGCAGGAGGAGCACACGGTGCTATCATTATATGACAATCTCTTTGTGCTGGTAGAAACAAAAAGTTTAGAGCAGCATCATCTTCGTGAAACCGGACTGGTGACCATGTCGAGAATTCAACCAATCCCCAAGCTCAACCTGAGGTGCGATTCCATAAAGGTTTCCAGTAAAAGAACACTCACTTCAGAGTACGGTTCAGTTGTTCTTTATTACACCAATGCAATGACATTGCAACTTTTTGGTAAACCAAATGTTAAAGCCTTTCTCAAGCTGTGTGCGGTGTCTACCATCGGTGTCAGAGCTTAAAGAAGGCATGTCACTTCTCCTGACATAATTACATTCCTCATGAAATAAAAATTCTGGAGCATCTTTTCTTAGAACTCTACCTTGTGCCGATCCTCTGTTATTCCTCCCAGAAATTGATGAAGGGGTGTGCCCTTACACAGTCTAACATTGTTAAATCAGGGCAGACTGAGACTGTGTAGGAAAACACCCTTTGTCAAGGGGTATGCTAACACCCAGTTATCAATGTATACATAAATTTCTGCGACGAATACACGTGGAATGGCACAGCACATAGTTCTAAGAAAATATGTTCCAGAATTGTTGTTCCATGAGGAATACAAGTATTTACTAAAATAGATATGCCAGGAGAGCTGACAGGTCCTCTTTAATGTTGTCATCTCCATATATTCTGCACCCAGTAGAAATGCCTGACTACGGAATTCATGATAGGCAAGAAATAAAACGGAGATAGATATACAATATACATTAATTACCCAAACTTTTGTTAGGTGGAACTTTTCTTTAGGCCTTTGTCAGTCATCGTATTGTCCCAAATAGAGAGTTTCTAAAAAAAAATAAATTATATTCGTAAAATGAGCTGGTTAGATATTTTTTTGTTTGTTATGAGAATGAATTATTTCCCTTTTTTGTTATGTAGCTGTAAGTATTATAGGCACTGTTCTAAATATAGCATTGAATTCTGTGTATGTGGTAAAAACACGCAGAATACGGATATGGCAATATTATATGAAACTTCTTTAGCTGTACAGATTAGAATTCTGCTAAATTTGCAAACACGTCTGAAATGCAAATTAAAAAATTATACAAAAAGATAAAACAAAACTAGAACTGGAACCTCCGTGATTTTATCTTGTGTATATCACTCTACTAGTGTCAGTCCAAACAGAACAATTAGCATTCATATGGCTGTATCAATTGTATGTGGTAAAATGCCTTTTAATACAGCATCCAGTATTTCAGGATTTGTTTTTTTTAACTGCCTGATAGTCTAATTTTTTTCAATATTTGGTGCATTGGACTAAAGGTTGTATTAAGCTAAATCTGGATACGCTCTGGGTAGCTTTGCTCAGATTCTGTTTTGAGGGTTCTTGATGGTAAATACATTTATACTACGCAGATTCAAATTTAATGTTTTGTTATTTGAAGGAGAGCAACCAAAAGCATTTTCTAAAATCTGTTTTATAGCATAAAAGGATCTGAAAAACTTTTGTTTGTTAAATATCATAGATTAAAGGGTAACTAAACGTTCAACAAACTTCTGACATGTCATAGTGACATGTCAGAAGTTTTGATTGGTGGCGATCCGAGCACTGAGACCCCCACCAATCGATAAAACAAAGCGGCAGAAGTGCTCGTGTGAACACTGAGCCGCTTTTGTTTCTGTTCGGCTTTTTCTGGAAAGCCAATGTATCGGAGTACGGGCATTTAGATTTTCTATTGGGTCCGTACTTGGGTTCGTACATTGATTTCCGGAAAAAGCCGAACAGAAACTAAGCACTTCTCACACAAGCACTTCTGCCGCTTCATTCTAGTGATCGGTGGGGGTCTCAGTGCTCGGACCCCCACCAATCAAAACTTCTGTGATGTCACCATGACATGTCAGTTTGTTGAACGTTTAGTTACCCTTTAAAGTTACAGATCCAAATCATAAAATTCCTCTGCTTCAGTTTTCCATCTTCTATCCAGTGCTCTGCCACTACACACTCATAGGGACATTACGGGGGCATGCGCATTAAAATCACCATCCGTGTCAATGTCCACAAGATAACTATCATGGTTTAGGATGATTAAAAAGCAAACATTGATGTGGATCGTTTCCCTATGACAACACTGAACTACCAGAACACAGTACATACATTACATGCAGTAATTCAGGCAATGATATCTCTATAAAGGAATGAGTTTGAGGGAAGAAAGTACTTTATATCCATCATAGATCATTAAAGGGGTTTTATATCATGCCTTTGGAAATAAAGCAGGTACTATTCTGAAAGTAGAATTCTAGAATGTTATTTTACTGAAATGTGATCTTTCATCCCTGTTGTCATATTTATAATATTCATTACAATTTGGTATTTATTTTTTATTTTTATGTAGTGTCATTGTCTTATATGCAATATTTGAGATAAAGATTGTTTGTTATGTGGGGCCATACATGGTTACTGGGCTTATATCCAGAACATAAACACATGGGGTGAGTAATTTGACCACTTGACACAAGGATGATGGTTTTAGCATAAGCCATGCCCCTGAGGAGGAAATGGGTCCTTCTCATTGAATTTTTATTTTTTAGCTTTGCCAGTCATGAAACCTATTAAAAGGCTAATGTCCTTTGCTATTCAGCTACATACTGAAGCACTCTAGCTGACTTCCCGTTCCTGCAGCTGCTCCTAATTGCCGTGTGCCAGCTTATACCACTTTCACTTCATAGAGCGAGCGGGAGAGGGACCCAGGGGAGATGCTTCATTTCATTAGAGACGAAGGAAAACATAAATAGCACATTGTGGAAGCTGAGAACTCATTAGGGATCCGTAAATCTCTAAACATGAAATCACACAGGTTTTTATTGATACTGTACATATTCAGCTGACTTGGCTTTTTTCTTTTTCTGTGTATTATGCAGTACTTCACATACAGCTGCATGCAGATTACTGTCTGCAGATTACAGCCCTTTCTTCTGGAGGAGGCACCTGATCATAATCAGACTTCATTAATATGTCTCATTTGTATCAATTCAAAACTGTTTAAGGTAGACGTGCAAAACATATTTATTTTGTGAAGTAATGTTTTCTAGTTTAAAGGCTATGTACACCTTTGAAAACATATATATCTTTTTTAATTGAATGTGTATCAGTGTGATTGGTGCAACTTTGTTACATTTTACATTTTATTAAAGAAATACTTGTACTTTTTGAGTTGCAGCTGCTTTGTATCCTGTATACAGAGCAGCCGTATCTTGTGCTGAGACTTGAATCCATCAGGTCAGCGGGACTGACCGGTTCAGTGACATCGGGTCCTGGGTGTCTCCGATAACATCTAAGTTCATAACTAAGGCTTCTTTCACATCTGTGTCGGGGTTCCATTCATGGGTGCTTTTGGACCTTTCCGTCGGGGGAACCCATGAATGGAAACCATAGCTTTCCGTTTGCATTACCATGGATTTCTATGGTAACGTAGTCGACTACGCTATAGATTCCGCCCAAAAAAACTGAAACCTTACGGAAAGGAGACAAACGGAATCTATTAGCAACGGAAGCATTACCATGGAAATTAATTGTGATTCAAACGGAAGGATTGTTTGGTTTCTGTTCATGGGTTCCTCTGACGGAAAGGCCAGACGGAACCCGTAAACAAAGCCTTAGATGTGATTGATAACCGGTGGACCCTGCTTGTCAGAGATATGCAGGATCCGCTTTTTCTAAACCCGTCAGTGCTGCTAACCTGACGAATTCAGCTGTCAGCGCAAGATACATCTGCTCTGTATACACAGTACAAAGCAGCTGTATCTCAAAATGTTAAAATCAAGTTGCATCAATCACACTGATACACATTTTTTTTTTTTTTTTTTTTAAATAAGTTTTCAATAGTGTAAATAGCCTATAATTGTGCACTGTGCTGGACATTAAGGCATATATTTGTGTTTTATGTCTTATTATAGGAAGACAGGTGAGCGGCCACTTTGCAGTCCAATTTACATTTTTAAAAAAAGCACAGTTTGCACAATGGCCGCTATGTGGGTCAATACCCTTCTATATTTATTATATGTTTTCAATAGTATGCTAGTAGCTAATTTTTTATCTCCAAATTTGATTTTCCTAGCAAATATTACAAAGAGATCCATGTTGCTATGTGAAGTATCAAATTGATATATATGCCACTTTTCAGATAAAATAAATAAATTACGGTACTTAATAAAAATTTAATTGCAAGATACAAAGCCATTATCCTATGTCAGCATGGTCTATAGAAAAGTAATATTTTGCAGTAGAAGAACTTCCTAGATTGCTGTCCAAACTGTTCTGGAGAAACGCAAGGAAACAAATAATGTTGAGCACCGGTTCTGTCCCCCATAGACGCCTAATGGGTAAATTAAGGACTATAGGTTTAGAAAATATAGTTTGTAATTGCATTGAGAATTGGCTCAAGGACCGTATCCAGAGAGTTGTGGTCAATGATTCCTACTCTGAATGGTCCCCGGTTATAAGTGGTGTACCCCAGGGTTCAGTGCTGGGACCACTATTATTCAACTTATTTATTAATGATATAGAGGATGGGATTAATAGCACTATTTCTATTTTTGCAGATGACACCAAGCTATGTAATATAGTTCAGTCTATGGAAGATGTTCATGAATTGCAGGCAGATTTAAACAAACTAAGTGTTTGGGCGTCCACTTGGCAGATGAAGTTTAATGTAGATAAATGTAAAGTTATGCATCTGGGTACCAACAACCTGCATGCATCATATGTCCTAGGGGGAGCTACACTGGCGGATTCACTTGTTGAGAAGGATCTGGGTGTACTTGTAAATCATAAACTCAATAACAGCATGCAGTGTCAATCAGCTGCTTCAAAGGCCAGCAGGATATTGTCGTGTATTAAAAGAGGCATGGACTCGCGGGACAGGGATGTAATATTACCACTTTACAAAGCATTAGTGAGACCTCATCTAGAATATGCAGTTCAGTTCTGGGCTCCAGTTCATAGAAAGGATGCCCTGGAGTTGGAAAAAATACAAAGAAGAGCAACGAAGCTAATTAGGGGCATGGAGAATTTAAGTTATGAGGAAAGATTGAAAGAATTAAACCTATTTAGCCTTGAAAAAAGACGACTAAGGGGGGACATGATTAACTTATATAAATATATTAATGACACATACAAAAAATATGGTGAAATCCTGTTCCTTGTAAAACCCCCTCAAAAAACAAGGGGGCACTCCCTCCGTCTGGAGAAAAAAAGGTTCAAGCTGCAGAGGCGACAAGGCTTCTTTACTGTGAGAACTGTGAATCTATGGAATAGTCTACTGCAGGAGCTGGTCACAGCAGGGACAGTAGATGGCTTTAAAAAAGGGTTAGATAATTTCCTAGAACAAAAAAATATTAGCTCCTATGTGTAGAAATTTTTCCTTCCCTTTTCCCTTCCCTTGGTTGAACTTGATGGACATGTGTCTTTTTTCAGCCGTACTAACTATGTAACTATGTAACCAGAAGAGCAGCGGTCAGCCACAGAAGTACAACTCCTAGTTGATGTATTAGACTTTTTATTTGCTCTGGACTCAGAGACAACTGGGAATTAAAGTCTACCTATAATTTCAGACAACTGTTGACATGTAGTGTCATCAGTGCTGCCGCCGATTTCTAGAATCTATGGAGCTGTGCTGAGTATAAAGTATGTCAATACAATTTAACAATATTTGTCGGTGCCTTTTGTGCTGTGGCTCTTGTATATCTTATACGAAATGTAAGCCAGTATAAAAAAAAATTGTCATGGAAGTCGATTTCACAGTAAATTTCAATGTTTACAATGATATCCATGATATTTTGAGTTCTAAATATATTCCTTTTTTTCCCCCTCAGTGTCATTATAACAACTGTATTGTATCTTTCGGATGCTCTTCGTAAAAACTTCTTAAATGAGGGCTTTGATTATAAGGTAAGGATGATTTTTCAGGTACAGATGCTGTGAGACTTATACAAATGTGCAATTACTTTGGTTTAACTTTTATTTTACTTTTTCTAAAAAATTATTAGAACAGTCATAATTTGCAATGCCTAATATCAGCTATTAATATTTATATTATTATTACTATTATTTATATTACAGGGGGGGCTCAGTATTTAGCGCTGTTGCTTTAATCACTAGAATCCCAGGTCTGAACCTGGGCAACATCTGCATACAGCACGTATGTTGTCCATGTGTTTGGGTGTTTTTTCTCTGGGTTCAATTATTATATATATATATATATATATATATATATATATATATATATATATATATATATATATATATATATATATATATATATATATGAATTCATGTAACGATGATGCAGCTGTGTGACATATAGTAGTGCACAATTACTGTTTAAAAGGGAAAACAAAAAAAACAGGTAGCTGCCAGAACCAAGTGTCTAATCTGTAAAAAACAATATATTGAATAAATAAAAAAGAAAAAAAAAAAAAAATATATATATATATATATATATAGCAAACAAGAAAGCAGCAGCACTCACACGGAATCAATCGATCAGGTGCCCAGCAAAACGTCCCGATCCTCGGACGTGTATTGGTATATAAAGAAAGAAGATTTGCAGCACTCCAATGTGAAAAAAGTGGTGGTTTATTCAATCCAAGAACAACAGCAACGTTTCAATCCTACAATAGGATCTTTATCAAGCCTAGTGACACATCTACTACAGGAAACTAATATAGGGTTGAGACTAATTAACATAATTAGTCTCATTATAATACAATCAAGTATGCAGTGTTGAAAAACTCATATAATACATGTTATAAGGTATCATTATAAAACACAAGCATGATACAGAAAGTGCGAATGTGTATATATAACAGTGTAAGTGGCAATATACAGTGACACAAACGTTAAAAACAACTGATTACAACATAATCATTTATGCCTCAGTGGTGTTAGAATTAATCGTCATAACCACACTCACCAACCAGAACTTCAGATACATCAGGTGAATCATTAATATGTAAATTCGTAGGCATACATTGTAGCAAACCGCTGCACACCTAAAGTCATTAGACTTCAATACATACGTATAAAGCCACAAGACGAGAGTGTATCGTCGATCAGTAGCGAGACGCATCGGACGCATCAAAATGATGTAATGCGTGTCAATGCGTTCCACTGAACTGGTCACGTGTGAAGCGGCTTCATAGGTTGCCAAGCAACTGATGCAACTATGTAGCGGATAACTCGTAACACGGCTGTGTCAGACAAAAAGTCTGTATTGTAGTCAAAACAAGTAAATTAATCAGTGCTCCTCATGTTAAGGAATGGAGATATTAAAATAGTTTTGCAATATTATGTTATTATATCAGCTTCTTATGAATGATCCACACGTTGGCCCAGAGAGCTCTGTCCGCAATTAAGAATTCAGAGCGTCCTTCTACCTAGGGTTTTAGGAACCACAAAGCATCGTCTTCACGTGCATAGGATGTCCCATCCCCTCATCCGTGTAACGGACCAAGATTGTCGTATCAGCGACACCATTTCTCATAAAGCATATGTATATATATTTTTTTCTCACTCTTTTTATAAAAAGAAATCTTTTACATATAAATATCTCTACATCACTTAACACCACAGTAGGAGACTAGAAAAAATTCAATAAATAATAAATATCTTTATTGATATCATAAGACAAGATGAATATAGCACAGCCGTGTCAGGTATCCCTAATATCGTAATTTTACTATTAAAAATAAAAAAAGAGAGATTCCGAAATTCTGTTGGGAGTGGTATTTCGATCTAGAAAAATACAAAAATATAAAAATTAGTATTAATCACATATTGACAAGAAATTCATCATAAGAAATGCAAATACTAGTGTGTCATCATTCTTTATACTAGGGAGGACATCAAAGAACTCAAGGAGAGAGATATGTGAGCGTCATACAGCTAACCTATCTACAGCAAATTCAACATTAAGTCCAAATGGTTTCAATGTATTTAATTGGAATATCCACCTCAATTCTTTTTTATGTAATATCGCATGACGATCGCCGCCTAATTGTAGTATAGGAACATGGTCCAGGATCATAAATCTTAGATCCCTCTCATTGTGACCATATTCCGAAAAATGCTTAGACACTGGTAAGTCAAGTTTCTTTTTGCGTATCGAAAAGCGATGATTATTTAACCGGGTTTTGAAAGCACAAGTTGTCTCCCCTACATATAGGAGGCCACAGGGACACCATAACACATATATGACCCAATCCGAATCACAAGTGAAATTGTGTCTAATTTTAAATTGTTGTCCAGTAACTGGATGTTTAAAGGAATCACCCTTGCACATCAAAGTGCAATTGACGCATCTGTAACACGGAATATTACCCGGTTTCAGGGGTTTAAAGATTGATTGTGATACTTTCTTTTGTTCTGACACTCTGGTTTTCACCAGTCTATCACGAAGATTTTGTGAACGTCTATAAGACATAAGAGGATTATTATTCAATTCATCAATGTGTCCAAAGCTCTTGCTAATAATTGGCCAATGTCTGTTCATAATCTTAGAGATATCCCCACTTATATCATTGTAAGTTGAAATGAATGGAATACGTTTCCGTTTTCCACCCACTAGAGCTTTTTTAGGTTGTAGCAAGCTATCCCTCGCTGTATTGTCAATCTTATTTCTATGTGTACACAGTAGTGCTTTAGGGTAGCCTCTATGAAGAAAATTGCCCATCATAATATCTAAAGATGTATCAAGATCTTCCTGTCTGTCAGTGTTACGTTTGGCCCTAATCATCTGGCTATAGGGCAAGGACCTGACCATATTCCTCGGATGACAACTGTCAAATCGTAGTAAAGTATTCCGGTCAGTCTCTTTGGTATACATTTTAGTTCTTAATGTGTTATCAATCAATACTGTAACATCCAAAAATTGGATATTGTCCACAGAGTGTGTCATAGTAAACTGAATATCCTCATCCAAGGAATTGAGAAATTGATGAAAATCAGTTAGTGTAGTGACAGAATCAGTCCAAATGAGGAAGATGTCGTCTATGTAACGCCACCACCTCAAAACATGTGAGAAGTGGTGGGATACATAGATCGACATCTCCTCAATATTGTCCATAAAAATATTGGCATACGTGGGAGCCATATTGGATCCCATGGCCGTCCCTTTCAATTGGATATAATAACTATCCTTAAAAAGAAAATAGTTAGAAGTCAAAATAAGTTCTACCAATGACATAATGAACTCGCATGAATTATTATCATAGTTAGAAGTCATTAATTTCCGTCTTACAGCATCAAGCCCTTTAACATGACTAATAGAAGTGTAAAGAGAAGTGACATCAAAAGAGACCAAAATGGATCCCTCTGGTAAATCCACTGATCTTAATTTTTGTAAAAAATCAGTGGTGTCCCTGATATAAGATTTAGAGTTAATGGCAAAATTTCTCAGCACTTTATCCACAAAGATGGAGATATTACTCATTAATGAACCCCGGCCAGATACAATGGGGCGGCCTGGGGGGTTCATTAAATCCTTGTGGATTTTTGGTAATAAATACAGGCAAGGAGTCACAGGAAATTCAACCATGAGAAATTTATGTAACTTCTGATCGATTATGTCTTCATCTAACGCTGTCTTAATAAGTAAGGCAATCTTATTTGTGATGTCATGTTTAGGATCATTTTTCAATAATCTATATACATTCGTATCGGATAGTTGTCTATAACATTCCCTCATATACATGACTGCATCCATAACCACGATTGCTCCACCTTTGTCAGCAGGTTTTATTGTGAGATCGTGGTCATGGATCAGCTCATCCAATGCCACCATATCAAGAGTAGTCATGTTTGGCTGTTTAAAACCCAATTCACATGTTTGGGTCCTAAGTGTAGCAATATCTTTCTGTACCAGTTCTCTAAAGGTTTCTATCGCATGTGATATTACAGGAGGTTGAAACAAACTTTTATTATATAATCCTAAATTTTTAAGCGATAATTTTGGAAGGGTATCCTGAACTATTACATTGGTAGGTTGTGAATCAAACCAAACCCTCAATTTAATAGCTCTGACAAAACTATATAAATCCAACTCAAGTTGAAACCAATCAACCTGTTGATTGGGGCAGAATGACAATCCCTTAGATAATAATTGCAATTGCATATTAGACAACTGATGACTAGAAATATTTACCACTGTTGTTTGGGCAGAGTCCCCTTGTTGCTGTCTTGCAGCGGTTTCTGTCCCTTCTGGTAAACAGATTTTTGAAAGCGGGTTCTTCCTTCCTCGATTTCTCCTGCGGCCTGCTCGTCTGGTTTTCTTCTTTTTGATTTCTCCAATGGACTGGAATCTAAAAAATCTTGGTCGTTTCTTGGAGGATTTTTCTTATTGTGCTCTTGAATACGAAAGTCCCCCTTGTTGTGAGCCGAATCTTTACCTCTTTTATTCTCCCGTCTAAAGGCACCATCGGAATAATTGAGGAAATTATCCCAAGTGTAAACACGTCCCGTTGAGTAATCGGTTTGATCACGGAACCATTTTTTCTTTTTGGTTTCTTCTATATCACTCCTTACTTTATTGAGTGTCATGCGTAATTTCTCCATATGGGTGGTGTAATCTTCTATTTGTATAAGCGTTTTAAGAGTGTTCTCCAGATCATGGACCTTCACTTTTAAACCTCTTAAATCCCTCTGTAGGAAATCCATGTTCAGCAAAATGGTTTCCAAAGCATATTTGCTTGCGAGCTGTTCATTCTTACTCCTAAATTCTTCGTGTTGCATATGCATGGTAGGTTTAAGTTGAATTCTCATTCCCCTTGGGATCATGTTGTTCTTATAATATTGACCCAATGTTAGTAGATGAAGTTCAACATTAATCAAACGTCTTGACTCAAATTCCAGATTTCTCTTGATGTCAGTTATAGAAGGAATGCTTAAAAATGACACATCACCCTCCGCTCCATTTAGAATCCTCACGATATCCTCCTTAGTAAAAACAGCAGTGTTGGATGAAGTACTCCCAGCAGGTATATTGACCTGCTCCATGATGAGAAACTTTTTGGTGATTAAAGAACGTGGTGCAAGCTAATGGAATCCAGATATAGCAAACAAGAAAGCAGCAGCACTCACACGGAATCAATCGATCAGGTGCCCAGCAAAACGTCCCGATCCTCGGACGTGTATTGGTATATAAAGAAAGAAGATTTGCAGCACTCCAATGTGAAAAAAGTGGTGGTTTATTCAATCCAAGAACAACAGCAACGTTTCAATCCTACAATAGGATCTTTATCAAGCCTAGTGACACATCTACTACAGGAAACTAATATAGGGTTGAGACTAATTAACATAATTAGTCTCATTATAATACAATCAAGTATGCAGTGTTGAAAAACTCATATAATACATGTTATAAGGTATCATTATAAAACACAAGCATGATACAGAAAGTGCGAATGTGTATATATAACAGTGTAAGTGGCAATATACAGTGACACAAACGTTAAAAACAACTGATTACAACATAATCATTTATGCCTCAGTGGTGTTAGAATTAATCGTCATAACCACACTCACCAACCAGAACTTCAGATACATCAGGTGAATCATTAGTATGTAAATTCGTAGGCATACATTGTAGCAAACCGCTGCACACCTAAAGTCATTAGACTTCAATACATACGTATAAAGCCACAAGACGAGAGTGTATCGTCGATCAGTAGCGAGACGCATCGGACGCATCAAAATGATGTAATGCGTGTCAATGCGTTCCACTGAACTGGTCACGTGTGAAGCGGCTTCATAGGTTGCCAAGCAACTGATGCAACTATGTAGCGGATAACTCGTAACACGGCTGTGTCAGACAAAAAGTCTGTATTGTAGTCAAAACAAGTAAATTAATCAGTGCTCCTCATGTTAAGGAATGGAGATATTAAAATAGTTTTGCAATATTATGTTATTATATCAGCTTCTTATGAATGATCCACACGTTGGCCCAGAGAGCTCTGTCCGCAATTAAGAATTCAGAGCGTCCTTCTACCTAGGGTTTTAGGAACCACAAAGCATCGTCTTCACGTGCATAGGATGTCCCATCCCCTCATCCGTGTAACGGACCAAGATTGTCGTATCAGCGACACCATTTCTCATAAAGCATATGTATATATATTTTTTTCTCACTCTTTTTATAAAAAGAAATCTTTTACATATAAATATCTCTACATCACTTAACACCACAGTAGGAGACTAGAAAAAATTCAATAAATAATAAATATCTTTATTGATATCATAAGACAAGATGAATATAGCACAGCCGTGTCAGGTATCCCTAATATCGTAATTTTACTATTAAAAATAAAAAAAGAGAGATTCCGAAATTCTGTTGGGAGTGGTATTTCGATCTAGAAAAATACAAAAATATAAAAATTAGTATTAATCACATATTGACAAGAAATTCATCATAAGAAATGCAAATACTAGTGTGTCATCATTCTTTATACTAGGGAGGACATCAAAGAACTCAAGGAGAGAGATATGTGAGCGTCATACAGCTAACCTATCTACAGCAAATTCAACATTAAGTCCAAATGGTTTCAATGTATTTAATTGGAATATCCACCTCAATTCTTTTTTATGTAATATCGCATGACGATCGCCGCCTAATTGTAGTATAGGAACATGGTCCAGGATCATAAATCTTAGATCCCTCTCATTGTGACCATATTCCGAAAAATGCTTAGACACTGGTAAGTCAAGTTTCTTTTTGCGTATCGAAAAGCGATGATTATTTAACCGGGTTTTGAAAGCACAAGTTGTCTCCCCTACATATAGGAGGCCACAGGGACACCATAACACATATATGACCCAATCCGAATCACAAGTGAAATTGTGTCTAATTTTAAATTGTTGTCCAGTAACTGGATGTTTAAAGGAATCACCCTTGCACATCAAAGTGCAATTGACGCATCTGTAACACGGAATATTACCCGGTTTCAGGGGTTTAAAGATTGATTGTGATACTTTCTTTTGTTCTGACACTCTGGTTTTCACCAGTCTATCACGAAGATTTTGTGAACGTCTATAAGACATAAGAGGATTATTATTCAATTCATCAATGTGTCCAAAGCTCTTGCTAATAATTGGCCAATGTCTGTTCATAATCTTAGAGATATCCCCACTTATATCATTGTAAGTTGAAATGAATGGAATACGTTTCCGTTTTCCACCCACTAGAGCTTTTTTAGGTTGTAGCAAGCTATCCCTCGCTGTATTGTCAATCTTATTTCTATGTGTACACAGTAGTGCTTTAGGGTAGCCTCTATGAAGAAAATTGCCCATCATAATATCTAAAGATGTATCAAGATCTTCCTGTCTGTCAGTGTTACGTTTGGCCCTAATCATCTGGCTATAGGGCAAGGACCTGACCATATTCCTCGGATGACAACTGTCAAATCGTAGTAAAGTATTCCGGTCAGTCTCTTTGGTATACATTTTAGTTCTTAATGTGTTGTTATCAATCAATACTGTAACATCCAAAAATTGGATATTGTCCACAGAGTGTGTCATAGTAAACTGAATATCCTCATCCAAGGAATTGAGAAATTGATGAAAATCAGTTAGTGTAGTGACAGAATCAGTCCAAATGAGGAAGATGTCGTCTATGTAACGCCACCACCTCAAAACATGTGAGAAGTGGTGGGATACATAGATCGACATCTCCTCAATATTGTCCATAAAAATATTGGCATACGTGGGAGCCATATTGGATCCCATGGCCGTCCCTTTCAATTGGATATAATAACTATCCTTAAAAAGAAAATAGTTAGAAGTCAAAATAAGTTCTACCAATGACATAATGAACTCGCATGAATTATTATCATAGTTAGAAGTCATTAATTTCCGTCTTACAGCATCAAGCCCTTTAACATGACTAATAGAAGTGTAAAGAGAAGTGACATCAAAAGAGACCAAAATGGATCCCTCTGGTAAATCCACTGATCTTAATTTTTGTAAAAAATCAGTGGTGTCCCTGATATAAGATTTAGAGTTAATGGCAAAATTTCTCAGCACTTTATCCACAAAGATGGAGATATTACTCATTAATGAACCCCGGCCAGATACAATGGGGCGGCCTGGGGGGTTCATTAAATCCTTGTGGATTTTTGGTAATAAATACAGGCAAGGAGTCACAGGAAATTCAACCATGAGAAATTTATGTAACTTCTGATCGATTATGTCTTCATCTAACGCTGTCTTAATAAGTAAGGCAATCTTATTTGTGATGTCATGTTTAGGATCATTTTTCAATAATCTATATACATTCGTATCGGATAGTTGTCTATAACATTCCCTCATATACATGACTGCATCCATAACCACGATTGCTCCACCTTTGTCAGCAGGTTTTATTGTGAGATCGTGGTCATGGATCAGCTCATCCAATGCCACCATATCAAGAGTAGTCATGTTTGGCTGTTTAAAACCCAATTCACATGTTTGGGTCCTAAGTGTAGCAATATCTTTCTGTACCAGTTCTCTAAAGGTTTCTATCGCATGTGATATTACAGGAGGTTGAAACAAACTTTTATTATATAATCCTAAATTTTTAAGCGATAATTTTGGAAGGGTATCCTGAACTATTACATTGGTAGGTTGTGAATCAAACCAAACCCTCAATTTAATAGCTCTGACAAAACTATATAAATCCAACTCAAGTTGAAACCAATCAACCTGTTGATTGGGGCAGAATGACAATCCCTTAGATAATAATTGCAATTGCATATTAGACAACTGATGACTAGAAATATTTACCACTGTTGTTTGGGCAGAGTCCCCTTGTTGCTGTCTTGCAGCGGTTTCTGTCCCTTCTGGTAAACAGATTTTTGAAAGCGGGTTCTTCCTTCCTCGATTTCTCCTGCGGCCTGCTCGTCTGGTTTTCTTCTTTTTGATTTCTCCAATGGACTGGAATCTAAAAAATCTTGGTCGTTTCTTGGAGGATTTTTCTTATTGTGCTCTTGAATACGAAAGTCCCCCTTGTTGTGAGCCGAATCTTTACCTCTTTTATTCTCCCGTCTAAAGGCACCATCGGAATAATTGAGGAAATTATCCCAAGTGTAAACACGTCCCGTTGAGTAATCGGTTTGATCACGGAACCATTTTTTCTTTTTGGTTTCTTCTATATCACTCCTTACTTTATTGAGTGTCATGCGTAATTTCTCCATATGGGTGGTGTAATCTTCTATTTGTATAAGCGTTTTAAGAGTGTTCTCCAGATCATGGACCTTCACTTTTAAACCTCTTAAATCCCTCTGTAGGAAATCCATGTTCAGCAAAATGGTTTCCAAAGCATATTTGCTTGCGAGCTGTTCATTCTTACTCCTAAATTCTTCGTGTTGCATATGCATGGTAGGTTTAAGTTGAATTCTCATTCCCCTTGGGATCATGTTGTTCTTATAATATTGACCCAATGTTAGTAGATGAAGTTCAACATTAATCAAACGTCTTGACTCAAATTCCAGATTTCTCTTGATGTCAGTTATAGAAGGAATGCTTAAAAATGACACATCACCCTCCGCTCCATTTAGAATCCTCACGATATCCTCCTTAGTAAAAACAGCAGTGTTGGATGAAGTACTCCCAGCAGGTATATTGACCTGCTCCATGATGAGAAACTTTTTGGTGATTAAAGAACGTGGTGCAAGCTAATGGAATCCAGATATAGCAAACAAGAAAGCAGCAGCACTCACACGGAATCAATCGATCAGGTGCCCAGCAAAACGTCCCGATCCTCGGACGTGTATTGGTATATAAAGAAAGAAGATTTGCAGCACTCCAATGTGAAAAAAGTGGTGGTTTATTCAATCCAAGAACAACAGCAACGTTTCAATCCTACAATAGGATCTTTATCAAGCCTAGTGACACATCTACTACAGGAAACTAATATAGGGTTGAGACTAATTAACATAATTAGTCTCATTATAATACAATCAAGTATGCAGTGTTGAAAAACTCATATAATACATGTTATAAGGTATCATTATAAAACACAAGCATGATACAGAAAGTGCGAATGTGTATATATAACAGTGTAAGTGGCAATATACAGTGACACAAACGTTAAAAACAACTGATTACAACATAATCATTTATGCCTCAGTGGTGTTAGAATTAATCGTCATAACCACACTCACCAACCAGAACTTCAGATACATCAGGTGAATCATTAGTATGTAAATTCGTAGGCATACATTGTAGCAAACCGCTGCACACCTAAAGTCATTAGACTTCAATACATACGTATAAAGCCACAAGACGAGAGTGTATCGTCGATCAGTAGCGAGACGCATCAAAATGATGTAATGCGTGTCAATGCGTTCCACTGAACTGGTCACGTGTGAAGCGGCTTCATAGGTTGCCAAGCAACTGATGCAACTATGTAGCGGATAACTCGTAACACGGCTGTGTCAGACAAAAAGTCTGTATTGTAGTCAAAACAAGTAAATTAATCAGTGCTCCTCATGTTAAGGAATGGAGATATTAAAATAGTTTTGCAATATTATGTTATTATATCAGCTTCTTATGAATGATCCACACGTTGGCCCAGAGAGCTCTGTCCGCAATTAAGAATTCAGAGCGTCCTTCTACCTAGGGTTTTAGGAACCACAAAGCATCGTCTTCACGTGCATAGGATGTCCCATCCCCTCATCCGTGTAACGGACCAAGATTGTCGTATCAGCGACACCATTTCTCATAAAGCATATGTATATATATTTTTTTCTCACTCTTTTTATAAAAAGAAATCTTTTACATATAAATATCTCTACATCACTTAACACCACAGTAGGAGACTAGAAAAAATTCAATAAATAATAAATATCTTTATTGATATCATAAGACAAGATGAATATAGCACAGCCGTGTCAGGTATCCCTAATATCGTAATTTTACTATTAAAAATAAAAAAAGAGAGATTCCGAAATTCTGTTGGGAGTGGTATTTCGATCTAGAAAAATACAAAAATATAAAAATTAGTATTAATCACATATTGACAAGAAATTCATCATAAGAAATGCAAATACTAGTGTGTCATCATTCTTTATACTAGGGAGGACATCAAAGAACTCAAGGAGAGAGATATGTGAGCGTCATACAGCTAACCTATCTACAGCAAATTCAACATTAAGTCCAAATGGTTTCAATGTATTTAATTGGAATATCCACCTCAATTCTTTTTTATGTAATATCGCATGACGATCGCCGCCTAATTGTAGTATAGGAACATTGTCCAGGATCATAAATCTTAGATCCCTCTCATTGTGACCATATTCCGAAAAATGCTTAGACACTGGTAAGTCAAGTTTCTTTTTGCGTATCGAAAAGCGATGATTATTTAACCGGGTTTTGAAAGCACAAGTTGTCTCCCCTACATATAGGAGGCCACAGGGACACCATAACACATATATGACCCAATCCGAATCACAAGTGAAATTGTGTCTAATTTTAAATTGTTGTCCAGTAACTGGATGTTTAAAGGAATCACCCTTGCACATCAAAGTGCAATTGACGCATCTGTAACACGGAATATTACCCGGTTTCAGGGGTTTAAAGATTGATTGTGATACTTTCTTTTGTTCTGACACTCTGGTTTTCACCAGTCTATCACGAAGATTTTGTGAACGTCTATAAGACATAAGAGGATTATTATTCAATTCATCAATGTGTCCAAAGCTCTTGCTAATAATTGGCCAATGTCTGTTCATAATCTTAGAGATATCCCCACTTATATCATTGTAAGTTGAAATGAATGGAATACGTTTCCGTTTTCCACCCACTAGAGCTTTTTTAGGTTGTAGCAAGCTATCCCTCGCTGTATTGTCAATCTTATTTCTATGTGTACACAGTAGTGCTTTAGGGTAGCCTCTATGAAGAAAATTGCCCATCATAATATCTAAAGATGTATCAAGATCTTCCTGTCTGTCAGTGTTACGTTTGGCCCTAATCATCTGGCTATAGGGCAAGGACCTGACCATATTCCTCGGATGACAACTGTCAAATCGTAGTAAAGTATTCCGGTCAGTCTCTTTGGTATACATTTTAGTTCTTAATGTGTTATCAATCAATACTGTAACATCCAAAAATTGGATATTGTCCACAGAGTGTGTCATAGTAAACTGAATATCCTCATCCAAGGAATTGAGAAATTGATGAAAATCAGTTAGTGTAGTGACAGAATCAGTCCAAATGAGGAAGATGTCGTCTATGTAACGCCACCACCTCAAAACATGTGAGAAGTGGTGGGATACATAGATCGACATCTCCTCAATATTGTCCATAAAAATATTGGCATACGTGGGAGCCATATTGGATCCCATGGCCGTCCCTTTCAATTGGATATAATAACTATCCTTAAAAAGAAAATAGTTAGAAGTCAAAATAAGTTCTACCAATGACATAATGAACTCGCATGAATTATTATCATAGTTAGAAGTCATTAATTTCCGTCTTACAGCATCAAGCCCTTTAACATGACTAATAGAAGTGTAAAGAGAAGTGACATCAAAAGAGACCAAAATGGATCCCTCTGGTAAATCCACTGATCTTAATTTTTGTAAAAAATCAGTGGTGTCCCTGATATAAGATTTAGAGTTAATGGCAAAATTTCTCAGCACTTTATCCACAAAGATGGAGATATTACTCATTAATGAACCCCGGCCAGATACAATGGGGCGGCCTGGGGGGTTCATTAAATCCTTGTGGATTTTTGGTAATAAATACAGGCAAGGAGTCACAGGAAATTCAACCATGAGAAATTTATGTAACTTCTGATCGATTATGTCTTCATCTAACGCTGTCTTAATAAGTAAGGCAATCTTATTTGTGATGTCATGTTTAGGATCATTTTTCAATAATCTATATACATTCGTATCGGATAGTTGTCTATAACATTCCCTCATATACATGACTGCATCCATAACCACGATTGCTCCACCTTTGTCAGCAGGTTTTATTGTGAGATCGTGGTCATGGATCAGCTCATCCAATGCCACCATATCAAGAGTAGTCATGTTTGGCTGTTTAAAACCCAATTCACATGTTTGGGTCCTAAGTGTAGCAATATCTTTCTGTACCAGTTCTCTAAAGGTTTCTATCGCATGTGATATTACAGGAGGTTGAAACAAACTTTTATTATATAATCCTAAATTTTTAAGCGATAATTTTGGAAGGGTATCCTGAACTATTACATTGGTAGGTTGTGAATCAAACCAAACCCTCAATTTAATAGCTCTGACAAAACTATATAAATCCAACTCAAGTTGAAACCAATCAACCTGTTGATTGGGGCAGAATGACAATCCCTTAGATAATAATTGCAATTGCATATTAGACAACTGATGACTAGAAATATTTACCACTGTTGTTTGGGCAGAGTCCCCTTGTTGCTGTCTTGCAGCGGTTTCTGTCCCTTCTGGTAAACAGATTTTTGAAAGCGGGTTCTTCCTTCCTCGATTTCTCCTGCGGCCTGCTCGTCTGGTTTTCTTCTTTTTGATTTCTCCAATGGACTGGAATCTAAAAAATCTTGGTCGTTTCTTGGAGGATTTTTCTTATTGTGCTCTTGAATACGAAAGTCCCCCTTGTTGTGAGCCGAATCTTTACCTCTTTTATTCTCCCGTCTAAAGGCACCATCGGAATAATTGAGGAAATTATCCCAAGTGTAAACACGTCCCGTTGAGTAATCGGTTTGATCACGGAACCATTTTTTCTTTTTGGTTTCTTCTATATCACTCCTTACTTTATTGAGTGTCATGCGTAATTTCTCCATATGGGTGGTGTAATCTTCTATTTGTATAAGCGTTTTAAGAGTGTTCTCCAGATCATGGACCTTCACTTTTAAACCTCTTAAATCCCTCTGTAGGAAATCCATGTTCAGCAAAATGGTTTCCAAAGCATATTTGCTTGCGAGCTGTTCATTCTTACTCCTAAATTCTTCGTGTTGCATATGCATGGTAGGTTTAAGTTGAATTCTCATTCCCCTTGGGATCATGTTGTTCTTATAATATTGACCCAATGTTAGTAGATGAAGTTCAACATTAATCAAACGTCTTGACTCAAATTCCAGATTTCTCTTGATGTCAGTTATAGAAGGAATGCTTAAAAATGACACATCACCCTCCGCTCCATTTAGAATCCTCACGATATCCTCCTTAGTAAAAACAGCAGTGTTGGATGAAGTACTCCCAGCAGGTATATTGACCTGCTCCATGATAAGAAACTTTTTGGTGATTAAAGAACGTGGTGCAAGCTAATGGAATCCAGATATAGCAAACAAGAAAGCAGCAGCACTCACACGGAATCAATCGATCAGGTGCCCAGCAAAACGTTCCGATCCTCGGACGTGTATTGGTATATAAAGAAAGAAGATTTGCAGCACTCCAATGTGAAAAAAGTGGTGGTTTATTCAATCCAAGAACAACAGCAACGTTTCAATCCTACAATAGGATCTTTATCAAGCCTAGTGACACATCTACTACAGGAAACTAATATAGGGTTGAGACTAATTAACATATTTGTTATATTTAACGGAGTCCTGACGGCTGCCTGTGGTTTTACGGCCAGCAGTCGAGGTCTCTGAAGTCCGTCGCCTACCCTTATTATAGCGGCGCTTCAAAGAGTGTGCAGAGTGTTGCTAACAGTCCTAGACACTGAGCAGAAGATCAGGAACAAATCAGAATGGTCCCTGATCATATGATTGCTGTGGGAACCAATCACAGCAATCACATGTATTTCTATTCAAAATATAGGCGTCTGCGCTTCAATGTGTGCACACATGATCGCATGCACGGAGCACTTTTCCCCCGGCTGTTGCTTATAGTCCTGGCACTTCAGGGAGTGTGCAGAGTGTTGCCAACAGCCCTGGGCACTGGAGTGAAGTCATGGACCAATCTGTGTGGTCCCTGATCGCTGTGAGAACCTATCACAACGATCACATCTGTATTTCTTAGAAAAGTTTTGGCAGCAAATATCCTGCCTGTTCTCTTCTCCTCATACATTGTTTGTGTGAAGAGAAGAAGAGAGAAACTCTGCCAGAAGAATAGCGTTACAAAAAATACATTGTGTCACCTGCACTACGTTTTTTTGTATAGATAGATTTCTACCCATCCATCCATCTATCCAATCTATCTTTTTACTAGAATATAGGCTGGATGAGAATATACTGTATGATTAGATAGATAGATAGATAGATAGATAGATAGATAGACCTATATAATATATATATCAATTGGGATTGAGAGAGAGATATGAGAGAGATATGAGAGAGATATGAGAGAGATATGAGAGAGATATGAGAGAGATATGAGAGAGATATGAGAGAGATATGAGAGAGATATGAGAGAGATATGAGAGAGATATGAGAGAGATATGAGAGAGATATGAGAGAGAGATGAGAGAGAGATGAGAGAGAGATGCGAGAGAGATGAGAGAGAGATGAGAGAGAGATGAGAGAGAGATGCGAGAGATGCGAGAGATACGAGATAGATAGATACGAGATAGATAGATAGATACGAGATAGATAGATAGATACGAGATAGATAGATAGATACGAGATAGATAGATAGATACGAGATAGATAGATACGAGATAGATAGATAGATACGAGATAGATAGATACGAGATAGATAGATAGATATATAGATACGAGATAGATAGATAGATAGATATATAGATACGAGATAGATAGATAGATACGAGATAGATAGATATATAGATACGAGATAGATATATAGATACGAGATAGATATATAGATACGAGATAGATAGATAGATACGAGATAGATAGATAGATACGAGATAGATAGATAGATACGAGATAGATAGATAGATACGAGATAGATAGATAGATACGAGATAGATAGATAGATACGAGATAGATAGATAGATAGATACGAGATAGATAGATACGAGATAGATAGATAGATAGATACGAGATAGATAGATACGAGATAGATAGATAGATAGATACGAGATAGATAGATAGATAGATACGAGATAGATAGATACGAGATAGATAGATACGAGATAGATAGATACGAGATAGATAGATACGAGATAGATAGATAGATAGATACGAGATAGATAGATAGATACGAGATAGATAGATACGAGATAGATAGATAGATACGAGATAGATAGATAGATACGAGATAGATAGATAGATAGATAGATAGATACGAGATAGATAGATAGATACGAGATAGATAGATACGAGATAGATAGATAGATAGATACGAGATAGATAGATAGATACGAGATAGATAGATAGATAGATATATAGATACGAGATAGATAGATAGATATATAGATACGAGATAGATAGATAGATACGAGATAGATAGATATATAGATACGAGATAGATATATAGATACGAGATAGATAGATAGATACGAGATAGATAGATAGATACGAGATAGATAGATAGATACGAGATAGATAGATAGATACGAGATAGATAGATAGATACGAGATAGATAGATACGAGATAGATAGATAGATAGATACGAGATAGATAGATAGATACGAGATAGATAGATACGAGATAGATAGATACGAGATAGATAGATACGAGATAGATAGATACGAGATAGATAGATACGAGATAGATACGAGATAGATACGAGATAGATAGATACGAGATAGATAGATACGAGATAGATAGATACGAGATAGATAGATAGATAGATACGAGATAGATAGATACGAGATAGATAGATAGATAGATACGAGATAGATAGATAGATAGATACGAGATAGATAGATAGATAGATACGAGATAGATAGATAGATAGATAGATAGATACGAGATAGATAGATAGATACGAGATAGATAGATATATAGATACGAGATAGATATATAGATACGAGATAGATAGATAGATACGAGATAGATATAGATACGAGATAGATAGATACGAGATAGATAGATAGATACGAGATAGATAGATACGAGATAGATAGATAGATAGATACGAGATAGATAGATAGATAGATACGAGATAGATAGATACGAGATAGATAGATACGAGATAGATAGATACGAGATAGATAGATACGAGATAGATAGATACGAGATAGATACGAGATAGATAGATACGAGATAGATAGATACGAGATAGATAGATACGAGATAGATAGATACGAGATAGATACGAGATAGATAGATACGAGATAGATAGATACGAGATAGATAGATAGATAGATAGATACGAGATAGATAGATAGATAGATACGAGATAGATAGATAGATAGATAGATACGAGATAGATAGATACGAGATAGATAGATAGATAGATACGAGATAGATAGATAGATACGAGATAGATAGATACGAGATACAGTGGAGGAAATAAGTATTTGATCCCTTGCTGATTTTGTAAGTTTGCCCACTGTCAAAGTCATGAGCAGTCTAGAATTTTTAGGCTAGGTTAATTTTACCAGTGAGAGATAGATTATATAAAAAAAAAAAAAAAAATCACATAGTCAAAATTATATATATTTATTTGCATTGTGCATAGAGAAATAAGTATTTGATCCCCTACCAACCATTAAGAGTTCAGCCTCCTCCAGACCAGTTACACGCTCCAAATCAACTTGGTGCCTGCATTAAAGACAGCTGTCTTACATGGTCACCCGTATAAAAGACTCCTGTCCACAGGCTCAATTAATCAGTCTGACTCTAACCTCTACAACATGGGCAAAACCAAAGAGCTTTCTAAGGATGTCAGGGACAAGATCATAGACCTGCACAAGGCTGGAATGGGCTACAAAACCATAAGTAAGACGCTGGGTGAGAAGGAGACAACTGTTGGTGCAAAGGTAAGAAAATGGAAGACATACAAAATGACTGTCAATCGACATCGATCTGGGGCTCCATGCAAAATCTCACCTCGTGGGGTATCCTTGATCCTGAGGAAGGTGAGAGCTCAGCCGAAAACTACATGGGGGAACTTGTTAATGATCTCAAGGCAGCAGGGACCACAGTCACCAAGAAAACCATTGGTAACACATTACGCCGTAATGGATTAAAATCCTGCAGTGCCCGCAAGGTCACCCTGCTCAAGAAGGCACATGTACAGGCCCGTCTGAAGTTTGCAAATGAACATCTGGATGATTCTGAGAGTGATTGGGAGAAGGTGCTGTGGTCAGATGACACTAAAATTGAGCTCTTTGGCATTAACTCAACTCGCCGTTTTTGGAGGAAGAGAAATGCTGCCTATGACCCAAAGAACACCGTCCCCACTGTCAAGCATGGAGGTGGAAACATTATGTTTTGGTGGTGTTTCTCTGCTACTTCACCGCATCAGTGGGAGAATGGATGGAGCCATGTACTGTCAAATCCTGAGTGACAACCTCCTTCCCTCCACCAGGACATTAAAAATGGCTCGTGGCTGGGTCTTCCAGCACGACAATTACCCGAAACATACAGCCAAGGCAACAAAGGAGTGGCTCAAAAAGAAGCACATTAAGGTCATGGAGTGGCCTAGCCAGTCTCCAGACCTTAATCCCATCGAAAACTTATGGAGGGAGCTGAAGATCCGAGTTGCCAAGCGACAGCCTCGAAATCTTAATGATTTACAGATGATCTGCAAAGAGGAGTGGGCCAAAATTCCATCTAACATATGTGCAAACCTCATCATCAACTACTAAAAATGTCTGACTGCTGTGCGTGCCAACAAGGGTTTTGCCACCAAGTATTAAGTCTTGTTTGCCAAAGGGATCAAATACTTATTTCTCTGTGCACAATGCAAATAAATATATATAATTTTGACAATGTTATTTTTTTTTATTTTTTTTATATAATCCATCTCTCACTGGTAAAATTAACCTAGCCTAAAAATTCTAGACTGTTCATGTCTTTGACAGTGGGCGAACTTACAAAATCAGCAAGGGATCAAATACTTATTTCCTTCACTGTAGATAGATACGAGATAGATAGATACGAGATAGATAGATACGAGATAGATAGATACGAGATAGATAGATACGAGATAGATAGATACGAGATAGATAGATACGAGATAGATAGATACGAGATAGATAGATACGAGATAGATAGATACGAGATAGATAGATAGATACGAGATAGATAGATAGATACGAGATAGATAGATAGATACGAGATAGATAGATACGAGATAGATAGATACGAGATAGATAGATACGAGATAGATAGATACGAGATAGATAGATACGAGATAGATAGATACGAGATAGATAGATACGAGATAGATAGATACGAGATAGATACGAGATAGATAGATACGAGATAGATAGATACGAGATAGATAGATACGAGATAGATAGATACGAGATAGATACGAGATAGATAGATACGAGATAGATATGAGATAGATAGATAGATACGAGATAGATTGATAGATAGATAGATATGAGATAGATTGATAGGTTTCCAAGCAGTAAGCAGCACTGAACATGAGCTCCTGAGTCTACATCAATATATACCTTGTAATGAGCAAACTGTAAGGCATAATCTGGATAATACAGACTCCATGGAAGACAGGAGGAAGCAGGACTAAAACTTCTTCATGAAAAATAAGAAAATAAAAGATTTGAAAGAAGAAACAAGAATTTTGGTTAGAGGACAGACTGCAGCAGAGAGCATCAAGTCTGACCGAGTCCAGAGAACTGAGCATCCAAAAGGTAAGAACTTCCTGCAACACCAACACAATCCTACTATAAAGAAAACACCATAGATATAAGGATTTATCTAAAAAATGGAAAATCACAATTTAGAAAAAGAAAAGCAGAATAAAGTAAATGCCCATAAGACATAGTTTGGGATAGAAGATTTAGACAAAAGGGCGTCCTTTTTCACCTTGGAGATCACATACTCTGAAGGGCAGAGGAGCATTCAAACAAGGAAAGCCATAAAACTTGTCACAATCAGACAAAATCCAGAGACACTTTTTGCTGACTTTACTTCTAAAGAAGAAGTCAAGAGGAAAACAAATGTATCATTTTACACTGAGCACCCCTCTGCCTGGCACACAGCCTTGTGCCAGCACTTTAAGGACATATCAAAGTCTGGCATCAATAAGGGCCAACAGAGCAGAATAAAAGACACAGAAAATGATGGGAGTATTACACTTACCATAAGTCTATATAATAACGGCACCATTCTCATACAAGGCAATGAGGACAACCTAGAGGAATTCGAAGAAATCTTTCATCATATCAAAGACAAGGCCCAAACTGACAAGGAACAACAAACTCCAGCAACCCAAACCAGAGATGGACATAGAGACAATTTCCAGGGACACCCCCGCTGCCTCATGTCCCACACCCCTCACCCGACACTCTCAGAGACTGTTTATCTCAATTAGAAAGAGACTTTGTACAATTCAAGGAAGAACTTCAAAGAAATCTCGGTGACAAAAACACAAATCCCCAAGTAATTAAAGAGCTAAACAAACTGAAATGTGAACATGCATCAGCTCTGAAGGGGAAATACAACATACACTCCGAGAGCTGCAACAAGAAAATGCAAAGCTCAGATTAGAGATAGAAAATCTAAAACCACAAACACAAAGTCCAGGAACAAGGGAGAGCGCTGACGTAAGGACAGCCAATGACCTGGGCGCTAGTACATCAAATCACCCAAACTCAAAAAATATTCCTGAAATTAATGAATACAAACTAGGACAAAACACACCGATA
This sequence comes from Rhinoderma darwinii, assembly GCF_050947455.1. NCBI lineage: Eukaryota > Metazoa > Chordata > Amphibia > Anura > Rhinodermatidae > Rhinoderma > Rhinoderma darwinii. The sequence continues at coordinate 177,360,942 of NC_134689.1, read as the reverse complement.
CATGTGGGCACAAAGCCGACCACCAACCAAACGTCCAGCACAGAACCACAGCAGCACCACATAACACCACCAAGCAGGATCCAGGACGTAAGCATCAGACAAGCCACCCGCAATTCACATTGTCCTGATACTGTCCTAATAATAGACTCAAATGGCAAATACCTTAATACACGGCGACTCTTCCCAGGAAAAAGGGTCAGAAAAATTCACTGTGCAACTATTCAATCCGTCATCAATAACCCACATTTTACCAATCCAAACCATATCATTATACACACGGATACAAACAACCTCCAGGACCAGCAACAGCAGATTGCAGAACAACTGACCCAACTAGCAAAGACGGCACAACAAAAGTTCCCCGGCAGTAAAATAATTATATCATCCGTGCTCCCAAGAAAAGATCTACCCAACAAGATCACCCAGGCCATCAACACAGAGCTGGAGTAGGAGGGAATGAAAAACAGATCTGGTTTCTGCACTGCTACACTTCAAGGCAAATAAGACCGTGGAATAGATAGTCACGTAACAAAGGAATGATTTATTAATAAAAGTGGCTACGCATTTCAATGCAGAATTAGCATCTTCCTCAGGCCATAAAAACTGACATTATACACCCTCTTAAATACTTAGATGTAATGAAAGATACCGCCAAAAAAACGGAGGTCAAAGGGTAATCATGACGTCATTAACGGGAACAAAATATGTATACACAGGGGGTGGAGTAACGACATTAACAAAGTTTAAAATAAAAGACGCAATACATTCAGAAAATATATACATTAGATCAATGGATAAAACATTAAAACTGTGCAGTGGCAGTAATCAATGTTACAATCTTAAAATAATCAAATAAAAAAATCGTAATTACCTATTTCCAAGCTAGTTGTTCACATAAATACTAACAGAGTATCTTTTTTGTCTGTCATATGCAGTGTCGCCGGTAGCTAGGCAACACAGGCGGCGCCAATAGGCGTCCCTGGACTCCCAGCAACTGTACACGGCTGCAAAAAAAGGAAGACTAGTAGAACGAAATCATGAAGAGGAATGCAAAAAGTTAGTAATTAAACACTGTATTAATTTAATTGTATTTGTATGAGTTGTCCTGTTACTACAAACTACATATAATCAACCTATTGATTAAGTATACAAACATAATTGTTTTTACGGGATTATAGGGTATACTCTTAATGTGCAACCAAAAGAGAAAAGGGATATTTTTGGTTGCACATTACGTTTGTATACTAATCAATAGGTTGATTATATGTAGTTTGTAGTAACAGGAGAACTCATACAAATACAATAAAATTAATACAGTGTTTAATTACTCACTTTTTGCATTCCTCTTCATGATTTAATTCTACTAGTCTTCCTTTTTTTTGCAGCCGTGTACAGTTGCTGGGAGTCCAGGGACGCGTAGCCGCTTTTATTAATAAATCATTCCTTTGTTACGTAACTATCTATTCCACGGTCTTATTTGCCTTGAAGTGTAGCAGCGCCGAAACAAGATCTGCTTTTTATTCCCTCCTGCTCCACTATCCTTGCGGTGACCGGATGGCTCACCGCCCTTAGGTCTTGGCAGCAGCACACATTGGAAATTACTCCTTTAATCCTGGTTTTGATCGCTCCCACGTGAGAGCACTTTTGTATATGTCCGATATACTTTTATCCATCTGTTTATTTGCACTATGTGGCGCCGTGCTTTTTGCTTTTATCCCCATCAACACAGAGCTGGCAGCTAACATCAGCTCAATGTCAAACATCAGCCTGGCACAACACTCCTCCATAGAGCATCACCACCTGTATGACGACAAACACCTCAACAAACGAGGGGTCAGCCTTCTGGCCAAAGAACTAAAAGACATTGTGCTGAACATACACCCCAGACCTGGATCCCACACCAGCCAAAGCCAAAACATCATGGAATCATCACTAATAATGAAAAGACCTCAAACGCCATACACCTCACTACACCCAGGAGAAAAAGCCCTTTACCCAAGGTCAGACCAACAGAGGCAAAAGCCATGGAGGAAACCCCCTGCCTCACACAAAGACATGCAGAGCAGAGACATGGAGGAGATAAAGAGCCTGCTCAGCACTTTATGTAGAAAACTTATGTGACTATACAACACGAGAATATCTACAATACATCCACCAGTCATATCTCCAGCCTGTCCTACACAGCGCCGCTCATTACAAGGTATATGAACACACAATGATGTCCTTTATAATCAGCAGCTGGAATATTCATGGCCTCAATGCCTCAGTCTTTGTTTGAAGTCTGGATCGTTAATTTTGTATCCAAAGACTTTACAACCTCTACAACAAGTTGTATGAGACAAACCCAGGAGGGGTAAATCAGGCCATAAATTACCTAAATAATATATTTTATACCATGGCAGAGAGGTCTGACCTGAAAAGATGTAACTACAAGAGGCCACAAGAAATACATCCTAATGGTTGGTTTGACCGTGAGTGCAAAGATGTACGGAAGACCCTAAGAACTGCCCCAAATAAGAAGCACCAAGACCCAAACAACACTGGTCTGAAGGAGGCCTACAGCAATATACAGAGGCAATACAAGACCATCCTCCGAAAGAAAAAACAAAATTCCCCTTCCACCAAACTTAATTAACTCCAAGATGTCCTCCATGACAACTCGTTCTGGGAATTATGGAAATACATGGGCAAAAATTGCAAGAAAAACAACCTTCATATCCAAAATGGCAACATCTGGCTCCAATATTTCAGGGACCTCTACAAAGATATCCCGAAAGAAGAACAAAGCCAAGAACAAAAACATATAATATCAAAATTGAAGGCGATGGAGGAAACACTTATAGATTTTCAAAACACCCTGGATACACCAATAACACTGCAAGAAGTAACAGAGAGAACCTCAAACATAAGATGTAAAAAATCCAGCGGCCTAGACAAAATCTCACCAGAAATGATAAAAAACAGCCCGCCCGAAATACAGGCCGCAATATCAAAACTATTCAATATGGTGCTGAGTGCCAGCTACTTCCCTCAAATCTGGAACCAAGGCCTTATAACACCAATCCACAAGAGTGGGGACAGGTACGACCCAGCCAACTACCGAGGGATATGTGTCAGCAGCAACCTTGGGAAACTGTTCAACAGCATCCTGAATAAGAGAATCCTCAGCTTCCTCACCCAGCACAATGTCCTCAACCAAAGCCAAGGTGGCTTCATGACAAACCACCGCATCACTGACAACATCTACACCCTATGCTGCGTCATCAAGAGTCACGTTCACAATACAAAGCACGGGAAGATATACGCCTGTATTGTGAACTTTAAGAAGGCCTTCGACTCAGTGTGGCACCTGGGCCTGTTCCTAAAACTGCTGGAGAGCGGAATAGGAGGTAAAACCTATGATGTCATCAGAAGCTCCTAAACCGAGAATAGATGCAGCGTGAATGTGAATGGGAAAAGAACGGCTGATTTCCAGCAGAGCCGAGGAGTTAGACAAGGCTGCAGCCTCAGTCCAACGCTCTTCAACATTTACATCAATGAACTGGCCACAGCTCTGGAATTCTCCTCAGCACCAAGTCTCACCCTACATGACACCCAGGTGAAATTTCTGTTGTATGCAGATGACCTTCTGCTGCTATCACCAACCAAGACAACCTGTAAATCCTAGAAAAATTCAGCTCCACGTGGGCACTACCCATCAATGAAAAGAAAACCAACATCATGGTGTTCTATAGGAGAAACTCAAAATCCCCTAGGCACCCTTCCTTCACACTAAATAATGCCACACTTACAGCGACCGACAGGTACACCTACCTGGGCCTAGAAATCAACCAATCCGGAAGCTTTAAACAAGCTACTGAGATGCTCAAAGACAAGGAGTGCAAAACCTTCTATGCCATCAGAAGAAAACTGTACCACCTTAAACCACCACTGACTGTCTGGCTTAAAATCTTTGAATCCATCATCTCCCCAATCCTCCTGTATGCCTGCGAGGTCTGGGGTCCGGACACATACCCAGACTGGTCAAGGTGGGATTCCAGCCCAACAGAAATTTTTCACCTGGAATTCTGCAAACACCTTCTCCAACTCCATCTGAGTACCACAAATAGCGCCTGTCGAGCCGAACTGGGCAGATTCCCACTACACCTCACAATCCAGAAGAGGGCGCTATCATTTTGGGCCCATTTACATAGCAGCAGGCAAAGTGCCTATCACTATAAAGCCTCGCTACCCCAAGGGGTCCCAGGTAAACCAGGCATCCCGGAACATTTCACCCTAACCCGGCCTGAAGAAAATGTCACTCAGCGCGGCCTCACAAAAGCCGAAATCAAGAAGACCATAAACGAGGGCCAAGAGGAGTATATCAGTAACTGGAGGAACAACATATAGACATCCCAGAAACTGAGAATATACTAGAGTCTACAGAGAAAATACAAACTGGCGCCATATCTGGAGAAACTGCCGAACCCCAGAGACCGAAAGATCCTGAGCCGCTACAGACTGAGCGCCCACAACCTGGTCATCGAATTTGGGCGCCACAGACAAACCTACAAGCCCAGGGAAAGCCGACTGTGCCAACAGTGCGACCAGGAGGCCGTGGAGGATGAGGCCCACTTCCTGCTACACTGCTCCAAATACTCAGCAGTGAGGGATACTGACTTCAGGAGACTCTCTGATCTCTTACCAGACTTCAGCTCCATGAAAGAGGAAGAGAAACTATACATCCTGCTGGGTGAAGAGGAACACACAGTGGGTATATCGGCACAATATGTCACTGCATGCCACAGAGTGAGAGAGACATGATATGCCATGGACTTGTATACCCCGACCCTAGATGTGTCACTATCCTCCAAACCCTCCGTCCCTATCCCTCATTCCCTTATTCTTACTTGCTTTGGCAATGCTAATGTGTATTTGGTCCTGCCAATAAAGCTTCATTGAATTGATAGATCGAGATGAGATAGATAGATAGATATGAGATAGGCATATAATATATATATCAATTTTGTTTTTTTTTATAGTAGATATATATTCTGTTTGAGTATATATAATTATAAATAAATCATATGAAGGAAGGGATCTGTCGTGGGCTGGCTTGGTTTGTATATAAGGTGTGCCATTGGTCTGTCTGAACACATATCACTTGTTGCCAAGGGTAAAAGGGGCGATTTATCAGAGTTGTAAAAAGGGGGCTACCAGATGTGTGTCTAAAACAGTTCAGCGAACCCTTCTCCGTATAGGGCTCTGAAGCAGATGTCTGGTCACTGCTACTATGCTAACAAAGGTGCATCGGAAAAAAAAAGGTTAAATTTGCACGGCAGTATCGTAATTGGACCACCGATGATTGGCAAAGGGTTGCCTTCTCCAATGAGTCACGTTTTCTGCTTCATCGAACAGATGGACGTTGGCGTGTCAGGCGAGAAACCTCAGAGAACAATCACTCTGCAACCATTGGCATTCTCTGAGCCCACTCATGTATGTGGAAGGCACTCAGGACCAATTTGTGAATGAATCCACCGTTGCAGATATATATATCATACATATCGATTAGTTTGTGTGTATGTATGTATGTATATGTGTATGTATGTATATATATATATATATATATATAAAATCTGTTTTGTTATAAAAAAAAGTTGTGAAACAAAAATTTTGGTTAGGGTTAGTGACATTATGGCGAGGAGGTTATATAGTGCTGAGGAGGCATACGCCATGCTGCGGTCAAAATCTGAGACCGCATCAGAGATGGCGTCCGAGATGGAACCTTTTTTTAGGCAGCGACAATGTTAGTGTCCCTTCAGGTTCGTCTTAAGGGGATATTATCCCTGACTAAGTTGACACTAAAGAGCATGGAAATGCAGGGCCTAGTAGCGCTGTAGCACAGGACTGCATGGTCGCTCCAGTTAGGCTCTCGTATGGGCACCTGCTCCATCTTTTGGCCCTAGAATCCACGCATTTACTGCGACTCTTGGCATAACAGTGGACAATTCAAATTTTGCCCAAATGGACTACTTTAGTTTGTTTATTACTGACAACCTCCTAAACATAATTGCCCACCAAATGAATTTACTGTATATGCCACGCAGTATATAAGGCAGAAATCTTCATCCACCCATGCCAAAGATTGGCCGTTCACCAATTTGTCTGAATTAAATAACATTTTGGGGCTCAGCCTAAATATGGGTATTGTAAAACAGCCCTCCTTAAGATCATACTGGTCAACAAGACCCGCCCAAGCCACCCCAGTGTATTCTGCAATAATGTCCAGGTATCGTTACGAAACTTTAAATGGGCTTTTAAAAAGAGGTAATTTGCTAATATACTTTTAATTGAAAATTCGGTACTAAATGGTGCCGTTCAAACCCGGTGAACTGTTCCCGGAAGTCCTGGAACTTATCTAATATTGATGATGGGCTTGCTTCCTGTGCTTTTCGTGTCGGCGTGTTATCAATGGCATGACCGCAAGAAGCTGTCACATTGGCTATTGTTGGCGTCCCGGAGCAGAGCACCAGCTAGCGCTTTGCAGCACTGCTCCCGACATTTGGTCAATTACTTCAGGGGTTTCCTATAGCTGGAGTTCCCGAGCAGAGCATCAGCTTATGCTCTGCCTGGGGACTCCCGTACTGCTGCCGACGTCACTGTCACATCTGTTTAGAGTGCTGCCTCTGGGGGGGCATGGCCTATCAGCAAATGTAGGCAGACGTGTGTGGCTGGAGCTCCAGCTGTGACCATCCTGATACTTACGTTTATCCCTTACTTACCTGGGTAATACTTACCGAATTGGTTGCTGTAATGTTGGAGGTGACTGTACCAGTCCATTTGGCTGCGATGACCCGCTCAAAAAAACAAAGAACACCGCAGGCGAGTCCGGGGCTTGGAATCCAAGATGGCGCTGAGGAGAAAGATTGCTGGGGCAGAAGCGTGTGCTCCGATGCGGCAGACCGACTGGACAGATTTGCCAGAACACCACGTGCAAGCAGCTCAGCAGTGGGCAAGGTACCTGTGGCTAGCAGTGGAAAAGCAGACCGTCCATCTTATAGCTCACGCTTCTCTATGCTGCAGGAAAACATGGTGAGTGAAGAGATAATGATGGTGGAAGAATGCACCACAGAAAGGACAGGGTGCAGGAGCCGTCCCTCACAGACATACTTGCTGCAGTGAAGCAGAACTCCTCCATTCTCTCCCTTCTGACTGGTTAGATGGGAGGCCTGAAGGAGGACATTTTGCTTTTGAGGAATGATTTGCAGAAAGTGGCACAACGTACAATGGTTATTGAGGGGAGAGTGTCTGAGATTGAAGATGTTATTCCAGAGCTACGTCGAGATGTACAATCACACTCACTGGCTGTGATAGCCCTTCAGGCCAAGGCAGATGATTTGGAGAATCGGCTCCGCAGAAATAATGTGCGCCTGGATGGAGTGCCGTAAAAAGTGAAGGGCAATAACTCTGATGAGTTATTTGAAAAATGGCTGCTGGAACAGTTTGGCCGAAAGGAACTGTCCCCTTTATTTGCTGTCGAGAGGGCGCACAGTGTAGGTACCAGACCGGGACCGCCGGGGAGACCCCCAAGACCGGTATTAGTGAAGCTGCTTCATTATAAGGAGATCGGATATTGCGGAAGGCAAGGGAGCAACAATATATATCCATTAATGGCGTTAAAGTGTCCTTTTTTCTGGATTTCTCTGCGGAAGTGCAGAAAAAGCGGTCGCAATATTGGGATATTAAAAAACCCTTACAAGACCTGAAAATTCAATATTCCTTGATGTATCCAGCTAAATTGCGAGTGGTTGCTTTTGGGACTGCTTCTTTTTTCGAGATGCCTAGGGACGCTGCCAGATGGCTGGACTGCAAAGAGAGTCGATTGCGGAGACCTGCTGGAGGCGGGGAAGTGTGAGAGCCCGCTTCGGTGGTGGAGTTTGGAGGAAATGCTGTTTTTCTGGGACTACAGTATTCTATAATATGTTCTGTTGTATTTATGAGTGCGAGCTCAGCAGAGTGATATCCTTTACAAAGATATTGCACTTGATAAGACTGGTATTATGGGTTAACTAATGTGTAACAACCTTCACTGTTATATCTGTTGATTTTGTGGGATTGTTAATTACCTATGCATAACAGTGGGAGTCACCACTTGACGGGAGAAGTGAGAACGCAACATGGTCAGGTTAGACGTGTATGTAAGGCATGTAGTATGTTCACACTCAGATGTGCTTATGTTGGCTATCAGACAGTATATGTCGCTCTGACCCTTTTCGGTGGGGGGAGGGGGTGCACGGCACAGTATCTCTTGTCAAAGTGGTTGGAACCAGTGTAAGTCTTCTTTATGCTATGATGCATGATGGGGTCGGTTAGATGCATATCCTGGAATGTCAGGGGAACAAGGGAACCTAGGAAACGCCAGGCGACACATTTGACTAGGGATTCGGTGTCCTTATTCCATAGAGTGTGGATCACACATGGGTTTCACTCCTTTCATACAACCTATTTTAGGGGGGTGAGTTTGCTGATACATAGGAGTCTTCCTTCACTGACGGTGAGGGACTGTATGTGGGGGTGCACTGCACCATATATCATTGGAAATGTGTTTTAGTGGTACTGTATATTCCTCCTCCTTATTCCAGCACTGTACTTAAGAAACTTATGGAGAAACTCCCAACATTGCCTGAGGTACTTCTGATTGGAGACTTTAATGCGGTGATGCATGAGGGGTTCGATACATTTCATAGGGGTGGTGAGGGACAAGGGGAGGGCATGACAGCATTTGGAAGGTTAATTATTGAAATGGTACTACGGGATATTTGGAGAGATAAACACCCAGGGATACGCCAGTACTCGTGTGCATCGTCCCCAGTCTTTCCTCGTTACGCCCCTGATATCGCACAAATGAAATATTTACAGAGCGCGCTGTCGGACCATTCCCCTGTGGTGGTGACGTTGGAAGTGAGTGAACGGCCTAACAAAAGTTCTAGGACCTGAAATTGATGGATGGCAAGGAATTACGGGACCTGATAGGGGAATATTTTACTTTTAGTGTTGATTTGGTACCGCAGGGGGTTTTGTGGGATGCTATGAAGGCCTGGCTGAGAGAAGTGTTCATCCAAAATATTAAGCAGGTTAAAACAAGGTCTCGGCGATTGGGGGAAAGTCTGATGGAATGGGTGGCGGAAACAGAAGGGAGACACGTGGAAGAGGGGTCGGAAGACACACTTAGACATTGGGTTGAGGCTCAGATGCTGTTAAGAAATCACCAACTGGAGACAGCTTATAATAAAAGGTTATTTCTTAAACAGAAATATTATGAAGAAGGGGAGACTGCTGGGAGGTTGCTCGCTAGAATGGCACAGCCACAAAGGGGCAATTACTTCATTCATGGACTTAGGGGGGAGGTGGGAGGTTGGGGACGGACACGGGGCAAATTCTGCAAGTGTTTCAACAGTTTTATACTGACCTTTATACCTCTAGAGTGCATTATACGACATCAATTGGAGGATTATCTGGGAAACATTCAATTGGCTATCCTGGGTCCTGAGGACAGAGAGAGTTTGGAGGCACCTATTTTCCTGGAGGAACTGGAAACGGCGATAGGGGATATGGCAAATGAGAAGGCACCAGGTCCAGATGGTTTGCCTCTGAAAATTTATAAAAAATATAGGAATGAATTGGCTCCACAATTTTTAGATACCCTGCTGGATAGTTTTGAAAGAGGCAAATTACCTGATTCCTTATATGAAGCAACGATAGTGGTCTTACCTAAGGAGGGGAAAGATAACCTATTACCGGAATCTTATAGACCGATATCCTTGCTGACGTCTGACATTAAAATACTGGCAAAGGTCTTAGCGCTAAGGCTAAATAAGGTGGTGCAGCAGGTTGTGCATGAAGACCAATCTGGGTTCATGCCATCCAAGTCAACGGCTGTAAATCTTAGGAGGTTATTCCTCAATCTTCAGGTAGTGCCGGATGAACCTGTGGGGAGAGCTGTGCTAACGCTAGATGCTGCTAAAGCGTTTGATTGTGTAGAATGGGGGTATTTATGGAAGGTTATGGGTAAGATGGGATTTGTTCCTAATTTTGTGAAGTGGGTACAGTTGCTATATGTGGCTCCTACGGCTCGAATACGGGTGAATGGAGCGCTGTCTGAAAGATTTCCGTTGGCTAGGGGAACGCGTCAGGGGTGCCAATTGTCGCCATTGCTATTTGCTTTGGCAGTGGAACCATTGGCCTGTGTCATAAGACAAGAAGGGCGCATACAGGGTTTGAAATATGGGGGGATGGAGGAAAAAATCTCTCTATGTGGATAATATTCTGATATATCTGACAGACCCGGAGAACACTCTGGCTTTGGTACCGGACACGATCACTAGATTTGGCGTATTTTCAGGATTAAATATGAACTGGAACAAGTCAGCTCTTATGCCACTTGACCCGGTTAATGTTGCGGACAGTGGAGTAGGACCCCGTATCCCTTTAGTTTCAGAATTTACATATTTGGGGGTTAAGGTGACATCCAGGGTTAAAGATTATATGACTTTAAATGTCTTGCCACTGTTGCCCAAGGTTAAAGCTAAGATGGAGACCTGGAATAGATTTCCTCTCTCTGCTCTGGAGAGGACTAACTTAATTAAAATAATTCTTATGCCCCAGGTACTGTACATTCTCCACAATTCCCCGGTATGGATACCCAAACACTGGTTTAGACGACTGCATAATCTCTCTCGGGATATGGTTTGGAAAAGGGGTGTGCCTAGAATAAAATTGGAGAAACTACAATTGCCAAAAGATGAAGGGGTGTGGCTTGGCCGAATGCTTGGATATATTACTTGGCTACTCAGAGGCAACATTTTAAAGGCTGGGAGGACAAAGAGAACTGGGGATCCTGTGCACACTTATTGTCATATATGGGGGGGGGGGATTAATCCGCTGGAGGGGCTGGAAGCGCATACTTACAAGAGACTAGCATGTACTAAACCGACATTATTCCTGATACATAAAGTATGGAGTCAATGTAAACAGATATTGAGCATAAGGATGTGTACTAAATATACTCCAATTTGGCACAATCCGGTTCTGCGGGAATTGTATCAATTGGAGGGCATACAAAAATGGGAAATGGCAGGGGTTGTATGACTGAGTCACTTGTATGAGGATACCACATTGAAGTCCTTTCAGCAATTAAAAGACCAAAGCCAACTGGAGCACAGTATGTTCTACTAATATCTGCAGATACGACATGCACGGCAGCTGTGGTGGACCTGACTGTGCGCTTGGGGTCTTAGAACATACGGTTAAGGCAGACACATCTAAAGGGCTGATTTCGATGGCATATCGGAGCTTGTTATCAAAACACTTGGGAGATCTTATGGAGCTAGAGAGAGTGAAATGGGAGCGGGCTATAGGCTCTTTGCCCAAAGAAGATTGGGAGGAGATCGTAGCGTCATCTTACCATCTATCTCTCAGTATGGCGCAGAGGAGGTCGCAACTTTCCTTGATACACCGAGTTTACCGAACCCCTTGGGTGCTAAAACAGATGGGGCTCAGATCGGATGCTAAGTGTCCTAGGTGTCCGGAGGAGAAGGCAGACATTTATCAATGTTCTGGTCATGTGGGGCTTTGCGGACCTTATGGGGGGAGATATCGGAATTGATAAAACAAGGTGAATGGTATGGAATTGGTGGCAGATCCAAAGTTGGTGTTGCTGGGGTTTGTGGGAGAACTGGGGGGTGACAGGTTGGAATGCATGGCAATTGCAAAAATGTTATATCAGACTAGAAAGTGCATCGCTAAACACTGGTTGGATGTGGAGCCTCCCGTGCAGAGGGAAATTGTGGGAATGCTAAATCACAATAATTTGATGGAATATAAAATATTTTCGCAAAGGGGTAATGTGAAGAAATTTGATAAGCAGTGGGGAAGATGGTTGGCATGCCCTGAGTTGGTGTCATCTGAATTGAGCAGAATACGGACACAAGTCTAGGAGATCATTTCTAGCAACGTCAAGAGCAGACTTGGGGTGTAAAGTTGGGTCCTGCTAATAGAACTGACTTTGTAATAACTGCAAATGATAGAGATACTGATAGGGGCTGTGCAGGGGGTGCACTGTTTTTTTTTTCTGTATGTTGATATACTGGAAATGCTGTATATGATGCTGATACAGTTGTTGTCTGACTGTCAATGTATTTTTATTCTTGTTAATAAACATTGGACTGATTTATAAAAAAAAAAGAGTGCTGCCTCTCTTTTCTACTTCTTGTTTGGACAATGTGGGATTTAAAAGTCCGTTCCCCGGAGCTCGGCACCCATCTGGGCCCTGGAGGCTTCTTTTGTTCTGCTGTGTAGCTCACACTCTCTTTTCTTTGCATATATGGACAGTTACGTCGGCAGCAGTACGGGAGTCCCCAGGCAGAGCATCAGCTGATGCTCTGCCCGGAGACTTAAGTACTGCTGCTGACGTCACTATCCATATATGGACAATGGCCTCAGGGGTATCCTATTCCTGGAGTCCCCGAGCAGAGCATCAGCTGATGCTCCACCTGGGGACTCCAGCACTGCTGCCAACGTCACTGTCCATATACGGACAGTGATGTCGGCAGCAGTACGGAAGTCCCCAGGCAGAGCATCAGCTGATGCTCTGCTCGGGGATTCCAGCCATATATGGACAGTGACGTTGGCAGCAATGCTGGAGTCCCAGAGCTGATGCTCTCCTCGGGAACTCCACCTATAGGAAACCTGTGAAGTCACTGACCAAATATCGGGAGCAGTGCTGGAGCAAAGCACTAGCTGATGCTCTGCTCGGGGACTCCAGCAATAGGCAATGTGACAGTCCCTTGCGGTCATTGATAACACTCCGACACGAACAGCACAGGAAGCTAGCCCCCAGTCATGTGGGGCCGTGTCGGCGCGTCATCAATATTAGAAAAGCTCCAGGACTTCCGGGAATAGTTCACCGGGTTTGAACGACACCATTTCGTACTGAATTTTTTATTAAAGTATATTAGTAAGTGACTTCTTTTTTCATAAAAATATGAATGCAAAGCAATTTTTGGTTCCCAGATAACCCCTTTCATGAGGTTCCTTCAATTCAGTGATAACTCACAGGCCCCCCGAGTACCGATACAAACCATAATCTGTTAGTCAAAATGGGACCACTGATAAATTGCCTCAATAATTTTATTTCTGCAATTTTACACCCCAGAGCAGAATATAAGTGAGGATGAATGCCTCCTGAGCTTCCATGGAAGACTTCGCTTTCACCAATATCTACCTTCCGAAAGGGCAAGATATGGCATTAAACTATGCAAATTATGTTAAAGCGGGGTCAGGTAATACTGCCGCCTTCAGAATTTATAAAGGGCGGGACCGATCATTAAATGTTCCAGGATGCCCCCTGATCTTTCCACCAGCGGTAAGATAGTGTGGGAGATAATGCAGCCCTGCTTCACAAGGGGTACCACCTGTACTGCGACAACTTTTATTCAAGTTTGCCCCTATTTAGGCTATTGTGTGCTGCGGACACAGGGGCGTGTGGAACGATGCGCAAAAAACAAATTGGTAACGGGGGACTCCTGTGCTTATGCATGTGAGGAATTGCTGGCGGTCAAGTACAGAGATTGCAAAGACATTTTTGTGCTAAGCACAATTCATACCGCAGCAACAATGGAAGTGAGGGAAAGAGGGGCAACATCGGACAAGCACAAACCAGTGAGCGTATCCGAATATAACAAGTACATGGGGGGGGGGTGGATTTAAGTGACCAGGTTTTATAGCCCACTTTAGTGAAACGCAAAACAAAAACCTGGTACAAAAAAGTGGCCATTTATCTTTTACAGGTGGCCATCCACAACTCATTTGTGCACTATAAAAAAAGAAAAACAGAGGCAGAGACACATACATGGATTTCCAGGAGAAAATTATTGAAGGCCTCATATTTGAAGATCAGGACACCAGAGAATTCCCCCAGTCTGAGGATGTCAAACGATTAATTGAAAGGCATTTTATCAGTCCCATTCCCCCAACATGAACAAGAAGCAACACCCAGAAAAAGTGCCGCATCTGCAGAAAAGATAGGAGCCGCAAACTTTTCCAATTCCTTTGGCCCCCTATGTCCCTCACAACCAGGCCTGTGCATTCACCCATGTTTTAATAAATTCCAAACTGTTCTGAATTATTAGATTTTAGATTATTAGTCACAATTAAATACATTTTTATTTTTCCCCTTATTTTACTCCAAGGGTGAGAAAGGGAATGGGTGGGGGTGGATGTCATGTTTGCATATTTTCTAATGTTCGACTGATGGAAAGCTCCATTTGCATAAACCTGCAATTTCTTATTTTAAGAAACCAAAATAAAATAAATTCCCATTATACCCCGAGATGAATACTTTTGCTTCAAGAGAAGTTATTTTGAAAACGTTACAGAAACTCAGCTGAGTTTTGTAAAGTCCACTTTGAAAAAAGGTGATTTGTGAATCAAGCTTCTTCTATTGTAAGCCCTCCTACATCTCTCTGTGAAGAATACTGCACACATATTTGGTATCCTCATGCATGGGAGGAGTAGCAGAATGCAAAATAATATGGACCATGGATGAAGTTTATGTCGTGTGTGAATTTTATTTTGTTCCATTTTATTCAAGAAACTTTTAGATGAAAACTGGACTTTCTAAAAAGATGATAAACCCATTAATGAAAACCTTGGGGGGGGGGGGGGTCTACTTTTGTGAATGAAGTCATTTATGGGGTGTTTGTAATGTTTCAGGGGCATGAGGGCTCCCAGAAATCGGTATGCTGCAATGAAATCAAGTGCAGAAATGCTGGATCCAAAAAGCCTCCTTTTATGCCAAGCCTTGGCACATGCTCGTACAGTGGATAAGGCACACATATTGGGTATCCCCATTAACAGGAGAAGTGGCAGAACGTGAAATGAGATACATTTCATCCGTGATCCATACTATGTGTAATCACTGTTTGCATAAAATGACACGTTTGGTAAATTCTTGCATTTTTTTTTTTTCTAATTTTGCCCACATTAGAGAAAAAAATAAAAATTATGTCTACTGACAAATGCCATTAAATCAAAGCCCTATCGGTCCTTTAAAAATAATGTAAAAGTCAAAGATGAACTTTATTCTCCTGCAGGGTTATAATCATCTAAAGAAGCGCATGGCAAAATTGTGACATTTTCTCTGGTCATTTAGATGTGAAACAGCCTAGTCCTTAACCGGTTAAACTTAAAGTGGTACTGCCAAGTAAACAATCTCCTCTTAGAATGAAGCTGTCCCAGGTTTTTCTAACTTTAAACTCTTAAGGACGAGCCATTTTTTCGTGTTCGTGTTTCACTCCCTGCGTTCCAAGAACCATAACTTTTTTTATTTTTCCATCAATGGAGCGATGTGAGTGCTTTTTGTTTGTGGGTGGAGTTGTAGTTTCTAATGGCACAATTTAAAGTACCTTATAATGTACTGGGAAACTGAAAAAATATTATTTGCGGGCTGAAACTGGAAAAAACTATGATTCCTACATTGTGTTTTTGGTTTTCGTTTTTACAGCTTTCACCGTGCGGTAAAAAAGACAACTTAACTTTATTCTGCGACTCAATACGATTACAGTGATACCAAATTTGTCGTTTTTTTAAATATATTATTACTTTAAAAAAACAAAAACTTTTTGTTAAAAACATTTTTTTTGTTTCACCACATTCTGAGAGCTATAACTTTTTATTCTGTGGATTGAGCGGTGTGAGGGCTTATTTTTTGCGGGACGAGCTGTAGTTTTTACTGGTACCATTTTTTGGTACGTACAAGTTTTTGATCACTTTTTATTACGTTTTTTTTCAAGCTAAGGTGACCAAAAAACAGATTTTTTGCGGTTTAAATGTTTTGTTTTTTTACTGCGTTAACTGTGCGAGTTAAATAATGGTATATTCTAATAGTTCAGACTTCTTGCGGATGCAGCTATACCAAATAGTTTAATTTTACATAACTTTAGAGGAAAAATGGGAAAAAGGTTTTTGGTTTTTTTTGAACTTTTAATATATATATATATATATTTTTTTTTTTTTTCAATATTTTTTTTACACCATTTATTAGTTCCCCTGGGGCATTTGAACAAACGATTGTTAGTAATAATAATAATGTATTGCAGTATATCGTCATTTTCACAGGCTTCTGATAAGCTGTGCCAGAAACACGGCTTAACAAAGGCAGACAAAAGGCAGACGTGGGGGCCTTCATTAGGCCCTCGGGCTGCTATGACCACTACAGGCCCCACCTGATCGCGGTGTGGGGGCACCGATGAGCTATCGGAGGGGGCTGCCCCACTCTTTTCAACGCTTTAGAGTCTGCGGTCACGACTGACCGCAGCATTTGAGGGGTTAAACACCAGGAACGGCATGATCGCTGTTTCCGGCCGTTTGTCTGGGCTGTCAGCTGTAAAACACAGCTGACACCCGCAGGGTACGCAGGGCGCTCAGCCCGTGAGCGGCCTCCATACTTCCCTATGACACTTATCACGTACATGTGTGTAGTTGCTTAAGGAATATGTATTACAGGGCACCAATTCAAATAAACTGCCAACTATGTAACACATGGTTGTGTTGAATCTACCAAAGTGGAAGTCGCCCTTTGCAGAGGCTCTCCACTCTGTCTCATGGAAGAAGGTCCTGAGCATGGGATCTCGTCTGTCATCCAAAAAAGGCATATAAAAGCAAAACAGACTGTTCGATCAAACACGTTTTGATCAAATGGTATAAGTCCACCTGCCACGACATGGTGATCTCAATAGGATGTGTCACTACAGTAACATTATATATTTCCAACAGGAGACTCGCCTCTCTTTCTCGGGCCTAGGCCTACAAAATGTACTCCGCATAAGTAGGAACCAGCTTTATTCTATACTACCGTATTTTTCGGACTATAAGTTGCAGTTTTCAGCAAGAATAAAACTTGCTAAAAAGTCCCTGCGTCTTATAGTCGGCGGTCAAGGGACTTGGCAGCGCTGGACCCCCTGACCGCTACTTACTTAACCCTTTCCCGACCCGTGATGTGCCAGCACATCATGCAGCGGGGAGGGGATGATTTATGGGCTCAGGAAAGGGGTCTTCTACTGACACGCTGATCTAACAGCTAGGAAAAGTGATGGTGCTGTTCCTGGCCGTTTACTAATTAAATGCCGCGGTCAATAGTGACCGCGTCATTTACAGTGGTTTTCCTATGATGGACATTTATGACCTATCCACAGGATAGGTCATAAATGTCAGATAGATCTTGGTCCCACCTCTGGGACCCGCATATATGTCTAGAACGGGGCCCCTAAATCCCGTTCTATCTTACCCGGCTCCGCTGTCTTCCAGCCACTTCATGGTTACATGGTCGAGTTACGGAAACAGCGTAACTCGCTGAACTACACAGTTTCCGTAACTCCCATAGAACTGAATAGTAGTCACTACTATGGGAGTTACGGAAATAGAGTAGCTCAGCAAGTTACGCTGTTTCCGTAACTCATCCATGTATTGCAGTGTATTGTACCAGTGATCTAATGATCGCTGGTTCAAGTCCACTAGGTGAACTAATATGTGTAAAAAAAAAAAAAAATTTTATACATTTTCAGGAGTGTAAAATATTTTTAAATGTTGAAAAAAACACCTTTTCCCATATTTCCCCGAGCACAATGTAAAAATATAACTTTTTATTAAGGAAATAGGAAGAAGGGATAAGAGTTGTGGTTCCTAGGGGAGATTAAAATAGTAAAAATAATAAACTTTATTAACATATTTATTTTAAAAAAAAAATTTTGGACATTTTTGCAATTGTTCAATGTAGGTCAAATTTAATTCCGGTGCAGATGACCCCCTGTCCTGTGCTCTCATGGTGCAGGACAGGGGGTCATCTGCACCGGAATTAAATTTGACCTACATTGGACAATTGTACACATTTAAAAAAAAAATTTTTTAAATAAATATGTTAATAAAGTTTATTATTTTTACTATTTTAATCTCCCCTAGGAACCACAACTCTTATCCCTTCTTCCTATTTCCTTAATAAAAATTAGTACAATACTGGTGGTATACACCTTTGTGGTTCCCAAAACTCACTCTATATAATATAAAAAAGAGAGAGTATTTGCAAAATCCCCATTTCTGACAATGTAAAAATATAAAAACATTGGTATTGCTGCATCTGTAAAAGTCCGAAACTATTACAATAAAGCATTATTTGACTCAGTGAACATCGTGAAAATGTTAATTTAAAACCCCAGAATCGTTGTCTTTTGCTCACCATAGCGCTAAAAAGATTGAAATAAAAAGTGATAAAAAAAATCGTATGTACCAAAAAAATGGTGCTAATAAAAACTACAGCTCGTCCCGCAAAAAATAAGCCCTCACACCGCTCAAACGATGTAAAAATATAAGTTATGGCTCTCAGAATGTGGTGAAACTGAGTACGTTTTTTTAACCAATAGTTTTTCTTTGTAAAAGAAGTAAAATATGAAATTTTTTCCTATTTTCTGTTGTCTAAAACCTGGGTGCGTCTTATAGTACGCAAAATATGGTAATTAAAAACAGTCTTGGACATGACAAAACATTCAGTGGGCATAATGCAAATTGTTATTACAATGATTAATTGATGGAATGGTATGTGGATAGCCAGTGTGGGTCTCTGGTGTATTACCAATGCTGTGGTACTGCAAAGGTGGAATTATTGTTTGGGGTATTAAGGTTTATGAGCAGTAAAATAATATACTTACCATTTTTTGGAGAGTGGGATAGGGGGCAAAGCCGGGTTCTTTATGTGAACCTGCTTGTGAATCTTAATAATTAATAAAGACACCTCAGTTTAGGTGACCATGTTCTTGTAGCCTCTTTTTTTCAATAAATACATTTTGATTTGAATAGTTACTCACTTGTTTCTACTTTTTTCACACAGATATGGGATTCATACTTTTACCTTGCAGTCATTTTTATAAACCAGTCTTGTTTGCAGTTGGAGATGTTTACCCCTTCTAAGATGAAAAAGGTTCTGGAGAAGTAAGTGTGAACTTAACCTATAATAGTTGTAGTTTATTAAGCTTACATATTTATGTAGGGGATTATTTTCTATTTTATTTTGTATTTTAAGGTTTGATAAACAGACTAATGTTGTGTAACTGTGGGTTACAGTACAAATTATTACAGTAATAACAAGGAATTAGTTCAGGTAGTCAATCTCCATGGAGTAGATTGGCACACAGTGGTAGAACCCCCAAAAATGTCGTTCACTGCACCAATTGTGGCCACTGTCCGCTTTTTACACATGTTGTTTCACACAAGAAAAACAAAACCATAAAAATATCAAGCCCAGACAAAACTGACACTTAAAGGGGTTTTCCCATAATCAATATTTATCACCTAGCCACAGGATGGGTGATAAATATCTGATTAGAGGGGCTCCAACTGCTGGGCCCCCCACGATCCCGTGAAGGGGCTTATTTTTCAGTTTCTATGTGCCCCATATGAATGAGCGGCACTGCGCATGCTCGAACACCTCTTAATTCAATTTCTATGGCTCTGCCGGACGCTATTGATTATTGGAAAACCCTTTTAAATAACAAACACAGATGTTACACTCTGGGTAGCATTTATATATCCTGTACATTTAAGTTACAATAAGCAACCAGCATAAATGAAAAACAGTGGAAAATGGCTTGTGAATTTTGTGGTGGTCTGTTTTTTAACTAATAGATACTGGGCATGTGTTTTTCTCTCTTTCGGGCTGACAAAGTACATTTTTGTGACGTGAATACTCAGCAGGTTATAAGGTTCTGCAAGCACTGTGTGACTCTTCATTATTGCCTGTGATATATCAATACTTTATATTTTTATCTCTTTAGATATGGGGACATGCGTGTGACAATGGGCTGTGAAATCTTCAGCATGTGGCAGAATTTAGGTTAGATGATCCTTCATGTTTATTATTTGTTAATTTATAATGAAACTGCGAGGACTGGATGTCAAGAGCTTTGCGATCATTAAGTGGACATACTTCAATTGCCCGTATGAAACGATTATAGGCAATAAATTGCTGGAGCAATAATTTAGTGCTTAGATGCCTTAACATCTTATGCTGCCCTGATTTATCACAGTGCTCTTGACTGCTGCAAGTGATTATTATATGGTTTGGTAGAGGATTATCTCCTGCCTACATCTGTTTCTGAATCATCATTGCTGATGTACTGAAACCTGCGATGGGAAACCGATTATATCAGTTAAAATATCAAACCCAGACAAAACTGATACTTAAAGGGGTTATATAACTTTGTATAAATCAATAGTGTAAGTGAGGATAAGAAACTTTGTAATATATCTTAGGCTGTGTTCACATCACCGTCTGTGTTCCGCTGAGGGGTTCCGTCAAGAACAACTGAACCCTGTCACAACGGTGACAGACGGAAACCATTAGCTAGGTTTCCGTCACCATTGATATCAATGGTGAGGGAAACGGAAGCTGAGGTTTCCGTTTGCCTTTCCATTGAGGGGTTAACCTGACGGAAACCTCAGACGGAACCCTCAACGGAAGGGCAACGGTGATGTGAACAGGCCATTACTAGAGTAAAATTACTCTTTCTCCAATTATCAGGCTCCTTTCTTCCCTTTTGATCCCTACCTCATAACTATTCACTCACTCTGAATTTTCTGCTGTCTGTCTGGTCTTAGGCCCCATGCACACGATCGTATATTTCATCCGTAATTACGGACTGTAATTACGGTCCCATTAATTCCTATTGGCCACGGACACCTTTCAGTATTTTTATGGATGGTCGTCCGTGCTGAAAAAATTATAGAACCTGTCCTATTCTTGTCCGTGATTATGGCACACGACCGTATTTTCATCTATCCGTAAATACGGATCCGTAACCATCCGTAACTTATCTGTATATATGTGTATAAGGGTGTCCGTAAATACGGTCCGTATTGCATCCGTATTTGATCTGTATATATGGATCCGTAAAAAAAGAGGGAGGCTGCAAATGATGTCACCAAGATGTTGCACAGCAATGCTTCCGTAAATACGGACGATGTATGGATGCATATCCGTAGCCATCCGTATTTACGGAAGCGGCCATAGGCTTCAGTGGGAGAGTCCGTGCCATAATTACAGAGAATAATAGGACAGGTTATTTAATTTTTTCAGCATGGACACCCATCCATAAAAATACTAAAAGGTGTCTGTGGCCAATAGAAGTGAATGGGTCCGTAATTACACATGAAATATACGGTCGTGTGCATAGAGACTTAGACAAGACAGACGGACTATCAGCTCAAGGAAGAATACGTTTACAGCTGCCCGTAGAAGTCTATAGAGAGAGGGAGGAGGGAGCAGAGGCAGAGAGACACGGAAACTGCTACAGCTTCCTAGTAAGTGTTAGATCTCTCCCCATTGCTGGATTCATAGCTACTGTACACTGCTCATATATTAGAAACTTAGAAAAAGAAGTCAAACACTATAAATATAGAAAAATATCAATTTTATTACACTCCTATAAAAACTACAGAGGATCTAAAAACGAAATCTGTATATGGACCACATTCATGGTAACAATAGCACCACACTGGTTACAAAACATTAAGTGCTTATATTCATGATGCAAAATATATACTGTTAAGGGATAGGCATTGCCGCAGCGAAATATACACACATATTAGCCACAAAACACATGTTACATATCTAATTTACTGAGTAAATAACCTCTCTAAAGATTCATAGGGGTAGATGATCGGTATGTGACAAAGGTATAATCATAGACAAAGGGGGTGTAGCCCAGAGGAAGTTATAAGAAGGTCAGTAACCTAATGGACTAGTGTGTACAGAATGTCCATTATAAAAGTGGAAAAATAAAGATGAATTGTCAAAAACAATGCCTTACCCATAAATATAAGGTGTAGTCAAATGGCCCAAATAGTGAGGTAGCGCCCGACACGCGTTTCGCCAGTACAGCTTTCTCAAGGGGTGCAAAGTAGTGGACAGGAGTGATCAGATGGTGTACTTACGACGAATAAGGAAACTGGTTAGACAGCACATGCGCATGATTTTGCTGATAGCGCGAGAGCACCGCCATCGGTCGTCATGAATCTACTGCGCATGCGCAGCTCCCAGGACGCATCACTAGGGAGATGATGCAGGTGCAGAGCGCTCCTACTGATAACCGGTGAACGGAGCCAGCGCCTCACATCACTGCTCATGCGCAACCCCAGTACAAATTCATAATGTAAGTATATCATAGGGATGATATGTGGAATAGAGGTAATGATCAATGTAAAGTTATATAAAACGGCCATATCTAGAACCATTCCCATAAGTCTATAACAACAATGGTCAGTGAAAACAAAATATATAGAAGCAAAGTGATTCTGCTGTGAAAAACACATATAAGGTGAAAAAAGTATGAAAATACATATAAGCAACGTGACTAAATATGCTTCTCACAGTGGTGAAAATAAAAACAAATGAATATAGAAATTTGTGAAGTGAATAAGGCGAAAAATAAATTGCAACAAAAATAAAAAAACTGTGTTAGGGCTTATTCAGACGAACGTGATATACGTCCGTGCAATGCGCGTGTTAGTCAATGGGGCCGTTCAGACAGTCCGTGAGTTTCACGCAGCGTGCGTCCGCTGTCTAAAACTCACGACATGTCATATATTTGTGCGTTTTTCGCACATCACGCACCCATTGAAGTCAAAGGGTGTGTGAAAATCACGCGCACCACATGGAAGCACTTCCGTGTGACGCTTGGGATTCGCGCAACAGCAGTAAAAACTATGAATGTAAACAGAAAAGCACCACGTGCTTTTCTGTTTACAAACCTACAAACAGAGTGTCATAATGATGGCGGCTGTGCGAATATCACGCAGCCACGCATCATACGCTGCTGACACACGGAGCTGTTATGTACCTTTTGCACGCGCAAAATGGCACCATTTTTGCGCGTGCAAAACCCACACACTCGTGTGAATCAGCCCTTACGGTGCATAAAAGCACAGGAAACAAAAAACAATGAAAAGAAAAATGTTAAGACCATGATGACACATTCATAGACTAAATCGGAAATGGGAAATATATATAGTCACAGTCAGTTACATCACATAAATAACTAACAATCCACTGTATCAATCAATATATTTCACTTTATGATGTCTGGGGGAACTAGAGTTTTTTTTTAGGTTCATTAGATGTTTTGTTCACAAGATGTCCAGAAGTCCACAATAGTGGCATAATGTCATATACACCAAAAAGATCAGAAGGTCATGATATCTAAAGTCCAAATCTGAGCATAAACAAAAACAGGGCATTAATAAAAAATTAAAGTAGTGAATACATACTAATTAACAACGACAAATTAAAAAAAGCAGAGAAAATTTACAGGAAAGTAGCAAAACTCAGTTTTTCATTAAGACCCAACGGGGTCATAGTACCAAGGATCGTTATCCACCTACGGTCCTTTTGGGCCAATAGAGTCTTCGCATCTCGTCCTCTGACACCACAGTGTACTCTGTCTATCTCCCAAGCATTGAAGGCCTTTGGGTTTTCAATAAAGTTAAGTCCTTGATCTCTTTCACAGCAGTGATGTCCCTCACGTGTTCTCGGATTCTCAATTGTCTCGATGTTAGGCCCACATATACTTTAGTGCAACCACATGTTGCATAGTAAATCACATGGGTGGTATTGCACGATACGTACTGCAAGATCTTAAAGTTTCGTCCATCACTCACAGATTCAAAGGAGGTAGCCCGTATTATATTTGCACATGCCGCACAGTCACCACATGGGTAGCAGCCATGGATTGGGCCCCTTGTTGAAAAGGGGCTTATTTGTTTGGGTACATAGTGACTCCTTACTAGTATATCTTTGAGGTTTTTACTCCACCTAGCTTTCATTTGTGTGTTTTCTGGTAAAGTAGTCACTAAGGTCGATTCCATTTGTAGAATAGACCAATGTTTTTTCAATATGGACCGCATAGATTGCCATTGATTGTTAAATGTTGAAATAAATCGAATAGTGTTCTTATCCTTCTTTGTTCTTAACTCCTAAGGGATGTAGTAGATGTTTACGTTCAGTGGTTTTTGCACGTCTATATTCCTGTTTGATGCACCTACGACTATACCCCCTCTCCTGGAATCTTTCCTCTAATTCCCTGGATTGGTTCTCAATTCCTCAGAATGAGGCGGATCTGTTCAGCAGAAACCAAATTTTTCTTGCGATTTTTATTTTTCGCCTTAATCACTTTTCATAATGATGGTAAATGTTCTATATGGTACTGTCACACATTAACATATGTTTGTTATTATATTGTAAAATTTCTATATTCATTTGTTTTTATTTTCACCACTGTGAGAAGCATATTTAGTCACGTTGCTTATATGTATTTTCAAACTTTTTTCACCTTATATGTGTTTTTCACAGCAGAATCACTTCGCTTCTATGTATTTTGTTTTCACTGACCACTGTTGCTATAGACGTACTGTAATAGTTCTAGATATGGCCGTTTCATATAACTTTACATTGATCATTACCTGTATTCCACGTATCATCTCCATGATGTACTTACGTTATGGATTTGTACTGGGGTTGTGCATGAGCAGTGATGTGAGGCGCTGGCTCCGTTCACCGGTCATCAGTAGGAGCGCTCTGCTTCATCCCCCGAGTGACGCATCCTGTTAGCTGTGCATGTGCAGTAGAGTCATGACAACCGATGGTGGTGCTTTCGCGCTCCCAGCAAAATCGCGCGCATGCACCGCCTGACTAGTTTCCTTATTCGTCGTAAGTACCCCATCTGATCACTCCTGTCCACTACTTAAACTGGGCATCAACACATTATTTGCACCCCTGGCGAAACGCGTGTTGGGCGCTACCTCACTATTTGGGCCACTTGACTACACCTTATATTTATGGGTAAGACATTGTCTTTGACAATTCATCTTTCTTTTTCAACTTTTTTAATGGACATTCTGTACACACTAGTCCATTAAGTTACTGACCTTCTTATAACTTCCTCTGGGCTACACCCCCTGTGTCCATGATTATACCTTTGTCACATACTGATCATCTACCCCTATGAATCTTTAGAGTGGTTATTTACTCAGTAAATTGGATATGTAACATGTTCTTTGTGGCTAATATGTGTGTATCTTTAGCTGCGGCAATGCCTATCCCTTAACATGATATATTTTGCATCATGAATATAAGGACTTAAGGTTTTGTAACCAGTGTAGTGCTACTGTTACCATGAATGTGGTCCATATACAAAGTTTGTATTTAGATCCTCCGTAGTTTTTATGAGTATAATAAAATTTATATTTTTGTAATATTTATAGTGTTTGACTCCTTTTTCTCCGTGTCTAATATATGATATTCTTGGAGTCTCTATTCTTGTACTCTTTTCTGAACTTGTGGAGGTGGTTAACTCTATGTCAGTATCACCTAGCCAGTAACCTGTCCTGTGAGACTTATGTTAAGTAATGTACACTGCCCATTAGTGTTGTGTAATGCCCTCCATGCTTCTGCTGTTTCTATATATGTGATAGAGATAGGAGAGCAGGATTTTCCTCTAGTCTGTGGGCAGTGTGCATACAATTAATATTGTGGAATATCCAGAGCTTTCCCAGTGCTTCATTGAGAATGGAATGGCCAGACCCGTATATGTGCAGATCTTACTAGGGAGATCATTCCTTTTTTATTTAATTTGTCATTAAAAAATTAAAACAAATCCAGAACAGGCAACATTGTTAAATTCACTATAAAAAAAAAAAAAAAAGATTAGGGATTTCCCAAACATCATTGGGATCAGTGGAAAAGCCAAAAAAAAAACAGCACCTCATGGTGTAGAAAACCTTGTTATAGTGAAAAGTGACAATAAAGGAGATAAGAAGTACTCTCACCTTGTTGAGTTGTGCAAAATACAGGCACAACTCTGGTAGGGCACTCATGGTAGGTATCAGTTTGCAGCTACATTCCAGCCGGTGAGTTTACAGGACAATACGCTATATCAATGGATAATATTGGAAAAATGGAAAGTCCAATAGCGCTACTGCTCATCAGAAACAAGATACATGTACATTTTTAGGTATTAATGGTAACGCATTTCAACGCTGGACAGGCATCTTCGTCAGACCAAATCATACAACAGATAATACAGCAATCATTTAAAAAATAAAGTGCCAAAAACAATGGTTATGATGACGTCATATGTGGCTTGGGTATAAGTCAATCGAAACATAGTTGAGTCCCACAAAAAAATAAAACTTTACAGCAAATGCCGTAAGGATACAATACTGCATCAATATGTCAGACACATTTAACAAATATGTTGGTTAAACCATTAATACATTGCAGATACATAAGTATTAAAAGCAATCTTGTGGAACTAGCGTGATGTTTAAAAGAGGATCGCATACTGTGTCAGTACAATAAGAAGCTCTGTATGTTTATTGCTGTAAACACAATCGTAGAAGGGCCCTGGGCGGGGGGACTGGTGAATATAAAGTGTACATAAATAACTTAGATACTGATTTTATAAATACTTACCGAGCCAAACTGACGTCCGGAGGCTCGGTAGTGGACCTCTCTTGCATGTACCCATAGGGACAAAACGCTAAGTCGTGGCTACGGATGTCAGGCCGGGGCAAACTAATGCAAGTTGAGATGCTGGAATTGTAAGTGTAGGTCATGAATGTGGATATATTAGGGGATAGTACCACGGCTGTTGTGGTGATACCCACATATCGAACGTCAGAGATATGAACATATAAATCAGAAATGAATCATAAAATCATTTCTTTGCGTTAAGATAAAGAAACCGGAATAAGCAGTATAAAACCTAAAACCTTCAGCTGCTGTCATTGCTAGATGGATTCAGATATAAAACATGAATTCCTTATTTTTGTATTTGATTTGATTTATGGTGGTACATCTAAATTGGATCTTGGAATTAGCGGAAGAGATCCATTCTCTCTTAGGCCCCATTCACACGAACGTGTTTTTGCGGCCGCAATTCCCCCGAAAATCCACGGGAGAATTGCGGCCCCATTCATTTCTATGGGGCCATGCACACGACCGTAGTTTTTGCGGGATTGAATACAAAGGCGGCGGCCATGTGCATATCCCGCAATTTGCGAGCGGCCTGCGGCTGACAGTCCGCAGCCGGCCGACCCGAAAATCACGGCCGTGCACACGGCTAGGGTCGTGTGCATGAGGCCTTACATTTTGCTTCCTATGTTATTATAATTTTCTCCTGTTTACAAAATCAATATGTTTCTGTTACTTTGAAGCCACATTACAACCACACAGACAATTCCATTTACATTGATGTTACATCAAGCGTTTGTTCTTTTTCTTGTGCAAAAAATAAAATAAAAACAACACCGGAAAATGGCAAGTGTGAACTTGGTCTAAGAATGACTGCAATAATTTACTGTATGGTATGAGAAGAATATAACCTCAGTTTAACCTCATATACAAATGAGATTGTCTTTTCCTTCTTTTTATGGTAGTACTAAAAATTCTAGCTGTTCATTTTCTCCAGTGAATTAAACCCGTTCTTTTACAGGTGAACACAAATTGCATTTTATCCCAGCCTTAATTGGTCCATTTTTAGAGGTAACATTGATACCCCAACCTGACTTGCGGAATGTAATGATCCCTATTTTTCATGACATGATGGATTGGGAGCAAAGAAGAAGTGGCAACTTTAAACAGGTACTTGATCTATTTAGTAAATAAGACTTATTACACCTATAATAGTAATTTCATTACAAAGGTTATTCTGCAATGCCATTTTCTAGACCTTTCAAACACAACAGGCCAATGTACAATTTGTGGTAAATAGGAGGGAATCCTAGAATATATATAATTCATTAAAGGGTATCTGCAGCCCTTTTGAGGCCTCAAAATAGTTGACAAAGCGATATAGGGGAGGTGGAGGGCATTGTAAACATACCTTTTGTCTTGGTCATGTAAGTAGCATGACCTTGAAAATGTTAAATTTCCCCGGGGCCGCGATAACAAGGGTGACTAAGGTGGGCACTTAATTTACAAGTGCTCCTGCACTGTGTGCTGCGCTGCCTCTAGAGTAACGGCTCCAGCGGTCTTCTGATTGGCTTCGAGAGCCATCACTCAGAGCAGAGAGTGGCACTTGTGACCATAGCATCGGGTGAATCAAACGTCGTTTTTTCGGTCATCAAACTTTTATAACCAAGATAAAAGGTATGTTTACAATGCACTCCACTTCACCTATATCACTCTATTCAGCAGTTTTGAAGACTCAAAACTGCTGACAGGTTCCCTTTAACAGCATCAATGGAAAAGCTACTGAGCCACAAAGGTTTCGGTGGTACTAGGCCCCTGTGCATGGTAGGCCTATTAGATTCCCCTCCTGTAAAGACTGTTCAGGACTGGCCTCAGCAGGACATGAAGAGCTAGATAACCAACTGGCTAGCCTAACCTCTGGATTCTCTCAAGAAACCATGCTAGAAAAGTTTATTCTTTATTATCTAGTTTTACATAGAAAAGTTCTTAGACACTGCAGAACACAGATTGAGGGTCCCACAGACCTTTGGAAGGTGTTTATTCAAGTATTCTTTTGTATTTGACTCATCTGTAAATATTAGTGTGTGTGTGAGTGTGTGTGTATCTACTGTATGTATATATATATATATATATATATATATATATATATATATTTTATGGATATATATGAAAATAGATATATATATATATATATATATATATATATATATATATATACACACACACATACAGTTTTATGCAAATCTTTTGGCACGCCTTGTCAAATAACATGTTCATTGAGGTTACAATACCCTTTGCAGGGAATAAACCTTATTATTATTTAGGTGCTAAAGTGCAGGTATCCTGTCTGTTAATACTTTGTAGCACTCCTTTTGTCAGAAATCACAGCCACCAAATGTTTCATGCAGCCAACTAACTATCGACATAACCATGGCCGGTCCATTCCGTGGTTTAACAGCAATATATTGTAATACAATCATCTACAAAAATATTGCATACTTCTGCACTATAACCATTTAAGTTTTATAGCTGGAGGTTAACTTTAAAGTGATACTCTGGGGAAAAGCTAAAAATACAGAGTGGGGGTGCCAATCACAGCCTCAATTCCTCACTTACATGGTCGCTGATTTAGGGATCCACAGGTGTCTTTTGGCAGAATGCTTCTGTATGCGTGTGGAGAGACATTCTCTATGCAGATTCCAGGGCAGGTCATGATAAACACTGTCTGGGTCTTAAGCGTATAGGCAGGCTGCAGGAGTGGCCTTCCAGAAGACCGCATTCGAGCTTCCGATCAGCGGGTAACCGTGCGGCGCGGGTGCCTCCATTTTGGACAATAGCTGTATTTTCAGCTTTGTTTGGAGTATCACTTTAACCATTATTAGTGAACAATTCAGTATGTTTTATAGATTTTCTTTGTGTTATTTTGCTTGTTAGACTGTAATGGTATTTTAGTGGTCAGAGACTTGTATACCTTACTAGTATCAGTTTCAAACATTTTATTGAACAAGAGATATAATTTTGGATCAAAAGTAGCCTGTATTCATTTAGGGCAAACAATTTTGACACTCCAGTACGTTTTCCTATTTTCCAGCTCAGAGGTTTTCTAAGTGTTCCAAGTACTTTTGCAGCTCCCACTCGATTTTTCTCCTGCTGTCTGAAACCATTTCTTTACACCCACCATCATGCTGCTCCATAGGAACATCGATTTGAAACATTGTTTAACGCACACAAAATAAATGACTTTGATTTCTATGCTGGAGCAATGCTGTTAACCCTTGTACTGATATCCTTTACTCGATAGTTATAGGAGCAAAAGCTTCGAGTCTGCAAAGGAAGTAACTCTGCACGTTAAAAATAAGTGGTATTTGCACATTCAGGTTATGCCTCCTTAATTGTTAAATCATTAACATTTTAAGGAGCTGCATATGGATCCCAAGTATTACTTTTTTATTTATTTATTTATTTTTAGATTTATTCTCATAGTTTGTCTTTTCCATGAATAAATGCATGAGAAGTATAAATGTGCAATACGTATATTTGTTTACAATTTTTACTCAGAGTGAATGTCTAAAATCATTGCATGACAAAAGTGATAAACTAAGAATGTAAGGAACTTTTAGCATTTTTCTAAAGCAGTGCTTCTCAAACTGCCAGGTTGGCCTCACTGGTAAAGGCATCCTCCAGTTGTTGGTGATGTACCGCTGCTGAGGCTGTTTTGAGTGATCACAAGCTTCACGGTCTTCTTTTCTGGGTTAGCTACATAACTGACTCCTTTTGTACTTATTTGTATGTTCTGCTTGGTTCAGGAAGATAATAAGGTAATTTTAAAATATTTTCGCATTTACTACGACCATTGGGGAGGCCCAGATATCAATATGTCCTCGCTGGTGAGGCCCTAGTTGAAAAAGATGGAGAAGCCCTGCCCTAAATTATTTGTGAGAATCAAGATATTTCCTGGATTTAACGTGGATTCCTGGCCGGTAACCGATGCCGATTGGCAAAATAGCACATCGATCGGTGCTCGTTTAACTCCATTTACATGGAGCGTTGTTCATAATTTATGGGGCTGAACGAATGTTAACACGATCGTTCATTCCCATACATTTGCATTTTGTTGGCAACACGTTCCCAATTGACATGGGGAGATAAGTTGCCAACAGGCAACCATTTTGGGCCACATAAAAGATGTGATTAGCCGTTAAACTAGCGATGGATGTTTGTACGAGAGCTCGTTTGCCCGATCATTGGACCATCTAAAAGGGTTTTTACATGGAGGAGAATCATATGACATAACATCAGAGCAATTGCTCTGGTAATGTAAGTGTAGCAGAGGCAATTTTTTTTATTTCCTGGACTGTAATGCAAAATTTGTAACAGGGCTTCTACCTACCATTTGCCATTTATAATATCGGTGTCTTTTTAAGTGGCAGAGGGGATTTTGGGCTCCCTAAAGCACAAGGGCAACTGCTGCCTCTTAACTCGCCTGGTCACCGTATAGCTATGCCCCTGGGCAATAGTATTATAATACCATATAGAATTAAATCCTAGATTTGTGGACGTCAAACTGGTTGTACTTCGGTATAAATTGATGCAATTCAGTTCTAGACAGACTGCTTTGCCAATAAACTTTTTAGTGGTAGCCTCTCACCCAAAAAATATTTAAGCAGGCATCAGTATAATGTAATATTTGTAAAACAAAGCCGTCAAAGAGGATTTCCACCCAAATCGTAAAAATGTTCATATATTAGAAATAAGTTTGATTTTTGTTTAGTTGTATCAGCTATTTTAGTAAAAGTGACAATAGTACAGCCATATTGTTTGTTACTTTTAAATTATTTTCTCAGAAACTGAATGGAAAACTGTCTGTTGATTATTAATAGAATAGGCTGAGATGACACCAACATGGCTGCTCTTCTTGTTGTCACTTTTGCAAAATAACTGCTTTGACAAATCGGTAAAATCTCCGTAAGTAAAATAAAAATAATTCCCAAACTTTGGCTACTGTTCTGATTTACTAGAGTATGGCCACATTTGCATATTGGGTGAAAATCCTCTTTAAAGATTGGCAAAATGACCATGTAACCTCAACCTTTTGTGACCTAGTGCATTCATTTACAGTTTGTAATAGTGCAGTGCCTGTGGAGTGTTTTTTGTGTATTTTTCTATTTTTTTTTCTTTTTAAATACCTGTCGTGTCATTGCATCTATATGCTTAAAATGTCTCTCACCCATTAAATAATGCTTAAAGAGGATGGGTCACTAGTTTATTACTTCCCTATCTCCTAACTAATCTAATAGGCACTATGATGCTGATAACTACAGTGTCATATTTTTTTTTCAAAAACATTTATTATTTGCAAAGTTGTGTGCAGTTTTCTAAATATGCTAATTTGGCTCAAGTTGCCAAATAGGAGGTTACTCTTTCTTTTCACTCTGGGTGGTGTAATGTTTTCTGTATGATGCTGTCCAATCGTCATACAGCTTCTCCCCCCTTCCTTGCCCAGCAACACAGTGTGAGCATATAGCTTCCATTCCTGACTGTGTATTCAACTGGTGATACCTGCGGTTGTTTCACAATTGCTATCCTGATGTCATATGAAAGATTAGAATCTCATCTTTCATATGCCACCAGAACCGCTGTTCTAGGTCATCCGCAGCTGGAGATATGGCTATTTGAAGTGATCCCCCTTCCTTCCAGCCTCAGTCTCTCACACTGTGTGAAGCAGCTTCATGCTGATAGGACAGCGTCAGAGACTGTGAGGCAGCTCCACCTCTGGAGAATCGCTGGTGTTGACGCCCACTTGTCTAATATAGCCTAATTTGCATATTTAGAAAAAAACGCATAACTTTTAAAATAATAAACTTTTTGGGACACAATTTTCACTAGCGTTATCAGTGTGACAGCGCCTATTAAATTAGCTAGAAGATAGGGCATTACTAAACTAGTGACAGATCCTCTTTAATACAGTTTTAGGCTTCCTTCACACACACTTTTTGTGTGGCTTTTTTGTGCCCAAAAACCGCATTGAGAAAAACTCAAGTACTAATAGTGTGTTTTACTACCTGCTTTCTTTTGGGTGAAGTTTTTCACATTGCTAATCATGTTATTCAAGGATCATGTAATGCAAACATTCCTCTGAAAAACGTCATGAGAAAACACAACACACATTAACACTTGAGTTATTTTAAAGAGGCAAAAAAAACAAACCTCTGGAGGTCTATGGGAGAAAAATGACACTAAATTCTTGATAAAAAGCCAAAGCCAGCCCTGTTGCGAAAACGCCACTGACCCAAAAAACGCACAACAAGAGAGGAAAAAACGCCACCAGAAACCGCAATGTTTGTAATTGATTCTATATGGACTCCCAGCTAACATCTTGCCACAACATTTTATTGCCGTGAAAAAATACCAGGAAAAGAAAAAACTTTTTAAGCCACCCTTTGGGATGTGTGAATTCTGAAGCATCTAACACCATTCTATGGCATTTTAATATATTAAATATTTTATTAGAATATAGTTTTAAAAAGGTTTGAAAAACAAACTCTTTAAGAAATACGTGTTGCTTATATCTTATGGTCAAGATATTTACTGTTATTTTATAGCACTGATTTAGTCAAAGTTATTGTCACATGATTTTATATAATATGAAATGTACTGGTAGATTCTTAAACATTTTGCATTAAGCAGAAATTACCATTTGGAGTAAGGCCTCATTCACACTTCTGTATTTTATCAATATTTTGCATCAATTTTTTCAACTCTAAACCACGAGTAGAGCCTACAAACAGAAAAAATGTACTGGAAACATTTGTACTTCTCTTTTTGCATTCACTCCTGATTTGGGCTTAAAAAAAACCCAGATGCAAAATACTGATCAAATACAGAATTGTGAATGAGGCCTTTGTCTGTGATAGGATGTGTGAAGATGCCGCACTCAGTTTCTTTAAAACATAGCAATATTGGTTTAGCCCAGCTGCAGTGTAAAGTTCAAAGTTCCCACATCCGTTTCCTAGATAAGTCACACTCCATATTGACTCGAAGTATGGCCCCTAATACGGTCCATGGATTCTGATACCCAATGGAAGAAGCTGCCTGAATTTAGAGTTTTGCTCTGCAGCTGGTCCGGACCATATGTTTTCTGTATTCTGTGTTGAAGAACCATAACAAAAGCTTAAGGGAAGACATTGTTGACTTATCTCTGTTTGCCTGCAAATGTTCTATGCAACTGCAGGTAAACTTTCATTATGCTTGCACTTGTTATTTGAAAGGAAATTATATGTATATAACTAGTGCAAGTTCCAACATTAAAGGAGATTTCCAGCCCCTAAAAATTGATGACCTATCCTCCTGATAGGCCATCAATAGCTGATTGGCTGGGGTCCCGGGAGTCGGACCCTCAGCGATCAGCTATTGATGATCTATACTGAGGATAGGCTATCAATTTTTAGGGAGGGGAAAACCCCTTTAAAGTAAATGTATTTTAAGGCCATGTGATATGTTGTCTAAAATAAGGTCACAAAGGGCATCACTTATTAGCAAAATAAGGCAATATGAATGTGCTGGAATGTACATTGCATGAGATGAAGCCCCGCAGGGAAAGGCGATCTAGTGTTAGCTGCACTCCTTTTTGTTAGAATCCATATATAGCTAGCTGCCTTAGCATCAGCATCAGTTCATGCTACTCAGCTTGTAGTGTAAAGTCACATTGCTCCATGACAATTCGTACTGAGAACGTTCTCGTGGAATGGTGACCGCTTATCACGGGTGACAATATGACCTATGACAACTCGATGCTGAATTTTGATTAACAGAGCACACAGCGTGCACTAAGCCCTGAAGGAATACTGGCACAGTAAAACAAAGAACCTTTTATGTTTGTCTTTGAGGTTGAAGCAAAGCTAATTGATAAACTGGATAGCCTAATGTCTGAAGGAAGAGGTGACGAAACATACCGGGAGCTCTTCAACAGTATGTAAGTAATATATGATACATACACATGTCAATACCATCTATGGATTTGTGACTAGAGTATTTAGGACTTTAACATTTTTACCATCTGCTGGGTACAGTAGTAGTTCATTAATGAAAGAGAGGGAGCTACTGGATGACTGTGTGGGTGGTGAGTTCTAGGGAAGGTATAAAAAATAATAAGGTAACTGACAGATGCTATATTAAATGTGTTGGTTAAATAGCCAAGAAAAATGTTGTTTGTCATCAGTGAAGCTTGTGTGTTACTAATGATTTGTTGTTTTTAGTACTGTCAGTGCTGCGTGTGTGTGCATATATATATATATATATATATATATATATATATAGAGATATATATCTATATATATATATATATATAGAGATATATAGAGATATATATCTATATATATATAGAGAGATATATATCTATATATATATAGAGAGATATATATCTATATATATAGAGAGATATATATATATATATATATATATAGAGATATATATATTTATAGATAGATATATATATTTATAGATATATATATATATATGGATATTATAATTCAAAAACAATATTGCTTTTCCTGTTGCCACAGAAGTGTTTGTGTAAGCATATGGACGGATATATCTTCTGCTATTTCTGTATAGGTACCTGCTTGTGTTTATGTACCTGCTATGGGTGAACTGTAATGTAGATATGATATATATATTATACCAAACACTTAGGGCTTAATCTATGTTTTATAAAATATCTTTAATATTTGACCCAACAGCATTAAACTTTACTACCTTATTTGAGTGACCTGGTTTTAGAATTCATGTATTACTGTAGACATTGTTTCCAGTACAGCACAGAGGATATGATATCGCAACCATGTGAAAATGTAATGTAGGTTTCTTATTTGTTTACATATTTTTATATGCTAAATTGTAACAATATGAGAGGCTGCTCCAGGTTAAATCCCTTATCGGTGTCATGACTGAACTAGTGCACCCTTTGATGTCTATTTCGGAAAAAAATATATTTTTGTTATGTAGGCAGCCATTGGCAGTGGCAAATTTAGTGCAGCTGCCACCTGTGCCAAATTGTAGTACAGTAGAAACAGATCTTGTCTTTGTAGTAAGTTGGCAACACTAGTTGATCACTTAGTCCTGTACATTTTAATATGGGTAGCAGACATAGGCATCAATGGCTGAGTTATTTACAGGGAACGTTATTTGAACCTGAGAATAACATCAGAAGCATTCTCTGGGTTTTTCTGTTATACAATGTTCACTCCCCTTGGCATGCATTTGTGTTATTTGAGTGACCGGTTTATGTGAAAGTATTATAATGCAGCATGAGAGTGTAGTCACACGCAGAAGATTTTCTTGCAGAATTTTCTGCAACTGAACATAAGTTCTATTCATCTGAATGGGGTTGTTTTTGCAACCGGTGCATGGATTTCTGCGAGTTCCATTCAGATGAATGGAGCTGATCTTCTTCAGTTGCAGAAATTTCTGCCGCGAGTGACTGCACCCTTATTCAGGATGTACTGATATACCAGTCAGGGTATGTTCACATGATTAACAAAATACGTCTGAAAATACGGAGGTGTTTTCAAGGGAAAACAGCTCCTGATTTTCAGACGTTTTTTTAGCAACTCGCGTTTTTCGCGGTGATTTCGCAGTATTTTTTACGGCCGTTTTTGGAGCTATTTTCATTGGAGTCTATGAGAAAACTGCTCCAAAAACGTCCCAAGAAGTGTCCTGCACTTCTTTTGACGAGCCGTCATTTTACGTGCCGTATTTTGACAGCGACGCGTAAAATGACAGTTCGTCTGCACAGATGTTTGCCGACGTATTGGAGCCGTCTTTTCAGGCGTAAAACGCCTCCATTACGTCTGAAAAGAGGTCGGTGCACATACCCTTACTGTGGTAAAACCCTGTTTAATCCTGACTGCTAAATGTTAGTGTTTCTCTATTCTTTTATAGCAGTTAAAACATAAATATTTGTAACTGTAATAATTGTTGGTGTTACTTTCCATAGATAAACTGTAAGTAAACCATCAGATGTACTTATAATAAATGTTTTTTGTAGAGAAGAGTAGCACAGGTAGGTTACAACTGCATTGACTACCATGGGGACGAATCTCTATACAGCAGATGTTCTAGGTGTATAGGGGACGTTAATACATAATAATTTATCATCTACAAAGTATAGAGAATATATATCAAAAACACATGCAATATTTTTTCTATATGTTCTAGATTTTGTCCTTTTTACTCGTACTTATGAGTTAAGAAGTGTTTTGGTTCTTGTGTTCTGGTTGTTCGAGATACATCTGGATCATTGTGGTTACATTATAATTCCTGAAGGGTAGTACAGTTTTAATAGAGAGGAAACTATGTTACACACTTGTGAGAAGTTCCTACACCATTCAGCCAAACAGTGCAGTCAAACAGCTCTGACCCGTCAAGGTATGGACTCTACAAGGCCTCTGAAGGTGTCCTATGGTATCTGGCACCTAGACATTAGCAAGAGCATTACCTATCGACCATATTCCGTTGGTGAACGATTGGCTAAGCATATTCAGTTGCTGAAAAGATAATGACAAACTCGTCTTTTTACATGAATAGCCCTTTAATTTACACAAAATATTCAGGACTTGTATTTATTGTAAGACCTCTCAATCTAGAAATGGTCAAGCTTTAGTGTTTCTCCAACAAAACGCCCCCTCTCTGTTCTGTCCCAATCTACCTAAAATAATTTTTTCACATTGTAATCCTATTTATCATTTTTATTGTTATCTGTTTTTTTTTTGTATATGATTTCATTGACTTCTATCATTACAGAAACAAAACTTTTAGTGACGTTTTAGTTTGCATATTTAACATATGGCAGTAGAAAATAAAGAAAATACAACCAGTATCTAAGTATTGTCTCTGTAACACTTCATGTATAGATTTTTAAAAAGTTGTATCATCTTATTTATTTTCACTTATTGGTGCCTTTTCTACTGTACTGTTCACATAGAAAGATAAAGGCAAAATCAATAAATAACACCAAAAGTACACACTAAACTGTTAAGATTTTTATTTATTGTTAAGTAAAAACATATAGCCAATGTCTAATATGTAATGATGTCTGCTCATGTTTGTATACAGGGTTGTCTGCCTATGAGAGGCCTAACGCCAGTTGGTTCTATTACCCTTGCTACTGGGTGGTGAGAACAGATGTTAGCACAAAAAGGGGTGGGGATTTGGCTCAAGGGACCTGCAAATGCATGGGTCCTGGGTGGCAAAATCCAGTGTTATAACAATATAATCACATACAATATATTTTTCCACATATAGCTTCATGAGTTGGGCCCATACTGAACCAAACAGTCTAGCTCTTTTTTTTCATGTTACAAAAAAAATTCTGCCGAACGAGAAAAAAGGCTTTAATAAAAAATTCTTATCCGCCCTGGAACCTGAAAAAGCCCAGTTTTCACCTAATATACATAAACTTATATCCATAGAAATTTGTAATTGAGACATGTCTTGCAATGCAGATTTAATACCCCCCCCCTAAGCTTTGAGCACCTCCAAAACATGTGAATCATGTCTGCGCCTGTGTTGTTAGATCTCAGGAATTTTTCTTCCTTTTTATTTCCAAAGTGCATTAAGTTCTTAACGGGTGTAGTAAGCCACATATACCGCTGTGAAGTTACTTTACTGTTTCAGTCGTTTTTATTGCGTTTTCAATATAAAATAACATGTACGAAGGTACAAAAGATTAGTACATTTTACTACAGTATAAGCAATCCAACTTAGTTTGACAATTAAAGTGTGTAAGAGAAATAAAATATATAAAGTAATAAGAACAAGAAACCAAGGGTGTTGTAGAGTACCTTATGCCATCTGTCTTGAGCTATCGCTACCATTTTCTATATCTATTCACCCATAATTCTTCTACATTGTGTTTTATCAAGGCATTATATAGACTTGCCATTTTTCCATTTTGTTAGATTTACTGTCACAAAATTCAGAAGATTCCACTCTAAACCCCTCTAGTGCACATTGTGCAGTTATAGCGTTCCTTATCTATAAATTATATTAAGTCTTTATTTTTATGTTCAAACTCTTCCCTTATCTATGAATTTTTAAAAATTCCCATGCCATTAACAAATTGAGTGATAAAATAGCAAATCTTTTTTACGCCCAAATAGCTCACCATTAAGCGCTGTAAAGTGTCCCTATTTGTAACCCCCAATTTTTTTTATACATTTTTATTGCTCCACCCTCTCTTACATGGTTGATGGATCCCTTCATTTTTTATTTGTGCTTTTTGTGTGAACATTGCTTTTTAAAATTTTAGCTTGAAAAAAAAAAAAAAAAGGACACCTGTTTTTTTTTCCAGTAAAGTCTATGGCATTCATTAAGACCCGCTAGAATCTATTATACTTTCTGTTTTGATCCATCAAAAGGGATCTTTTAAGAATCAGAAGCCTTTTTCACTAATGGAAGTAGAACCATGACTGTTTAACTGAACACCACACTAAAGAAGTATCTGTCTGTCACATGGAGCAAAATGGTGACTCTGCAGGGTTAATAAGTCATAAATGGATTTTTTCTGTTTATTACCCTGCTACTATTTTCTTAGACAGAGAAAGATAATCATAGGTGACAAGCTTTTTTTCTCCACTTCTCAGACAGGCACAGGGAGAGGTAAAGCATTAAAAGGCCCCTTCCAAACAACTCTCCACATCTCGGTTTTAGGGACACCTGGGAGTATGACACGTGTACAGAGATATAGCAGCATTTACAGCCCCACCATAATAGTCAGGTTTTTCTCTAGTTTTAACTCTAGTGCGCTAACAATTCTCTTGCTATAAGGCAATGTTCAGGATTTACAATAGGCAAATCCTCAGTGGATTTAAAAGACTCCGTTGCAGAAATCTGAGACTGACGCATTATTCTGCATAGATTTTTTTTCCCACTGCACGTGAATGGTTTAGAAAATACCCATTGCATTGGATGCGGAATTCAGCCTATTTGATGCGGATTAAGGAGCGGAGTTTGCGCCTAAATCCTCATCATATCCTGAGTGTTTGAACATGGATTTACTGGTTTTCTTTCTATAATACTGCATTATAAAAATTCATATACATAATATTAATTTTGTTTATTTTTGTTCACGATGAAAAGCTAGAAATCTGGAGTCCATTATGAGAACTGAGGCACGTTTCATTAGATAAAATATTGATCAAGTTGCTCCAAGTTCAGCTAGCTGGAAGGCAATGTAGAGCATATCTGGAATTAATATTTATTGATCAGTGTATTTAAAGTCTGTGGAGATATAGAATGGACTATAGAGGATATACTATAATTATTTATGTAATTGGAGCTGTAGATACTGTACACTTTATAGGCAGGATGTACTGCTGTGCTTTAGCTTTTTCATCCAATGTCGGTTTGCTTGCGTTATAATAATAATAATAATAATTTGTATTTAAATAGCGCCAACATATTCCGCAGCACTTTACAGCTCAGGGGGTACATTGTACAGACAAAACCAGACATTACATATTAACCAAACTAATTTACAATTCAAACAAGAGGAGTGAGGACCCTGCTCCCAAGAGCTTACAATCTATGTGTTATGAAAGTGGTGGTTACCACTATCAGAGATGTCATTACATAACTCTTCAATAAATAAAAGGTTGGTATATATAGTCATCATAGTCAACAAATTAAATGAGCCATTTGTAAATACAGTTAATGGAAAAGTTATAATTGATGTGTTCGTTTGAATACACACAGTAGAATTCAGCCTTTTGTCCGGCATCGAACGGACTTGATTGATATCAGATCATCAAAGAATTACCTGATGGTCATAAAAAATATATAAAGGATTGAGAACCTTCAGGTAAACAGCGCCAAGCTAAAATGTGAACACAAATTCATGGGAATTTCCTTATTGGTTATTACATGCCGGATTCTAGGAATTTCACTGTACCTATTAAGCATGTTCATGGTATAAAAAAACATTTTTGCCTTTGTTTTCTGGTTAAATATTTCAAGACGTATAGTTCTCTTAATATCTAACACATGGCTTGTTTAATATTTGTGGATAATCTGAAAATTATTTTTATCAATGCTTCCTGGATTAGAATTCCTTTGTTTGGGCCTTATCCTAGGTAAGATATTTTCACCGGGTAAACAAACTATATTCAGTACTTTACAAACAGCCTTGTATTGAAGTGTTAGCCAAAAGCGGGCTATCTTATTATAATTTGAAATCTTATGTACTGGGTCATTTAAACTAAGCTAGGCCAATATTGTCTGTCGTTTAGCTTGGCTTGTTATTTGACGGTCTGGTTGTCATGTATTTATAAACCATCATGTTCTCAACTCATGTAAAATGTCAATTACTCTAGTCATAAGAATCTTCAAGATAGGGGTCTAAAAGCTGGGGCCTGAATGTCTCCTATTTAGTGTAGATATCGCTTACAGAAACCTTTTGATTGCTCTTATCTCTCTTCAACTTCCCTAGCTCCTATTGATCTCAGTTTAGAGGTGACTACCCATGCGCGGTCATGTTCTCAGTAAAATGAGGAATGTGACACATTCACCCTCAGCATCACTGTGGGTCCCAGCTGCAGAACTTTGACCAGTGTCTTTGTATTTCCTTCTAAAATGTTAATTTTAGGAAAACCCCTAGAAGCATAAAGAAAAAAAAGAGTGTGTGAAACACTCTAAAATTAGCTTTGAAAACAATATAACATTGGATTGGTTTAATCATAATATATTGATGGTGCCCGAACTTTGCACCAGAAATAAAACATTGATAATAGTCCGGTGTTAACCAGTATTTACATTTCAAATGTACCCTGAAGATTTTCCCACAAACTTTGGAAAATAACTTCATTATGGCAACCACATGCAATTTCTAGATCACATATTTCCAAATTACGCAAGCAGCACAATGGCGGAGTTTGTAGAATTATGCCGATATTTACTATAGGAAATGTTTGCTTGTTTGTTGCCATAGTCTACTATATCAGCAATGTCCCCTTCTCACAAGAGATTCATCAGCTTAGACTTATCAATCTATTTTAATATGATTTCACTTGCATTAGAAACAGCAAATATTAGCAGCACTAATATATTCTTGTGCGATTGCTTTGTGGTTTGAGACAAAAGAGGTCTATGTAGAATATTCAAACAAGGGGTAAAACTTCTGTAACCACAAAATATTATTTTTACAGCTTATTAAAGAAAATTGAGCGGGAAACATGGAGAGAAAGTGGAGTATCTTTAATCGCCACTGTGACCAGACTCATGGAGCGGTTACTGGACTACAGGTAAGGGAAAGATTAAAATGTATTTCAAAGAAAATTATTTCATTATTTAAAGTCATCGCTATTACAGTCAAGGAAAACCCATAAAATTTATAATCTAGCAGCTAATCGGCTTGCTAGCACCAGGTGCATACACTGTGGCTTGTCGTGAGGGCTTTTTTTTGTGTGGTGGTTGTCCACATGGGCTCTTATATAATCATATTCATGAAACCGTGTGAGCCAGAAGCCATGATCCTCTAGATCGCAAAATTACAAAGTTTTCATACTTTTAGTCCTCATTAAAGTTAAACAACAATAAACGCAAAGGTTAATCTGCAGTGAACATTTTAACTTGGGGTCCGCCTACACGGCCCGACATGGGCCGTAAAAACGATCACCAATCAACGAGACTCAAGTTCGTTGATCGGCGGTCGTTTGCTCCTGTCACAAGGACAGCTATGTTACTACGATCGCTCGTCCCCATGCATTTCTGTCATGTCAGCAGGACGTCTCCCTGTTTACACAGGAAGATGTGCTACGGACAACGATAATCTTTTCTGCTGCAGGAACGATACGATCAGCCAATGAACGAGAGTTTGCTCGTTAATCGGCTGATCGTTTCCCTGTTTACACAGGGAAATTATCAGGAACGAGCGTTCTGTGAACACTCGTTTGCCCAATAAATGGCCGATGTAAAAGGGCCTTAAGAAGCTCGTTTTTTTCCATACTTATTTTCCTATATTCTATTTTGTTTACATATTGAATATATTGTATAGACCAGTGATTTGCAAATGGCGGCCCAGGAGCAACTTGTTTCCCTTTGGTGCCAACCCTGAGACCCCTAAAAAAATTTAAGGCCCAAACTATGGCCCTTTTCTGTGTGTGGGCATCATGAGCAATATTTAAAGATGTTTTATCACTACAACATT
The DNA here is from genome assembly GCF_050947455.1 of Rhinoderma darwinii. NCBI lineage: Eukaryota > Metazoa > Chordata > Amphibia > Anura > Rhinodermatidae > Rhinoderma > Rhinoderma darwinii. Next base: position 177,318,190 of record NC_134689.1, on the reverse strand, counting down.
TATGTTCACAAAAACAGGGGTGCAATGTGCAGCCACCTTCCTTTAAAAGTGTACAGGTGATACGGAAACAGATGAGCATGCTTACACAGCAATTTCTGTATCTGCCATAGATTTATATGAAGGATTACCACACATACATGTGCTCGTGGCCCCCACTCCACTGCAAACTTGGGGATTGGTAGGGTGACCACCACTACAATTGACTAATGGCTCCATTTTTCATCAAAACGTTATAATCAAGATTATTGTACTTTTTGAGAGAATTCCACCTCACCAATAGCATGTTTGCATGTGTTCCTCTTCTACATATAGTAATGAGTATTCCATATAAACGACAGGTGCTTTCCGGTTGTAACAAGTTGCATGCAAGCACTAAAACGTATCCAGCTTTGTAATATACGTCCTGTTATATAGACGTGCCATAACTTTGTAATATGGACGTGCTATGAAATAGTTTGAATCCTCTAGATCTCAACTCAAATTATTAGAACATATATATTACTGAGTTTCAGTACTTTTAGTCCTCGTATGTTAAAGTCCTAGAGCCCCTTTAATAAACATAAATATGCAGTTAATATGCGGTGAATACAGAGTATTTACTTTATACCATCTATTCTTAAAGCAGTGTTTGTCCTTTTTCCAGCAATTGTGATAAAGCCTATTTGCCAAATGTTTCTTTTATTTTAGAGACTGCATGAAGATGGGAGAAGTAGATGGAAAGAAGATTGGGTGCACCGTTAGTCTATTGGTAAGAGTCTCATTGCGCTTTATGACACATCCTGCATTGGTGTCTAAATGGAGATGTTTCACATTCTGTTCTACACGTTATTTAATTTCCCATTAAAGCCAACTCAGTGGCAGTAAAGCAAATCTATTCAGAGGGTAATGATGTGAAATTAGCATTTCTTGCAGGTAAGAGAATAGCTCCGCTCATCTGGGTTGTCCTCATAACCCAGGCAATTACTAGTGAGGGCACTATTCAAAGGCTAAAGATGTTTAATATGCAAACAATATGCTTCTACAACCGAGACTCTGGGGAAAGACGTAGAAAGGAGAAGATGTGAACTTGTCTGAAATAATGAGATGCCGTTCTAGCCGTCATAGCAGCAACAGCAGGGCTTGACATCAGAGCATGGCTTGCTTTATTTAGCAATTACGGGGCATTTACCGTTAATCTTGGGGGCATTCTTTAAAGACACACTTCAGAATATTTCCATTTAATAGAAGATTTCAGATTATTCGAACTGTCCTGTATTTTCCTTTTCATTGGTTAATCTATATGTATTACATAAATGTACACAAAATTGCCTTTCTGCACTAAACTTAATTTTCGAGTTTTGTATGAATAGTGAAAATGTTACCATTATGTCTTGGTGTGTTGTTTAGCTACAGCAAAAAATAGGGGGAAAATTATAAGGCATTTTGCTGTGAAAAAAGGGGGAGACGAAGCCTCCAGCTCACCTTATGTGTAGATTTGCACAAATAGCCCCGCACGGATCCTCGTGTCGGCACACGATAGATGAACAGTAGGAAAAAGAAGAAGGTTGGATCCAGCGCTGCTGTAGATAAAACTGAAATTTGTTCCAAGTTTATTCGGTCATGTTAAAACAGGATCAAGAAGAGTGATGTCCTGGGGTGCAAGGAGAGGTTTCAAAGATATAGGAAGCCTACGCGTTTCAGACGCTTCCTGCGTCCTTATTCATCAGCCATGTGCATTTTGCTGTGCTTATACAATAAATGTTCGTATTTGAGAATATATTTTCACCTCTGTGTGGGTGCAAAATATACAGGAGACTTTCAATTAGTTATTACAATATGAATAACTTACTATTGTTTCTCCACAGAATTTTTATAAAACAGAATTAAACAAAGAAGAAATGTATATACGATATATTCACAAACTATATGATCTGCATATGAAAGCACAAAATTTCACAGGTAATGAAGGAATATGTTTAGTTATTAAGCCTGGCCTTATTTGACAGATCAACCTTATTCGGTCAAGAATAGTCTGACATTGTGGCTCTTAAAGTGTTAATTCTATTTTTCATTACAAACGTACTTGATGGACAGGTGGAACCCTATTCTAGCGGAATGGGGAAAGTCACTGAGCTCTTCAATTTGACCCATTACTGCTAATATTTGTCTATGACTATGGGGCTGTATGTTTGTTTTGCTTTTATACTGTACACCTGCTAGAAACGGGTGTAGATTAACCCATTCAGTAGAGTGCCTAAATATTTTTGCAAGTGTATTGTACTTAAAAGTAATAATTTCTATGAGATATGTATTTAGATTTATGTCTATAGCTTGGATAATGAAGATATTAGCAACACTGACTGTGAACTGTAAAATAAGTACAATCCTAATAAACTGCACAAGAAATATCTTATCGTGGGTACCCGGTAGAAGTCCCCAATTTTTACTGACTGTTTGTAAATTTAATTGATTTTTTTGGATCTGCTTGTTTTGGGTCTTATGGTCCTAACCCAGGCGGACCTGCACCTACACACTACTGGGCGGTGCGGTAGACATCTTTTTGGATATTATATATTTATATATGTGTATGTATGTGTGTGTGTATATATTTATATATGTATATATATTTATGTATGTATGTATAATATATATTTAGGTATCTGAAACAGTTCAGTTCTTAATTCTCACATTGTATTCCATGCAGAGGCTGCCTATACCCTTCTCCTGTATGATGAGTTACTGGAATGGTCTGATCGTCCGCTCAGAGAATTTCTCAGCTACCCAATGCAGACAGAGTGGCAACGGAAAGAGTATCTTCATATGACCATAATCCAGAATTTTGATCGAGGAAAAGTAAGTCAGTTACTTGCTTTAATCCTACCTCTTGTTTTATACACAGCGTTTTTGTTTTTTTTGTTTTTAGGATTTCAAAATAATGATCAAGCTTTACATTTCTATTGATTTTCCCCAGTAGTATATAATATATTCTTCTATAATAACACAGAACATTATGCTAAACATTTTGTAGCTGTAGTCAAGAATAAGTAGAGCCCATCAATAACTTATTTTTTTCTCTATAATAAAACCGATATTACAATGTAAATTCACGGAGCTTCAATGGATTTGTGTGTGTTACATTTCATAATGATGAATTATCGGAATGATAAATGTCCAGTGTAAATGCACAAAAATACCAATGATAAACTATAATACTATTGCATGCATGCATAAAAAACAATGCTATCATTAGCAGTATCTGTAAATGCTGCTCATAGCGACATCCCCAATACATATGCCTGCCTTGCGCACAGTCCTTGTGAGAGCCATCGCTAGGAGCCCCAGAAAGTTGGGAAGCTGCACATTATCAAAGATAACAGGTTATAGATCTCAATGATAACTGGCATCTGAAGATTCTTCCACTAACCTCTTAAGCTGGCCATACACATGCTATAGCTCTTGGCCAAATGTTTATTTGGTCAAGTGCTATTTCACCCGTCTCCAACATAGCCATGCATGCTCGGCCAAGTGTGCATGTTTATTTCAATTGGTAGAGTCGTATAAGCTGCAGCCAAGCACCTCTGACAGCGGCTTATATCCTGCAAGAACAAAGATTTGGGCATGTTAAAATTCAACATGCCCAACCCTTCTTTTCCCGATATTTTGCCAATGAGGGATGATCCTGGGTTCGGCTGACGTTTATATAATGCAGAGGTCAGCAAGCTTTGGCACTCCAGCTGTTGTGAAACTGCAATTCCCAGCATGCCCTGACAGCCTTTGGCTGGAATACTAAAGCCTTTGCTTCTCAGTGCATACTGGGAGTTGTAGTTTCAAGCAGCTGGAGCGCTGAACGTTGCTGACCTCTGATCTAATGTGTATGGTCAGCACGTAGCCTGCGCAAGTCTAGTTTTCACTGCTGTCATCTTGATTGTATCCTTCAGATCAACAATCCGCAAAAAGAGATGAGTTGCCAACCAACAGCAAAACCACAAACCTATATTATATATAATATATTACCATATATAATATTATCCACATATAACCTATAACTTAGCTCAGTGTATTGTGTTGTACACAAACTGCAAGCCAAGGTTTCCCTTATGCTTTGAAATTATTTCCAGTATTTAGAATTGGGTTCTCCAGCTCAGTGATTCTCGTTCCCTCTGGAGCCTGTTCTGGCAAGGTAGGCAGCTCTGAAGGTATTCACATATGAGCAATGCGTTTCCTAGCAATAAACAATGTAATCTGTAGAGACATAAATATATATTTATTTCCAGCTTTGTCCATACATGTCAAATGTATCCATTTAGCGGAAAAATTATTTGAACATGATGATTTTTTTATGGTAGTGGGATTCCTTTTTTATGTTTAAAACAAAACCATTTTAGCCATATATGCTAGATATATATATATATAGAAACCAATTGAAAATTGATTTTGAAAAAATGTAAAGGTTCCTTTGTCATCCGTAATATCTTTTACTCCACAGAAAAACAAAAAATGTAAGAATGACTGCAGTTATCCTCAATATTTCACTACTTGTCCATCAGGCCATGCTTGCTGGCGTCCAGGAAGCTGAGATAAATTTTAGGTTATGACTCCAGGTCATTATTTCTTACTGCTTCACAACCTGTCCCACAAATCCTTTTTAAAACCTATTCAAACATTTTTGAAAACGCTATACAATGCTATATGCTGCACAAAATAGACCACCCCACATTACCACATTGGGAAAAAGAGCTTAAAGGAGTTTTTCCATCTCCAATTGATAGGTGATAAATGTCTGGTTGGTGGCTTTGGTGGTCTGGCACCCCCACAGATCATGAGAATAGGGTTCCGGAGTCCCCTATGTGAATAGATCGGTGGCTAAGCATGCACAGTACTGCTCCAACTACCCTCTATGGGACTGCTGGAGATAGCCGAGCTCTGTACTCGGCTATCTCCGACAGTCCCATAGACCGTGAATGCAGCGGTATTGCGAAAGCTCGGCCACCGCTCCATTCATATAGCAATCATGGGGACACTTGTTCTCGTGATCGGTGTGGGTCCCAGTGGATGGACCCCCACCGACCAGACATTTATTACCTGTCCTTTGGCTAGGGAAACATTTTTGTATATCGGACAACACCATTTACAAAGACAGAAACATGATTTGCTAGCCTACATGGGTATTCTAGATGCATTGAGGCCCCCATGCACACGACCGTAAAAAACCTCAGTTTTTGCGGACCACAAAAACGGACCCATTCACTTTCATTGAACGCGGACACCTTTCCGTAGCACTACGGAAGGGTGTCCGTGCCGTGGAAATGTTCCGGGAATTATGGAACATGTCCGTTCTTTTGCATTTTGCGGGCTGTGCTCCCATACTTTGTATGGGAGCACGGCCCGAAAATGCGGCTGTCAGTCGGCGGCCGGCCGTGATTGCGGGCACGGTCGTGTGCATGGGGCCTAAGACTCAAGAAAATCCCTTTAAACTACTAACTAGATGGTATAAAACACTGGTAAACATATTTAGGATCAGACGTTCTCAAACTAAAATGTGATGGTGATATGGGAAACAAGGGAACGTTCTCCCATATCTTCTGGGGATGCCCATTGATTGAGAACTTTTGGAAACAAACTTAGCACTACATCAAGGAATTGTGTAACAATCTGATTTCATTAAGCCCATCTCTATTTTTGCTCTGGTAGCCACTTATACATTTTTGACCCTCCTCACGAAATTACACATCGTTTGAGCGTGTTTAAAATTTATATTCCTTTGACTTCAATCGACACCCCCTTCTATTAAAGATTGGATTAACAAAGTTTGCCAAATCTGCTGTATGTGTTTCTTCTTATGCCCCCACTCTTTCCCCTCATCCCTAATGTGTATTACTTTTGTTTCCCTCTTGTGTTCTTTCCCTGTCTGCTGACCCTAGTTGAGTCAGTAGTTGGCATCAAATACTTCATTGTATTCCAGCATGCCTTAAGTTTTATCTCTATATTCCCCTTCTGGTATAAAACACAAGGTTTATTTTAACTATTTAAATATAGAATTGACCCAAAAAATATATATATATTAAACTAATTATGTTTTCTTCCCCTTTTTCTCACATTGTATTGTTTTTTTTCCTATCCAGTGTTGGGAGAATGGAATAATACTTTGCAGGAAACTTGCTGAGCAGTACGAAAACTATTATGACTATAGGAATCTCAGCAAAATGAGGGTAATGACATTTTCCTTTACACCTGGAAATGATAATACTCTAGTATATCGCAAGAAACATGGAACAACATGCATGTACACTGACATTCCGTCCACACGTGTATACTTTGTCTTTGGTTTTTCTATTCTGGCTGTATTAAACTATTAACCTGTGCTTGTGACGCGTCTAGATTTCTAACATTGTACATGCGTAACGTGTTCCAGTGTAACTGTTATGCTCTATACATGGCAAGTGCTACATATCGGAACACCCCAATTCAGTCGAAGGCTAGGGCGAGGTGCAGGATTATCACAATGCAACTTTAATGTTTCCCTATGGATAAAAAAAAGTTGCAAATTTGCATCGCCTTTCCAGGAAAACATTGAGGTTTCATTGCGGCAATCCTGTGACGCCACGGAGCTCCACCCTAGCAATAAATTGTCTCTTACCTTGACAACGTCAGGTGGCACAACAATAATATAATGTATTGGTTTCTGATAGGGAAACTCCAGTGCATAGATGTCAATCCGCTGCCAGCTACACACAACTGCCAGATATTTTGATGTTTTAAACACTCAGGAAATCATCTAATACAGCTGTCCTGTAGAGGTGTCTATAAACATTACGCATTTGTTGGCAAGTCCACAATATATATTAGAATCTCATGTAGTTGCAGATATTGCATATGGAGGCACACAGAGGTTTACAGACTCTGATGGAATTCTTTTTTGTCATGTTCCATCCAATGGAAGCATTCTTTCTAGACGAGAATAGTCCTGTACATATGGCTCGAAACGGAGCCTTTATGTCAGAACATGGAGTCTGTTCTTCTCCGTATGGCCTCTATGCAATACAGGCCTTGTGTGCATGAGCCCTTTGGCATATAGAGATCGCTTTTGATGTGATATGTGTGTCGTGTGGAGATGGACTTAATAGATATTTTCTTTGTTTTACAGATGATGGAAGCATCGCTCTATGATAAAATAATGGACCAACAGCGGCTAGAGCCAGAGTTCTTTCGGGTTGGATTTTATGGGAAGAAATTTCCATTTTTTTTAAGAGTAAGTGTTACAAACGATAGATCAATTTAATATAGGAAGTCAGGAAAAATGGTATCTATTATTGTATTAGTGTGGACAGATTAGTGTTCTTATACCCTTTCTTACCAAGAAAATTACATTTCAGATAATAGTAAAGGGACGTGTTTTTTAATTTTTTTATTTTTTTTACATAAACTCTATTCCATTATTGATGGCATCAGAATGAGCAAATATGTTTAGAAGCAAAACGTCTTAGAGCATATGGTTACTCTTTCTTTTTTATTATTACTTCAGATAGCTAAGCACCAACTTTGTGGTTATTATGTTTTTCTTTTTCTAAAGATGATTGTTAATCAAATTAAAACAGTAATGAACCAACTTCTCTCACAACCAGAACAAAGAATTTGTTTGTCGAGGCCATGACTACGAGAGACTGGAAGCTTTTCAGCAGCGCATGCTTACAGAATTTCCACATGCTATTGCAATGCAGCATGCCAACCAGCCGGATGAAACTATCTTCCAGGCAGAAGCTCAGTGTATCCTTTCAACAATATGAGTCTAATTGTATATTTTCACACACAGTTTTTTACCAAGCAAAAAAAAATCTGCCTTGAAATTCCTTCTAGATTTTTGAGACAGATTTTGAATTGCAAGCGGTTTTTGACTTTTTTTTTCACACATTTGCAAAAACCAACCGCGGACGGTTTTTGGTAACAAAAAAACACATGAAACAATGCTACAAGCGAGTGGTGCATTTTTTGCTGCCACCCATTGATTTCAATGGTTTAGAGGTTGAAACTTCTCCAATATCGGGCAAGACGCTTTTTTTCTGCAAACGCTCAAAAACCGATGAGGGAAGATTTGTAGCATTTTTTTGGTGCTGATTCAGACGCGGTTTCCGCATCAAAATCTGCATCGTGTGAACTGGGCCTAAAAGGCATGTAAAGCCATATACTTGATTTTTTAATTTTCAGTTTTCCATATGCAGTTATTTAGTACAGTTTAAATAATTGACTTCACTATTAGGGTCTATTCGCACTGTGTTTACAGTGTCCATTCAACGTATGCACTGAATGTGTCTGACGGAAGCCAAAAGAGTCACAGGAAGGAGAAGCGATGACGTCAGCATTCCATAAAGTAAATCTTTTTCTTGTGCCACAGTACAGACACCAGTAATATTTCAGCTCTAAGTGATCCTTTTTCAAGCTTTTCCTATTTCACTGAGGCTTACTTAGAGCCGAAACGTTGCTGGTGTCTGTAGTATGGGACAATAAAAAGTTTAGCTTTTTTGGAATGCTAATGTCATTGCTTCTTCCATTTAAATTTGATGGAGCTTTCCATTCCTATTTCTATAGGATGCCAAAAGATTGCCATTTTGGCATTCAACGCTATACCTTTGTTATTTCTGTATAGGAAAGTGCAGCCCGCTATGCTTTCCTATGCAGCCAAGAACCACAAAATAACCTTTACTAAGCAGTATAAATTTTTTATAGGGGCGATGTATGCAACTGTATGGCATACGGTTACTCATGTCTGAGGTATCCATCAGGAGTATTTCTCTACATATACGTCCAACGGATGACATAAAACCCAGTGTGAATAGACCCTTAACGACATTTATAAAAGTGTAAAGTTTGTAAATGGAATTTCGCTTTACTAAAAGTGGGATTTTTTTTTTTTACATTTAGCTTAAAAGCCCTGCGTGTGTATTCTTAAATGTTATTAAAATGCTACCATATTTCCATAGGATTATTTTGGTAACTAATCCCACTGCTTCCCTGAGCATAATCATAATCTATGAATAATAATAATTATATATGAAAAAACATGCAATTTTCTCAATAACATTATTTACATTTCACTTTCAAACAAGATTTAGTTCCAATTTCACAAACACAGTGCCATATTACATGACATTTGATGATTTACTTATAAGTTTTATCGCAGTAGTATTTTTACAAAAACAATCGTTCATCCACAGTCACCCCAAACCCCCCAATCATTTCACAGATCTAGGAAAGAGTCTCTTGTACTATCAACTCTTCATGCGTGAGATTCTTCGGCATTATTTTCATAGTAAATATGGACCTATAAATATTCCCTCCCCCAAAAAAAAACAAAAATGACATAAAGAATATGCACGGGATGCTGCTAAAGGAAATTAAAAAAAAATAGTTATATTTATTTATATATAATATACTATATTTATTAAAATTCCATTCACTGTAGATAGTCTGTTGCGGTTTACCACAGCAGCCAGACATTATGTTGTATTGAATGGGAGTAGAACAGAAAATAAATGGTAGGTATGGATGTTTCATTGTATGTAATTCTGATATTTTAAGAGAACCTTTTTACGTTCCTTTTTCTAAGAAATCCTTTTCAAATGCATGTTTAGAGGTCTTGTTGGATTAGCCTTAACGCTGTGCCTAGATTTACAGATTTATGCAGTTACCCCAATTCCTGAAAGCCAAGAGGTTCTGCAGAGAGAGGGTATTCCTGATAATATCAAAAGCTTTTACAAAGTAAATCACATTTGGCGATACCGGTATGACAGACCATTCCATAAGGGCACAAAGGACAAGGAAAATGAATTCAAGGTAAAACACGCTTCTGTATACTAAGCTTCAGTCTACTGGTACATACAGCACTCTTTAAGAGTGTGCAGAGTGCATAGGAGGTCACGTTTTCTTCTTTACACGTTTCCCATTTCTGCTATTTTGCACAAGGAATTTTGTGTTAACAGAAATGACTACTTTGCATTTGAATATTCCCAGGACACAGAGAGAGAGCTTTCAATTACATCTAGACATTTATCAGCCGGATGAAAATGGGGATGTGGATCCCTTGAAAAGACTTTTGTCCTCTGGAAATTTATCAGAGCTAAAGATAGGTCCCTATTTGACAGGACCATTTCACAGGGCTGTGCATACAATTTACTATAAGACTAAGTAAAACACAGCACAATCTATTTTAATGCAGATACATTCATATATATATATATATATATATATATATATATATATATATATATAAAAATATATATGTGTGTATGTATGTGTGTATATATATATATATATATATATATATATATACTGTATGTATGTATATTTATATATCTTTTCACAGATACAGGAAAGAGTCTCTTGTACTAGCTCTGCATGCATGAGATTCTTTGGCATTATTTTCATAGTAAACAAGGGCCTATAAATATTTTTCTTGAATTAAAAGGGTAATCTAGATTTTTAAAAGAGATGGCCTGTCCTTAGGGTACGCCATCAATAGTAGATTCGTGGGGGTCCAACTCTTGGCACCCCTGCCGATCAGCTGCTTGGGGGGGCCGCAGCACTCATACGAGCGCCGCAGCCTCTTTATTGTTCTCTTCCTCATTCGTACTTGCACGCGCCATTACATGTGTAGAGGCCGTGCAAGGTATTGCGTCACTGTCCCATGTCCCGATCTAATATTGATGGCCTATCCGAAGGATAGGCCATCAATTTTAGAAACCCGGATAATGTCTACCTAGGGTTGGCTCTAGTGAGGCAGTACATATTACAGATCACATTGATGATTGTTCTACATTGATCAGGCTCGACAAAGCCAAAAGTGACCCACCCATCGGTGTAAGCTTATTGTCTGCAAATGCCTGATCAATATTCTGAAGACCCAGTGGGTAAGGTATAGTTTAGTGGGACAACCATGTTAATTTAATTTTTGTAAATTCTCTTTTTCATTTGGAAAAGAGCTTAACTTTGTGAGTTGCTATATGACTTTTGCGCCTTATATAATAATATTAAAAATACAGCATGTAGAAGGGAAGTTAAGATCGGAGCTGCTCCTATATAAATGGGATGAGTAGAACGGAGTACGTATGTAACAAAAAGCAGGGTAAAGCGAATGTAGACTTATCAACTATGTGACTTATGGCTAGTACCCAAAGAAACTACATACAGCGATACGCCTGTCAGCCAAGCTACTTATTGGAATATATATGTATATGTGGCTAATAGTGAGGATCAAATAGGCTGTATATATTTTGGGCTACTTTTATTACAGTTAATAGACACAAAATAATTTTATTCATAACTCATAATTCTTGTCAGTATTTAGTAGAGGGAGAATATTGGCAGCAATCACAACCTTGTACCTGTGTGCATGTGTCTCTCTCAGCTTTGCACATGTGGACACTGCAATCTTTCTCAAGGGACTTAATGACAAGCACCAGTTTGTCATGGGAGAAGAAGGGTGCCCCAATAGCATGAGCTGAGCTTTTGCATCCCGCAGAGGTTTCAGAACTGTACTTTGCACAGCTTTAGTGAGTGGAATCCCATTGCTCTAGCAACTAAGCGGGGGCAGGCAAACAGATGAACCCCTTGTGATCAGATATAGATTTAAAGATGAGGTATTTATAAAGTCTTTTCTGAATGTGCTGCCCACAACAGGTTAGATTTTAGAGAAAGCTGCTGTTGGTTGGATATTTTTTGTACATACCTGTTTTTTCACTAATTGCTGTTCTGTTTATTTGAATTATGTATATGGTGAATTTTAATGAAAACTACTTTCTTATTTTGTAGAGTCTCTGGGTAGAGAGAACAGCTCTGACACTGGTGCAAAGCCTTCCGGGTATTTCACGATGGTTTGAAGTTGAAAAACGCGAAGTGGTGAGTGTGTCCTTCCTAGCATGGCGTCTCCTGTGAATCAGTATAAAATCCTCACTATACGTGGATATTGCTTAGTTTGATACTTGGAAAACAGGCGACTGTATAGTAAACATATGTGTTACCATAGAAACACTTGCATACTTACATTACAAACTTACCCTAATTAAATGACAATTTAGGAAATACACTGGTATGTTGGGATACTCCCTGATGCTTTATATCTAAAGGTTCTGTGTCTATGGTAAAAGGCTCCAGCATAATTAGTTGTTGGCTACCAGTGTCAGACTGGGTTGCCTTCATTAAAAAATTTGAGGGGGGATAGCAAATTCACTATTGTGTTTTAGGCTTTTTTTTACGGTATGTATCGTGCAATATAAGCAAAATGCTAACTTTATTCTGCAGATCATTTATATCTGAAATGATACCAAATATATCTAGTTTATTTAGTATTTTACCGCTTTCACACTTAGGCCTCATGCACACGAACGCAAAAACGCCCGTAATTACGAGCCGTAATTACGGCCCGTAATTACCAGCCCATAGACTTCTATTGGCCACGGGTACCTTCCCGTTTGCTTACGGGAAGGTGCCTGTGCCGTTGAAATATATGGAACATGTCCTATTTCAGGCCGTAATTACAGCACGGGCAGGCCCATAGAAGTATATGGGGCTCCCGTAAATTACGGGTGGCTACGTGTGTACACTTGTAATTACAGGAGCGTTGCTAGGCGACGTCAGGGGATAGTCACTGTCCAGGGTGCTGAAAGAGTTAACTGATCGGCAGTAACGCTTTCAGCACCCGGGACAGTGACTACTGCTGGAGTTAATAGTATTAAAAGTTAACTTACCTACTACTTCCTCCAGTCCGGCCTCCCGGGTTGACGTTTCATCCCATGTGACCGCTGCAGCCAATTACAGGCCAATCACAGGCTGCAGCGGTCACATGGACTGCCGCGTCATCCAGGGAGGTCGGACTGGATGTCAAAAGAGCGACGCGTCACCAAGAAAACGGCTGGGGTACGTATAGACTTCTTTTACTTATAATCACTGCGTTCCGCTGCGGAAACTCTTCCCGAAATGGGTGCCCCTTCTCTCTATCCACCACTGATAGAGAGAAGGGGCTGCGGATTAGTGCAATGCAATTTTACATAGAAAACGAGTCCGTAAATACGGGTGGAATACTGGTGACAACGGGCCCATATTTACGGGCACGGGTCCATAAATACTGGTGGAATACGGGTCGAATACGCGTGACAAAGTACCCATATTTACGGCAGGAAAAAAATATGTTTGTGTGCATGAGGCCTTAGGAGCGTAACTAAAGTCCTATGGGCCTCAGGGGAAATGTTACACCTTGGTCCCCCCGATACGCCCTCCTCATCAAACCTACTTGTGGATTTTTTATTATTACATGATGTCATAGTGACTAAATAATACCACCATACCCTTAATGAATAATAACTCCACACCATGGCCACATATTACCACCAAATAATGACTGAATAACACCACCATACTGTTGCTGAAGAATACTACCACATCATTACCTCATAAATCTACCACATAGTGACTGAAAAATACAACTATACGGTTTCTGAACAATAGCTCCACACCATGACCACATCCCTACCACATAGTGTCTGAATAATTCCATCATATTGTTACTGAATAATACCTCCAAATCATGACCACCTATTACTACCACATAATGATTGAATAATACCACCATACTGTTACTGAATTATAACCTCTATACAAAGATCATAATTACTGGTATACAGTGAACATATGGTGTTGATACCAGTTTTTACACAGGTGCCCTGCAGACCATATAAGTGGACAAAAGAACAGTTACATCCGGTGACTGACAGGTGACATCTTGTCAGATTGGAATAGTTGACTTTTCTACCTCATGATAACTTTTTCCAAACGTCATGATGATTTTTTTCCAACCACGTCTATGTAGAATTTATAGCACAGATTTACATAGTTGCATAGGTTGAAAAAAAGACGCAGGTTTATCGAGTTTAACCTTTCTCAATAAATTACCCGTCATTCATTGCTTGATTAATTATAACCCTCAATGCCATTCGTCAATAAATAAGCATCTAGCCTTTTTTTTAAATGCTGACATACTATCTGCCATATCTACCTCTTGGGTTAGGGCATTCCATAGCTTGACCATTCTAACAGCAAAGAACCCTTTCCTATTTTGATGTATGAAACGTCTTTCTTCCACACGCAATGAATGCTATTATTGCATCCTAGGTGCATTACTTTACATTTATCAACATTATATTTCATCTGCCATGTTTTTGCCCATGCTGCCAGCTTATCTAGGTCTTTCTGTAATATTTTAAGTCATGTTGAGTTTTAGGTATCCTACAAAGTTTTGTGTCGTCATCAAAAACGGACTTCTTTGACTCCTTGATTTTCCAGCACCCTTCCCTCCTATTCCCGACCCTCTATACAAACTCGCTATTAATAGTGACCCAGATGGTAATAATGGTCATTCTGATTTTTGCGCCCTACACAGTAATAGTGCCCCTTCTTGTGATCCACACAGTCATAATGCCTCAAAACAATAATCGTGCCCCCACACAGTGGTAATGTCCCCCTTTGTGCATCCATATAGTAATTTGGTCCCCCATATATTATTTAGGTCCCATACAATAGTTTGGCCTCAAATATAATAGTTTGGCCCCCTATAGTAGTTTGGCCCCCTATAGTAGTTTGGCCCCCTATAGTAGTTTGGCCCCCATACAGTAGTTTGGCCCCCATACAGTAGTTTGGCCCCCATACAGTAGTTTGGCCCCCATGTCAGTAGTTTGGCCCCCATGTCAGTAGTTTGGCCCCCATGTCAGTAGTTTGGCCCCCATGTCAGTAGTTTGGCCCCCATGTCAGTAGTTTGGCCCCCATGTCAGTAGTTTGGCCCCCATGTCAGTAGTTTGGCCCCCATGTCAGTAGTTTGGCCCCCATGTCAGTAGTTTGGCCCCCATGTCAGTAGTTTGGCCCCCATGTCAGTAGTTTGGCCCCATGTCAGTAGTTTGGCCCCCAAGTCAGTTGTTTGGTCCCCTAGTCAGTAGTTTGGTCCCCTAGTCAGTAGTTTGGTCCCCTAGTCAGTAGTTTGGTCCCCTAGTCAGTAGTTTGGTGCCCTAGTCAGTAGTTTGGTGCCCTAGTCAGTAGTTTGGTGCCCTAGTCAGTAGTTTGGTGCCCTAGTCAGTAGTTTGGTCCCCTAGCCAGTAGTTTGGTGCCCTATTCAGTAGTTTGGTGCCCTAGTCAGTAGTTTGGTGCCCTAGTCAGTAGTTTGGTGCCCTAGTCAGTAGCTTGGTCCCCTAGTCAGTAGCTTGGTCCCCTAGTCAGTAGTTTGGTCCCCATACAGTAGCTAGGATCACATATAAAAGTAAAACGACCCTCATTTGCGCTAATGAAAAAAAAATGATTCTCGCATAACCCCGTTCTCATGACGAGATGCTGAGTCCTCTGCCTGATGCCGGAGCAGGCGGCGGATGCAGTGACGTCATCACGCCGCCTGCGTCGGGACGTCATGATGATGTCCTTCCAACCTCTAGTAGACCATAGGCCTAAAACAACTTGTGGCAGGGCAGGTAGCCGATGGCTCTCTGCTCTGCCACAGTAAGCGGCACCTGTGTATCGGGAGGCTACCAGTGGAAGAAAAGAACTGATTGCTGCGGCAGTGGTCTGCTCTGCGTGCTGGGCCAAGCCCTAGCGAGCAATTTACTAATGGGCCAGTATGAGCTTGTTGGCTGCTGATGTTTTACTCAGCATTCACTTCTTCATATTATGTGTTTTATGCTTACACAATACAAACAATCTCCCGTAGAGCTGTGGTTTTCAGACACCCATAATAAATGTTTTTCTGTGTATGTAGGCTGCTGAATTATTTGCTGGTTTAACTCCATGCCGGTTATGTGCTGGTTCAACCTGTAAACACTACTTTACAGTGATATATTGCATTACTTATCCTGAGTTACAGCTGTATTATAGCTCAGAGCTGCATTCACAATTCTTCAGACATCAGAGCTGGAATCTCCAAGCATTCAGTGGTCACAATTTATTAAGGCTGGATTATTTTACTGCAGTCTTAGTAAAGGAGACAGTTATGATTTGCACCAAATTTATTTGCAGCACACTTCTTAAGAAATTGGGAGCATTTTGCAATGTCTGAAAGGCAGAAAAACAAATCTACGCCAGCTATGAGCAGGTATAGATTTGCACCAAAATTTCAGGCTTTATTCTTAATAACTTTGACTAAAACTATGTCTTCAAATTTGGTGAGCAATGAGAAAAGTAGGAATTTTTAGCGCAACTTTGTCGCACTCTTCGTTTTGCTACATATTTTTGCAGTTTACGCCAAAACCAGGTGTAGACTGCATGATAAAAGTGGACCATTGTTTTGTTTCTTTGTGTCTGTATAAAGCTTGCTCTGGTGACTTGCATTCTGGTTAGCGACATTGCTGTTCCAGGTTCTATGCAGTAATTTGAGGTAGGAAAAACGAACGTTTCAACTACACTACAGGAGCTCATATAAGCCGCTAGAGTTCAGGTTTCAATAGCAACCCATAGAATTGTGAACGCAGCTCTTGCCTATAATGCAGGCTGTAACTCAGGATCAGAACAAGACATCTAATGTATTTACAAACACATACAAGATATATATATATATATATATATATATATATATATATATATATATATATATATATATATATATATATATATATATTATATAACTGTGAAGTGATGTGTAGGATACTAATAATATAAATTAACCTCTGACACCGGTATTATTAGAAAACATTTCCCATAGGCTTTACTTCTAGTATATACTGTATGTTTGGAATTTAAAATAATATCCATGGAAATATTATCATTTCTATTGTGTAAACCAGTAATATAGATGTGCAGAAATTTAGAGATTGCCACGTTTCCGGAGCTTCAAGAATTTTCTATGCCAGTCTTTTTTTCCCAAGCCTTAACAAACAAACAAACATACAAACAAAAGCCTAGTGTCTGTGACCTTAATTTGCGGGCTAGATTTCTAGAAGTGCACAGTGAGGCTTGCTGTTGTTTGCCAGTCTATGGATAGTGATGTATAAGAGCTGTTATTAAACTATCCAGTGCCAGCTGCAGGAAATTTTGTTTCCTCCAACCCCCCCCCCCCTTTTTGGGGGGGGGAGGACATTATTTGTAGCATATATTTTGAAGGCAATTCATGCTTTGTACTGTTTTTCCTGTTCACAAGTACATGTTTATTCCTATGGACCGTTGTGAAAAAAAAAAAAAAAGTTTTGCCTCCTTTCCTGCCCTGCTCCCTGGCTGTATAAGCTAGGGAGCTATTGACTGGCAGTGGTGATTAAAGGTTAATAAGTTTTCCTTCTATTCCATGGCCTGCAGCTAGGATTGGTTAACTCCCTGGGGGGGGCATCCACTTTTTCGTTTATATAAGTTTTCTGTGGAGGGCACTCTGTCTCTTGGGACACCTACACAGCACAAGTGCAGAAGTTAAATGTTTCCTATCTCCCTTACGGTCAGTCGAAGACACACTGAATAGTTTTTGATCTTTAAACTAAATATATTTTACACATCATGGTTTTTGAATTGTTTGCATTTTTGTCAGGGACACTGTTATTAAACACTTTTTTTTAGAGGTTTTGCAAACTTTAGCAGCAATAATGGCAACCAAATGTGTCCTATAAATATCGTTTTTTTTTTCATTTGGTGGTTGAAGAATTTTCAACGTCTTTTTAATGCAGCACTTTCATTCAGGCACTGTGCTTGTTTTTTGTGCATAAACGGCTGCGATGAAAAACAATAATACAGTAACAGCCATTATCTCTAAATAGTGAATTTTTAGGCGGCCTACCAAATATACTCCAAAAACACGATGACGCAGTGACTGGATAATAAATAACATTTTAAAAATATGATCGCTTGTCGGCAGCAAATAATTTCCCCTTGTAAGCAGGGGATTTGCTGACGACAAAATGCAAATTGTATAAGGACGATTGATCGTATTAATATTTATTCGTCCCTATACTTGGGATCAATTGCTTCATATAAATAGAGCAAACAATCACTGATCGACAAGCTGAACTTGCTGATTGACACTCGTTACCGGACAGGAAATCATGCCATGTAAAGGGGCCCTCAGTCAGGGATGTATCTACACAGTTTGAAAAATGGGAGGGGGATTATTGTCTCACACACTGATGTTAGGAAGAGTTAATAAGGGGGAGGGCGGCCAGGGGTGACTACATGCAGGCACAGCTGTGTGCTTGGCTTAATAATGGCGTCATGAACCACTGATAATTAATCGATGGTTTATAAAGTCGTTGTCGAGGATCTGCTGGTAGAAAAACGGCTTTTTTTAGCCATTTGCATTTACCGAAAGGGAAAAAATTATGATAATTGGGCAGTGTATATGGGCCTTTACAGAGATATTCGCCAAATGGAAGCTAATATTGCTGACAGGAACTAGCATTTTGCATTGTGTCAGAAAATAATTGCTGGAGGAATTATATTCTGATGTTGGGGTAACATGGGGGTTTTAATAACTTGGTTAACGAAAAAAAAAAGTATAGCAATTATTTAAAAAAACTATGCTAAAAACTTAGGTTTCCCTTTATAATATTACATTTCATTTAAAGATCAGAAACCATTCAGTGCAACAAATATACAATAGTAGTTGCCGTCTTTAACTGAGAAAATACCTTTTCATGTCACTGTATCTGCATGATGCTATGATCTAAAGTCAATAAAGGAAACCCTTCTATAACAATGCACAGGCTTCACATCTTCATATCTCAAAGGTTATAGCTTTGGATGCTACCACTGGTACATATGCCTACCCACCCCACCCTACATCTTGTGGTTATTACCACCACCCATTCCACCTGCAGTCATTCTAGCAGGTAATATCACAACTTACACATTACTCTGTTACAGTATCCCCGTTTTCTTCCATCTAGGTTGGACACCAATCACACTCTTTCCTAGAAATGTTATAATTTCCAGAATTCTGGACATAGTATTTATTTAGTTCTATTTCTGCATATTTTTCTAGGTGGAGATGAGCCCACTTGAAAATGCAATTGAGGTCTTAGAAAATAAGAATCAGCAACTGAGAACTCTGATTGGTCAGTGTCAGACACGGCAGATGCAGAATATAAACCCCCTGACAATGTGCCTGAATGGGGTTATTGATGCTGCAGTGAATGGAGGAGTTTCAAGGTATCAAGAGGTAAGATGGTTTACATTAATTTGCAGGTTCTCAACGTAACCTATGATAGCCATCCATATTTCACACTCTCCTATCCAACTTTATTATATATATGGATATATATGTCAAAGGCTGTATTATGGATGGATTCCAAAACCGTAGAGCGCTGTGAAAAATGTAATTCTATTTATTATGTGAGGCCACAGCTGAATAACTTTTCTCATCCTTCCAATGAGTGCTACACTTTTGGTGGTGCAATATCTGGAGGTGACTTTTAAACTGTCACATTGCCTTTATGTGAAAAAAAGGGAGGTTTACTAGTAAATATGTATTGCATCTCATCTGTAAAAACATTGGCTTCACAGGTTTAATATGAAAATACTTGATGTGTTAGGTTAGAGTTTTTTTTAGAAATAGTTATATATGTGTCTCTTAGAGTACGGTATTAAAGCCCTGGGTTGATGCTATTTTGGATGTTGTCTACAGCTTGTGACTATAACCAAAGCTCACGCCATCATGTTTTTTTATAGGCATTCTTTGTGAAGGAGTATATCTTCAACCACCCTGAGGATGGAGATAAGATCTCACGCCTGAGAGAACTAATGCTTGAACAGGTAGTGTGCAAAAAAAGATATTAAAATCAATGTCTGGGCAAAGATATAAAATTCAAGGTGGGTTGATGAAGGGCAAATGCAGCCAAGACGGTTTTTCAGAATATACTTAAAGTGTAGCTAAACGTTTAACAAACTTCTGACATGTGAGAAGTTTGGATTGGTGGGGGTCTGAGCACTGAGACCCCCACCAATCGCTAGAACGAAGCAGCTGAAGCACTCGTGAGAGAGCTCAGCCGCTTCGTGTCTGTTCGGCTTTTTCCATATATAAATGTATTGGTGTACGGACTCAATAGAAAGTCTATGAGCCCGTAATCCGATACATCGGCTTTCCAGAAAAAGCCGAACAGACAGGAAGCGGCTGAGCGCTCACATGAGCACTTCAGCTGCTTCGTTCTAGCGATTGGTGGGGGTCTCAGTGCTCGGACCCCCACCAATCCAAACTTCTGACATGTCACTATGACATGTCAGAAGTTTGTCAAACGTTTAGCTACAGTTTAAGCGACTTGGTCATGTAAGCTGTATGGCCAGTTACAGCACAAGAAAGGCATTCTGCTTCCCACAAAATAAAAAAATAATTATTATATAAGTAGTATATTATTAAATTAAGCTTATGGCTGTGTTCTTCACATTTGAATTCCCAAAAGTTAGCAGCGGCCAAGAATTTTGCCATTATCCTTTGTATTAGCTACGCTTGTAGCTAGTATTAAGACATTTTATACTACAGTACTTTTCACTTAGCCATAACAAATACCCTAGACTTCACAGTCAATTCTTTCCATTTATTAATTTAGTCTTCATATATTTTTCAGGCCCAGATATTAGAATTTGGGTTAGCTGTTCATGAGAAATTTGTGCCTCAAGATATGAGACCATTGCACAAGAAGATGGTGGATCAGTTCTTTGTACTCAAATCAAGTCTGGGAATACAGGTATGGTATCTATAATACTTCGAAAAATTGTGAAATTCTAGAATAAAATGACTCGAAATGGTGAGACTTTACGCAACAGTGACATCTTTTGGTTAATAGGTTTAATTACACGACTTCTCACGCTGAAAAAATGCAATGAGCTGTCAAACAAGGTGCTACGACTATCTAGATCTGTGTAGTGTTTGTTGACAATGCTATTATTTCTTCATTTCTGTATCTTCTACCTTCGGCTCATAGGGTCATAGTTTGGTGAGTGTTTGAAAATTGTTTGCTAACATTTTTTCATTGGATTATCAGGATTTCTCAGGTTGCGTACCGCCTAGTCCTGTTAATTTCCCCAATGGAAGTCCTCGCATCCCTAGAAACTCTGCACCAGCTATTATGGGTCCAGATGCTGCTCGTGTGGTACCAAGACGGAGGTATTAATCTAATGTTACTAATGTTATATTATAGGATGTAGTATGAGTTGCAGACTGTTAGTGTCCCTCGAATTGTACTCTCCCACTCTAAGGGACATCGGGTGTGGAGAAAAACTATAATTAACCCTTTGCCCCGCAGCCATTTTATTGGATTTTCATTTTTGGTTTTTCCTCCACACCTTCCAAAAGCCATATTTTTTTAATTTTTACGTCGATATAGCCGTATGGCTTGTTTTTTTGCGGGATCAGTTGTAGTTTTTCACGGCACCATTTATTGTACCTTAGAATGAACTGGGAAACCGAAAAAAATTTGTGCGGAATTCACTGTGTGGTAAAAACGACATTGTAACTTTATTCTGCAGGTCAATTTGACTAGAGCGATAGCGAATTTATCTAGTTTTTTTTTATGTTTTACTACTCTTGCACAAAAAAATGGTTCAAAATAAATTTAGCGCCGTGGCATTTTTTATTTTCTTTTTGTCAATTGCACGGTTGAGGGTCTTTTTTTGTGGGTTGAGCTGTAGTTTCTATTGGTACCATTGTGGGGTACATGGGACTTATTGATCCTATTTATTTATTTATTTTTTGTGGGAGGTAAGGTTTTATTATCTTATTCTTTACGGCGTTCACAATGCGGGTTAAATAATGTTGTATTGTAATAGTTCAGACTTTTATGGATGTGGCGATACCAGTTACGTTAATTTTTTTACATTTAATTTTGGGAAAAGGTGTATTTTGGACTTATTTTAAATAAACCATTAACTGTGTTTAGCTTTTTTTTTCTCTATAATATATACAGTAATACATGCTTAGGTGTCCTAACTAGCTGAGACACTAGGGTCAAACTTACTGTACATATATATACAGGTTTTTTTTTGTCCCCTTAGGGGACTTGAACCAGCGATGCACATAAACAGAAATACTAATGTATTGCAGGGTATCGTGATTCTGAAAGGCTCCTATTAAGTCTTAATCAGAAAGGTCTTAATAGAAGTACAAAGATGACTGCCATGACAACCATCGTCACCCCGCAATCGCGTCGCGAGGGGTTGCGACGGAACGTTAGCGGGGCCTCCTAAAGGGTTAAAAGAGCACAATCCCCCTGAAGCATCGGCTGTAATGTATAGTTGACATTCTCGTTCTATGGAGAGGGCTCAGTCCATGAGCCCGCTCCATACTCCCCCACCCAACCTCCGACGTACATATACGGCAGATGTTGGGAAGGGTTAATATACAGCTAAATAAAGTTTATTAGAAAAAATATCTCTAAAAATATATTTACTCCTACAGTAAAAAAAATAATTTTTTTTCCCATAAAAAAGGTTTTTTTTGTAAAAGTGTAAAAAAAAATTCTAATAATATACATATATGGTATCGCCGCGATTATAACAACCCGGACAATAAAGTGAACGCATTATTTGAAGCACATGATGAATACCATACAAAAAAAACCCAAAAAGAGCAACTGTGGAATTGCTTTTTTTTCCCATTGCCCACCCCTCAAAAAAATGACAAAACGTAATCACTAACTCTCATCTACCAAATAATGGTACCAATAAAATGACATCTTGTTCCGTAAAATACAAACCCACATATGGTTGAATCAACGGGAGAATACAAAAAATAAGGCTCTGGAATACGGTGGCACAAAAACAAATAGTTTTTGTTTTTATTGTGCAAAGGTAGTGAAACATCAAAAAATCGGCAGACATTTGCTATTGCCGTAATCGTACCCAGCAGTAGAATAAAGTTAACATGTTCTTTACGCTGCATGTTGAACAGTCTAAATTTAAAATGCAAAAAAATTACGCTGGCATAAGTGGTGTTTTCAATTGCCCCGTAAAAAGGTCAACAAAAGTTAATCAATAAATCATATGTACCCAAAAATAGTGCCATTGAAAAATACAACTCGTCCCGCAAATAAAACAAGTCCTCAAGTCCTATGTTGATGGAAAAATAAAAAAGCTATGGCTCTTGGAATGCGACGATAAAAAAGCGAAATAGTATGCTTGGTTATTAAGGCCATAATAGGCCTAGTTGTTAAGGAGTTAAGGAAACCTGTTCCAGGATATCAGTGAGCTAGCCTATCATGAGCAATCAAATGAAATATATATATACAAAAGGGAAGCCTGCTGAGTATCCAAGGATAGACCCTTTCAATATAAGAAAAACAAGCCGGTCATGCCAAGAAAGCGCTTGCTCTATGTAAAGTGAATGTCCCACTCGGCTTATTAGTTGGGTCGGACTTACTAAAGTGCCATGGATGTGGCCATTTGGTCTTGTTAGATGCCGTGGTCCATTACTAGTAACAATAATACTAATTTTGTACATTCTTAATGTTTTATTTATTTTTATTTGGTGAACAGCCCATTGAGCTATCCAGCGGTAAACAGATACTCTTCCTCCTCGCTCTCTTCTCAAGCTTCAGCTGAAGTTAGTAATTTGACGGGACAATCCGAAAGTTCTGATGAAGTGTTTCACATGCAGGTAGGTAAAGTGTTGAAAATAAACATGTAAACTTACACTATACTATTCATATCTCCGCACATTCCCCTACGTTCAATCACATTATTAGGATCTAACAATCGCTGTTGTCCAACACAATTAACATGGATTTTTTCAGTGGATGCTGACCGCTTCTTCCTTTTCTTATATATTCTAATTTTAACTAACGGTGTGTCACAATGTGGGAAACACAATGTTAGTGATGTATCAAAACTTGTGCCAAACTAAAGTGGACTAGTTGACCATAGCAACCAATCTTTCCATCTCTCAATTTTCAGAGGCCTTTTGTAAAATCAAACCAGCCATAGAAAGCTACTCCACTTTACATCTCCACTACTCTGTAATTTCCAAACCTCTTATTGCAGACTTGTGTGTCAGGACTGTAAAAAATGGTCTCTGTAGGCAGTTTTTGACATAGACCAGATACCTTGTTTGCTGTCTCAGCAGTAAAGACTGCCTTGTGTTTATAAATTTTAGAAGCTCTATTGCCCGTCAACATCTTGAAAGTTCTTTCTCTGCAGAATCTTCAAGGTAATAATAAACATGATAATAGCATACTTATCAACATTTGAAACCCAAATTTCGAGTCATTTTAAGCCTGCCACATTCTGCCTGGGAAACTGCCAAAATCCCCCAGAATCCAATGCAAATTAGCATAAACCCATCCTTTTTGCCTTCCATTTGCAGTACAGTCTCAACCAAAAAATTGGGACTGTTATCTATTAGTAGTAATAGTAATTATGGTAACAAATGTTATTTATGAAAAGCTAACCTATTTTGAAACCTGTTGCAATTCGAGAAAACAATATACTTGCCAAAAAATGACGATAATGGGAAATATATATTGCCTATAATATATACTATCAATGGCCAAAAGATCACTTCCACGAATCCATGTTCTATTAGAAATGCCAGATTCTGTCTTACCTGTGTGTTTTAGCACAGTGCACCTCTTCAATTATTTCTAGCATTGTGCAAAAAATAATAATTCCCAAATGACTTTTCCCAAACCATATTGAGGGTTGCTATGGAAACAGTCTGTTTCTCTTATATCTTAAATCTTTATGAATCACCGCAGTTCGTAACCTACTAAAAGTGTGTTTGTGTGCGCGTGCGTGCGTGTGTGTGTTGTAAAATGGATAAAAACTAAAAGCCCTTTGAGAGCCCTTGATGTCTAATGTCCAAATATACGACTACAAATATTTTTTCTTCTTACCTCAAACATTCAGTGTCACCGTTCTATTGCATTTGAAGAAAAATGTAGCATGTTACACCTTACCCACAAATAATGTTTTACCATTCGTAATATGTTTTATTTATCCTTATGATATGCTGAGCTAATGAATGAAATCCAGAATCATGGTGACATTTCATTGACCTGTTATAAAACTCTGGATTTCTGAGAATGACCCAATACAAACAGTCAATGTTAAGTGTTTTAGATCAGTGGCAATCCCAGCAATAAGACGCCTATCGAGTACACAAATATATTTTTTTGACAGCATTTCTTATTTACATTTTGTTGAGTAACTTTTAGTGACATTTTAAATTGTTTTCTTTTTAAGAACTATACCTTTACTAAAACATTAATAAAAATAGATTTTTACGTTTTATATTTTTAAGTTAAGCTAAACACCATAAAATAATTTGTTTCCAAATGATCTTTTTTCTATCTGCAGTAAAATTGTATAGAAAGTCTCTTCCTTTTCTCAAGTCTGTTTGTTTACGTAGTAATAAGCCCGATTACGGGAAAAGTTTTTCAGAATATTGTAAATGACTTGGCCAACAGTTGTTGACTTCCAGGATGGATGTCTATGGTGCCCTTTCACAGTTAACTTACAGTTTAATAAACCTTTGTCATGACTGCACAGCAGTAGCAAGTGAATGGAAGATACTAGCCTAAATGTGACAATTAGGAATCATTAAGGGCATTATGATAAAAGATTTTCTTATTTTATTCATACTGATTTTTTTATCTTTCAGCCAAGTCCTTCTACCTCAAGTTTGAGTTCTACACATTCCGCCTCTCCAAATGTGACAAGTTCTGCCCCCTCAAGTGCCAGAGGTATTGTGTATATACAAGTACCGTATATGGTACAAAATGCAATAATTTTAAGACCATTTCCAAATAAATAGAAAAAACAACAAAAAAAAAACCCTGTAAACCTTCAATACGCCCTTAAAGATGGTTGACGCAATTAATTTTTTTTATTACGATTATCAGTGAATACGTATGTTTAAACAAAATAAATCTCTTTCTCCAAATTATTACGCTTACCGCTTAGTAGTAATTCCACGTTGTAAACCAGACTGGCTCGGTTTGGGATGAGGGGTACTCAGAGTTGGCGGGTGCCTGGGGCACCATGGAGTGGGGGTGTGCAATTTATAGATTATGGAAAAAAGAAAAAGCTCTACCTTTCATTGTACAAGCAACTGGACACTGTGTACAAGCTGTTGATAATGCTGTAGGTGCCATGCTATAATAGCACTTCTCTTTGGTGCACTGGGGAGGTAGTCAATACGCGGTTAACTAAAGAGAGTGAGGGTTGCGTTTCAGTGCATGTTTATGTAAAATAGGAGCCAGTGGATCCTACTACAGATATGTGGAAGGTTTGGTGAGTGGCCTTGCTTTGAGAACTTGCCCATGTGTAGAGAAGATGACCGTGGAGGGAAATGGGATTATGCATTATAAAAAAGAAACTAGGGATTGGTGAGGAAGGTGGTACAGGGGGCTCTATCATGCAGAACTTCAGGGACTGTGAGAGATGCATTTTAAAACCCCTGCCTTGGGCACCAATAAAGTTTGTCTCATCTCTCATGAGGAATAACATTGTTTTTGCAGTAAATTAATGTATGACATATTTATATACATTATAATGTTTGATTGTGCCATGTGATGTGCAAGGAGATAGATCTAAGTTGTCAGTCAGGACAAGAAACCTCAGAGTGTAAGGCTGGGTTCACACTGAGTTTTTTGCAGGCAGAAAATCAGCCTCAAAATTCTGTTTGGAAGTTTGAGGCAGATTTTCCTCTACCTGCACGCCGATTTTCACTGCGTTTTTCGCCCCCGCGGCCATTGAGCGCCATGGGCATAAAACGCCACAAAATACGCTTTCTCTGCCTCCCATTGATGTCAACGGGTGGTCAGGGACGTAACCGCGCGAAGATAGGGCATGTCCCTCCTTTCTCCCACGAGCCGGTTTTACCGCTCGCGGGAGAAAACCGCCTCCGCCTCCCATTGAAATCAACGGGAGGCATTTTCCTCCGTTTTTTGGCGAGATTTGCGGAGCGGTTTCCGCATCAAAAAACTCTGTGTGAACTCACCCTAATAAATGCAGAAAAGGAGAGGAACTGTAACTAGACTTATACTATGCATGTACCTCTGCACAAACATCAACAGCCGGGGATATGCATGATAGCAAAGCCCAATGTGACTCACATCAAATCAATAGTTATAAAAGACTTGGGGCAATTAACAGATTTCTTTACATTTGGAAGTTATATCAAAGTAAATTATTCCTAATACAAAAATATATCTAATCACATTATAGCAGCATAAGACAGATGATTTAACATGCAATTCCCCATATAAGCTAAATTTTGACAGCTATACCTGCTTGTTCCTTCACTGCTTCCCAGAATTAACTACCAGTAATTGCAGCCATTCCTAATCTCACTGTGGTTGTCACCCAGCTTTCCCAGATACCTTAATTGCCCATCTGTCCAGTTATCCAGTGTCACATCCATGAATACCTCTGCATAATCAGGCAGACTTGCCGTTCAACACTAAAGGAGAGCTGGGTGTCAATGTTGGTGGGTTTTGGCAAAAACAATAGTCGAGAATTTTAACAATTGTTCTGCCCGAGGAATTTTAAGTATTTTGTTTTATTTTTCGATGGAAATTGTCAAAGCTGTACCCTTGCTGGTTAGATACTTTCCTACATTTTTAATGGCAGTCATTATTTGACACTTGTCATATTCTAATTTATGTTTATATGCATTTTTTCCACTCTCTTTCAACAAGAAGATTTACAAAGCACAATTACTTATTTCTCATTAATATCATTGGGGGGGGGGGCAGGGGGGACACAGCACCATGGGTATAGGCCCTTGTCCTAAGAGGCTGACACTAGGCAGGAAAGAGATTGTACCCTTCCCACAGACACAGAGCTAATCAGTTCTGCTCTCATTCAGCATTCCGTAAGATCTCCAGCGCTGGTTTCCATAGTGTCGAATCTTCTCCAGATGGGTCACAGCAGCCTGATACTGCAGCAAACGAACTGCAGTGGCCCACAGAGTCTCCTGACCTCCTCCACTCAGGACACAAGGGTCTAGGATGCCATACCCCCTCCCATTTTTTTTCAAGGTACCAATTTTATCTTTTTGTGGTACATGTTTTTTAGAGAGATGTCCAAAAATTTGCTAAATTCCTTCTAGGATACGGCCCGTCTGACTGGGCCAGGTCCTCAACCCTGGTCATTTTGGAAAATTCTAGACTCTCTAAACTGGGTTGAGTCCATAGAACGGCTGCCATTTCAATTAGCAGCCTCGCTCTACGCTTCTAGGGTTAGTGCAAACCTGGTCTTGTATTATTTCACGCAAGAGGCCCAGGAGTGGACGGATGCTGCTCCTCAGGTTCTTCACAATCATCCCATATTAGGTCCAACGCTGGAGAAGCCGCCTCGCTATTGCATCAGCCTGTCTCCTCTGGGGAATCGTCGGACTCTGAATCAGAGTCAGAACAAGACACTAAAATGGCAGCCACTATACAAGACTTGATAATTGCTATCAGGAACATATTACATGTTAGTGATGACTCCCCTTCTCAAGGAGAGTTGTCCTATCACTGTCACCTGCCCCAGCCTCTGGTTTTCCCAAACTACAGCGAGTTTGAGGACCACCTCTCTAAGAGATGGAAGCACCCTGACAGGCGCTTGGCTGCCTCCAAGAGGACAGAGAAACAAAATCCTCCAGGAAGGGGAAAAGTATATAAGTGGGCTGTCTCCCCTTGTCTCCCCTAGTGGGCCCCTATCGCTGTCAGTTGCGATATCACTCAGTATTCTCGTCACAAGAGATTGGATTTTCTAGCCAAATGGGCTTTTGTGGTGACAGGTTCTACCCTGCATCTAGCATTCGCTTCATTCTGGGCTAAACAGCTTCCCTATGGCATTACAGCAGGGAGCTCTGCAGGAAAGTCTAACCAATATGGCTTCCCAACTTACCCAAGTTCTTATGCGAGGTCTGCCTTGAGTCGGCACATTTTACTGCCGGTGCGACACTCTAATTCTGTGGTGATACACTGCTCAGTTTGGCTTAAATCCTGGGTGGCGGACCCTTCCTCTAAGAAGGCACTCACTGGTCTACTCTTTGCCAGGAGTAGACTCCTTGGTAAGAGTCTGCATGACTTAAGCTCGGAGGCCAATGTTGGTCAGAGTTCCCTCCTACCGCAGAACCGTACTAGATGCCAACATCTTTCCCATCATTCTCAGAGGTTCCGTTCCTTTCATAACTTCACTTCTCAAAGGTCAAAGAGGACCAGCTATCCCGTAGTCAGCCCCATCTAGGACAAGAAGAAGTAGAACTTATTTTTCCATGTTCGTAGGTTCCAGATAAGAGTTCCTGCATTCAGTGTTTGCTTTGTTTGAACAAGGCGAATACTTTTCCTCCGTCGACATTCGAAATGACTACCTCCACATACCTCTCACAAGGGCCTACCAGAGTTTCCTTCGTTTTACTGTCAGTTCTCCGCATTTCCAATTCAGTTCTCTGGTTCAGGCTCAATACTGCTCCCAGGGTCTTCACCAAGGTTCTGGCAGCTCTCATGGTGCTTCTCTGCACCAGATGAGTCCCTGTTATCCCTTGCCTGGATGACCTCTTTGTGGTGGCGGCCTACTCCACAGAGTAAAATCTTTGAATTCTCAAGATCTCCCTGAACACCTTGAAGACATTCGGATGGATCTTCAGAGAAGACAAGTAGTCTCTGGTGCCAAACCAGCACATTGATTTTCTGGGCCTGATTTACAACACCAGGACAGCCAGGGTTTTCCTCCCGGAGGACAAGATAAAGACAATCCAAGCCAGGGTGGTCCTCCTCCTACAGGAATATCCAATTTTCATTCGCTTTTGCATGTGGGGTGTTGGTCAACATGGTTTCGGACCTCAAGGCCATTACCTATGACCAATTTACACGAGGCCTCTCCAGAAGGCAATTTCACATGCTGGAACAAACCCCATTATTCCCTTGACAAGTCAATCCTCCTTCCCCCACGGGTTTGTCAGGAGTTAGGGTCATCTTACATGACCAGACTTGGGTAGTGTAATCGAGCGCCGATCAACGACCTGTCTCGTTTGCTCCTTTCACAAGGAGCTATGTATGGGGATGAGCGCTCATTACTACAATTGGTCGTCCCCATCCATTCCTATCATGTCGGCAGCACATCTCCCTGTGTAAACAGGGAGATTTGCTGCCGACAACGATAATATTTTAGGCTGCATATACAATATAATCAACCAATGAACGAGCGTTTGCTCGTTCATCGGCTGATCAATGCCCTGTTGGGAATGAGCATTCTGTGGATGCTTGTTTGCCCGATAATTGGCCTGTGTGAAAGGGCCTTGACGCTAGTGGAAGACCTCCCCAGCCATCTCACAGGGCCTGTACTTCATGCCTCTTCACTAGCTGGTCATCTTGACGGATGCTAGCCTCTCTGGCTAGTGGACGGTATTCGGCCTTCCCACAGCTCAGGGAAAATGGTCCAAGGACAAAGCACTTCTACAGACCAATCTTTTGGAACAAAAGCTATCTTCCTGCCACTCTGCCATTGAACAACCACAGAGGTCGTCTATTTGAAGCACCAAAGCAGCACCAGGAGAAGAGCAGCGATGTAGGCGTCCTCTCGTATACTCCACTGGGCAGAGAATCATGTACCAGCTCTGTCAGCGGTACATGTGCCATTTGTTGATAATTGGACCGCAGACTTCATCAGTCAAGCTGGATCCG
Source organism: Rhinoderma darwinii (assembly GCF_050947455.1). NCBI lineage: Eukaryota > Metazoa > Chordata > Amphibia > Anura > Rhinodermatidae > Rhinoderma > Rhinoderma darwinii. The sequence goes on along the minus strand of NC_134689.1, from coordinate 177,287,612 downwards.
CGGGAATGGTCGCTTCATCCAGAAATTTTCATCCAGATTTGACAGAGATATGGCACTCCAGAAGTCGTCCTCTTCGTTTCTCGTCTCAAACACTAGGTTCCAGCTGATGCCCTGGTGACTCCTTGGGAAGGGTTCTCTCTTCTGTTTCTCTTCCCTCCCCTTCCACTACTGCCCAGAGCTTTCAAGCGGGTCAAAGTAGAGGACAACGCAGCCATCCTGGAGGCCCCAGACTGGCCTCGCTGGGCCCAGTACACTGATCTAGTCAATCTGCTCTCGGAGCCCGCACTTCACCACCCCACTTTACCTTAGCTTTTTTTTAACAGCGTGGCTATTGAAACCGTGCTTCTAAGATTCGGTCTTCCTAAGCCTGTCATCCAAGCGATGTTAAAGACCAAGAAGCTTTAGTTGGCAGCGGTTTACCTCTATACATGGGAGACCTATCTCTGTTGGTGTGAGCAACCCTGTCTCTATACCGTGGTGTACTCCGCCACTAGGATTCTGTCTTTCCAGCAGTCTGGCCTTGACTAGGACCTTTCTTTTCTAAAATGACAGGTCTCCACTCTCTCTGTCCTATTTTAGCAAACGCTGGCTTTCCATTCCCAGGGGAAGATCTTGCAGTGTGTGACTTATGTCGTCCCCTCCTTTTCAGCATCCCCCTGAACCATGGGATTTCAACCTGGTTCTGGGAGCTTCCCAGGCCTCCTCCCCTTTTGAGCCATTTTGGGCTAATCTCACTCCATTTTCCTGGAAGGTTGCCTTTCTTGTGGCCATTACTTCCATCAAACAGGTATTGGAACTGGCGGCACTATCCTGTAAGTTTCCCTTTCTGGTGATCCACAGGGATAAGGAAGCGTTTTGACCTGTCAAATACTTTCTCCCAAAGATGGTCTCTGCTTTCCAAATCAATGAGGACATTGTCCTCCCTTTTGTTCCTTCCCGTCTCAACCGTGGGAGAGTGCTCTTCAGTGTCTTTATGTAGTTGAACCGGTTCGTATCTAACTTGCGGGAACTAAAGCCTTCAGATTCTCTGACTATTGTGATTCCCAAGGGCTGCACAAGTATTTGGCGGCTTCCAAGGCTACTATTATTCATTGGCTTGGTTCCGTTATCCTGGAATCCTTTTGTTCCAAGGGCAAAGCTTCTCCCTTCCGGTTTACTTCCCATGCCACGAGGGCAGTCGGTGCATCCCGGGCGGTATGACACCATGCTTTAGACTCTCAGGTTTGCATGGCTTCTACCAAAATTATACTTTGGCTTCCTCTGATGCAAGTCTGCGTCAGCTGGTACTCTAAACTGCTGTACGTTAGGCGGGAGGCACTGTAGATTCCTTCTTGTGCCCATCCCATGGTACTGCTTTAGTACGCTCCTTTTAATACCTAAAGTCAACCTCCAGGTAGCAAGGCCCTATACCCACAGGCACGTGTCCCTCAATGAGTTCAACGAGAAAGGGATTTTACGGTGAGTACAAAATCCAATTTTTTGTGGACAAATTAATTTGACATGGATTTTATGGCTAATTATATCACAAATTTTCTGAAACATTTTCTTTGACATTTGTTTACTATACAGCTGTACTCATTACTGTTTCTCCTATTTTAGCTTCCCCTCTGTTATCTGACAAACACAAGCATTCCAGAGAAAGTTCCTGTTTATCCCCAAGGGAGAGACCCTGCAGTGCCATATTTCCAATCCCAGCAGAACCGCCCCAGGTAGCAAGCTTGTCAGCCAGCTGACAGTATGTGCGTGCTTTTAAAGATAGGGTCAAATAAAAAGTGCATTTGTCTTTGTGTATACCTTTGTCTATGTATTGACCAGTCATTGGTAAGCAGCAGTGTGTGCGTGTGTGTGCGTGTGTGTGTATGTGTTTGTGTGTATATGCTAATAGAACACTGCTATTTACTTTGACTAACCGGTCAATACTACTGATGTACAGCATTATGCTCTTTTTACTAAATAGCTAATCTTTTGTAGATCGCTATCTTTTTCTTAATACCTTCTTATTTTATTTTTTGGTTAGTTGCCTGGTAACCTTGTACTAAGAAATTTTCCCCTTGCAATCAGGCTAAAATGTTTTGTGAATATTTGAAAATATTATGTCTTAGTGATGTGTTATAGATACAGTTGTAATGCTGTCTTAAACAAACATTCTTAAATTTACAGATTCTAAAATAACACCATGCTTAAAAAGATGTAATTAAGAAAATTACTTGGGAGTTTAGCCAATTTCTTTTCATTGTCGATTTTATAGGGGTAAAAGGAAAAGTAAAAACTATCTTGTTGTAAATCTTCCTGTGTTTTTTTGCAAACTATAATCATCATCATCATCATCATCATTATCTTTAAACATTTCAGTAGGCTATCGTTAAACTTTCAATGACTCACTGTTCAGTCTTTTGTGACTGTTAATAAGCCTAGTGTGAATCAGACGCATACAAAAATACACTAAAGAAATCAGACTTTTGGGCTTACAGTACTTAGCAGAAAAAAAAGAGCTACAAAGAAAAACTCTAGTCATGTCATAAGTTCCCATTTATTAAAACCCAATGAGATACCAATGTTGTAAAATGGAAGTGGCTACAATTCAATTTTTTTATGTTAATTAGGTCATGTGGTTTATCATTTCCAACCCCTGCTTTCTAACTTATTCATACCCTAAGCATACTTGTAGTTTGACTATGGGTGAAGCAAGGACAACACATTTTTTTGGTGACAGTCGATTGCTACAATGTAGAAACCATACGGTCACAGTACATATAAGAGGCATGAAGAATGGTCCGTTTTCGAGAATAAGTACAAACACTGTGCTAGCTGATTTTTTTTAAATTATTTTTTAATTTTTGACCGGAGCTTTCCTTTAAATATAATGAAGTAATATTACTGTATCTTGACTAAGTTGCTATTTACTAACAAGCAATAAACATAATATGCCTGCCATGTGGAAAGTTTAAGAAACCCTAAATGTTTGCTTTCTGAACATTTTATTACTAAATTGGTGCATGTATTGTTTGTTTAACATAATGAGTAAAAAGACTTTCATATGTAACATTACAATGTGAAATTTTCATCACATAATGCAAACTGTTCACAGAAATCACAGGCATACAGAAAAAAAAAATTAGTCCCGACCACTGTTTAATTGAACAAAAATCAAGACATGTCACTGATTTTGCTAGCTGTAAGTTGCAGCATACCACTGACATCTATATGCCAACCTTTTTATGTTTATTGTTTCTAGAGGGTAGTGTTTAATCACATCGGAGAAAACACTTTGCCTCGGAGTGACCCAAACCTCTCAGCTCCAGATAAAGGTAGGTAACCCAACTTAAAATGATAGTTCCTGGTTTACAAAACGGATTGGCTCAGTGGATAATTATTACAGTTGCTCCAGTTTTTTGCAGAATTCTCTAATTGAGAAATCGGTATACACAGAATTTAATCTGTGAATACAGGAACATCTGTTTTACGCTTTGTGCCCTATATGCTGCTAGCAAGTTACTTTTAAGATGGGTGAAATCAGTTCAGGAAAGTGTGCGTGTGGTGCCAGCAGCTGAATGGATCTATAGGTTAAATCTGCTTTTCTGGGCCATTCCCTCTTCCCCAGTGCAGGTTTTGGTCATTATTAGTTCGCCCCTTTGTTTTTGGTAATCTCCATACTGAGCAAAAATATATCCAGCTACTGTAGTAGAAAAATGAACTCTTGTCTTTTTCTGGGAGCAGTGTTAAATCTCTGCATGCTCAGAAGCTGATGTATGTCCTCGGAGGTCCTATAGAGTCAAGAACTCAATGGGGAACATTTTCTCTTCTGACCACTGTTTTCGAATCCCTGAAAAGCAACAGCTGTAAGTGTGCTTCTAAAATGTATCAGAGATATATCCAGGCCTATACTATTGTGACAACCGAAGTAGCATCTGTACAAGTAGTGCCCTTACCAATGTGCCAGCCCTAGTATTGGCCAAAATACTGTCAGCCCAGCACTAAAAATATTAGTATTTTTTTCCATGCCATAATTAACCCTTCCACGCTCCTGCTTTGCTCCTCTTCCTGCAAGGAGAAAAATTACTTTGTCAAACAGATGTCTTAACATCTGTGTTGAGTCTCAGGAGAGCAGATCCCTACCGGGCATTCGCTACAAGGGTAGTTAAGAGGTCTGTTATCAAAGTTTGTATCTTTTGGAACTAGCATACTGATGCCTGAATGTAGCTGGATAGGGTGTAATACTTTCCCTAATTTCATGATCAGGCAGTATCGCTTAGGTACACTGTGTCCATTCCCAGTCAGTAAGTATCAGATATGCAGGCCTGGCTAAACATAATGTTCAGCCCTCAGATGAAGTCAAGTACCACATATGAAGCCCACATAATGTGGCAAATTCCCACCACTGATCTAGCATGTTAACATCTCATCTAAACGTCTGCCACACACCAGAACTATATTATTTGTTGGTTATGCATTATATAATACTGTGATTCACACAACTTTAAAGCACGTGATGTGGATGCGACTTTAATTGGTTAATCTCCACTTACTCCATCTTGCTCTCAATTTCCACTCAGGTTGCGAATAGAGCATTAATCACACCCCAACGCAATCCACACACCCCAGTTACACAACTCACTGCCGCTAGCTACCGAGATTCTAGACTGACCGGTTCCCCCCACCTGCACTGCTCTCCAGCAGTTAAAGGGTTAAAAACACTATGAAACACTATGGATTCTTTAGAACATGCAAGGACCAAACGCATTATTTTTTTAAGCTCTAATAGATAAGGTACAGTGCTTACAAAAAGTACAAAAAGACAAAATATGAGGACTTAAAAAAACATGCAAAACCGTTACAAAATAAAAGGGAAAAATAACAGAAACACTAAACAATTACAACCTGTAGTCTTCTTCTTTCTTGAGGGTACACACATACATATGGACATTATTTATTTGAACTTATTCATGTGCAAATCACAATTAGCTATAAAAATAATACAAATTAACTGGCCTATATACCACAGATTCTGGTTCTGACTGGTTATGGTGGCTCTTATTGCACATGTACTACCTTTCCCACTTTCTAATCTTTTTCTATTAGGGTGTGTTCACATCAGCGTTGGCCTTCCGTTCATGGGTTCCGTTAGACCTTTCCATCGGAGGAACCCATGAACAGAAAGGCAAATGGAAACCATAGCTTCCATTTGCATTACCATTGATTTCCATTGTAAATCGTTTCTGTTTTTGATTCCATTCCGTAAGGTTGCTGTTTTTTTTTTCGCGGAAACAATAGCATAGTCGACTGTGTTATTGTTTCTGCTAAAAAACTGGAAACCTTACAAAACGGAAATCAACCTCAACAGAAGCATTACCATTCAAATCAATGGTAATGCAAAAGGAAGCTATGGTTTCCGTTTGGCTTTCTGTTCATGGGTTCCTCCGATGGAAAGGTCTAACGGAACCCATGAACGGAAGGCCAACGCTGATGTGAAGAGGCCCTGAACTATTGATTTAGAACATTTTGTAGAAACCTTTAACCCCTTCCCGACATTTGTTGTAAGTATACGTCATGGAAAGCCAGTGCTTCCTGCAAATTGTGGTATACTTACGACAAGTGGATGGAACCGGCTCAGAAGCGAGTCAATGCCATCATCCCCGGATGTGAGCTGTATCTTACAGATGACATCCTGCTGTAATGGCGGGGACTGAAGTTAGCTTAGATCCCCACCATTAACCCCTTAAATTCAGCGGTCAAAAGCGATCGCTGCATTTAAGTTGTTTGCAGCGCATCGGCACCCCAGCAATGAAATTGCCAGGGTGCCGGTGGCTGCAACGACAACAGGAGGCCTAATAGTGGCCTTCCGGTCTGCCTAGTACCGAAACCTTGCAGGGCTGCCGACTACTGCTATGGCAACAGGAGGCCTAACAATGGCCTCCTGCTCTGCCATTATGGAAGCCGATTTGGCCCCGCCCAGATTGCGAAGCCTAATCAGCTTGCTGTCAGTGAATGACTGACAGATCTAATACAGTGCACTTCATCGGTAGTGCAATGTATTAGAAAAAAAATCTGACCGTTGGACCTTCAAGTCCCCTAATGGGACTAAAGAAAAGTGTAAAAAAAGTGAAAAAAATTTGTACAAAATATAATAAAAGTTTCAAGTAATAAAATAAAACCCTATCGCCCTTTTTCACTTATCAGGTCCTTTATTATTGAAAAAAAAGAAATAAACCATACATATTTGGTATCACCTCGACCCTAATGGCCTAAACTCTAAAAATATGATATTATTTATTCCACGCGGTGAACGGCGTAAAAAAACCTGTAAAAAACAATGCCAGAATTTCTGTTTTTTGGTCACTTTGCCCTACAAAACTGAAATAAAAAGGGATCAAAAAGTCGCATGTATCCAGAAATGGTACCTATATAAACTATAGCTCGTCTCGCAAAAAACAAGCTCTCGTACAGCTCCGTCAACGAAAAAATTTACGTCATGGTTCTCACAACAATGCGAAAAAATACATTCCTTTTACAAAAGTAATTTTATTGTGAAAAAAGGTGTAAAACATAAAGTGCTATAAATTTGGTATCGCCGGAATCGTACTGACCCACAGAGTAAAGTTAACATGTCATTTATAACGCATGGTGAACTCTGTATAAAAAAAACCTAAATAACTATGCCACAATTGCTGTTTTTTGGTCACCTTGCCTCTCTAAAAATAGGATAAAAAGTGATCAAAAAGTCGCATGTACTCCAAAATGGTACCAATAATAACTACAGCTCGTCCCGCAAAAAAACAGCCCTCATACCACTACGTCTCTGAAAAAATCAAATTAGTTAAGGCTCCAACAAGTCAGGAAAGAAAGAATATGCAGTTGTGGAGGCCCGAGGGGAACATTTCTTCTGTTTCAAGAGGCGATTTATCAAGGCCCTAAAATTAGGGAACAAGAAAGGGTAGGGCCCAAACATATCTGCTGGAAGTGAGGGTGCCCATATTATACCAGGACAACACTTTTCCAGTAAAATTCCCCAAACCTCAAATGTGTGGAGTGTGGACCAAAAGGGGGATAAGAAAGGACATAATTTATCAGTGCGACACTGGCCTGTGCATAAAGGATTGCTCCACAGCGTAACACACATCTATGGATTATTTTATTCTTTTTTTTACCACATTATTATACCACCTGACTATGCCCCGATCTACTCTGCCCAGCTTACATATGCCCCCACATTATAAACTAAAATACCACTAAAACTCCAAACAAAACTACTACCAAGCAAAATCCACGCTCCAAAAGCCAAATGGCGCTCCCTCCCTTCTGAACCCTACAGTGTGCCCAAACCTCAGTTTACTTCCACACATATGGCATCGCCATACCCCGGAGAACCCTTTTAACAATTTTTGGGGTATGTGTCTCCAGTGGCACAAGCTAGGCACGACATATATGCCACTGAAATGGCATATCTAGGGGAAAAAAACGTTTACTTAGCAACATCCGCAGCGCAATCATTTATGGAAAAGACCTGTGGTGTGAAAATGCTCACTACACCCCTAATAAATGCCTTGAGGGGTGCAGTTTCCAAAATGGGGTCACTTCTCAGGGGTTTCTTTTATTATTTCACATCAGAGCCTCTGCAATTGTGAACCAATACTGTGTAAGTCGCCAAATTAGGCCTCAACTTTGAATGGTACTCTCTCACTCCTGAGCCTGGTCAAATGTCCAGGCACAAGACTAGGACCACATGTAGGGTATTTCTAAAACCGGGAAACACCGCATAATAATTAGAGAGCTGTCTTGTTATGGTGGCGCAAGCTGGGCACCACATATTGGCATATCTATGGAAAAAAAACATTTTCACTCTGCAACATCGAGTTCACACTAATTTCTGCAAAACACCTGCGGGGTTAACATGCTCACTAGACCCCTAGGTGTGAATACCTTGAAGGGTGTAGTTTCCAAAATGGGGTCACTTCTGGGGGGTTTCCACTGTTTTGGTCCCACAGGGGCTTTGCAAATGCGACATAGAGACAAGAAACCAATCCAGCAAAATCTGTACTCCAAAAGCCAAATGGTGCTCCTTCCCTTCTGAACCCTATTGTGTGCCCAAACAGCCGTTTATGACCACATATGGGGTATTGCCGTACTCGGGAGAAAATTGCTTACAAATGTTTTGGTTCTTTTTTTCCTTTATTTGTTAAGAAAATTCGAAATTTTGAGCTAAAGCTACGTCTTATTGAAGAAAAAGGATTTTTTTTATTTTCACTGCCCAATTCTAATAAAATCTATGAAACACCTGTGGGGTCAAAATGCTCACTACACCCCTAGATGAATTCCTCAAGGGGTGTAGTTTCCTAAATGGAGTCACTTTTCTCTGTTTCAGTCCTTCAGGGGCTTTGCAACTGAGACATGTCCTCCGCAAACCATTCCTGTTAAATTTGAGCTCCAAAACCCAAAGGTCGCTCTTTCCCTTCTAAGCCCTGCTGCGTGTCCAAACAGCCATTTATGACCACATGTGGGGTATTGTTTTACTCGGGAGGAATTGCTTTACAAACGCTGTGGTGCTTCTCTCCTTTAGTCCCTGTGGAAATGAGAAAAAAAATTAGCTAAATCTACATTTTCTTTGAAAGAATATAGATTTGAATTTTCATGGCCGCCTTCCAATTATTTCTGCGATAAACCTGTGGGGTCAAAATACTCACTATACCCCTCGATAATTTCCTTGACGGGTGTAGTTTCCCAAATTGTTTTGGGCCTGCAAGAGCTCTTCAAACCTGACATGGTCCCTAAAATATATTCTAATAAAAAAGGAGGCCCCAAAATCCACTAGGTGCTCCTTTGCTTCTGAGGCCTGTGCTTCAGTCCATTAGCACACTAGGACCACATGTGGGATGTTTCTAAAAACTGCAGAATCTGGGCAATAAATATTGAGTTGCGTTTCTCTGGTAAAACTTTGTGTTACAAAAAAATGGATTAAAATTGAATTTCTGCAAAAAACGTCTAAAGGGTTAAGAAACTTTCTATATTCTGTTTTGAATACATTGAGGGGTGAAGTTTTTAAAATGGGGTGACTTATTGGGGGTTTATAATATATAAGGCCCTAAAAGCCACTTCACAACTGAACTGGTCCCTGAAAAAATTGTCTTTTGAAATTTTCTTCGAAATGTGAGAAATTGCTGCTAAAGTTCTAAGCCTTGTAACGTCCTAGAAAAATAAATGAATGTTCAAAAAATGATGCCAATCAAAAGTAGACATATTGGGGATGTTAATTAGCAACAATTTTGTATGGTATAACTGCCTGTCTTATAAGCAGGTACATATAAATGTTGAAAAATGCTAATTTTTGCACTTTTTCGCTAAATTTTGGTGTTTTTCACAATTAAATACGGAATGTGTCGAGCACATTTTGCCAGTAACATAAAGTCCAATGTGTCACGAGAAAACAATCTCAGAATCTCTTGGATAGGTAAAAGCATTCCGAAGTTATTACCACATAACGTAAAACATGTCAGATTTGAAAAATGAGGCTGTCAGGAAGGTCAATAGTGGCCAAAGCGGGAAGGGGGTCAAAAAAAACGGCTGCCAGTGGTTTCTAATATTATTGATTAGTAATAGCCACATAGGGCATATTAGTATAATCCGGGGAACCTAATATTCTTCTCCAACATATGTGTACTGTTTCCTTTTAACATTGTTACGTTGGGCTCTTGCCTGTACATAATTACAGATTGCCGCTCTGAGTCTTCTGAATAAGATAGATGGAGGCCGTTATTTTAGTTCAAAATTATCTTAATTGCTAATCATTAAGGCTTGTAATTCAAGTTCTGAATAAAGAAAAGTGACATAAGATAAAGAGCAGTCTGTGTATTTGGCACGGGCATTGATATTCCTAGAGGTAAATCAGGCTTAATTAGACACTTTGATGTATCAGTGTTTCCACCCAATCCTAAAATATATTAATTGCCTGATTTTATAACTCTGCCCTCAGTAATGAATTTACGGATGAAATATATACTATAAACTGGCAAAGATGACATATTTGTTTAACGTAAAAATAGCTAGAACCCTAAAAGGTGTGATATAAAAAAAGATATAAACCTTTATGACCATGTTAAGTTATCCTCAACTTTAATGGAAAAGAAGACAAGTGTTCAAATATTAACCAGATCTATATACCTGGATATAAATGTGCACTCCTTTGCTAAGCCCTGACAGTCTTAGTCTATTATCCTTGGTTCAATACACCAATTGAAAGTCCTCATTGCACTCTTTAATTCATTTCCTGCTGATTAACTCATAGACTGCGTGCATAAACCAATATATATATCTATATATATATATAGATATATAGCAGGCCCTCTACTTACTAAATTTTGCATTTCACATCTTATACTGCCAGTCCAACATCCCCATCCTCCATTATTTGTACTAGAACCAAACAGATTGCAATGCCTATATAGCGTTTAACAGGTCTGGACAACATCTATGTATCTGCACTCTCTATCTGTTTCGCTCATTTCTCTGTCTGCTTAGATAATAATGTTGTGTATAATGTAATCATCCTTCTCCATGACTAGATTATTCCTACTCTGTTCATATCTAGAAGCAGTGGGCTTAATGTGATTATGGCTTCCTCTTCAACGTCTGTATTATCTCATACTCCTCTATTTGGTCATCAGTGTACAAGAATAATCATAATTTGATACTAACTACATTATAAAGCCCTGATGTTTATCAATATTAAAGTGTTAATGCAGCTAATAGTAAGATAATAGTTTAGAAATATTTTGGAGGTAATTAAACGTGGTCCATCATGTGATGGGGTATGTCTACAAGCCAAATAGCTGATCTTGGGAAGAGGTGCTGTGTGCGTTGTATGTAAATGGCACATCCTGGCACTCACTGAGCCCTCCTAGACTGTGAGAAGTGTCCTGACTTTTAAAGCATTTTCTGCCTCGGTTAGTCACAGTCTCAGTAGCCTTTGTTAGTTACATAAAGTCTGTTCTAAGGTTTTCCTCCCTGATCTTCACATTTAAGGGCGTCATTTGTTTAGCGTTTGCATTTCACTGACAAATATCGCTTTATTAACTCATGAAAGTAGAAATTTTTTTTTTTTTATTAATTAGCAACACTTATTAAAAGAGAGAATTCGAATCAATAACTGTATATGGGTAACATAAAAATAGCAACAAAATCTCATGTACAGAAGGCTAGTGTGCCATATCAGGAGTAGCTACATTTATGAAATGTCACACGAAAAAATAAGTATAAGGTACCTAAACAGGGACACTATATGAAGCAAAATAATTGCCAAAAAAAAGAAGGAACATGCATGCAAGGTAAGTCTATGGAGGAGGAGATGAAGCGATACTGTAAGTGCTATGTGCTACTTTGAATCATGTTAAATAACATGTTGTAGATATATATATATATATATATATATATATATATATATATATATAGAAAAAAATGTAGAGCGTAGTAACGGCACCAGGACTTCAAGGTGGATGAAAGCAAAAGTGGATTTATTTCACCTCAACACAGCAAAGTTTCGGTTCAACAGGAACCTTTCTCAAGCCACATGGCCTGATTTGTTGCATTTGGAGTGCTGTGTTCATCCACCCTGGACTGTATATGTATATATATATATATATATATATATATATATATATATATATATATATATGCATTGTCATATGGAGGGAGCGACCCCCTCACATGTAAAAAAAGAGAGAGTGTCTCCCAGAAATAGGTGTATAGATGGATGTAGATCGAGTGACTTACCCATACTATTCGTGTGTCCTGTATGCCCAGGATCTGGCACCATTAACTCATGAAAGCAAAAACATGGCTTAATTGTGGTTATAAATGAAATTTCACAGTGTAGGACAATATCCGGCCGCTTTTTAAAAAACATTATTTGATTAATTGCTCAATATTATCTAATATATGGGGCTTCAATATATATTGTGTCTGTATATTACTAAGGTTATGTGTGTAAGATGTATAGCTGCTGAATTAACAGAATATAATATTTTTTTTCAAGGAAAATCTCATTGTAGTAGTATGGAGCCTTCTACTCTTGTTCTTATTATTGCTGCCTGCATCCTTGCTAAGTTATGAAGTCATTGCTAATTTATTTATGGGGTCATTACAATTTCTTCCTTTCTATGTCAACATTTTTGTGCTTCACTATGAAATGTGTAAAGTTGCTGCCATGTGCTGCATAGAAAATAACACATTCAGATCTGAAAAATTCACAGTGAAATTCAAGGTTGTGTAATGTCAATTCTGCTCCATTTTACAGCCGTGAACACAACCCCAAGCAGTTGGAGCCTGGATAGTGGGAAAGAAGCCAAAAACATTTCAGAAAGTGGAAGGCTCATAATGCCTCCGGTGCCACCCAGACCCACACAAGCCGGTAGGTCTGCTCTCTCTAAAAAGCTCTCTTCTTAGAGTTATATTAAAAAAGCTCTCTTCTTAGAGTTATATTATTGAACTTTAGGCTAACTTCATGCCTTTTGCAACAAAGCATTTAAAGTGGTATTATGGTTTTCGCAAGTAGAGATTATTCTTAAGTTATGCAATTTTTCAATATGCCTTGTTTATCAATTCTTCACGATTTTCAAGGTCTCTGCTTGCAGAGAATGTGCTCCCTCCCCACCAATGATTTGGTGGCCACTGTGTATAAGGGGTAGGAATCTCTTTATGAATACAGCGAACTCCTAACTATTCACACTTTAAAGAGGATCTGTCACTAGTTTATTAATTCCCTATCTTCTAACTAATCTAACAGGCGCTATGATGTTGATAAGTACAGTTATTATTTACAAAGTAATGAGCATTTTTCTAAATATGCTAATGTGGCTCTAATAGCCAAATGTGAGGTTACTCTTTCTTTTCACTCTAGGCGGTGTAATGTTCTATGTATGATGCTGTGCAATCAGCATGCAGCTTCTTCCCCTTCCCTGCCCAGCTATTTGAAGTGATCCCTTTCCCTTCAGCCTCAGTCTCTCACACTGTGTGAAGCAGCTTCATGCTGATAGGACAGCGTCAGAGGCTGTGAGGTAGCTCCACCTCAGGAGAATTGCTGGTGTTGACACCCCCTTGTCAAGTATTGCCTCATTTACATATTTAGAAAAAAAGCTCATAACTTTTAAAGTAGTAAACGTTTTGGGACACAATTTTCACTGGTATTATCAGTGTGACAGCGCCTATCAGATTAGTTAGGAGATAGGGCATTACTAACTAGTGACAGATCCTCTTTAATGCACTTTAATGCACACAGAAACTAAGAAGTCTTGAAGGGGTTCTCCAGGTAATAAAAATTGATGGGCTGGGGTCCGACTGCCGGGACCCCCGCCGATCAGCTGTTTTGAAGGGGCCGCATCGCTCGTATGAGTGCTGCTTCCCCTTCATTTCTTCTTGCTTACTGTGAATCTTTGACACAGCAGTAGTGGTGAATTCACAGGTATTGTAGCCTTGAAGAAGGCTGCAATACCTGTGAATCACCGCTAAATGCGTGTCGAAGATTCACAGTGAGCAAGAAGAAATGAAGGGGAATCAGCACTCATACGAGCGATGCGGCCCCTTCAAAACAGCTGATCGGCGGGGTCCCGGGAGTCGGATCCGAACCCATCAGCTATTGATGGCCTATCCTGAGGATAGGCCATCAATTTTTATTGCCTGGAAAACCCCTTCAAACATCCCAGCAACACATTGACAATATTACATTGTAGAAAGCGGTTTAATATTTGAGTGGTAAATCCACTGTTACAGTTTCGTTGATTCGGTAATATTTGGAACATACGTAATAATACAAAACTTGCTTGTAGATGTAATGTAGATTCCATTGCTTATTAATATATGTCTGCTCTGTTTGACTTTAGCTTCTCCAGCTAGAAATATAGCTGCAGTTTCTCCTTCTATAATGGGAAGATCCCCAATGAAGGTAAATTTTCTGTTTGCTTTTTCAGTATACGTACAACAAATTGTAGAATATTTTTCTGATTTTCATCTAGCACATCTCGAACTGCAAGTGGCCAGCAGAGGGCAAACTTGTACCATAGGCTACTTGTAGATCTTCTTTTTTATAACATTTCCATTGGCGCTGTTCTTATTCTGTTGTCTGCTGGAAAATAATGATACTTGCTGTGTTTTAAAAGAAATTAATAAAACCGGTTACCTATTGTTGTCTGTTATGACAACAGAATTGTATGGGTCACTTCATAAACACAGCCTCGTTGCTGTTACAGACTATTCTTCCTACAAAGAAATAATCAAATGGCCAAAATGAATATAGCCTGCCATAGTCTGTAACAGCAACGAGGCTGTGTTTATGAAGTGACCCATACAATTCTGTTGTCATAACAGACAACAATAGGTAACCGGTTTTATTAATTTCTTTTAAAACACAGCAAGTATCATTATTTTCCAGCAGACAACAGAATAAAAACAGCGCCAATGGAAATGTTATAAAAAAGAAGATCTACAAGTAGCCTATGGTACAAGACTGTAACTTATTATTCAACCCATGGGAAGCTGATAATTTTGTAGATATAATAACAATCTGTAAACTGCAAATTGTTTGCGTCGTAAACATTTCTTTAAGAAAAAAAAAGCTTTTTGCATTTTTGTAATTACATTAAGATGCAAATGACTTTTAGGTTAACCATAAATTGTTTACATGCCTCAATACTTTCGGATGGAAGAAAGAAGGATAATAGTATGCCAGTTGTTTTGCCTGCTGGTATGGTGACCCGATAAGTTAAAACCCACAAGTTTTCCTTCAACAGACAACTCCCTCTGACTTTTACAGGCCCTCCCTCATACAGTGTCACCTACCGGACCTACCTAATATAAACATTGCCAGCAACAGTCCCTCCCTATGCACAGTGTCTGGGAGAGCCTGTGTCGGCCACAGGACTCCCCATATACAGTGTCACCTACAGGACCTACCTAATATAAACATTGTCAGCAACAGTCCTTCCCTATGCACAGTGTCTGGGAGAGCTTGTGTCGGCCACAGGACTCCCCATGTACAGTGTCGGCCACAAGACTCCCCATATACAATGGCCCAAAAAACAGAATAAAAAAAATAGGGCGCTCATAGTGAGACTTGCAAGTACAACCATCAAAGGTAAAGGTGCTGATTTACTGCTCACCTGTATGAGTTGTGCATCTATCGGCTCAAACCTGAACTGCGCGGTTAATATAATAACACAGCTTCTCAGCCGGAATTTGAAATCTAGCACATAGTGGAGTTTATACTACCAAGAATAACAAACCTCCAGGCTAGTCAGGTGGCAGTGTCCGGTTTGTCTGGCAATTTGTTGTCTTTGGAAGTATAATATCCACATGCATTATCATACACAGAACTTCCCCATGTACAGTGTCACATGGGGGACTCTTGTACAGTGTCGCGTGGGGGACAGAGGTTGGTTCCATGTTCTTCTGGGATTTTTTGTATATAGTTGGATGAGTTTTCGCTGTGCCCTCAAAAAACCTTTGCCATGCCAGTTAATTTCAAGAATTATACGCAACTCTTTTGTGTGTACTATGGTTCGTTAGAGTTGCAGAGATTTAGAAATGCATTATAATCCTTTTCAAACATAATGGGGAGAATTTATCAAACTTTCTACATGGAAAAGTCACACAAAGGCCCAAAAAATGCAATTTGACACTTTTGGCCTTTTTACGCCGCCCTCACCACTTTTGCGGACAAGGGGCGTGGCTTTACCAGAGTAGGCAGGGTTACAGCCCAACAAATTTATTATAATCTATGCTAGGTAACTTGCAGAAATTTTATTGGAATTCTACGCCATCTACTCTGTAGGGTGTAGCAAGGTAGAGGGCCATTCCGGACCCCACACCTTGCCCCCCAATTGGGCTACCCCCACAACCCTTTGTACAATTGAATAAGGCAAAAAAATAAAAAATAACACTAGCCTCATTGCTCCTCTTTTTCCCTCCGTATCCCCTCAAGCTCGCTTAGCATGCCGCGGCTCATACAAGGCCTTGACACTGTGCATCATCTGGATGTTGTATGTGACGCAGCTGATGACATTCAGTACTGCATCGAATATAAGGCCCTGATGCTGCTCAGCTTCCGGACCTTGTATGAGCCGCCGCACACTGAGGGAGCCTGATGGGACATGGAGGAGAGAAGAGGAGCAGTGAGGGAAGTATGCTTATTTTTTATTTTATGTCCGGTGGGGTGTGGATCAATGCCACACGGCCTTAGCCAGCAAGAGGCGTGCGCCTCTCAATAAATCTGTTGCATCTTACTCCAGCAGAGTAAATAACTAAGACATACATGAAATGTCAGTCTTAGTAAATCTTCCCCAATTGATGAATTTGGGCAGATCCCAGCAAATTACTAACATACATCGTTAAGCCTCTGTTCTCACTGCCACTAGCCTCCTTTTGGGTTTTGAAAGGGAGAAGTTTCTGATAATAATTAAGGAATTACTGCTTAGATTATTGTATAACATGTAGGTTCAACAAAGGAAAGCGTTCTGTGCTTTGTTTTTACTTGTCAATAGCTCATCGATCGGCACTTGTCTAGCTCCATTTAGTTTGCATCAATGTCCCCATACAGTTTGCATCAATGTTGGCAGCCTATCCCCTGTTTACGTTAGGAGATGTGCTGCTGACAGCGATGAGTTTCAGTTCTGCATGATAGATGTGATCAGTCGACAAACGAGCGTTTGCTTATTTGTCGGCTGATCGATGATACCGTTTACGCAGGCCCATACTGGGGAACGGGCGTTAATGGTTAGGTTTCAGGCCTCAACCTTATGTCTTTATTACTGTTAACTGTACGGGTTTTACAAACTCTAGGGTCATAACACTTTTAGTAAATTGACAATTCTATCCTTAAAGAGGTCCTATCCTCTGTAATGGGGTACCTTTTTTATTAGAAAAAATTATTAACCCTATAAAGTGATTTTCTAAGCTCAGTTCTGATCGAGTCAAAGTTAATCCGCTCAGGCGCACACGGGAGCCGCTGTCAGTCGAGCCGCCAGTGCAGCTCTAACGGATTTGTCTCCGAATTGCTTCCTGCAGCTTCTATTTACTGTAAAAATATAAGCTGCAGAAGTGAAACCATGTAAGTTCTTAGCATTATTGAATGCATTTCATTTAAAAAAGACCCCAAAAGTATCCGTAGCCTTTAAGAAATGTAAAGATACCTCTGTATAAGATGTGCTTGCAAATGATGCGACTCCCCCACAGGAATCAGGTCCTGAATTTCATTCTAGGAACATCCCGACATCTCCTGCGTCTTCCCACAATTCCCCACGGCAGCAACCAGTCTCTTTGGTAATCATGAGATCTCACGTTCTGTCTTAAAGAGCTCTATATATTATATTAATAGAGCAATTACCGTTTGGTAACTGCTATATTAGGCCCCATGCACACGACCGTATTTTCAACTATCTGTAAAAACTGTACGTAAATACGGTTTGTATTGCATCCGTATTTGATCTGTATATACGGATCCGTAAGAAAAGCAAAGATGCAAATGATGTTACCAACATGTTGCATAGCAACGCTTCCGTAAATACGGACG
Source organism: Rhinoderma darwinii (assembly GCF_050947455.1). Classification (NCBI taxonomy): domain Eukaryota; kingdom Metazoa; phylum Chordata; class Amphibia; order Anura; family Rhinodermatidae; genus Rhinoderma; species Rhinoderma darwinii. The sequence goes on along the minus strand of NC_134689.1, from coordinate 177,270,064 downwards.
GTTTACGGATTCAGATCCGTAGCCGTCCGTATTTACGGAAGCGCCCATAGGCCTCTATGGGAGAGTCTGTGCCGTAATTACAGACAAGAATAGGACAAGTTCTATAATTTTTTTCAGCACAGACACCCATCAATACAAATACTGAAAGGCCAATAGAAATGAATGGGTCCGTAATTACAGAGCGCAATTACGAATGAAATATACGGTCGTTTGCATGGGCCCTTAATACTCATCGATTTAATAACTGCTGTAGTAATATAGTAGATAACTCTGTTTTAGAGTGAACGTGACATCTTGTGATAACCAGTAAGATCTCTCGTTCTGAGCTTGAATATCTTTACAATTGTTTTAATGACCTATATTTAGAAAGATATTAATACCTTAATTGTTTTTTTTTAAATAAAACGGGTTCTCAATTATAGGTCATAGTGGTAGTCTTCAAAAGCTATGTAAACCATTTGAACTCTGTTTTATAATAAAAAAAAAAAATAAATGTATCATGTTGTTTTAAGCAACAGTTTAATAGGTTTTTATATTTAAAAAAATCGTTACTTTTTGAGAGATAGCTGCTTTGTATCCTGTATACAGAGCAGCTCTGTCTTGCTCTCAAACCCAAATCCGTCTAGTCAGAGGGACTGACATGCAGCATCCACCTGTTATTGATCATATCTAAGTATATATGCAGCTTCTGTGTGTCCAGGAGGCTGTATCTCAAAAAGTAAAAAAATAAATTGTAATAGAAAACAATTAAAAACCTGCTTAAAATAACATGATACATGGTTTTATTTAAGCATTACAGTACATTTCAAATGATATTGAACAGAAAACTGCTCCATCTCTTCCTTTTAGGTTTGTATTTTGACAAAGGATGCCTACTAACCTTTATTTATTCACTTACAGGGTTCAATGCAGTCATTTACTCCATCTCCTGTGGATTGCCATCCTTCTAGCATGATGTCTAACTCTCCAGTCTTATCTGGAAGCTACAGCAGTGGGATTTCTTCTTTAAGTCGATGCAGCATTTCAGAGATGTCAGGTTTTGAGAGTCAAATTTTTGAGCAAACAGGATCCGGCTCTAGTTATGGTATATCAGAAGAACCAACAAGAAAGGAGAATAAAACGCCCCCGCCCTACAGTGTGTATGAACGGACTTTAAGACGTCCTATACCCGTACCTCAATGTCTTTCCATACCTGCTCCAATTGACCCTCCAGCATTACCACCCAAACCTGGCCCAGCACGTCCAACAAGTCTGGAGAATGGCAAAAGGACTGATCCATTGCCACGCCCAAGGCCTTTCCCAAGGAAAGTGTCTCAGTTGTAACAACTGCTGAACGAACAATATGACCTTGCAGAACAAGTAACCCCATGGGGTCCAGTGATAAATAAAGACTGCAGAAGGGTTATAGATGTAATACAAGTATGGGCACTTTAATTGTTTACTATTTGATTCTCTTAAGGAAGTGAAGCATTTTGTTATGTATTATTGTTTTGCACATTATTCTAGAAATATTAATTCAGGAGTAACTTGACAAGAGGCACTTTGGATCACATACAGACAAAAACCACATACGTTCACGCAGTATGTGCGTTTACTGAATATGAATTTGATAAGATCATTTCTTTGTTTTTTTATGGAGCTGTATACAATGTTTAATTATTTGTTCAGTAGATTGTTTTTGTGTTTTGGTTTTATTTTAAAGATACTTGATTCATTGCTTTTAACCTTTAAACCAGCCTACAATTCCAAATTTGTTCGCTAACTTCAAATTAAAAATTTATTATTTTTTTATTAATTTGATGACCTTGTTAAAATATTACTCTTATGAATATAGTATTCTTCATTTTCTTCAATGAATAAGAGATTTTTCATGTATAATGTATATATAAATTTCTTCTCAGCGGCGATAAATTATCTTCCATACTTTGTGCATTTTGTATATGCAGAGACAATTTTAATGTTTTATTAACTCAAGGGAGGAGGAAATTCTTAGCACTGCATGTATTACGAGGTTGAAAAGTAAATGCTGTTTGCTACGTACATGTCTCTGCTTACAGCCTTCCTATTGACTGTTCGTTTAACGTGCATTCAGTTGTCAAAGCAATGTGTGAAAGACAGTAGAACTGAGGTTGCTCTAGTGGTTTAATAATGCAAAACTTTTCTACATCTATGTTTTGCCTTGGTTGTTTTTCAAACAATGGATTCGAGTTAGGTATCATCACGGATTGCATTCTTAACGGAACCATGACAGTTTTGATGGATCTTTTTCTAAATGGTTTCCAAATTATATTGAGTCCATCAGGTTAGGCTCTGTTCACATCTTCGTCGGAGGCTCCATTAGGAGCCTCCATGGTTTTGCCAGACAAAATAGCGCAGCATTCTGTGCTATTTTGTCCGGCAAAATGACAGACATCGTGACGGAAACCCCGTGAAACTCATTAAAGTCAATGGGTTTTGTTGGGCGCCACTGGTTTTCATCATGTGACGGATATGGAGGCTCAAATTTTGTTGTTGTTTTGCTCCTATGATGGAGCGGAACAACAGAAAGCCGGGATGCAGCTGTGAACAGAGCCTTACACTAGGTTTTTTACTTTTATAATGGGAAAAATTGTTATGCACACTATGCTATTCTTGCCCAGAAAATGCATTGGAAACCTGATGGAATGAAGAGTAGCAGTCTGATCAGAGCTTAATCGTAAGTACCAAAATGTATTCTCCGATGTATTCCAAGATCTGAGACTTTGACTATTGGCGCTCCTCTGTTTACTTTGAGCACATCTAAAGTTAAGGAATGCACGATGTATATGAACAGGCACAGGGGTGCATGTAGTCGCAGGCCCTGAGATCTGGAATCGGGAACTGAATCACTGTATGTAATAAATAACAAATATACGTGGGAGCGCATACTATACCCACTTGAATACATTGTGTTACTCCTGGAGAGCCCCTTTGCTAATCCCGCCAGTTGTTTTGGTCGGGTGAACGATAGATATATCTATTTCTGTAGGGCACAGCTATCTGCATCAACTTGTTTAAAAAGACAAAACCCTCTAATTTATATATTTTCACTGTTGTAATAATTTACCCTGAAGCGATTGAACAGAGGAGTGGATTCCTCTACATGACTGCATCAATGGTCAAGCTAATTACTACTAGAATAGTCAAGTATCACCGCACCACACAAGCCATTATCCTGTTCTTCACGGCTTTCCTCCTAGTTATCCACATAAAAATAAAATTACACCATTTTTTTTTGTTATATAAAATATTTATAATTAAACACATTTTATTCGTGAATATCTATATTACTGGCACCACAGGTTTGATGTCTTGGATTCAATAAGGCCTAATCTTTATTTACAGGGGGCATCTTTGTTCTTGTTTCTGACATGGTATCTAAAAGTGGTGTTTTGCAGATACGTAGCTATAAGGGGTGCACTAGTATTATAAATGGCACATAGTTGGTGGGGGCCCTGTTACAAATTTAGCATTGGGGCCCTGGAAGTTAAAGTTACGCCTCTGGTATTTTTTTTGTGTGTGTGCACGCGCACCCCTTACTACACAATTCACTCTAAATCAGATCCATTGTTAAAAGTGCCTTGCATTCAACCACTACTTGCAACCCCAATGTTTCTGGAAATTAAGATGTGTATATTTTTCTCAGAACAGTATTGCAGATGCTGGGCTATTTTAATTCTTATAGTGTATTTGGATATGCAGTAGACCAAGCAATACAAGTAACATTTTATATATATCAGGCAAAATATTTTTTTAATATCCCGTGTGCAGTATTCCTGTTCAGAGTTGATCTAGTGGAAGGCATAGAAAATCTGTGAAAAGGATAGTCCAATTTGCATTAGATTGGAAAAAATCCTTCCTGACCCCTGACTGGGGTTCCAGTGCTGTTTTCAGAGAGCCTACAGTACCTATAATGATATGAAAGGTACTAAATATCTGCCTGTCAATCATATTTAATGATATACTCAGATATTGGATGAACATGCAACAAGCTAAAGATACTTGTCGTTCCCGCACGGATCTATGGAAACATCCATTTAGATCAGAAACTCCTGACACAGCAATAGACCGGCAAAAAAAAAACGGTTTCACCACAGGTCAACTATGAAAATATACCAGTTTCGTCAGAATGTGAAAACAAAACAATTGTTACATTTCTACTATACGCTTTCTATAATAAACTGATGGAAACTTAAAGTTGGGAAAACGTAGTTTAGTATTCTAGTGCAGTGGGTGCCATTATATTTCATATGTAGACATAATACCGCTCCGTACGGATACGGGTGTTGCAATGTCCGCTCTGTGGAGAAATGCACACCTAACAAGAACATTGCATATGGGAACAAATTAGTGAAGGGAAGAACTACTCGGCTTAGTAGTGTAGGGTATATTTATGTATTCTGTATGTATAGATTAGTAAAATAGACTTATCTGAGGTATTTTACACAGAGAACTTTATTTCTCTGTATGTTTTTATTTATTAATGACTGGGAGCAATCATTTTGAGGGCTCTGTAATGTAAATTAAGATGTCCTGTATAGATGCCAGTACAACAGTGCCCCCACGTACCAAGTTATCATGACAGTTATGGGATGATGGCTTGGATCTTGAAAGCAATAATAGTTGAAAATAGTACCTCTCAGTACATTGGCTAAATGGGTCATTTAGTATGCACGTAGTATCATCCAGTACATGTGGATGGAAGAGAAAAACTGATTCACAGAAACTTGTAGGTAATAGTACATTAGTATTTCTTGGTCATATACTTCTTCTTTTCTCTTAGCTACCAAGGGACACAGGAAATTTTTCTTTTTAGAATAAAGGCTTAGCTTCTTTAGACTTTTCCAGGCATTCTGGGCTTTTCCGGGACACAACATTGATGATAGGATAGACTATCATTGTGTGACTGGGGGTGATCCGACTGTCGAGACCCAACCAATCTGCAGAATGAAGGACCCACAGCGTTTTTAAGTTAAAAAGGCTGAGCAGCAGTAGTACCAAGCTCAGCTGTGCCTGGATAAACATTGATGGGGTCACCGAGTGCCGCGGCCCATTCGTTCTGCTAATCCGTAAGGATCTCAGGGGTCAGATGCCCATTGATCACACATTGATGAGCTATCCTAATGGCAGACCATCAATATTATGACCTGGAAAACCCCTTATTTATGAATAGCATAGCCCATTATCCAGCCGTTTTCTAGCTATGCCCCTAGTTATCCTTTTATTAATCCATGAATAAAGTAACAGGCGAGTAATGCAATAAAAACATTTGCATACAATTCTTTTATTATGTTTTTTTTAGCTAATCATACAGTACAAATCCCTAACAATGCAATTTTCCACTACAGACTCTTGTACAGATTTAATGTTGTGCCTTTCTAGCCTGTGTGCTGTCTCCTCGTCATTAGTCCTTGAATAATGGGCATCGTAAACCTCTGTTGTTTTACTGTATAACTTTTATGTTCCTACCAACAAAACTGCCACCTGTTCTGGTACATAATTCTGCATCTTCACCAAGAACAGAGCACCTTACACAATTGATTTCATCGCTCTAATGGCGATTTACAAAATGGTTATGCATTCTAAACCCACCATTCAAAAATAAATAAAAAATATTTAAAAAAAAATGAATAGAAGAAGAAGTATTTTCCCTTTTTTTGCTGGGAAGTTGATTTTTAGGTAAAGTGTGTATTCTGGTTTTAAAGACCAGTCTGGTTGACAGAAAACTATCACTTTTTATATATTTTCCCAAAAAAACTGTTAGCGGTTGACTAATTACATTTTTAGTAATTATTCTAATATTTTTGTACATAATTTGTTAACTTTAATAAAATATTCCACTTAAAAATAAGAGCAGGCGTGCATATGCAGTATGATTGTGAGAATTATGCCAAATAATTTATGTACTGAAACAATATGTAAATATGTGCTTTTTAAATGATAATTCAGCCATATTGACTTTACAATTTTGAATGTCAGAAGAAAATATATGGTAAAGAATATTTATGTTTTAGTAAAAGATATTAAAGAATGATAGTAATTTTAGCTTTGTACCAGGCTATTTTGCAGTTGGGAATTTTAGATCTGGTTGTGGCTTTGGGATATAACAGTGTTTTTAGCACATTTAACAGATAACCGGGGCAAGAAGAATATATGTTTGTATGTATATCTCTGCATATACAGGACATAGATTTATATAAAGATGCATTGCCGTCGGTTTCAATTTTGGCATTATGATAGAACAGGCTCTTCTGATTTATCTGTGTAGTATATAGTTGAATAGTTGTACAGTGTTTTACAGCGAGTGTTTTTTTTTTTTCTGTCGTAATCTTCTATTTCTGGCAACCAGCAGAGGTGTTAAATTTAATATATGCGTGTATTACTGGACTCATTCATGCATAATAACTATTATGATGAACGCTTTACCAGATGTGCATATTAGATGGTGCAGCAATGGAATAAAATAAAGTTACTTGGATAATATATGTATATGCTTTTGTTTTTCTTTTAAAATGCTGTTTAGTTAATAGGATGTGTGTGTGTACAATGTATACAGTACAGTCTGTAAGTTCCTTTCATTTGATTAAATAGATTAGTTATCATTAATTTGAAATTAAAACGTATTTCCAGAGATTTGAACAAAAACTTTCATGGTATGTGTCTCATGATTTACAATAAAACTGCTACATTTCTTTGTTAAAAATCCCATGTCTCACCTTTCTTTCCCTGCATTTATGTTCAAAACTGCCAACTACTGTATATTGTTTTTTATTTTATTGAAACCTAACTGGGAGAAGAAGCTAGCTACTTCCTCCTTCTCTTATGTCACTATTGAACTACACTTCCCAGCATTGCTTGTTTTTCAACTTAAAGGGGTTGTCCACTACCAGACAACTGATGACCTATCCCCCGAAAAGGTCATCAGTATATAATCGGTGAGTTTCCGGCACCCGGACCCCAAACCGTTAAGCCGCTCCGGCTGCCTCTGAGCACCAGACATACATGCCGTAAGCAGTTGGCTCCGGCCACGGAATAGCGGCCGAGCTGCAGTACTGCAGCTCTGCTCCTATTCAAGTGAATAGGAGCAGAGCTGCAATTCCGCAGCACGGCCGCTATGCAATGTACAGCCAACTGCTTCCGGCTCCATACATTGCATAATGTGTAATGGCATCCGGTGACCGCAGGCAACGGTAGAAGCTGAACGATGTAGGTTGTGGGTGTCGGACCCCCACTGATTATATACTGATCAGTTGTCCGGTAGTGGACAACCCCTTTAAGAACATGTAAAGGCCATACATTACAGCAGGGCTACTCATACCTTTTTTTTTCTACTGGGGCCGAGCCGGAACATGATGTTGCTTGGGTCTCAACATTACTCAAAGTCCTTTAAAAATCTCAATTCGCTTGTCTCCTGAACTCAATATAATATTGAAATAGACACACAAGAAAGGCCTGTGCAGCTTATGATCACTTCTGCCAAAAACAGCTGCACCTCACCAACAACATGGTGACCAGGTGCCTCACAGCATGAGAAGTCTAACACAAATATAAATTTTGTTACCGATACCAGATCTACAGACATAGATGCATTTACACATACACTATATAGACAAAAGTATTGGGACACCTACACATTGCACCTACTGGAGATTTTATGACAGCCTATTCTAAATCCATAGGTATTAATATGGAGCTGGTCCCCACTTTGCAGCTAAAAGAGCTTCCACTCTTCTGGGAAGGCTTTCGACAATATTTTGGAGTGTGTCTGTGGGAACTTTTGCCCATTTATCCAGAAGAGTATTTTTGAGCTGAGACACTGATGTTGGTTGAGAGAGCCTGGTTTGCATTCTCTGTTCTAGTTCATCCTAAGGGTATGTGCACACACACTAATTACGTCCATAATTGACGGACGTATTTCGGCCGCAAGTACCGGACCGAACACAGTGCAGGGAGCCGGGCTCCTAGCATCATACTTATGTACGATGCTAGGAGTCCCTGCCTCGCTGCAGGACAACTGTCCCGTACTGTAATCATGTTTTCAGTACGGGACAGTTGTCCGGCAGCGAGGCAGGGACTCCTAGCATCGTACATAAGTATGATGCTAGGAGCCCGGCTCCCTGCACTGTGTTCGGTCCGGTACTTGCGGCCGAAATAAGTCCGTCAATTACGGACGTAAATAGTGTGTGTGCACATACCCTAAAGGTGTTCGATGGGGTTGAGGTCAGGGCTTCGTACGATCCAGTCAAGTTCATCCACACCAAACTCACCGAACCATGCCTTTATGGAACTTTTCTTTTTGCAATGGGGCACAGTCATGCTGAAACAGAACAGCGCCTTCTTCAAACTGTTCCTAAAAAGTTGGAACCATACAATTCTCCAAAATGTCCCAGTATGGAGCTAAGGTAGGCCAACCCCTGAAATCAACCCCTTAGCATTATCCCTCCTCAACAAAACTTTACAGTTGACACAATGCAGTCTCCTCGCATTGTCCATCAGAGTGCCAGATGGACTCCATCCAACGCTTGGCGCTTGGTGATATAATCCTTTCATGCAACTTCTCGGCCATGGAAACCCATGCCATGGAGCTCTCAGCGCAGTTTTTGTGCTGCTGTAAATGCCAGAGGAGGTTTGAAGCTCTGCATTTGAGGCAGCAGAGCGCTGCAAACTTTTAGTCTCAATGCACCTTAGCACTTGATGACCCTGCTCTGAAACATTACGTGGTCTGCCACTTTGTTACTGAGTTGCTGTGGTTCCTAAACGCTTCCACTTTCCAATAATACCACTCACAGTTGATCATGGAATATCAAGGAGGGAAGAAATTTCACAAATTGACTTGTTGCAATGGTACCATTCTATTACAGTACAACACCTGAATTCAGTGAGCTCTTTAGAATGACCCATTCTGTCACAAATGTTTGTAAAGGCAGACTACATGTCTAGGTGCTTGATTTTATACACCTGTGTCAATAGGACTGAATGAAATCTCTCAATTCAATGATTAAGAGGTGTGTCCCAAAACTTTTGTCCATATAGGGTATCCCTGCACATTAAGGGTATGAACACACACAGCGTAAACACTGTGGATTTTCTGCAATGGATTAATAGCGGAAAATCCGCAGCGTAGTACAGTAGCAGCAGTGTGCTCATCCCCACACTGCAGAAAAATGCAGCTGAAAAAAATAATATAAAAATTCTTCAACTACAGCATGTCAATGCTGTGGAATCGCAGCTCTTCTGTTGCAGGTTTTTCCATTAAATTCAATGTGGTGCTTAAACCTGCAACAAAGTGGTGTGTGTTGTGATATTTGCGGCGGAATCACAGTGATTCCGCTGGAAAAATCGCAAGTAAGAAAAAAATAAACTAATGTTATACTTATCCAGAGTTCCCTGCTTCTTCTCCAGTCCGGCCTCCCTGGATGACGTTGCAGGCCATATGACTGCTGCAGTCAATCACACGCTGCAGCGGTCACATGGCCTGCAACGTCATCCAGGGAGGCCGGAGCGGACGCTAGAGGAGGAGGGGGGTAGGGTAAGTAAGTGCAATAATTTATGAAGCAGAATTTACACCCAAAAAAAACACACCTGTGTGGTGCGGGTTTTCGGACGCCATTCCCTGCGGTGTTCAGGGCGGATACGCTGTGCAGCTTGATGCAGCGTATCTGCCTTGAATACGCCGTGTGTGTTCGTACACTAAGGCCTCATGCACGTTGCCGTAGCCGTGTGCACGGCCCATGATTACAGGCAAGGACGGCTGCGAACTGTCAACCGCATTTGTGGACCGTGCTGCCATTATAAAGTATAGGAACATGGTCCGCAAATGAAAAAAATAGGACATGTCCTATTTTTTGCGGGTCATTTCTACTGGCCGGACACTTACCCATAAATATACGGGAAGGTGTCCGTGGGCCAAAGAAATGAATAGATCAGTATTTTTATCCGTAATAGTGGATAAAAAGTACGGACGTGTGCATGGGGCCTTAGATGGATGAGATGAGGAGGTTTGTCTCACTGACTCCCTGCCCGGGAGAGTTGAGACAAGAAGGTGGAGGACCATCTGAGTGACCGAGGAATACCAGGTATAAAGTAACTGACAAGCAGATGCTACTCTGTCCTGCAGTCCTATAGAATTAATCACATTTAAGTGTCAGCGGTATTCCAATGTCCTACAAACACAACTCTAAGAATTCTTTATGTAATGTGCTGTGCTCAGTGACTTCTACATGTGTTTTCATACATTTTTTTTCAGTTTATGTGCTTTGCTGGTGTGAGCATTATAATTTACATGAAAAAAGTAAATACAAGTACAGACTGCAAACTTGATATTATTCTCTGAGACAGAAACCTTCTGCATCAAGGTCTTTCAAGCAGTGCTTATTAAGTCAGCATGAAAAATATATATAGTTAAGCTCTGCATCACTCTAAAGTGTGAAATTTATGAGTATAGGAAATCTGGCTGACAACACCTGTGATTATAAAGCGCACGTTGAAATATGACCCTATAACGTATCACTTTGCAGCTATGCAACGGGTTTAAGAACTGCAGTAAATATATCGGCACACATATACATAAACTGTATATCTCAGATGTAGCTTTAAATCTTTAACAGTAAAAAACATATTACCTTATCAATGCTCTATAACAAGCTTGTTATTGTCAGTGGCAATATAATTATTATTTTAATTTTTTCCGTTCATCAAGAAAGAAAGAACTCCAGCAATAAAACATCCTACCATGAGGGGTCCTTGAGAGAACATGGAGATAACTTGTAGAATTTGTTACTGAATAAAATGGTTTGTAATACTGTTTGACCACACAAACACAGGTTTACATATCTCACCCATACAATTTAAAAGGTTGTCTCATCTGCACAATCTTTCCTAAAAACAACGACAACCCGGCTGCTGAATTGATGATTACAGACGGTTGCGCACCTACACCAGAGCAGAAGTTTTGCTTTGCTGTGATTCTTTGCATTCGCTTTTATTGGGGGTCCGGAGCAGTGAATCTTCCTCTATAACATCCATATGCCTAATAGGTCCTCGGCGATCTCTTAGGATTTTGCATTGCCCAGTATAAAGTTTATCTGCTTAGTGGTTGGCATGGGAAATATTTATTCTTCTGGAAAAATGATGGTACAGTTATTTGTGACCCAATATAACTACTGTGCAAATATTTGCATGTTTGTGTTCCAGCATTATTAATTTGAAGCCAGGCAAACTTCACCCCGAAGTCTTCATTGTGTTCAGTTTAGTCTACATGTAGGGGTTTTATAAAATCAGATACAAAGCTTCCCAAGTTTTGCTCCGTAAACAAGTTCGACCATCCTCTGGCCTACCACTGGTCCTTCTTCTGGTTTATCTCTCAACTGGAGAACAATATCAACCTGTTTGTTTCCTCCAATTTCCCCTAAAGCTGGTCATACACAATGGATAAAAGCTAGGCCAAACCTCCAATTTTGGTGTGGTCAACCAACTATCTAACATCTATAGTTGCCTCCCAACTGTGGATAACCGATGCTTTGTTTCCACTGGGTCTGGTAGAACTTTGTTCACCGATCCCCACGGAAAAAACATGTACGTCCGGTGCTGCTGAGCATGCATGTTTATGTTGGAGTCAGGAGAAATAGCTGTAGTCGAACAAGTGTTAGCCGACAGCTATCTCAAATGTATGGTCAGCTTTATTCAGAGAATAGTAGAGCAAAGAGGTAAAAGTCACAGAATAAAGAAAATGTTCTCAGTGATGCCTAGAAACATTCAGATGGAAAATGACCTGAGATTCTGAAATTTCTTCTTGAGTGATTCTTATCCGGGTTAAAAGTAATGCTTCTAAGCTAAAATATCTTAGTAATACTGTGGCTGATTGAGCATCCTGTGGATTCATAAAGAATGTGATAGAAAAACCTCCATATCAAACTAAAGTCATACAAAGGTTTAGTATGGCCCCGTAGGCTGCTATTTCTTATCTAGAATAACGCTGGTAAGATTGACCTCTTACCAGAAATGTCAAAGGTCACTCCACAAGCGTCAGCACAACTCACATCAACATGTGATCGGTCGTGGTCCGGCTACCGGCACCCCCCACCAATCAGCTGTTTTTAAGGGGCCGAAGGCTTGTACGAGCGCTGCTTCCCCTTAATTTCCATTGCTCCTACTGTGAATCGTCGACACACTTGTAGCGGCGGTTCAGAGTATTACAGCCATCTCCCATTCACTTCAATGGAAGAAGGCTGTTATACTGTGAACTGCCGCTACAAGTGTGTTGGCGATTCACAGTGTAAGCAGTAGAAATGAAGGGGAAGCAGCGCTCATACGGGGTTGTAGGGAGTTGGATCCCTGAGTCGGACCCTGACCGATCAAATATTGATGGCCTATCCTAAGGATAGGCCATTAATTTTATGGGACTGGAAAACTCCTTTAACCCCTTAGTGACCACTAATACGCCTTTTTACGTGATTCACTAATGGGCTTTAGGCTAGGCTGACGCCTTTTCACGTCAGCCTAGTCTAAGTCCTGCACGGGTCTCCCGTGCAGGCAGGAGCCGGGGCTCTGCTGTCTGATGACAGCTGAGCTCCTGCTCCAACGTCCGCGATCGAAGTTTACTTCGATCGCGGCCATTTAACCCGTTAAATGCCGCCGTCAATAGCGACCGCGGCATTTAACTTTGTTTACAGAGGGAGTGCGCTCCCTCTGTCACCCATCGGCGGCCCGCGAATGCAATCGCGGGTCTCCGATGGGGTGTCATGGCAGCCGGGGGACTGATAAAAGCCCCCAGGTCTGCCCTGGACATATGCCTGTTAGGACGCGCCGGAGGCACGTCCTAACAGATTGCCTGTCAGATTTACACTGACAGGCAATAATGCTCTGGTATACAAAGTATACCAGAGCATTATAGCAGCGATCGGAACATTGCACAGTAAAGTCCCCTAGTGGGACTAATAAAATCAGTCATCAAAGTGAAATAAAGATTATTAATAAAAAGTACAGTAAAAAAATAAATAAAACCATTTTTTTTCCATAAAAAGTGGTTTTATTTAGTAAAAGTGTAAAAAAAAAAAAAAAGTACACATATATGGTATCGCCGCGACCGTAATGACTCCATTAATAAAGTTAATATGTAATTTAAACCGCAAAGTGAACACCGTAAAAAAAAAAACGCAAAAAACTATGGCAAAATTGAAATTTTTTTCCATTGCCCCCCAAAAAAGTCATAATAAAAATGAATCAATAAGTCCCATGTACCCCAAAACAGTACCATTCAAAACTACGTCTTGTCCCGCAGAAAACAAGCCCAAAAAATCACTACATTCATGGAAAAATAAAAAAAATACGGCTCTTGAAAAGCGACGATGCAAAAACAAATAATTTTAGTTCAAAAGTGTTTTTATTGTGCAAAAGTCGTAAAACATGAAAAAACCTCCACATATGTGGTATCGCCGTAATCGTACCGACCCATAGAATAAAGGTAACATGTTATTTACATCGCATAGTGAACGGCGTCAATTTAAAAACGCATAGAACAATGGCGGAATTTCCGTTTTTTTTTATAATCCCCCCCAAAAAGGTTAATAAAAGTTAATATCAAAATTATATGTACCCAAAAATGGTGCTATTAAAAAGCACAACTAATCCCGCAAAAAACAAGTCCTCATACAGCTATGTAGACGAAAAAATAAAAACTTTATAGCTCTTTGAATGCGACTATAGAAAAACAAATAAAATAGCTTGGTCATTAAGGCCTAAAATGGGCTGGTCACTAAGGGGTTAAAGCCTTAGACATTTAAACAAGAATTATATACATTCACGTAAGTGTTTATGTTGTTTCTTTTGAAAGCCATTGAAAAAGTCAGGTTAAAGTTTCTTACCACAATGCATTTAAGCTTAGGTGTCAAGTTAAAGACTGCTACATCTATGTATATATACCCCAAAATGGTGGCAATAAAAAATACATCTGATTCTGCAAAAAAAAAAAAAAATGCTCTTATACAGGTGCAATGCAAGGCTATGTTCACACGCTTAGTAAAAAAAAGTCTGAAAATATGGAGCTGTTTTCAAAGGAAAACAGCTCCTGATTTTCAGAAGTTTTTTTAGCAAACTCGCGTTTTTCGCAGTGTTTTTTCACGGCCGTTTTTGGAGCTGTTTTTCTATAGAGTCAATTAAAAATGTCTCCAAAAACGTCTCAAGAAGTGACATGCACTTCAATTTTGCGGGAGTTTTTTTTTAAGTGGCCGTTTTTCAAAACGGCAGCGTAAAAAAAGCGGCCCGTCGGAACTGAACACCGTTTTTCCCATTGAAATCAGTTGGCAGATGTTGGAAGGCGTTCTGCTTCCGATTTTTCTGCCGTTTTTCTGCTGTTTACGGCCCGAAAAAGGGCCAAAAATAGCCCTGTGAACGTACCCTAAAAGGTAAAAAAAAAAAAAAAGTATGGCTCTTGCAATGCGGCAGCACAAAAATAACTTCTATTTCCATAAAATATGCTTTTGTAGTGCAAAAGCACTAAAACTATACATTTGGTATTGTTGCAATTGTAAAGACCTGCAGAATAGAATTAACATGTAATTTATACCGCATGGTGATTGGCATAAAAAAAATCCAAAAAAACAATGGCAGAATTGCTGTTTTTTTTTTCCATTCCCTCCCCAAAAAAATTTGTTCGTTTATGTAATAAACTATATGTACCCCAAAATGGTACAGTTAAAAAATACAACTCATCCCACAAAAAAACAAGCCCTCATAGGGTATGCTCATACAGGTCGGATACGCAGCGTAAAAGCACACAGCGTATCTGCCCTGCGCGTCACGGGGAATTCCGACCAAAAAAACGCACCAAATTGTGGTGCAGCTTTTCGACTGTATGGTCTGCTGCGGAAAACAGCAAAAAAAAAGCTTCACACTTGCGTAGTCATAGCTGTGCATCCTACAACCATCCCTCAGCCCGGCCTCCTGGGATGACAATTGATCCCATGTGACCGCTGCAGTGGTCACATGGGATAGAACGTCATCCGATGAGGCCGGCCTGGACGAAGAAACACAGACTTCTGGGTAAGTATAAGATTCTTATTTTCTGATCTGCGTTTTTTTGTGGTGGAATCACTGCGATTCTGCTGCAGAAAACGCAAAATCTGATATTTGTTGCGAGATTTACCTCCCCATTGAATTCAATGGAGAAATCCTGCAACAAATAAGCAGCGTTTACACAAATACAATTGACACACTGCATATTAAAAAAATCGCACCGCAGGTCAGTTTCTGAGCGTTTTTTCCTCTCACCATATTTGTTCAAATCTCATCCACTCTGCTGCTACTGTATTATGCTGCGGATTTCAGCGGAAATCCATTTCGGAGAATCCGCAGTATTTATGCTACATGTGAACTGACCCATACAGCTGCATCGGCGGGAAAAAAAACAAGCGCCTCTTTCAAGTTCCTTTTTTCCTGTTGAATATTGTTTCTCTCCAAACCTGTATTTCCGGCCTTACATTTAGGGCCAGTTCACACTGAGTTTTTTTACACGTTTTTTGACGCGGAAACCGCGTCGGAAAACGTGCCGAAAAACGACCGAAAATGCCTCCCATTGATTTCAATGGGAGGCGGAGGCGTTTTCTTCCCGCGAGCGGAAAAACCGGCTCACGGGAAAAAGAAGGGACATGCCATATCTTCGGCCATTTACGCTTCTGACCTCCCATTTACATCAATGGGAGGCAGAAGAAGCCTCTTTCGCTGCGTTTTTTGTCTGCGGCACTCAATAGCCGCAGGTGAAAAACGCAGCGAAAATCGGCGTGCAGGCAGAGCAAAATCTGCCTCAAAATTCCAAACTGAATTTTGAGGCAGATTTTCTGCCTGCAAAAAACTGTGTGAACCCAGCCTTAGAAAACGAATAAAACATAATCAAAGTTTGCATACAATTGTAAAACTTGTTATTTAGAAACATTGCATTTATTCTTTGTTGGAATTCATCATTTACTGTGATCATTGTGTGTTTAAACTATTTGTTCATCATGAGCAGCCATTTTCTCCTACTGTGAACAATTATGCAGCGGATTAGCACAAAGCTGATAAATGTTCTTTCATGTATTTTTCTTTTAATCATAGATTGCAGCTAAACTATGGATTACGTTTCTAACAGCCGTACACTACTCTAGACGAATAGTCTGAACTATACCACAAGCCAATATGATGACTTTTTCTACAGTTTGCTATTTGATGACATATACTCAAGGGGAGAATTTAAGAACTGCTATTCACTAGTATTATGGCGTTAAAAAGTTGCAAATTCTCCCGCACTCCATATTTGTGCAATACTTTGCAACTTTTTGCCGTTTTCCACCACTCATGGCATTTAAAAAAAAAAGTGGGCAGGGCTTAGTGGGATTGGGTACAGATGCACTGTAAATTGCTCCAGAAGCTGGCATAAATTATACTGGAAATCTACACCAGCTCGTAGATTTCGGTTTCTGGCGTACGGACAGCACAAGATGCAAAAAATCTAATAAGAGTTATTGCCTCTTAACATATGAGCCACATTTATGTCTGTGGGCTTCAGAATAAGTTGGGCATATACCTCTGGTGAGAGTTGTGTGGAAAGGAGAGACCAACAATTGAACAATGCCAGTCCCAGTACCCATGCCTTGAAGGTTTGTTTCTTTTAAATTAAAAGGGTCTGCCTTTATTGCAGAAACAGTGACACTCTTCTCCTTGGGCTGTGTCTGGTTATGCAGTTTGGCCCCATTCACGTGATTAGGGTATTTTGATGTCCCCGGGATCACCCAGGATCAGGATCCCCCTCTCAGAATGGTGCAGAGATGGAATTCCAAACACGATCTATGGGCAAGAGTCGCACTGTTTCTGGAATAATATCAGACTTTTTTTCTTTCTAATATCAAACAGTTGATTATTTAAATAGACACCATGTGATTCTGCATTTTCTCTCTATCAGATGCTTCAGAGAATCTGTTGTCCAGTTAAAACAACTACTACTGTGGTGTTTGCTTTGGTAGACTCCACTTACTAAATCTACAGTTTACTATGTACTAATAATTACATGTTGCAACTAGGTCTCTATTTACCCTGAACAAGTGCATTTTAAAGTAGTACTTTTACCTTTTTTTATGTTTGGAAACGGGACATAACTAGAGGTGCATAGTGGATGATTTAACCACTTAGCGACCGCAAGCTATTTTCTTTAACTCAAGGTGTGCAGGTCCTCAGTCCGCAGCGAGGTCTGTTGGCATTGCTACTGTAGAGTGGGGTTAATGGCTTCCTGAGGTCTTTTTCTTAAAGAACAAGATGTTCCTAAGGGTATGTGCACACGAGAACTGGCTTTTACGTCTGAAAAGACAGACTGTATTCAGGAGAAAACAGCTGCGTCGATTCAGACGTAAAAGCTCCTCCTCGCATTATGCGAGGCGTCTTTGACGGCCGAACATTTGAGCCGCTCTTCATTGAATTCAATGAAAAACGGCTCAAATTAAGTTTCAAAGAAGTGTCCTGCACTTCTTTGACGAGGCAGTCATTTTACGCGTCGTTGTTTGACAGCTGTCAAACGACAACGCGTAAATGACAGGTCGTCAGCACAGTACGTCGGCAAACCCATTCAAATGAATGGGCAGATGTTTGCCGACGTATTGGAGACGTATTTTCAGACGTAAAACGAGGCATAATACGTTTCGTTTACGTCTGAAAATAGGTTGTGTGAACCTAGCCTAACAGCTTCGTTTCTTAGAGCAGCCTACCTCTCGGCAACTGGATTTGAAGAAACCCGGTGTTTAACCCTATGATCGGTGCTGTCTGGAACTGTGACAGGATCAGAGGGGACTTCCTCCTAGGGGAAACCCTCTGCAGTCAGCCCTAGAAATGACCCCAGAGCTGTCCATTCAGTAAGCCTGCTGTTAGGGCACACTAAGTGCTGCCCTAACAGCAGCCTGTGTCATAGTGACACAGAGTATAATGTACTAGCTACCAGAGAATGCTAATACATTATAGGCTTAAAATAAAGATGTAATCCTCCACGTCTAGAGGAGAGAAAGTTTCACCAGCATCATAGATGAGGATTCTTTACTGTGAGGGCAGTGAGATTATGGAATGCTGTCACAGTGTGATAGTTGATTCATTGAACAAGTTAATGAAGGGTCTAGATGTCTTTCTTGATAAATATAAGTTACTAGAAAAAGTACCGGGTATAACGTGTCGGTCTGTCTGTTTGTGTGTCCATTGGATTTGTTCCAAGGCTGCCCAGGAGGCCAATTCATGCCCTCGTATTTCCATAGTTTACAGGGAAATCGCTAGTAGCTCTATATACCCCGGCAGTTACACACTGTTTATTTCAATTTTAACTTCCTAAATACCTAATAGCTAAACTGGTAGGAAATGGAGTCATAAGACTGTGACTGAGCCTGTTGATTAACAACATTGGCAGTTTTATTACCAGTTGGCCATAGACTATGGTTGGATCATAATTGAAAACAGCATCGTGCATGAAAGCCCACTTATTAGCACGCTGAACATTGTGATGTGCTCTATCAGCTTTCTTTCTGGCCTGGGTTCGGGCAGGAGTCTCTGCGCTTCTGAGAGCCACCTGTCTGATCTGTTGCTGAGAAACCACGAGTTTGCTGAGGAGTTTCAGCAGTTTGAGCAGCAGTATGACGTATTTGATTAGCTTGCAGTTGGGCAACAGAGGTCTCTGCAGCTAGTAATGCAGCTTTCCTCCTGGCCATCAGCAATCTGATTGGCTGCTATGGGTAACCGCTCCCCTGTATCTTCCCATCTAGGATTATCTTGTAAAGTGCACTACCTGCTACTCTCAGATAAAAACATCTTTACTATAAAAGCGAATGTCTCTATTCGCTTTTATAGTATTGAATCATGATCATGTGATAATGGCTGATAACAGATAACAACAGCAAGGTCGGGACCTTTACAAAAGCCTTCCTGAACACCCGATGTAAATATGTGCCAAATTTGGGGTCAAATAGTTCAGGTGTTTGGATGCCTATGGAGAACGACAAACAGACATTTGCTATAAGGGCTGATAACAGAGAACAACGCAAGGTTGGGATCTTTACGAAAACCTTCCTGAACACCGATGTACCTATGTGCCAAATTTGGGGTCAAATAGTTCAGGTGTTTCGATGCCTATGGAGGACGACAAACAGACATTCACTATAATGTCTGATAACAGAGAACAATGGCAAGGTTGGGACATTCACGAAAACCTTCCTGAACACCTGATGTACCTATGTGTCAAATTAGGTGTTTGGATGCCTATAGAGGACAGACAAACAGACAAACAGACATAGACTTTTATAATATAGAGTATCAGAGTTCCCCGGCTTCACACTGGTCTATTTGTTTGTTGTTTGTGTGTTTGGTTAAAAACTTCATTTCCTACTGATATGAAGCCGACATATCCAATAAAGTCCAAGTGCAGGGTCCTTTTTTAGGGGCATGACTGGTTAAATTACTGAGAATGCTGAAATCCATGGGCTTGGTTCTGTTGAGAGATTTCAGCAGCTCGGGCAGCAGTAATGCGCTTTGCCAAAGGAGTCTTTCGTATGAGTGCAGGGTTTCTTCTTGGAGGCATGACTGGTAGGAAAGAGTTTCAATTCATGAGAATGCTCAAATCCAGTATAGGTACAGTTCGTTTACAGCGAGTAACACGTAGAGTAAAGAAAAATGGCTTGGTTGTTATGGAAACCTAGTCTAAAACTGTGTGTATGTGAGTGAGGCTAAGAATGAAGGACCTGCGAGCTTCTATTGGCTAACACAGGTCATCTGATGTGATATGGAGGAAGGTCCTTGATGTGGAAGTCAGTGGTGCCATATTAACTTTTGTGAATATGTCGAGAACAGTAGGTCCTCGAGAGCTGAAACCCGGTCTAAACCTTCAGAAGCGTGTGATTTACTTATGTGCTAAATTTGGTGCAGATTGGTCTAGTCGTTTGGCCGTGCATAAAGAACAGACAACAGAAATTCATTTTTATATATACATAGAGATAAGAACTAGATTTCTGGAAAATAGGGCGTTGACCCAGGGGTTTATTCTGATTGCCATATTTAGAGTTGGATAGGAATTTTTTTCCCTAATATGGGGCAATTGTCATTCTCCTCATAGGATTTTTTTGTCTTCCTCTGTATCAATGCGGTAAAATTATGGGTGGGACTTAATGGAACTGTGTCTTTTTTTCAACCTTATCATAGTAATACCATAATAGGTTAATAAAGTAACAAAAAATTAAAAATTAAAAGACTCCACAAAAAAAAAAGTAAAAAAAAAAAGACTATTTAATATTAAATAAATTGTATTGCCCATACATTACATAAAAATACAAATCCTACACATATTAAGTAGCCACACGACTGTAATAACCTGAAGAATTAATTTGCCAGGTTATTCAGTGTAAAACGTGAACAGTATAAAAAATACACAATGCCGAAAATCAATTTTTTCTATATTTGCTCCGCAAAACTAATTTATAGATTTATACAAGGTACTTTATACAGTATGTATCTGCAAACACACAGTGCCAAAAAAAATAAAATTTATCTAACATAAATCAAGCCCTCATACAGCCTCAACATTTTTTTTTATTGCTGCTGAAATGCAGAGGCAAAAACTAACAAAAGTAGCTGCTCGTTAAGGGCCAAAAAGGCCTTGCTATTAAAGGGTTAAAGAAAAGAGCAAAGCACAGAAGAAAGGCACCGGAATAGGTTATATTGAAGCTTTATTCACACATTTCATAGTAAGTATGGCAGATTCTTCTCTTTGCTCTTGCATTTGGTGATAGAAAGTGAGATTGACACGACCACCGGTTCTTCGTTGTGCAAAGTAAGGAAGAAAACATGTTAAATATTTATACATGACATTTTGTCCTGCCTAGTATGATAGGGTCAGGTGAGGTTGAATGTAGACTATGCACTGCAAAAAAAAATATGAAAAAAAAAATTCTAACTTTCTGCTTAAAGTTTCTTCTCTTCTATTTTTTTTATGTCTGCAACAAAACAATGCAATTGAATTCAGAGCTAGATAAAAACATTGCATTTCAAAGTAAGTTATACTCTGTGTAAGGTGCTTCTTAAAGAGGCTCTGTCACCACATTATAAGTGCCCTATCTCCTACATAAGGAGATGGGCGCCATACTGTAGGTGACAGTAATGCTTTTTATTTAAAAAAACGATCTATTTTTACCACTTTATTCTATTTGTCTGTGGTAGTTACAGTAGAGGAAGCGTGATCTCGCGAGATTACGCTGTAGATGACAGGTTACAATGAGATTACGCTTCCTTTGCTGTAACCACCACAGACAGAGTAACGAAGTGCAGGGATTGTGAATAGACATCCCGTGGAATGTCTATTCACTGTCTAAACACTTCAGTATCGTTAATGTGTTAGTATAAGACAGCAAATAGCGATCTAAAAGGATCCCTATGCGCTGACTAAATGAATGGAGAGGAGTGCATGACGCTGATTGGTCAGCATCATACACTCCCCTGTACAACGCCCACTTGGTCTAAAGTAAAAATACGCCCACTTGGGCATTAAGCAACTCATTAGCATAAATCTAAAATTGCTAATAAAGTGGTGAAAACAGATAGTTTTTTAAAAATAAAAAGCACTGCTGTCACCTACATTATATCGCCGATCTCCTTATGTAGGAGATAGGGCACTTATAATGTGGTGACAGATCCTCTTTAAGGAAATATAATATGACTGTTTATCCTACTTCTTTAAAACAGACTAAATACTTCCCTATCCCCTACCTAAACGAATAGGCGCTTTGATGCTGATAAATACTGTGTTGTTGTTGTTTTTTTTAAAAACATTATTATTTACAAAGTTATTATAATTTTTCGATTTTTGCTAATTTTTTCTTAATGACCAACTGGGCATTTTTTTTTTTTTCATTTTATCATGTGGGCGTTGTATAGAAAAGTGTATAATGTTGACCAATCAGCGTCATACACTTTTTTCAGTCCAGCTCAGCTTCATTCACAGCCCAGCATGATCTCGCGAGATCACGCTGTGACGTCACCTACTCCCGCAGGTTCTTCACCAGAGTGACAGAAGACGGACCAGCCATCGCCTCCAGCCGTGCCAGGACGATTATCCTTCTCAGCAGCACATTCACTGTGCATTGTAGTCTCTGGGAGCTACAGACAAAACTATCTGCTCACTTGGAGGTTTCCATCTCTCCCATAGAGTGTAAAGGAATGACAGAGCATGCATGGCCGGTTTATCATCAGCAACAAGGACATTCTTGGGGGTCCCCTAACAATGAGACATTTATGGCTAATCAAATTATAGCATAACTGTTTTAGATGCAAAACAATATTCATAGTTTTATTTGTGATAAACAAAACTAAAATTTAGTTTCTTTGTAATACTGTATTTTTGCACTCTTTTTTTACTGTCTGTCTTTTATGATGGCTTTAGGTGCTATAAAAATGATCCCCCTCTTAGTGGTATGTGAATCAAATAAAGAAAATGCATTATTGTTGGCTAAGTTCAGCACAAGGGTAAAGAATCACCAGAATTCACCTCTAAAATTGTAATACTGGGAAATAACGGAAGCTGTAAAGCTATCTAAGAAATGTTTTGTCAGCAATCCAAATAGTTCAGTAAGTGCACAGAGCTGGCTAATCCTAAGATTAATTCAGACATCAATTCCATAGTTCTATTGCTACATAGAGAAAAGATTTACATTTACACTTTATAGATTGCCCCTTTTAGTATGGCCACGCAGGCAGGGGTGGGATTAAAATTTTTAACTGGTTCTCTACTTGGATGAAAAAATTATGCGGGGTATCGCACCGTGGAAAATTATATATGTGGATAATTATATATGTGGAAAATTATTACGACATTTACTGTATAAACAAAATTATTAGAATAATACAAATACAATATATATTGGAATGTTAGTAAATATTATTGTAACACTCATTTCCTATAAGCTATCCAAACTAATGTGCCCCTCTCCCTCTGAGGCTAGAATTTAACCCATTAATGACCAGGCCAGTTTTTGTTTTTTTCATTTTAATTTTTTCCTCTCCACCTTTCAAAGGCCATAACTTTTTTATTTTTTCATCGACATAGCCGTATGAGGGCTGGTTTTTGCAGGACAGGTTGTAGTTTTTTTTATAGCACAATTCAATGTTAATATAATGTACAGGGAAACTGAGAAAAAAAATTATATTTGGGGTGAAATGGGCAAAAAACGGCGATTATGCCATTTTTATGGGGTTTCGTTTTTTTACAGCATTAATTATGCGGTAAAAACTGCATGTTCACTTTATTCTATGAGTTGATACGATTACAGTGATACCAAATTTATGTTTTTTTATGTCCTCTTTCCTCTTTTATAAAAATAACCAATTTTGTAGAAAAATAGTTTTGTGTCCCCATATTCTGAGAGCCATAACTTTTTTATTTCTCAGTCAATTTAGCGGTGTGATGATATATTTTTTACGGGGCAAGCTGTAGTTTTTATTGGTATAATTTTGGGGTACATGTGACTTTTCAGTCACTTTTTACTCAATTTTTTTGGGATCAAAAAACAGCAATTTGGAGGTTTCACTTTTTTTTTACGGTATTAAATAAAATTATAATGTATAGCTCAGACTTTTACAGACGCAGTGATACCAGTTATGTTAACGTTTAATTGTTTTTTACCTTACTTTAGGGGAAAAATGGGAAATGTTTTTTTTAAAATTTGAATCTTTTTTTTGGGTACATTAAAAAATACTTTATTTAACTGTTTTTTTTATTTATTTGTAGAAGTTCCCCTTGGAGACTTGAACCAGTGATCGTTGGATCGCTTACATGATATACTGCATTACTAATATATTGCAGTATATTGTGATTCTTACAGTCTCCTATGAAGCGCTGTGTAGCGTCCATGGCCGCGGGCCGTCGTGTTCACTCACCTCCCGACGCCCGCAGCCATGGATCCGTGAGTGCTGGTCCCCTCCTAGGAGACACCAGCGCTCACTTCCGCTCCGTTCAGTTCTGGAGAGCCCTCTGTAAACTCCTGGATGTGAGTTTGGACTTTTCCTCAGCCTATCACCCCCAGTCCAATGGGCAAGTTGAAAGTATCAACCAGATCATGGAAAATTATCTCCGCCACTTCATCTCTTCACAGCACGATAACTGGGTACAACTTATTCCATGGGCCGAGTTTTCATACAACAACCACACAAGTGAGTCCACCACCTCCACTCCGTTTCACATCGTGTACAGTCAACATCCCAGAGTACCTCTTCCTGTGTCGACTTCATCTCAGGTACCCGCTTCTGACTCTGCATATGGGGACTTCCTGCAAATCTGGCAACAGACCCGGTCCTCTATTTTGCTGGCGGTAGATCGCATGAAGCGAAAGGCGGATACTAGGAGAAGAGAGCCGCCTCAGTATCTTCCAGGGACTAAAGTTTGGCTGTCCTCTCGGAACATTCGCTTGAGGGTGCCTTCATACAAGTTTGCTCCCAGGTTCCTTGGTCCTTTCGAGATCCTGCAACAGATCAACCCTGTCTCCTATAAGCTGCGGCTGCCTCCTACCCTCAGAATCCCTAACTCCTTCCATGTGTCCCTCCTGAAACCAGTGGTCCTGAACCGCTACAGCAAGACTTCTAGTTCCACAGTTGCCCCCAGCGGTCCTCCTGATGTATTCGAGGTAAAAGAGATCCGGGACTGCAAAAGGGTGGGAGGAACGACTTTCTATTTGGTGGACTGGAGAGGGTTTGGTCCTGAGGAGAGGTCCTGGGAGCCAGAAGAGAACCTCAGCGCTCCTGCTCTTATTAAAAAATTCCTCTCTCGCTCTGGCCCCAAGAAGAGAGGGCGTAAGAGGGGGGATACTGTAGCGTCCATGGCCGCGGGCCGTCGGGTTCACTCACCTCCCGACGCCTGCAGCCATGAATCCGTGAGCGCTGGTCCCCTCCTAGGAGACGCCAGCGCACACTTCTGTTCGGTTGTGTCCCGTAGGGTGCGCGCGCACGCTCACGTCCGGCCTTAAAGGGCCAGCGCGCGCAAATAGGAAATCGTCATCATCATCAACTGCCACAATTTCCTGGTCTATAAGAAGGCCCCTGAGCATTGTTAGTTTTCCCAGTCTGTCTTGCAAATGGTCCCTTAGTGTTTCCTGTTCCAATTGTTACCCGTGCCTTGTTACCCGTTCTGTGCCTTAGTATCGAGTCGTGCCACGTCCTGTGTCATCTGTCACGTCCGGAGGAATCCGCCACGTCCTGTGTCATCTGCCACATCCGGAGGAATCCGCCACGTCCTGTGTCATCTGCCACATCTGGAGGAATCCACCACGTCCTGTGTCATATGCCACGTCTGGAGGAATCCGCCACATCCTGTGTCATCAACCACGTCCGGAGGAATCCGCCACATCCTGTGTCATCTGCCACGTCCGGAGGAATCCGCCACGTCCTGTGTCTTCTGCCACGCCTGGAGGAGTCCACCACATCTGGCACAACTTGCGGCTCCTGTGTCATCCGCCACGTTTGGCGCCATCTGCTGCATCCATCTCATCTGTGCCAGAGCTGCGGCCACCATCTGGACTATTCAGGTACCCTTGTGCGGGACATTGTATTTCTGGGGTGTCCTGTTGTTTGGCCAGCTGCCTCCCCGCTGCGGCGGTATGGCCTAGTGGGTCCACTAACCTGCTCCGTGACACGCTGCACGAGGCAGGGCTTGTTAGAAGTACACAGATAGCAGACCTGAGGACCTTCATTAGGTTTCCAGACTGCAATGACGACCATCGGCACCATCGTAGAGTGCCGATGGCACATCAGAGGGGGTCTCTCTCCTCATTCTAACGCTTTAAATACTGCGGTTGCGATTGACCACTTCAACTATGGGGTTAAACGGGCGAAATGAAAGTGATCTTTGCCTGTTGCAGTGAGGTTTTGACTGTATTACACAGCCGACACCTGCTAGGTATGGAGCGTGCTCAGCCCGTAAGCCCACTCCATGCTTTTACTTAACGGCTGCCATGTACATGGCATATCGTTAAGGGATTAATATATGAAGTGAATACTAACAAATTTGAGGTCTTGAGGGTAAGGCCACACGGTGCAGTCACGGTGCGTTTATGTTGCGTTTTTAAACTGCAGCAAGTCATTTTTCAATAGAAGTCAATGGTGAAATTTGTGTTATGGACAGACTGCTGCTATTATATTACAATGTGTTTTTAGTGCAGTTAACTACATCTTCATAATGTCCGACTGCATGCAAATGACCGTGCTGCCAAAGTTGTTGCTGAACTGCTTGCGTTTTTTGCTAACAGTTCTGCAATGCATTGTAATGAACTCTATACAGGAAGCACCTAACAAACTTCAACACGGGTGAAAACTATGTCCATCAGATATTTCCTTTAAAAACACAACAGAACTGCAGCATTGCAGGAACAAAAAACACATGCAGTTGACTGCATGCGGTTTTCAAACAAAGACAAAACCGCGTCAACGACGCCCTGTGTGGCCTTACCCTAAATGTCACTTATTCCCAGCCAACTCTATCTATTAACTTTTCAAACTATTTTCTAATTGAAACGCTATGGACACCATTGATAGGGATATATATACCGTATATGTCGGCGTATAAGACGACTGGGCGTATAAGACGACCCCCAACTTTTACCCTTAAAATATAGAATTTAAGATATACTCACCATTTCGTGCAGGAGCGCTTCACTATGGACATCGGCGGCAGGACCCAGGACTCTCTGTCTCTTTGAACTCGCGCATGCGCAGATAGGCTGCTTCATCGCGCGAGATCTAAGAGGCAGGGAATGAGAGGAAAGGGAGATCTACGGAGGCTTACAGAGATGTTCCCTGGCGCTAATACCGGCTTCCCTCAGATCCGTGGCGGATTCCGTGCATCCCGGGAGCCTGTGTACCGGACTGCAGGCTCACAAGGTAAGAAACAACCTGTGTACAAGACAATATCCGGCATATAAGACGACCCCACACTTTTGACATTTTTTTAAGGGTGTAAAAAGTCGTCTTGTACGCCGATATATACGGTATATATATATTTTAGTGGTTTTCCTAGTTTTAGAGTTTCTACTGTGGTTGTGTCTCTCCCAGTAATACATGCAGATGAAAGTTCTGTGGGTCCAGGATGCTGCTGCTTTTACTAGCTTTCTTCTTTCAGCACAACTTCATCCCTGTAATGCTTTCTCTCTACACTGATAGCCTATGTGAGTCTCCCTCTCCTTCCCTTCCTATCTACACTCTGATACAGTTCAGCTTGTGTGGTCTGCCCTCCTAGGACACTTGGATGCTTTCCGTTCTCTCCATACTTTGATCTGTACAACCTTCTGCCCATACTGCTATCTCTAACACTGAGAGAAGTAGGAACAGAGAGAGTAGATGACATCAGTGCCAACAGGAGCAGTTTGCTATCGGATCTATGTGAGAAACAGCAGGACAACAAGCTAGATAAAAGCGTTATACAGACTCTACAACAGAAAAAGGTAGGAAATTATTAATAAAGACTATTTAGAAAGTTGCTTCATTTCGCATTTTTTTTAAATCAAATGAATAAGAAAAAAAAATTCTGTGCAAATCAAACTTGCTCTATTAAATACATAGGAATAAACATACACATTTGAAAGCAGCACTGTGTTTCAAAAAGACAGGTGCTGGCCTGTGAATCCAGCTACCAAAATGATGAATAAAGTTAAAAAAAATTGGCAGCTCTCAAAAAGTTTATAGTGAAAAAAGTAGATACTTTATTCACCCATATGAGTAATGTTTTAGCCCACCTGAAGGACCCCGCTGGGCTGAAAAATGTTGCGCATATGGGCACTTTGTTCACTTTAAACCTTTAGAATACTGCCATTTTTTTAACTTTATTTAGGGGTAAACATAGTAATTGTTTTCTATGAAGTCTACACAGCCAAATTTATGCGCCTATATCAGGATTCAATCCCACTGCTTACTGAGCTATCTGTAATGCTGGAGAACTTTCTCACTAGTGTCAGTGTCCAGTCTCACTAACGTCTGCTAACTAGCAATCAGGTCAGATTAACCACACCCTCTGACCTTCTATATAAACCTTGCCCGTGCAAGTCTTGCCAGGCTATTGAGCTTTCTGCCTTTAGTCTAGTTCATTATTGCATTTCTACCTTATACCAAAAACTGTCACCACTTATCTGTATACCGAACTTGGATTGCTTCTGACCACTTCTCTGCCCTTTACTACATACTGTTGCCGCTTATCTGAGTACCGAACCTGGACTGTTACTTGACTAATCTTGTCATCGAATAGCAACAGATGATGTAGTAATCTAGATGGCAGCAAGTTGCAGAACCAAGTCAACAGCCAGAGTACATAGTCGGACAGGCAAATGGTCAAGGTATGCGGAGTTAAGACTAAATCAATAGATTGCAGAGTGTAACGCTAGTGACCGGTGCCACTCCTTCTGGCTGTCTTCGCCACCAGTTCTTCTACTTTTTGTGGCTGCCGGCATCGCCATCCTCACTGTGGTCGCGCCTCCTCTCCTGTTCGCAGCTGTCAAATTCCAATCCCTGTTACTCCAGGTTTGTTTAAGGCACCTCCTTTAGATCACCTGGTGCCTGAGCAACTTTGGTTTAACCTAGTTGTGTTCTGCAAAGGTTCTTGTTTGCATCCTGATTCGAGTCTTCACCTCGCTATCTGTTATCAGCTTGTATCTAGCTTTCCGTTACCAGCCTGTATCCAGCTTTCCGCTGCCTGCCTTTATCCAGATATCTGTTATCAGCCTGTATCTAGATACCGCTACCAGCCTGTATCCAGCTATCTGCTACCAGCCTGTATCCAGCCGTCCGCTACCAGCCTGTATCCAGCTATCTGATACCAGTCTGCATCCTGTTTCCCGCCATCTGTCTGCATCCAACTACCTGAGATGAGTCTGAGGCTTACTACTGGTTATGAATTGTGTCTTCTGATCCACACCCGTCTGCAACGGTATCATCTACCAGTGCCTGTACCTTCGGTGTACTAAACCATTATATCCTAGTATGCTGGGCCAGTCACTACTCACACTGGGACCACCTAAAGGAGGTAGCGACCTGGTAGTCTCCCCGCAGCGAAGTCCAGAGCCCCGTATAGGGGTTAAAGGGTGAAGACTGGGGAGGCTACTTAGATAACGCTCTAGAGGTTGCCTTAAGTCAAATCGGTGGAGTAGCAGAGAGGGTCCACAACCTGCCGGTCGTAAAACACAGAGGTCAGGGCAGGCAGAGTTCAGTTGTGAACGGTAGTCAGGCAGAGGTCAGGGCATGCACAAGACAATATACTCAGTGAGAAACTGGCTGGGTCAGTAACAGAATAGTATTAGACAGTAGAACACTAAAGCATAGTAGGAGACTAAAGAACCTAATAGCTCAGGCACAGAGCAATGGGAAAAGGGCATTGGTGGAAGAGCAAAACTTTTGTTATGGGCCGGCCATTTAGGAAGCCAAAGGCCTAGAGAACGCATGTGTGGAGCACAGCACCTGGAGAAGAGCAGCAGTGGCCGACAGGATGCTGGCCTTGGGAGAGAACATCAAGGGAACATTGAAACAGAGCAAGCTAAAGAAAGCAACAGGATGGCGACATCAGGCAGGATCGGGATGGTGGCCACAGGTAGGCGTGGGACGGCGGCCAGTACGGCAGATGGCTGTGACACTTAGAATTGGGTTTACAACAGAACCTTTGTTAGGTCCTTTATTTTAGGAAGTTCTCTTCCATTATTCTATATTATAGTATAATATATAGTATATATACTATATATTGGATTGTTCATACCTAGGCTCTGACCATTAACTTACCAAATTAATTTGCTAGATCAGGAATATTTGTATTATGGCGGCAGCCACCTAGCAACAGCTAGTGGGCTAGACGGATGCCTCCAAAAGTGCCATTGGCGATTGTAGCCAAGGCTTTAAGTGGCATTGATGTGACCCCAGTCGTGATGCAAAAACACGATGATACAAAACACAGTGATACAAACACCCAGTGGTGTGATACGAAAAGAACACACTCTGCTAGTGCCAAGACTCCCAAATGTACTCTATAGATTTTAAATTACATTAGTACTATATTCACTATACGTACAAATGTGAGATGCTTAGCACATATTTTTATTAAATTGTGTGAGGTCACTTGCCACGATAAGACGACCACTTTTAAGTGGGTCCCCAACCTAAACAGATATCTTTTTCCTGGGCCTAAGCCTGCAAAATGAACCAAGGGTAGGTAGGAACATCTTCATTCTAATTAAAAACACCTTTTGCGCAGGTGGTAGAATTGCACGAGGAGTATTTTGTCTCGTGATATTGCAGGACTGGAGTCCAAACTTATTTCAGTGACACAGATGGAGGACACATACAGTGTATCCCCCCACCCAGAACGTTTTTTTCCTGCTGGTTACTAAGGGCAGAAAGAGGATGTATATTCCCGCTACATCTTCCTCCTCAGAGGAGGGGGTAATTATTGAAAAGAAAAATATGAGGGGCACCTTAAAAGGCCAATGCTACAAATGAACCGCTAACAGGTTCTGAATGTGAGGAGAGTGGGAAAGTGAGAATTTGTGATGTGGTGGACCACCATCCTAGGGATACATTTTCCTGTACAAAGAAAACAAGCAGCAGGTTTAAACAGATGCACTATCAGCCCTCAAATCAAGTCTTTAACCGGTTAGTGACCGGCCCATAGTGTTTCTACATCGATCACTAACGGGCCTTATTCCGATGCCATAGACTTTTTACGTCGCGGCATCGGAATAAGTAAACAGAGCAGGGAGCTGTCTAATCTCCCTGCTCTCAGCTGCCAGATGCAGCTGAGAGTTGGGGGCGTCCCTGCTCTGCCGGGTGAGATCGATATTAGTATCGATCTCACCCGTTTAACCCCTCAGATGCAGTGCTGAATAGCGTGCACCGCATCTGAGTGTTTTTGGAGAGAGGGAGGGAGCTCCCTCTCATCCAACTGACACCTGGCGATAAGATCGCCGAGTGTCTGTGTTTCTCTAATGGCAGCCGGGGGCCTAATAAAGGCCCCCAGGTCTGTCTGCAGTGAATGCCTGCTAGGTCATGCCGGAGGCATGACCTAGCAGATTCCTGTCCGTTTTACACGGACAGGCATAATACACTGCAATACAGAAGTATTGCAGTGTATTATAAATTCAATCGGAGGATCGCATAGTGAAGTCCCCTAGTGGGACTAGTAAAAAAGTTTAAAAAAAAGTTTAATAAAAAGTGAAAAAAAAGGTGAAAAAAAAAATTTAAAACCCACTTTTTCCCCTTACAAACGGCTTTATTATTAACAAACAAAATAAAGTAAAAAAGTTACACATATTTGGTATTGCTGCGTCCGTAACGACCCCAACTATAAACGTATTCATCATTTAACCCGCACGGTGAACGTCGTAAAAGATAAAATAAAAAAAACATTCAAAAATTGCTGTTTTCTTTGAATCAAGCCTTAAAAAAAATGTGATAAAAAGTGATCAAAAAGTCGCATCTACTCCAAAATGGTACCGATAAAAACTACAAGTCGTCCCGCAAAAAAAAAGCCCTCCTACAATTGCATCGGCGAAAAAATAAAAACGTTACAGCTCTTCAAATATGGAGACACAAAAACAAATAATTTTGAAAAAAAAGTGTTTTCACTGTGTAAAAGTAGTAAAACATACAAAAACTATACAAATTTGGTATCGTTGCAATCGCAACAACCCGCTGAATAAAGTTATTGTGTTATTTATACCACATGGTAAATGGCGTAAATTTATGACGCAAAAAAGTGTGATGAAATTGCTGTTTTTTTTCTATTCCCCCCCCCAAAAAAAGTTAATAAAAGTTAATCAATAAATTCTATGTACCCCAAAATGGTGCTATTAAAAATTAGAACTTGTCCCGCAAAAAACAAGACCTTATACAGCTATGTCGACGCAAAAATAAAAAGTGTATAGTTCTTTGAATGAGATGATGGAAAAACGTAAAAAATGGTTTGGTCATTAACGTCTAAAATAGGCTGGTCATTAAGGGGTTAATCATAGGGCTCATTTTGACTGCTTCAATGGCCAGAGTTTGGAGGGCTTTAATATATTAACTTTTCTCAAGGGAATTCAGGATAGTCTCTCCTTCTCTGAAGTGGATTGGATTGGGATTCAGAGAGTGCTACCTGGTCTGCAGCTTTTTTGGAGAGAGAGAAATAGTGATTTACAAATGACTAGAGTGGGCCAAGTCGGTAAAGTGCCCCCTTCAAAGCCTATCTCCCAGAGATGGGCAATTAATATCTCCTCTGTAAGTGAGTTTGCACTGTTGGGCTTTTGTTCCCCAACAGTGAAGGAATATGACCTAGTACTTAGACATCACATTGGTACCCCTGATAAAGAGTGAAATCCAATGTGTGCTCACCATGTACGTCTTGTGGTATTTATGGTTCCTCAATGTTGAAGTACAGCAGAGGGGAGCTTGCAGACTGACAAGAAACGTCCGTATGTAGAGGAAAAAAATTTAAATTCTTCCGGCACATCCATAAAATATATAAATGTATTCATTGATCATAGTTAATCATCACAGTGGAACATAGGTTGGGTGTCTGGACGCTTACGCCTGTCGAAAGGTGTTCTTAGTCATAGCATATGTCACTCAACTACTGCATGTGTTTTATAAAAGCATAATTAGCCACACCTAAATGTTCCTCGTATTAAACTCTACAAAGGTTTAGGTGATGCATATAAATATTCTAGATGTTTAACAACCTGTCACATTTCGTATACATTGAGAAAAGGATAAGCGAGCAAAATACTGTTACTTAAAGGGTAACTAAACGTTCAACAAACTTCTGACATGTCATAGTGACATGTCAGAAGTTTTGATTGGTGGGGGTCCGAGAACTGAGACACCCACCAATCGTGTAAGCACTCAGCCGCTTAGTTTCTGTTCGGCTTCTTCTGGAAATCGATGTAGCGTGTACGGGCTCAATGGAAAGTCTATGTTGCTGTACACTGCTACATCGGCTTTCTGGAAAAAGCCGAACAGAAACGAAGCGGCTTAGCGCTCACATGAGTGCTTCTGCCGCTAAGTTTTAGCGATTAGTGGGGGTCTCAGTGCTCGGACCTCCACCAATCAAAATTTCTGACATGTGACTATGACATGTCAGAAGTTTGTTGAACATTTATTTCCCCTTTAAAGCTTATTCAGCTACAAACAAGGTGGAATGAATGCAAAGAACCATAGATGTATTAAACAGTGATTTCACACTACAGAAAAAAACGCATTTGGGCACATATAGTTAGCAGGCAATGTGAATTTGGACCAATAGTAAGGAAAAACTTTTTAATGAAAAATGAAACTGCATTATATACCATTTTGGAGTTGAGTTTTGTTTATTATATAATGAGCCCCTTTATTCAACATCCCCCTATTTTATTCAACCTAGATTCTATATCTTGGCATTGTTAACAAAGAGCATCATTTTTAGAACAAGCTCTTTTTGCTCTGATAAATTCTCCTTGTGGTATAGACTTTATAGTATGGGCAGGATGGCAACTAGATGTGTCCAAAATGGTATTAGCTGCCGAAGAGAGAAGTAGTGACACATTTATTATGGACATCACTGCCCAAAAATATGTCCAGAAAAGGCATACAATTTTGGATTAAGGTCATTTTCATTAATGAAGTCCACAAACCGTGGTCAGACGCCACATCCCAGCCCCATACCAACAGTGTGTCATCAATTTAGCGTCCATACCACATTATGGCCTTACCATATGGGCTAAATTCTGAAAAAATAAAATTCTCCTCCCACCATGCCAAATATAAATTCGCTAATGAAGGTGAAAATTTTGAGCTCATTGGGGCACCCTCAATTTGCATGAAATATAAAATGTCAAAGCTGAAAAAATTGTGTGTTAGTAAATACTGTATCACTACTAGAATAAATTCTTGTGTCTCAAATGTACTATATTTGGTCACATGAAACTTGCCTGCCTGCACTGCAAGGTGGTGGGGAATAGAGAAATATAAACCCACCACGTAGCAAGTGACCAAACAAAATTTATCTGACCATGAAAGTTACTGTGTTACTACTTCTCTAACGCTCGTTCATCGGCTGATTGTATTGTTTTCAATGACGAAAATATAATTGTTGTCGGCAGCATATATCCCTGTGTAAACAGGGAGACGTTCTGCAGACTGGATAGAAATGTATGGGGATGAGCGATCAGAGTAACAAGCACTCATCCCCATACATAACTCCTTGTAAAAGGAGCAAACGAGCGCCGATCACTGAGCTATCTCGTTGATCAGCGCTTGTTTGCACGGCACACGTCGAACCGTGTAAGACCACCTTTAGAGTCAAAGTAGATACTTATGTGTGGTTAAAACTCTTTAGACTTATATAAACCAGATAGCCAATCTAAGAGGACATACGACTAACCTCTTTATTATTTCTAGATGGTAAGTCCATATGCCTCTGATTTCATACAGAGCCATACAGAGTTTGTGGCATGTTTCATCAAAAATCGTATTACCAAGGTATCTGTAAGGTAGAATATATCCCGTGTTCCCCAATGTGGTGGATCGTTCCCCAATGTGGTGGATCAGTGATAAGAGCAGCAAGAAAAGAACACGTTTGAATCTAACACATGTAAATCCTAATGGATTAAACAGGAAATTCTAATTTTAAGCAGAGGGTCCCTTTAATTACATCACTTCTCTCCAAATATAAGAAGATGTCACTTGTTTTCATTAACCTTACTCATTGTCGATGTGCATAAAATTTTTAGATAATCATTATAAGAATGCATAATTTATTTAATCACAGACAAACACAAAGATT
Source organism: Rhinoderma darwinii (assembly GCF_050947455.1). Classification (NCBI taxonomy): domain Eukaryota; kingdom Metazoa; phylum Chordata; class Amphibia; order Anura; family Rhinodermatidae; genus Rhinoderma; species Rhinoderma darwinii. Next base: position 177,235,245 of record NC_134689.1, on the reverse strand, counting down.
TGTATCAAAACGACTTAGTTATTCCAAATAGATCTCATAACGAGTCACATAGGGATACAATTGAAAACAGCAGGCAATATTCTAAACACATTTGTTCTCAAAAATTACTTTTACAAGTTATTATTCTCTAAAACACTTAGTTAAATGATCTTTCATACTGGGCATTAATAGTGACCTAAATTTAACTGGCTTCAGATTTTTCTCTTATATTCATGAATTATAGAGAGACAGTCAAAGCTATACATGTTTGATTAAATGTTACATTCAACATATTATGATTAAAAAACAATTGAAAATGGATTAATGTGACGCTCTCTCTAAAAATCTTATATTTTTCCCCACAATAGACCTCCAGCCACTCACCCGCACTCATCTAGTATGGTTCCAGTGGAGTGATAAAGCCATATTGACGTTGTGACCGTGGTGACCACACAACGCACAAGGTGATTGATGCATGAACATCCAAATGTGACAAATCAACATCCAAATATAAAAGGCTTACTACTGTGCACAAGGTATTCAAGCCTTATACTTATTTCCCCTGAGAAACAGCATTACAAGATATCTCAATAAAATCAATGGGCTGTCACTTGATTTCAATTGAAACGCTGCTTTCTCCAGAGTGAGCAGCTCTTTCTAGGGGACAGTAATCCCAAAATACGGTGCCACACGCAATGCCTATCGTTCCATAGTACAAAGCTGCACAGGACCCCTCTCTATGATTCAGAATGGAGAGCCTCTCTGTAGGAACGGCTCCCGTTCTGGTGGACTTGATCTGCTCATGCATTACATGGGCGGCCATTCAGATTAATGGCCATCTTAATACTACAGTACATTTCTGCAGCTGTTTTGTTTTTTCATAGTGACAATCCATATTTAATAGAATTATTTAGTCCCATAATATGAACATTTCCTAAAAGAACCATACTGTAAAGGATCTGCCAGACACAGCTTCTGTGTCGACGCCCGTGGTTAATCAGTCTGCATCTGTCCCTAGGTCTGATAGAGTGACTCGATCTGCTACCACTCAGGCTGGTAGGCTGAGGAGTAGGAGAACCTATCACAGCCTGGCCAGACAGTTCTAGCTCCCGCCCTTGGTCTATTTGTACCTTCATTTGCTGTCTGTCCTTTGCCTGTGATTCTTGTGTTTCCTGGCTCTGCTCTTCCTGCTTATTCCATTGACCTCTGCTTCATATTTAACCCTGCTTGACTGACTATTCTCCTGTTCTGCTTTTGTTACCGCGTACTCTCCAGGTTTGACTCGGCTCGTTCACTACTCTGTTGCTCACAGTGTTCCCGTGGGCAACTTCCCCTCTTCACTTGCTTCTGTGTTCCCTTGTCTGTTTTGTTTGTCGTTCACTTAGTGAGCGTAGGGACCGTCGCCCAGTTGTACGCCTCCGCCTATGACGGACTGTGCAAGTAGGCAGGGACTGAGTGGTGGGTAGATTAGGGCTCACCTGTCCGTCTCCCTACCCCGACATTACACATACAATATTGCCCATAAAACTAGCTATAAAATATTAATACATTATCATTAAATAGTCTTCTGCTTTTGCAATTTGTTAACATTTATGGTTTTTTTAAGCAAATAAATCCTAAAATGAGAGTTTTTCAATTTACATTTTTCAGTGTAATGGTTCCTGACAATAAAGGGTATATGCACTAATACTGGTATTAATTTCCTATGCCACATGCATGGTACGAACATGGTGCCCATCATGTTGATGAATAAGATGTAGCAATTGAGCTGCAACCGGTTCCCCTGTCCTACAGAATGTTCTTACCTGTTGTAAATTACCACCATATTTTTGTGCAGAATGCATTGATGTCCCAACTTTGCAAGGGTTGAAAAAACGGGTTTGAGGATTAGTAAATATGGCCTTCTGGAAACTGGTGAAGTTGCATTGATATCATGTCTAGTTCACTAGCAGGGAGCTGAGAAGAGTCTGGAAACTGAATGCAAATGAGTCTAGATCTCCTATCTATTACATTCTGCTCTGTTGAGGTTCTCGTACATTAGTGAAAAAGACAACAGCTTTGGGGCAAACATGTTTCAGATTAGAGTCTGTTTCACCCTCATCTTCATTCTTCATTCAACAGGTAAAACTCAGGTCTTCCATGTTCTCACATACCTCCACTGCATTTGCATTTAGTTACAGTAACACCGGTCTAATCGATGTGTTTATTTTACAAAAGGAAGGACAATTTGTCTAAATTCATTATAAAGACATCAAATTATTATTGTATGTATGTATATTTCCCAAACCTGTTTGCTGTTTATTTATTTTTTAGGAGCAATATTTTATATGAGAAATGGGTCTTATTGACTAATTTACATCTCAATGGCCCATGCAGTACCCTAACTTGGGTTTTATTTACCATAAAGTTTTGAGGCTATTCTTCTTTCCAGCCTCAGAATCTGTATGTTACGCAATAAACTCAAAACCTTTTTTTTCTCTAGGACAAAATCAAGTCACCATGTCCTTGGAATATTACTCTGTTCATCTATATCCCATGAAAAACAGTTTTCTCTGCAGATGACAGCACCTCCTCCCATCAGCATATCCTCTGGAGTGGCCAAGCTTATTTATTTTCCCTCATTTGACCCTTAGTCTTTCAATGTTTTTACCTTTGTTTGACGATAATGACAAGAAATTGGCCCTATAAAGTATGTCAGCACCGTGAAGCATAGATAATAGTTTACATTATATCCATTTACCTATATCCTTATTAAAATGTAAATAATTATTATTAGTGCCCGATGTTTATCAAGCAAAGTGACAGTACTAAAAAATACAGAGCCTTTTAGCTCACACCTTTGCTGCATTATAAACCCCATGATACTGATTATCCTTATGTTAGAAATTGATCATAAACTAAGAATTTGCTTCATCCTAATGAACTAAACTTCTAAATTTGCTCCTGGAGATCATAAATACTGCCAATTAACATACCAGAAAGCTTTATTAACCACCAATACTAATGATATTGCTGACTTAGATGTTATTGCATGATCAACTAGATAAGAAAAACAACAACTTTAAAATATTATCTTTCTAGTTACTGACACAGCTATACTGATGATACTGAAAAATGAAAATTGGCACATCTATACTGGGCCAAATAAGATAAGATACTAAATATTATTAGCCTGTGGGAACAATAGCCACTCGAACAAATAAATCCAATGACTCACAGGGGAAGTCTTCTGTAGTTGTTCTTGTTACTTTTCTTCTTCCTTCTCTAGCCCAGAATAGAGTTTGTCTGTGGACCAGTCATCTTTGGCTCCTCACTTTGCAGCACACTCCTACTCTCTGCACCAAAACACACTCATCATATTACCACCATGAAAATGATTGCACCACACACTATGCCCCCTGAAAATAATAGTGCCACACACTCTGGCCCTCTGAGAATAGTGCACACTGTGCTGTCCCTTAAAAATAATGGTAAAAAAAACAAATACTAACTTGTCCCTGTACCTGCATCTTTATACCGGACATACTATATGTGCTATCTCTGCAGCTGCACAAGGGCCCAGTAGGTAAAGGGGCCCATTTCCACCTTTGAAACAGCTAGAAGCTTCCTAGAGTCTATTAAATTGCAAATAACAGCCTGAGCTAATGAATTTCATATCTAACAATTAGTAGTGGATTGTTAAATAGACATAAGGGGGTGCTCTATAATGAGCTATAAGTGAGCAAGGGGCCCATTTACTGTTCTTGCACAGGATGCCTCTGCGTTCTCTGTCTGCCTCTGGACACAGAAACAATTGAATTCAGGCGGCATCCTTGCATCGCCCTGATTTTGCAAAGCGGTTGCTTTTTTAACAACAGAGAAACCGGGAGGGAGGTGGCTGAATCCTACTCCTGCCTAAAAGAATGTGACGGAGCATGCCATGGTTGTTTTTTTCTTTGTTTTTTTTTTGTCAGATTTGTACAAAATCCATAACACTTTGCACCTCTATGGGTGCCCAATTACAGCTTCATACAACTGAGCCGATATATAGCCATATGCATGAGGCCTAATCTAGCCATAAACATAACAATTATGCTTGTTACATATACTAAAATGTTACATCTACTAAAATGTGTTGCTTCCGTTAGAGAAAAATCTATTTTATTAGTTAGAACATTTATTACTCATCTTAAAACATTTTTAGTGGTCGTTAGTAGCATTTAGTTTACGGTCATCCAAGAAAAAACTATATGTGAGGCAATGCAAAATGCACAATATTTTCCCCAATGCAAATAATTTTCTATAATCCATTCCTGATGTGTCCGGATTTAAACAACAAAACATAATTATTTTTGTGAGCAAATATTGTTACTGTGGCCTGCTTAATGCACCAACAGACTGTTGCAGAACCTCTTTAAGAAGACAATAGGGATCTTCATATGGATCAGTTATTTACATGAAGCTTTCCCTCCCACTTCAAAAATAAATTTAGCAATAGCAGTTGTAATATATACAATATTATAAAATATATGGATATTATCTCCAGGACCCCAGATGCCATTTTGAGTCCTATGTTTCTGCAAAATTGATTTTCACTTATCCCAAGAGAAAAGAAAGTATCAACGGCACTTAACAATATTCTTTAGTCCTTTTATTGACAATAAGCTTTTGTAGTACAGCATTGCCATGGGATCTGCAATCTGAGGATTAGTCCTGTGTATTGTCACAGTGCCGACACTGTTCTTTCTTTAGATATAAATGCTTTTCAATTATGTCTACTTTGCCAAATGCTTTGACTATCTCTTTATTTATGTATGCTTATTGTAACATTGCATGGTCTCCCTTTGTACATGTTTGGACTTTACTAGTCCTCTTTCCTAATGCTCATACTCAGGTTAAATATGCACTTCAATAAAAGAATGTAAAAAAAGTGGCGAAATGCAGCAATAATATTTAACATACTGGTAATCGCTAGTCATCTCCTTCCCTCCAGTCAGACATTTATGGCATATACAGGACTATGGTTATGCCATAATCAGTGGCATAGCTAGGGTTTTAAAAGATCAGGGTCACCAGCACAAAAGTATATGCCTCCCATACACACACACAAATAAATATTTATATACATAAATACAGTGGATATAAAAAGTCTACACACCCCTGTTAAAATGCCAGGTTTTTGTCATGTCAAAAAATTCAATACAAGATGAAGCATTTCAGAACTTTTTCCACCTTTAATGTGACCCATAATCTGCACAATCCCATTGAAAAACAAACAAAAATCATTTAGAGGGGAAAATAATAATAACAAAACTAGAATAATGTGGTTGCATAAGTGTGAACACCCTCTTATTATTGGGGATGTGGTTGTGTTCAGAATTAGCCAATCACAATTAAACTCATCTTAAATAATAGTACACAGCTGCTATTATTTAAAGTGATTATGAGTTATCCCATATAAAGTTCAGCTGTTCTATCAGGATTTTCCTGACATTTTCGTTGTTGCATGTGACAGCAAAAGCCATGTTCCGTAAAGAGCTTACAATACATCAAAGGGACCTGATTGTTGAAAGGCATCAGTCAGGAGAAGGGTACCAAAGAATTTCCAAGGCAGTAGATATAACATGGAACACAGTGAAGACAGTCATCAAGAAGTGGATTACATTTGGCCCAACAGTGACAATACCAAGAACTAGACGTCCCTCAAAACTTGATGAAAAGACAAGCCGAAAAGTGGTCCGGGAGGCTACCAAGAGGCCTAGAGCAACATTAGAGGAGCTGCGGACTTTCTGGCAGGTGCTGGTTGTGTAGTGCACAAAATCTCCCATTTTCGTCATATGTCTGAGCTGTGGAGTAGTGTGGCAAGACGGAAGCCTTTTATAACAAATAAATACATTTAAGCCCGGCTATGTTTTGCAAAGACCTACATCAAGTACAATCAAACACACATACAATCAAAAACATGTGGGAAAACGTGTTATGGTCTGATGAGACGAAGGTTGAACTTATTGGCCATAATTCAAAAAGATATGTTTGGCGCAAAGCCAACACTGCACATCACCAAAAGAACGCCATACCCACAGTGAAGCATGGTGGAGGCAGCATTATGCTTTGGGGCTGTTTTTCTGCAGCTGGAACTGCGGCTTTAGTCAAGGTGGAGGGAATTATGAACAGTTCCAAATATCAGGCAATATTGGCACAAAACCTGCAGGCCTCTGCTAAAAAGGTTAAGATGAAGAGGAATGTCACCTTTCAGCATGATAACGGCCCAAAACATACCTCCAAATCAACAAAAGAATGGCTTCATTTAGAAGAAGATAAAAGTTTTGGAATGGCCCAGTCAGAGCCCAGACCTGAATCCCATTGAAAATCTCTGGGGTGACCTGAAAAGGGCTGTACACAGGAGATGCCCTCGCAATCTGACAGATTTTGAGCGCTTTTGCAAGGAAGAGTGGGAAACAATTGCCAAGTCAAGATGTGCCATGCTGATAGACTTCTACCGAAAAAGACTGAATGCTGTCATAAAGTCAAAGGGTAATTAAACAAAGTATTAGTTTAAGGGTGCGCATATTTATGCAACCACATTATTTTTGTTCTTTATTCCCTGCCATCCTAAAATATTTCGGTTTGTTTTTTAATACAATTGTACACATTATAGGCAACAATAAAGGTGGAAAAAGTTCTGAAATTATTCATCTTGGACTGATTTTGTAACCTGACAAAATCCTGTTATTTTAACAGGGGTATGTAGACTTTTTATATCCACTGTAGTTAGCAAATAATACAGTTGTACCAGGACCAAATATTACTGCCATACAGTGATTAAATATTACACCCATGCTGTTATAGAAAACACACTATATAAAGTCCAATTGAGCACTATAGAAGGACAAAATAATACCGCCATACTAAACAATGATCACTTCCACATAATAGTGACACAATAATATTACCATACAGTTACTGACTAAAAACCCCCATACAAACAACAATATTACCACTATACAGTGACCATATAGTGGTAGATTCCAATTCTACACAGAAGCTCTGTAGACCATAGAAGTAAATACAGTACAAATAAATCCGAAAACTGTCTCCTGTGATTCTGGTCGTTCACTTTTCCTTTCTTTTCCATCTGGCCCAAACCGCCATGAAGACTTCTTCCAGCCACGACTTGTGACTGCAGAGTTTGCTGCCCAGATATCTTTGGCTCCTCACTTTTCCGGTAGCTTCCCTACCTTTATCTAACCTACATAAACTTCCCATCCTGCTCCTACCCACAATTTTGTACCTGTTGTTGCCACATTTGCCCCTATTACTATACCTGCTGTGCCAAAGTGCCCCCAAGTACTGTACTTCAGAAATAATGGTGTCCCGCAAAAAAACTCAGACAGAGCCCCTAAAAACAATAGTGCCAAACAGATACTGTTCCCTGAATCAGTAGGGATGCACCAGATGGTAAGCGGAGCGACTTTTCTGGCCTGTGAAGCCAGCAACCCGGTGAATGCAGCGCGATACAGTGATGTAATTGTTCTGCCTGCAACAGGTTGCTGATGTCCTGTGCATCGTCCTGACATCTTGTAAAGAAGCTTATGGCCTATAAGAGATTGAAAATGGCAGGGCAGTAAGCTTATGGCTCCCTGTTCTGCCATAGGTTTAAACTGTATACATGTCTTGGGGACAATGGCAGATCATCATATGGGCGGTTCGGGCGGCCGCCCGGGGCCTGATGCACCCAGGGGGCCCATGGCTGCCCGAACTGCACATAATTTTAAAAACTATGAAGCGCTCTTGCGCTGGTAACTGTCGCTGCAGAGATGGGGAGAAGGTGCAGGGAGAGCACTTCGGGGAGGGCTTAGCCGGGATAGTGAAAGTTACACCTCTCTACATAAATGTGCTCCGAATAGTAGGCTAAAGGACCTTTGATGACGTCATGTCCATGTGACCCCGCCCACTAATCAGGTCCTTCTACCACAGTGAAGAAGCAGAATATCTGCAGGGGAGAAGGCCCGCCCACCAGTCAGGTCTTTACACAGAGCTCCAGGCTGGTGAGTGCTTTTCCAAACCCCCATCCCTTCATCCCTCCCTCCATCTCTTCATCAATTTATCCCTCCATTACCCCCTCCCTTCATCACTCACTCACTACCTACATCCCTCCATCACTCACTCCCTCCCTCTCTTCATCACTCTCTCCCTTCATCCCTCCATCACTCACTCCCTCCCTCCCATCATCCCTCCATCACTCACTCCCTCTCTTCATCCCTCCATCACTCCCTCCCTCCCTCCCTCCCTCCCTTCATCACTGCTGTGTGTGGCACTATCTACAGGGGCTGTGTGTGTGACGCTATCTTCAGGGGCTGTGTGTGTGATGCTATCTACAGGGGGAGTGTGTGTGACGCTATCTACAGGGGCTGTGAGTGTGATGCTATCTACAGGGGCTGTGTGTGTGACGCTATCTACAGGGGCTGTGTGTGTGATGCTATCTACAGGGGGTGTGTGGGGCACTATCTACAGGGGCTGTGTGTGTGACGCTATCTACAGGGGCTGTGTGTGTGATGCTATCTATAGGGTCTGTGTGTGTGACGATATCTACAGGGGCTGTTTTTGGCGCTATCTACAGGGGCTGTGTGTGACGCTATCTACAGGGGCTGTGTGTGTTACGCTATCTACAGGAGCTGTGTGTGGCACTTTCTACAGGGGCTGTGTGTGTAATGCCATCTACAGGGGCTGTGTGTAATGCTATTTACAGGGGGCTGTGTGTGTGACGCTATCTACAGAGGCTGTGTGTGTGGTGCTATCTACAGGGGCTGTGTGTGACGCTATCTACAGGGGCTGTGTGTGTTACGCTATCTACAGGAGCTGTGTGTGGCACTTTCTACAGGGGCTGTGTGTGTAATGCCATCTACAGGGGCTGTGTGTAATGCTATTTACAGGGGGCTGTGTGTGTGAGGCTATCTACAGGGGCTGTGTGTGTGACGCTTTCTTCTGAAGGATTTGTGTGTGACGCTATCTACAGGGGCCTTTGTGCATGTGGTGCTTTACTATACAGTGTTTGACACAATTATATTCAGGAGCGCAGTGTATGGTGCTATTATATTTAGAGGCACAGTGTGTGGCACCATGATAATTTTATTTTCGTTTATAGGTGTAGAAATGTTGGAAAAGTGAGAAGCAGAAGACATCTAAGTGGCAAATTCTGCAGAAATGGGTCATGGCCGGGAGAAGTCGTCATGAAGTCTGGACTGGATGGAGAAGAAAAAAGGAAAAAAGTTACCAGAATCTGAGAAGTCGTCACCTGTGAGTCACTAGATTTATAGAGAATCTGTCACCTCTCCTGACATGTTTATTATAGGAAATCCTTGTGTTTCACAAAAAGTCTTTGTGCAGTCCAGTACTGATAGACAAATGCGTGTTACCATTCCCTTTGTCAGGAGGATGTGTCCCTGCACAGTGTGATACTGTCAGCGATGGTTGGAGACTGTCAGTATGAAGGGCCACAGCCCTTTGACAAGGGGAATCGTAACACCCATTTGTTAATGCTTGCACAAAAAGGTAGTGTTATGGCGTGGCGGGGGAGAAGGGGGGCCTAAGTTTGGGTAACAGCCCAGGGCCTATAGTCCACTTAATCCGCCACTGCTTGGGGATATCCTGAGTACGCAGATTGAGTTGAAAGGGGCACTCTAACTGAGATCCGGGTACCGGGTAAGTGTCCCAGATGCCTTGTGCTAGCGATGCCACTGGCCATAAAGATCAGCCATGGAACAATCCTTTAATCACAGTCATCATGGTCACCTTGCTTGATTTTTTGTTGTTTATACTAGCCAAAGGAAACAACATTACCAAAGGGGAAAAACAGATTTATGAATATTTCCCTACATGAACTATATGGACAAAAAGTATTGGGACACCCCACTTAATTATTGAATTCAGTTGTTTCATTCACTCTCATTGCCGCAGGTGTATAAAATCAAGCCCCTAGCCATGCAGTCTGCCTTTACAAACATTTATGAAAAAATTGGTCTAATTCTAAGAGCTGACTGAATTCCAGCGTGGTACTGTAAAAGGATGCCACCGCTGCATCAGTTCATGAAATTTCCTCCCTTCCAGATATTCCACTAGTGAAAGAAAGTGAAAGAGTTTAAGAATCACATCAACCCAGCCACGAAGTGGCAGATCATGTAAAGTTACAGAGCGGGGGTCGCCGGGTGCTGAAGTGCATAGTGTATAAAAGTCAACAACACTCTGCTGACTCTATAACTGCAGTGCTTCAAACATCCTTCCAAACGTCTGTTATTACCATACACACAAAAACTGTGCCCGGGAACTTTATGGCATGGGTTTCCATGTCAGAGCAGCTGCATGCAAGTCTTACATCACCAAGGACAATGTCAAGCGTCGGATGGAGTGGTGTAAAGCACGCCGCCACTGGATTCTAGAGCAGTGGAAACGTGTGCCGTGGAGTGACGGATCCCGCTTCTCTATCTGTCAATCTGATGGATGAGTCTGGGTTTGGTAAATGCCAGGAGAATGTCACCTGCCTGACTGCATAGTACCAACTGTAAAGTTTGGTTGAGGAGGGATAATGCTATGGGGTTGTTTTTCAGGGGTTGGTCTAGGTCCCTTAGTTCCAGTGAAGGAAAATCTTAATGTTTTAGCATACCAAGACATTTTGGACAATTGTATGCCTCCAACTTTGTGGGAACAGTTTGGGGAATGCCCTTTTCTATTCCAACATGACAGTGCCCCAGTGCACAAAGCAAGGTCCATAAAGGCATGGTTGGTGGTAGAACTTGACTGGCCCACACAGAACCCTGACCTAAACCCCATCAAACGCCTTTGGGATGAACTAGAATTGAGATTGCGAGCCTCCCTTCATAGAAGAGTGGTAACTGTTTTAGTTGCAAATAGGGGACAATGCCATAATTATTCCAAATATTTAAAATGGGATGTCATAAAACCTCCTGTAGGTAATGTGTAGATGTCCCAATACTTTTGTCCATATAGTGTATGTAATTTCGAGATGTTTTTTTGCATTTGTACAAATGACTAGTTCCACAGCCTCTCTGACAAGAGTGACAATTCCACTTGTTTTATATGATAATGAATTCTTTTACAGAATTATACAGCCTCCCTGTTGTCAGTCACGTTTCTGGATACCACAATATGGCATTGCTATAATTGCCAGCTTGAATTAGCGGATTCAGGTGTTGAGGAAAAATTACATTCAATCACTGTCTGACAAAGAAACTATTTAAGACAACAGCTGCAGAAAAATATATTCAAAAATATGCTAGTGAGCTCTGTACCTACCTAAAGTAGATAACACATTTAATGTATCTTATTTATTTTGTTACAGGAAAAAAATTCTTTGCTACATATTTGAGCTTTACACAGAAATGTTTTTATGTGAAGTTTGCCTGTCACTGATAGACATACTGTATGTCAGCTTTGAGGGAGCTGCCAAACAAAAGCGTAATGGCACAGAAGATAGTAGATATGTAGCATTACTGACCACCAGGAACAAGATTCATGCAGGAAAAGAATTGTATTGGTGACAGGTTTCAATTTCGGGCTGGCTACATCAGACCAGATAACAGAAGACTATAAACAATAGTAATTTATAGTGATAAAAACCACCAAAAAACAACCAAAAACAATGTCATAATTGGCAGTGCCGTTGGCCAATCAGTTAAAAAATCTGTGAATAATGATGATGCTCCGTAATGGATACATTAAAACATTAAGTGCAAGTTTAGCAAATAATGTAAAAAGCAATGATAGTGATTAAAAATTTAATATAATCAAGTGTTGAATTTAGATTCAAAACATAAAGTTATTTTGTGGCATTTATTAACATTTCTATGCTAGTGTTCTGGCCTAGAAAAGTCGCAAATGCTACAAAAGTCACAATTTGTCGTAAAAATTGTGACTTTTGTGCCATTTCCTCTGCTTACTGAACGTTCGAAAAAGTGGGCGGAGTTTAAATGAAATCTGTCTAATGGCTGGCGTAGAATCCACTTTCTGCCACACAAACAGCCAGAGATGCGCCTAATTTGTTAAGGGGCGAGCTCCTCTAAATAAGTTAGGCCAATTTTACTCCAACTTTATGACAGTCTTAATAAATTCCTTTGTTTGGTATGGATACAAAATATTAGCTGAAAACATAACAGAATCACTTAAATTCAAAATGGAAAAACAATATAGCACAAGAAATACTAAAAATTAAATGTTGCAGGATAAAACTACATTAAAAATGACTGAGGATGCAGAAGTTCCGAAATATTGTCTGGTAAAGGAGCAGGGAGGGAAATACTGGAGGCCCAAGTGGTCTTAAAGGTAACCATAGCAATATAGTGTATCATTCCCTTAAAGCCGATTCCGTTAGCTCAGCTAAACTGAAGGCTCAGCTAAAAGCAAGTCCTGTGTGTGTCTCTTACACCCAGGACCACCGTAATATCGATCCCATCTGAGGTGATTAACTTAGATGTGATCAATATTATGGTGATCCTGTATGTTCAAAACCCTTACCAGACATTTTCGGGAAAAACATTTACCTGAAAGACTGGTACAAGAAGCAATAATAAGGCCTCCTCATATGCACAGAAGAAGTACCTTGAGCTAAGTCACCAAACTAAGAAAGAGCTAGTAACCAAGACAACGTTTAAGGATGGATTTACACCGGACGAAATTAATGAAGATTTTCCATACACAATTTCCATGCGCAAAATCTGCAGCAGACTACAGTACCAGCCATGTGAATCAGATTTGAACAAAATAGGTGTAATGAGATAAGCAATGTTATTCAGTTCACCTGTCAGTGGTTTTAGGGTGGATTCACACGAACGTGTATTGGGTCCGTGCGGGCCGCGTGGTTTTCACGCGCCACGCACAGACCAATACAAGTCTATGGGGCAGTACAGACAGTCCGTGCTTTTTGCGCAGCGTTTGTCCGCAGCGCAAAAAGCGCGACATGGTCAATATCTCCGCATATTTCGCGCATCACGCACCCATTGAAGTCAATGGGTGCGTGAAAACCACGCAGGTCGCACGGAAGCACTTCCGTGCGAACTGCCTGTTTCGCGCACCAGCTGTCAAAAGGATGAATGTAAACAGAAAAGCACCACGTGCTTTTCTGTTTACAAACATCCAAACGGAGTGTCTTTGAGATGAGCGAACCCGGACAACCGAACCGAACTTCACCTCGTTTTAGCCGAACCCGGCCAAAACATTTCCGGTACGCGACATCAGGAGATAGTCACTGTCCAGGGTGCTGAAAGAGTTAAACAGTTTCAGCACCCTGGACAGTGACTTCCGATCCCAATATACATGAACGCGTAAAAAAAAAAGAAGTTCTGACTTACCGATAACTCCCGGCTTCTTCCTCCAGTCTGACCTCCCGGGATGACAATTCAGTCTAAGTGACAGCTCCAGCCAATCACAGGCCAAGCACAGGCTGCAGCGGTCACATGGACTGCGGCGTCATCCAGGGAGGTGGGGCCAGATGTCAAGAGAGGCACGTCACCAAGGACGCGTCACCAAGGCAACGGCCGGGAGGGAAGTTCTCGGTTAGTACGAACTTTTTCTTTTTTTTTAACAGGTTTCTCGATATTGTGATCGGCATTCACTGTCGAGGGTGCTGAAAGAGTTAACTGCCGATCAGTTAACTCTTTCAGCACCCTGGACAGTGACTGACGTCGACTAGACTCATCTCTATGATGGCGGCTGCGCGAAAATCACGCAGCCGCGCATCATACACGGATGACACACGGAGCTGTCAAGTGTTTTTTGCGCACGCAAAACGCCGCGTTTTTTGCGCGCGCAAAAACGCAACGTTCGTCTGAATAAGCCCTGAATGTCATGGCTGATCAGTGTATGGGCACTGTACTGTGGTGTTATTTGGGGCACTGTATAGTGTAGTATTATAATATTTTATTTATGACACTATTTTAAAAATAGCAGTATGCTCTATCGTTGATGTTCGGCTAATGACTTCGATAGGGAAAAACGCACCAGGAAAAATCTAATGCAAAATCAGCAACTATGGATTTCACATAAATTACCCCCCCAATATTATCCATAAAAGCAGCTCTATAAAAATTCCCTTCAACTACTTATTCAACAAAACATATGACAGTGACACCACCTATTTTCTATATGTCATTTGCAGTTTTAGTTGGAATGGCTGCACTAGATGTTTTTATGGCAGAATTAAAGGGGTTGTCCAGGCATGGGGTGGTTTTTCATACTGATGACCTATCCACAGGATAGGTCATCACTATATGATCAGTGGGGGGGTCCGACACCCGTACCCTGCATCAATCAGCTGACTCCGGCACCGGAAGATATGCAGTGTTCAGTGCCGGAACCAGGTGGCTCAGTACACTATATAGTGGCTGTGCTGGGTTACTGCAGCTCTGCTCCTATTCACTATCCTGTGGGTAGGTCATCAGTATGAAATGCCGCCCCATGCCTGGACATCCCCTTTAAGTCTAAATAAAGCTCTGACACCATTCTACAGTAGTGTCTAATATTCAATATTCATCAATAAACAGTACTAATTCATAGATAAATAAATAAAACAGCACTGCACGAACACATTTTTTCACCATGTAATGTATCATTATAGCCACTACAGCTATTGTGCTGTTAAAGTAAAAAGAAAGAAGTACTTGGACAAAAAAACAGCAGTCAAATGAAAGTCACTTTCTTTAGACCGGGTTATTTAAAGATTTCTTATGTTTTTCCTCAAAATTGAAAATTTGTCATTGCTTCAAAAGGAGAATGTATTGATTAAAAACTTAAATACACCACAGGCTAAAAGATTTCAGCTAGAACAGTCATTGCACTGTGTGTTTTAAGGGCATAAAAACCATTGATTGGCATTTGGTAATAAGTCTGTGCTAAGCGCTAGAGGCCCCCACAGCCTAGGTATTTATAGATGTCTGTTAACCCTGTGCCTATAAATTATGGTGAGTTAGAAGTATAAAAGACTGTCTGAAAGTAATTCATTTTAGTTTCCTAAGATGGTGATGTAATATTTTTTGCAATGTTTAAGAGAGAGCTAAAAGTGCAAGATGTTCTAAATTGAACCATTAAAAAAGGCATTGCAGAAGCAAGCTTACTTCTAGAGAGCTTCTTTCAGCAGGTGCCCTGCTATTCATCATGGGACAAAGCCCAATCGGTACAACGCAAATTAACGGTTCCTTCAGGAAAGTAGCACTAGAAAGAGAAAAGGCAAATAAAAGAATCTTAAAAAGCAAACTAATATAATTGTGAACTAGAGATATATGAAAAGAAGAAACAAAAGATGGGAAATAAGAGAAATCAGCACGAGTGATATGTAATTACAGGTTTTTTATTTTTCTTTAGCATAAAATGAAATCATTTATGCTTTAACCGGTTCAGGACAAGGCTGTTTTACAGCTAAATGACCAGAGAAAATGTCACAATTTTGCTATGAGCTTCTTTAGATGATTATAACTCTGCCGGTGAATATAGTTCATCAATTATGTCTTAATAATAATTAAGACATAATTATAATTTTTTCTCTAAAGTGGGCTAAATTGGAAAAAAGTGCAAGAATTTAGCTATGCTAGCATTTTTCACACACAGTATGGACCACGGGCACAAATCACCTTTTTTCAAAGCTGGTTTTACAAAACTAAACAGAGTTTCTATAACACTTTCAAAATAACTTCTCTTGAAGCAAAAGTATTCATCTCGGGGTATAATGGGAATTTATTTTTTGGGGTTTCCTAAAATGAGAAATTGCAGGTTTATGCAATTGGGGCTTTCCATCAGATGAACTTTAGAAAACATGCAAACATGACATCCACCCCCCACCCACCCATTCCCTCCCTCACACTTGGAGTATATCAGGGGAAAAATAAAAATCTAATGTAGGGCAAATATATTTTCAACTAATTAACTAAAATCTAATAATTCAGAACAGTGTGGTATTTTTTAAAACATGGGTGAATCCACAGGCCTGGTTGTGAGGGACATGAGGGACAGAAATATTGGGAATCTTTGCAGCGCCCGTCTTTTCTGCAGACATGGCACTTTTTCTGGGGGTTGCTTCTGGTTGGTGTTGGGAGAAGGCGAGTGATAAAATGTCTTTCAGTTAATCGCTTGACATCCTCAGACTGGGGGAATTCTCTGGTGTCCTGATCTTGAAATATGAGGCCTTTGATCATTTTCTCCTGGAAATCTCTGCCTCTGTTTTTTTTTATAGTGCACAAATGAGTTGTGGATTGCCACCTGTAAAAGAAAAATGGCCACTTTTTTGTACCAGGTTTTTGTTTTGCGTTTCACTAAATAGGGCTGTAAAACCTGATCGCTTAAATCCAACCCCCCCATGTACTTGTTATATTCGGACACGCTCACTGGTTTGTACTTGCCGATGTTGCCCCCCCCTTTCCCTCACTGCCACTGTTCCTGCGGTATGAATCGTGCTTAGCACATATACGTCTTCGCGATCCCTGTACTTGACCCCCCAACAATTCCTCAGAAGCACAGGAGTCCCCCTTTACCTTGCGCTTCCCCACTAATTGCTGCGGAAAACCAATTATTTTTTTGCGCATGGTACCACATGCCCCTTTCCTTACAGCATGCAAATGCCTAAATAGGGGCACACTAGAATACAAATTGTCGCAGTACAGGTGGTACCCCTTGTGACGCAGAGGCTGCATTATCTAACACACAATTTTGCTGCTGGTGGAAAAATCAGAGGGGCATCCAGGAACATTTATTGAGCGCTCCTGCCCTATATAAATTCTGAAGGCGGTGGTATATCCTGACCCGCTTTCACACAATTTATAAAGCTTTTGGAAGGTAGATATTGGCGAAAGCTAAGTCTTCCATTGAAGTTGAGGAGGGATTCGTCCACACTTACATTCTGCTCAGCGGTGTAGAGTTGCAGAAATAAATCATTGAGGGAATTTATCTGTGGTCTTATTTTGAACAACCGATCACGGTTTGCATCGGTACTTGGGGGGGCCTGTGCGTTGTTATTGAAGTGGAGGAACCTCATTATTGTTTCATAACGAGACCTGGGCATTACTGCAGAATACACTGGGGTGGCTTGGGCGGGTCTTATTGACCAGTAAGACCTAATGGAGGACTTATTTACAATACCCATATTTAGGGAGAGCCCCAATTTTTTTTTTAATTCTTGCAAATTAGTGGGCGTCCAATCTCTGGCATGGGTGGATGAAGGTTTCTGCCTTATATACTGAGCAGCATATAAATTGGTTTCGTGGACAATCGTATTTAGGAGTTCGTCTGTAATAAATAAATGGAAGTAATCCATTTGGACAAAATTTGCATTGTCCACAGTTATCCCAGGAGTGGCAGTAAATCCGTGGATTCTAGGTCCGTGTATATATATATATCTACACTACCGCTAACAAAAAATAAACCGCTAATGATATATATTATATATATATATATATATATATATATATATACACACAAACGAAAGAAATCCCACAGCACTCCGATGGTTCCAAAAAGTATGTGATTTATTCAGTCAACAGCTGCAACGTTTCCGTCCTACTATAGGACCTTTTTCAAGCAGTGAATATTGCAGCTACTATTTTTTTTCGCATGCTACGCTGCTTCCGTAACTGCCATTGACTACTGTGGGACTTACGGAAACAGTGTAGCTCAGCGAGCAACGCTGTTTTCGTAACACCCGACCATAAAATCAGGAAGTGGCCGGGAGGCAGTTAGAGGAAAATAAGGTAGAACGGGGTTCAGGGGGCCCCATTCTAGAGGTACGTGCTGGTCCCAGAGGTTAACAGGATATGTCATAAATGTAAGATAGATGCGGGTCCCACCTCTGGGACCCACATCTACCTCCAGAATGGGGCCCCCTAAACCCCATTCTACCATTCTGTGCTCTCGCCGCCTCTCGGTGAACTTCCTGATTGCATGGTCAGGAGTTACGGAAACAGCGTAACTCATTGAGCTACACTGTTGCCGTAACTCCCATAGTAGTGAATGGCAGTTACGGAAGCAGCATAGCATTCGAGCAATGCTGTTTACATAAGAACCATTCAGTTCTATGGGGCTTACTGAGCTACGCTGTTTTCTCCTTCATGGTCGGAAATCAACCGGAACACATAGAGGTAGAACAGGGTTTAGGGGCCCCGTTCTAGAGATAGGTGCGGGTCCCAGAGGAGAAACTCGCATCTATCTGACATTTATGACATATTCTTTGGATATGTCAGAAAATGTCCCTCGTGGGAAAACTCCTTTAATACTTCCTTTCCTAAGAAAATCTTAGAGGCGATTGCACTTACTATACACAAACCTGGCAAAGACCCGAGGATTTCAGAAAGCTATAGACCAATTTTGTTACTAAATGATGATCTCAAACTTTTTTTCTAATATAATGTCTAATAGAATGTCTTCAATTATAAATTCACTTATTTCTCCTGACTAGACAGGCTTTATCACAAACAAACAATATGCTACTAGTCAAGTACTTGATCTGATCCTTTAGGATGGTCCCCAGTGCATTCCAACTGCTAGACGCACAAAAAGGGTTTGATCAGGTGAAGATTCCTAAAAGTGGTTCTGGTCAAGTACAATATGTTTTTTTCAGTTTTATATAAAAAAATCGCAGCATTCCAGCAATAATTCAAAGTAAGAAATGTGGTTTATTCATTCATGCCAATCTGTAATTATTATAGAATAGAACTGGATACATTTTGTAGGCCTAGGCCCAAGGGAGAGGTAAGACTCCTATTGGACATGAGGTATAATGCTAAGTGTAGGGACTCATCTGTATGAGGTCGCCTTTTCTTGGCAAACCTCACATTTATAAGTATAGTTAATATAGCGGTAAAAATATTAAATGCTTGCTACGTGGGCCCAGCCAGAACAGATATATACTGGTATTTTATTACTAAAGGGGATGCTCATCTACCATATGTTAAAGGTGTTTTTGAAATTATTACAAAAAATTCGCCATTACTTACGGCTGTAACCATCTTTATCTTGACTCTTATAACTTGCTGCAGCGTGATATCACACAACAAAAGCCATTGAAAAGTCATTAAAAAAGTCAAGATAATGGATCTAGCCACTGTTTAATTATTGTATTAAAAGTAAAGGTAAAGACGGCTACATCTGTACCTCACAGATCCCCGTCATTCCAGCGCCACATCTCCGTTCCTCCCCGTTGCTGTGTATTGACATAACTGCAGTGATAACGTGCCCATATATCCATGTGATCTCTGCAGCCAAGTAATGGCCACAGCATTCCTGTGCCGAATACCCACTGAGACCAGTAATTGGCTGCAGCAGTGGATATACAAGCACATCATTGTTGCAGCTATGTCAATACAGAGCGGCGGGTAGGAGCGGAAGCAGCGGCCTTGGAATGACGGGGATCCGTTAGTTGAGCAAGGGCTCTTTTTTTTTTTACATCCCTCCTACCGTGGTCAATTTTTAAAATAATTCGGAGAAAACCCTTTAAGCCTAAAAAAAAATACAATTAAAACTAGACAGTACTAATATGACTTCAAAGATCTGGGAAAAGATGAGGCACAAGGGCTATGAAAATGATGAATTAACTTACTTTAATGATTTGAATCCTCACATGAATATCACTTGTAGCGATGATCAATTAAAAACATTTTCTGAGCTATCAACTACACGTAATGTGCCCGATGTATGATTTTTTCAATACTTCTAAATTAGGGCCTATATCAACACTCATAGTTTGAATAAAACAATCTATTAAACCCACAACTAGCCTATCTAAGGCTTTGTTCACATCACCATTGTCCTTCAATTGAGGAGTTCCGCCTAATCTTCTGTTTCCCTCACAATTGATATTAATTTTGACGGAAACATTGCTAAAGGTTTCCGTTTGTCACCGTTGGGACAGGGTTCCGTTGTTCTTGACGGAACCAATAGCGCAGTCGACTGCGCTATTGATTCCGTCAAAACAACGGAATCCTGTCACAACGGTGACAAACGGAAACCTTTAGCAACATTTCCGTCAATATTGATATTAATGTTCCTCTGTTATTCCTTTTAGAAATTTATGAAAAAATTTACAAATGGGTGTTACCACTTGGGGGTGTGTCCCTACAAATTCTGACACTGTCCAATCAGTGCTGACAGTGAGACTGTGTATGGACACACCCCTTTGACAAGGAGAAAGATAACACACAATTGTCAATGTATTCATACATTTCTAGGAGGTATAATAGAGGAATGGCACAACACAGAGTTTTATGAAATAAGGTTCCAGAATTTCTATTTTATTGGGAATACAATTATTTACCAAAACAGACATATCAGGAGAGGTGCAGATTGTTAGTGAGGAAAATATCATTGACTTTCTCAGATAGGTTTATTGAATATAGTCTTAAGGCCCTTTTACACGTGCCAATAATCGGTAAAACGGGCGTTCATATGAATGCTCGTTTCGATCATTGCCCTGTGTAAGCAGGGCCGCGATCAGCCAATAAATGTGAAAACGCTCATTCATCAGCTGATTGTATCGTTTATGCAGCACAAATTATTATCGTTGTCAGCAGCACGTCTCTCTGTGTAAACAGGGGGATGCGCTGCCGACATGATGGAAATGCATGGGGACGAATGATTGTAGTAACGATTGCTTGTCCCTATACATTACTTATCATAGCTCCTTGTGCAAGAAGCAAACAAACGCGCATATCAACGAACTGTCTCGTTGATCGGCACTCGTTTTTATGGCCCATATTGGCCGGTGTAAAAGGACTCTTAGGAGAGTGTGAAACTTCAGGAACCACATATTCTGCCTGCATGCTATCTATGCAGAGGATCAAGCAGTCATGATGGACTTTAACTACTTATGATCCAAGAGAAGGTGACACAGCAAATAACATAAGAAACGCATACACACTAAGAGAAAGACAGGGTTAGAGCCTGCTAGAAAGATGAATTTCTGGACTTGCTGTGTTCAGTCTTCCACAAATACCTTTCGTTCAGGGGTCTACCCTTAGAGTATTCAGATAGCCACAGGTTAACCGGAACCACATCTACAGAATCAAGGCAGATGTTAAGTGACAAAACCAGGACAACAGGAGACACAGCGAGACAGAAATAGTGAGTTAAGCCAGAACAAGAGTTTAGACTAAAAACACAAGGTACTAAACAACAGAACATAAGGTATTATTTCCAGATGCATTGAAAAATAAGGTGAAGTACCATATGATTACAGGCATCAAGAAAACAAGCAATGAGAAGGGGAAGTCCAGCCACTTGACTGATAAAATTCTCCAGCAACCTATAGCTTTTAGACAGTGTTTGACCTCAGTGGCCCGGAAATCTCCGTCAACAGACATTACACATTTTCACTGGCACTTTGTCACCATAAGATAGCATTACTGAGATGTAATACTAGGTACTACATAGTACAGCTAGCACCAGAAACGGTTCATGGTTTTGTCAGGTTGGTTCATTTGCTCATACTACTAATTGATTGTTTTATTAAAGTTTAATTTATTTTGGTAAGTACATTTTAATATTTTTTTTATCTCCTAGATTTTGTATTTATGAAAAAATTGTGTTTTACAAAATCTAATAATATTAAAAAGAACTGCATTAGAAGTAAAATAAAAAGTAAAAAATTAAAAAAATGTGACTGCAGTATCATAGACTGTTTTAGAATTCCCGATTGGCAATTCGCGTGTAACAGAGCAGGGGCATAGAGGACTATAAGGCCAATTTGGCTGGCATTGCAAAATGGTCCTGTTACTGGCCTTGTAATGGTGGCACTGTGACTGACAGTTTTATGGGGACTCTGTTACACTGACACCGATATGGCTGACAATGTTATTGGGTCCTGACTATGGGTGAAAAATGCATATGTCTGTGGGTGGGTGTGAGTGCCTCAACATAAAAAATCATGGTCTTTACAAGAACATTTTATTAATTTTCTGAAGCAGGGAAGAAACGGTACAGACTTGAAACACAGAATACATAAGTAATAATAATAATAAAAATCTTTATTTATATAGCATCAACATATTTCATAAAGCTTCACATACAAGAAACATTAAAAATAATCAAAACAAATGAGCAGACAATGAGACAAAAGGATAGATATCCCTGCCCCCACAAGTTTATAATCTATTTTTTTTTATCTTTATGATATCTGTCTATTAAAGCGTTATTCCCATCTGAGACATTTATGGTATACCCATGGGATATGCCATAAATATCTGATAGATGTGGGTCCAGTGGCGTAGCTATAGGGGTCGCAACGGGCCCCCGTTGCCATACAGCATGCTTTTTAAATTAATTTTCTGTGCCGTGAAGCCGGCACTTCCTGGTTATGGTCACATGGTACACTTCGTGTACCATGTGACCATGTTGTCATGTGACACGTCTTCCAGCCAGTGCAGTGGAAGAGCCGGTGTGGAGGACTCCAGGTGAGCTGCAGAGTCTGTATTGTAATGCAATGTATTGTGTTGTTGTAATGTATTGTGTTGCCTTGTAATGTAATGTGTTGTATTGTGCGGTTTGCGGTGGAGAAGGGGGGGCCCGTTAAATTACAGCCCCCCCTCCTCTCTCTACCGCAAACTGCACAATACAACACAATACACTACACACCATGGGTCGCGTCCTCCTGGGGGGGTCGTATGAAGACCTCCGGAGAGTCGCGAGTCACTCACCGAGGTCCTGGTTCCATTCAATGCTGGAGCAAGGAGCTGACGTCTCCTTGATCCAGCATTCACTGTGCACTGTGCCCTGAGCGGCTCGACGCAGGCAGGCGGGATGTAGCGACATTATCGCGCCTGTCTTTGCCGAATCACTTATAGCACACACCATAGCAGGTGAAGGATCCTCCACCCAGCGTGGGAACGGGGATAGGTAAGTAATTATTCTCTTTTTCTATTATGCACATATGGGGGCATTATACTGTATGGAGGGCTGATATGGTGGGGGGCATTATACTGCATGGGGGCTGATATGGCAGGGGGGCTGAGAAGATGGGGGGCATTATACTGTATGGGGAGCTGATATAGGGGCATTATACTGTATGGGGGCTGATATGGGGGGCATTATACTTTATGGGGAGCTGATATGGTGGGGCATTATGCTGTATGGGGGGCTGATATGGAGGGGCATTATACTGTATGGGAGCTGATATGGAGAGGCATTATACTGTATGGGGGCTGATATGGGGGCATTATACTGTATGGAGAGCTGTTATGGGGGGCATTATACTGTATGGGGAGCTCATATGAGGGTATTATACTGTATGGGGAGCTGATATGGGGGGCATTATACTGTATGGGGAGCTCCTATGGGGGCATTATACTAAATGGGGAGCTGATATGGGGGGCATATACTGTATGGGGAACTGATATGGGGGCATTATACTGTATGGGAACTGATATGGAGGGACATTATACTGTATGGGGGCTGATATTGGGGGGGCATTATACTGTATGGGGGGATGATATGGGGGGCATTATACTGTATGGGGAGCTGATATGGAGGAGCATTATACTGTATGGGGGGCTGATATGGAGGGCATTATACTGTATGAGGGCTGATATGGGGGCATTATACTGTATGGGGAGCTGATATTGAGGGTCATTATACTGAATGGGGAGCTCATATGGGGGGCATTATACTGTATGGGAAGCTCAGGGGGCCATCATACTGTATGGGGAGATGATATGGGGGCATTTTACTATATGGGGAGCTGATATGGGGGCATTATACCATATGAGGAGCTGATATGGGGGGGCATTATACTGTATGGGGGCTGATATGGGGGGCACTATACTGTATGGGGGCAGCTATGTGGGGCATTATACTGTGGGGGCTGATATGGGGAGCATTATACGGTATGGGGCTGTTATGGGGGGCATTATACTGTATGGGGCAGTTAAGGGGCATTATACAGTGTGGGGGCAGCTATGGGAGCATTATACTGTGTGGGGGCTTTATACTTTGGGGGCTGTTGGGCAAGGCGTCTGGGCATAGGCGCGCGCAGGGGTCTGAGGATGGTGTTGTTGGGGAGGGGAAGGGGGGCCCAAGCTGAATTCTTGCACCCGGGCCCAAGAGCCCTTAGCTACGCCCCTGTGCGGGTCCCATCTCTGGGCCCCACACCTATCTCCAGAAGCAGGGTCACTTGACACCCGGAGGCTGCCAATTGCCAGGCTGAGAAAAACAATGGAAAGGTGGCTGGAAACGGCAGTACAGTGAACCCGAATGTTTCCGTAATTCATGGCCACCTCTCCATTGATTTTCCTCTAGAATGCGTCGGGCGGTGGCTGCCACACCAGGTGACCCCCGTTCTGGAGAAAGGTGCAGGACTCATACCTGGGACCCGCATCTATTAGATATTTATGGCATATCATGTGGATAAGCCATACTTGTCTAAGATGAGAATACCCTTCTAAAGGGAGTCTGTCAATCGATTTTTCACCTCCAAGCTCGAATGCCTTTCCTGTTCTCTCCCCTCTCAAACTCTCTGGCAAGTTGCTGCATCAGATGTTGGTTGATGCCTGCACCATGCAGTTAGGATCCGTTATAATGGTTGGGAGCGGAGGGAGCGGGGAGGCGTTAGGAGAAAAAGTGCAGGACTCTTCCCTCTATGGAGGACTCTTTAAGGCTAATTAGCATACGTCATGTGGAGCCAATAAATTAATTTTTTTAGCATTTGATCGAACCAAGACAACTTATAAAAGGTATGTGGGCAATGATTTTCACAATACCACACCAGTGGTGTAAGCGGCTTGGGAGTGAAAAATCTGGTGACAAACTCCCCTTAAAGGGGTATTCGCAAAATCATAAATGATCACCTATGCACAGGATATGTGATCATTTTATGATCGCTGGTGGCCCCACAGCTGGGACCGCCCTGATGGTAAAAATGGGGGTCCCGAACCCCCAGATGCTCCTCACTGTACTCCTCACAGTGAGGAGGAGCTTAAATGGATAATTGGTTGAGAATGCACCCTCTGATCCATTCACTGTCTACGAGCATGACAGAAACAGGCAAGCGCTATACTCTACTCTTTCTATCATGCCCATAGACATTCAATGAAGCGGCAGTGCACATGCCCGATCGCCACTCCATTTAATGTCCCCCTCACTGCGATCGAGCAGTGAGGATGATCTGGGGGTCCTCACAATCAGTGGGGGTCTCGGAGGTGTACCACCCAGTGATCATAAAATTGTCACGTATCCTGTGGATAGGTGATAATGTATGTTTTTGGAAATACCTTTCTAAACGTTATTTACTAGAACCCTTACTACCCCTTTAATATGGCTCAGAAACACTTGTTATATTTAAAAAGGCTCTGTCACCAGATTCTCAAATCCCTATCTCCTATTGCATGTGATCGGCGCTGCAATGTAGATAACAGTAACGTGTTTTTTTTTTTAAAAAACTTTCATTTTTGGCCAAGTTATGAGCTATTTTATATATATGCAAATGAGCTTTGAAATGGACAATTGGGCGTTTTTTTTTTGGTTATGTCCAACTGGGCGTGTATTGTGTTTTTAACTGGGCGTGTTTACGTGTATGACGCTGACCAATCAGTGACCAGTCAGCGTCATACAGTCCTCTCCATTTATTTACACAGCAGCGATGTGCAGCCACATACACAGAGATTAACGTTAATCAAGTGTCCTGATAATGAATACACATGACGATCCAGCCTGGACGTCATGTGTATTCAGAATCCTGACACTTCTGACTCTTTTCTTTGAGGTTTCGAGCAAGGGAAACGAAATATTGTTTACCTCCGTAATCTCGCGAGATTACGCGTGGCTTGCTGGAATCTCACAGAAAAGATTCAGAAGTGTCAGGATTCTGAATACACATGACGTCCAGGCTGGATTTCATGTGTATTCATTATCAGGACACTTGATTAACGTTAATCTCTGTGTATGTGGCTGCACATCGCTGCTGTGTAAATGAATGGAGAGGAGTGTATGACGCTGACTGGTCAGTGATTGGTCAGCGTCATACACGTAAACACGCCCAGTTAAAAACACAACGAACATAACGAAAAAAAAACGCCCAGTTGTCCATTTCAAAGCTCATTTGCATATATATAAAATAGCTCAAAACTTGGCCAAAAATGAACGTTTAAAAACAAAACAAAACGTTACTGTTATCTACATTGCAGCGCCGATCACATGCAATAGGAGATAGGGATTTGAGAATCGGGTGACAGAGCCTCTTTAACTGTGACTTTTAAGAGATAATAAAAATTAGGGCAAAAGTAGGTCTGGGCGATATAGCCTAAAAATAAAATCTAATATTTTTTCATACTTATAGACAATTCTTGATATTAATCTTGATTTTCTTTTATTTTTGCTAAACAAAATAAAAAAAATACCTAGAGGCCAATTGCATGTACAGATATTCCATAATATATACTGTTTATCATAATTGTCCCTTTTATAAGTGAGGGCGATCACACTTAAAAAGGAAAATTCTATATTGTGGAGTGGCTGTGCATGAAAATTCCCTTATGTAAAGGAATGTGGCCCATTCTGAAATAAAGAAAGTATAGAGATTACCAGAACTGCACTGGTTTAGTATCTGCTTGAACCTTTGGGGTCTCTTTTGGATACATTTTTTATTACAATGTTTGGAAATATTGTCAGATCATGTATTACTGCATGGTGGCAGTTCAAAAGGTTAAAACTACCTGTCAGCTTCCCATTAAATATACAATGAATTGAAAACAATTCTGTCTGCCCTGCAATTTTGCTATTTTAAATATATCCTTACAGCTTCAGAACCAAGCTCATACATATATACAGCACAAGAAAAAAGCTCAGTACATAAATACAACACCAGAACTAAGCACAGTACATATATACATCACTAGAACAAAGCTCAGTACATACATACAGCACCGGAACAAAGCTCAATACATAATTAAAACACCAGAACAAAGCTCAGTACATAAATACCACACCGGAACAAAGCTCAGTACATATATACAGCACCAGAACAAGGCTCAGTACAAAAATACAGCCCTAGAATCAAGCTCAGTACATATGTACAGGACCAGAACCAAGCTCATTGTAATGGCTGTTGTGCCATTCCCCGCTGCTTCCACAGACTCTGCTCCGGTCCCCTCCATTCCCTCATGCTCGTCCCGAGCTCCCCTCACCCAATCTGGACGCTCTGCTAGCTCTTGGCGTCGTCAGGTAACTGCACCTCTTACCTCCCCCCACGGCCGTCATCCACGATGTGCGGCTGCAGCCACTAGAGGGTGCACGCACTGACTCTTCCCTTCTTAAAGGGCCAGTGCATGCCATAATCCTAAGACTTCCTATTTAAGGATCCTCCCCCCTCAGATCCTTGCTTGTTCAACCAAGTTATCCCTGTGAGCTTCCCTGTACCAGTTTCCCTGTTACCTTGCCTTCTGCCTTTGTCTGGATTTCCTGTTGTGACCTCTGCCTGAACTTGTACTATCCTTGCCTGCCGCCTGCCTTGCTATCCATACCCGTTACGACGTATGCTGCTTGTCCTGACTTCTGGCCTATTCATCTGACTGCCTCTAAACCCGCTGTGCCAAGCATTGCCCTGGGTTACAAGCACCATCTCCCAGATGACACCGAGGATCCACAAAAAAAAACCGGTGAGAACCGTTACAGTTTGAACAAGCCATGGATCCCCTTGACACAGCCCTGCCTGACGCGGCTGATATGGCTCAGCAACTTTCAAGACAACGAGTCTGCCAACACCAGCTTTTCCAGCTTCTGCAAAATGTGTCCACTTGTTTGAACGAACTAGCGCTTCCGGCGCCTCCGATACAGCCACCACCACCGCAAGCTCCTATCTATAGTCCAGTTATAATGACAGGGATAGGGAAACAGACAAGTGAACCCTAATCTACCCGCCACTCAGTCCCTGCCTACTTGCAACGACCCGCCCTAGGCGACGGGGTACAACTGGGTGACGGTCCCTACACTCAGTAAGTGCACGACAGACAACCAGACAAGGAAACACAGAACAAAGGGAAATGGGGCAGTTGCCCACGGCAACACCGTGAGCAACAAGAGTAGTAAACGAGCCGAGTCAAACCAGGAGAGTACGAGGTGCCAAACCCCAGAGCAGGAGAGTAGTGAACAAGCCGAGTCAAACCAGGAGTGTATGAGGTACCAAACGCAGGGCAGAAGAGTAGTCAGTAAGCCAGGGTCAATACGAAGCAGGGACAAGTAGTTCAAGAAGCTGCAGCAGGGCCAGGAAACCAACAGAGAAGAATCACAAGCAAGGAGGAACAGGAAAGGCAGGTATAAATAGACAGAGGGCGGGAGCTAGCTCCGTCTGGCCAGGCTGTGATAGGCTCTCCCACTCCTAAGCCTGCCATCCTGAGTGGTGGAAGATGGAGTCAGTCTCACAGACATAGAAGCAGGTGCAGACTGATTACATATGGGCGTGGATACAGAAGCTGTGGCTGGCAGATCCTTAACAGTACCCCCCCTTTTATGAGGGGCCACCGGACCCTTTCTAGATGGACCTGGTTTATTGGGGAAACGAAGGTGGAACCTCCTGACTAATACCCCAGCGTGTACATCCCGGGCGGGTACCCAAGTCCTCTCCTCAGGCCCGTATCCTCTCCAATGGACCAGGTACTGGAGGGAGCCTTGGACCATCTTGCTGTCCACAATCTTGGCCACCTCGAATTCTACCCCCTCAGGGGTGAGAACGGGGACAGGAGGTTTCCTCGAGGGAGCCAAGGACGGGGAGCAGCGTTTAAGGAGGGAGGCATGAAACACGTCGTGTACTCGAAAAGATGGGGGCAACTCCAGTCGGAAGGAGACAGGATCGAGGACTTCAATGACCTTGTACGGCCCTATAAACCGGGGAGCAAACTTCTTGGACGGGACTTTAAGGCGCAAGTTCTTTGACGATAGCCACACTAGATCCCCGACCATACACAAGGGGTTAGCAGAACGTCTTCTATCTGCCTGAGTTTTTTGTATGCTCTGGGACACCTCTAGGTTCTTCTGAACCTGGGCCTAGACTGTGCACAGTTCCCGATGAACGACCTCTACCTGGGGATTGTTGGAACTACCAAGTGAAACAGAAGAGAACCGTGGATTAAACCCAAAATTACAGAAAAAGGGGGAGACCCCTGACGAGTTACTGACCCGGTTATTAAGGGAAAATTCGGCGAGGGGAATGAAGGAGACCCAATCATATTGACAGTCAGAGATAAAACACCTTAAATATTGTTCTAGAGACTGATTAGTCCTCTCGGTTTGGCCATTAGTTTCAGGATGGAAGGCAGAGGAGAAGGACAGATCAATCTCCAACTTTTTACAGAAGGCTCTCCAAAACAAAGAAACAAATTGTACCCCTCTGTCAGAAACAATATTGACAGGGACCCCATGGAGACGCAGGATGTGTTTGACAAACAAGGTAGCTAACGTCTTAGCATTGGGTAGTTTTTTGAGGGGCACAAAGTGGCACATCTTCCTGAAGCGGTCAACTACAACCCACACCACCGACTTGCCTTGAGATGGAGGCAAATCGGTGATAAAATCCATGGAGATATGGGTCCAAGGTCTCTGGGGAATGGGCAAAGAATGTAGTAAGCCCGCTGGTCGGGACCTGGGAGTCTTAGACCTAGCACAAACCTCACAAGCGGCGATGTAGGCCTTAACATCTTTAGGCAACCCAGGCCACCAATAGTTTCTGGCAATGAGATGCTTGGTACCCAGGATGCCTGGATGACCTGATAGTGCGGAGTAATGATTTTCCCTAAGTATCCTTAGCCGGAATTGCAGGGGAACAAACAGCTTGTTCTCAGGAAGGTTCCCGGGAGCTGAACCTTGATTAGCAGCAATTTCAGAGACTAAATCAGAATCAATAGAGGAAATGATTATACCTGGAGGCAAAATACAAGCAGGATCTCCCTCCGAAGGAGGGCTGGCCATGAAGCTACGCGACAGTGCATCAGCCTTAATATTTTTAGACCCAGCCCTATAGGTAACCAAAAAATTGAATCTGGTAAAAAATAGCGCCCATCGAGCTTGTCTCGGGTTTAGCCTCCGGGCCGATTCTAGGAAAACCAGATTCTTGTGGTCGGTAAGGACCGTTACCTGGTGCCTAGCCCCCTCCAGGAAGTGGCGCCACTCTTCAAATGCCCATTTAATGGTTAAGAGTTTGCGGTTGCCAATATCATAGTTACTCTCAGTGGGCGAAAACTTCCTGGAGAAGTAGGCACAGGGACGGAGATGGGTGAGGGACCTGGTACCCTGAGACAAGACAGCCCCCACTCCCACCTCGGACGCGTCAACCTCCACGATAAATGGCTCCATTTGGTTGGGTTGAACCAACACCGGGGCCGAGATAAAGCACTTCTTAAGGGCCTCAAAAGCCTGGACAGCCTCAGGAGGCCAGTGGAGGAGTTCAGCACCCTTGCGAGTGAGGTCCGTAAGAGGCTTAGCGATGACCGAGAAGTTAGCAATAAATCTCCTGTAATAATTAGCGAACCCCAAGAAGCACTGTAACGCCTTCAGGGAGGCAGGTTGGACCCATTCCGCCACAGCCTGGACCTTGGCGGGGTCCATGCAGAATTCATGAGGAGTGAGGATTTGACCCAAAAATGGTATCTCCTGCACCCCAAACACACATTTTTCGGTCTTCGCAAACAGTTTGTTTTCCCGAAGGACCTGGAGCACCTTCCTGACATGCTCAATGTGGGAGGACCAGTCCTTGGAAAACACAAGTATGTCATCAAGGTACACTACAAGAAATACCCCCAGGTAGTCTCTTAAAATCTCATTTATGAAATTCTGGAAGACCGCAGGAGCATTACACAACCCAAAGGGCATGACGAGGTATTCAAAATGACCTTCGGGCATGTTAAACGCAGTCTTCCACTCATCCCCCTCTTTGATGCGGATAAGGTTATACGCCCCCCATAGATCAAACTTAGAGAACCATTGGGCCCCCATAACCTGATTAAAGAGATCAGGAATCAAAGGAAGGGGATACTGGATCCTTACAGTGACCTTATTCAAGTTACGGTAGTCAATGCATGGCCTAAGTCCACCATCCTTCTTCCCTACGAAGAAGAAGCCATCGCCTACCGGAGAAGTAGAGGGGCGAATGTAACCCTTGGCCAGGCATTCCTGGATATACTCTCTCATGGCTTCTCGTTCGGGACAAGAGAGATTAAATATCCTACTCTTAGGGAGCTTAGCTCCTGGTACAAAATCGATAGCGCAATCGTATTCTCTATGAGGAGGTAACACTTCGGAGGCCTCCTTAGAGAAAACATCAGTGAAGTCCTGAACAAAGTCAGGTAGCGTGTTCACCTCCTCAGGGGGAGAAATAGAATTAACTGAAATACATGACGTCAAGCATTCATTACCCCATTTGGTAAGATCCCCAGTATTCCAGTCAAACGTGGGATTATGCAACTGCAACCAGGGAAGGCCTTAAACCAAATCGGACGATAATCCCTGCATCAACAGTACAGAGCACTGCTCCAAATGCATGGAGCCAACAAGGAGTTCAAAAACAGGGGTATGCTGTGTAAAATAACCATTAGCAAGAGTCGATACCCACTACAGGGACAGGTTTAGGCAAATCAATCAAAGGCATAGCTAGAGACATAGCAAATTCCACAGACATGATATTAGCAGATGACCCTGAATCCACGAAGGCACTGCCGGTAGCAGACCTACCACCAAAAGAGACCTGAAAGGGAAGCAAGATTTTATTACGTTTCATATTTACGGGAAATACCTTTGCGCCCAAGTGACCTCCCCGATGATCACTTAGGCGCGGAAGTTTTCCGACTGCTTATTCTTACGCCTAGGACAGGTGTTCACCTGATGCTTGTCATCCCCACAATAGAAGCAGAGACCATTCTTCCTGCGGAACTCTCTACGTTGTTGGGGGGACATGGAGGCCCCGAGTTGCATAGGTACCTCCGAGTCTTCCGTGGAAGAACGAAGCAACGGAACCTCGGGAGGCATCATGGGGGAGTCAGAGGAGAAAACACATAAACGTTCACGTTGTCGTTCCCTGAGACGTCGGTTAAGTCGTACCGCTAAAGTCATAACCTGGTCTAGGGAGTCAGAAGAGGGATAGCTAACTACCAGGTCTTTCAGGGCGTTCGACAGACCCAACCTAAACTGGCACCTTAAGGCAGGGTCATTCCATCAAGAAGCTACGCACCACTTCCTAAATTTAGAGCAATACTCCTCAACAGGTCTCTTACCCTGATGTAAGGTCACCAGCTGACTCTCGGCAAAGGCAGTCCTGTCAGTTTCGTCATAAATGAGTCCGAGAGCAAAAAGAAAAGATCAACGGAGGAAAGTTCAGGGGCGTCAGGAGCCAAGGAAAAGGCCCATTCTTGGGGCCCTTCCTGGAGCCGGGACATAATTATACCCACCCGCTGGCTCTCAGAACCTGAGGAGTGGGGCTTTAAACGAAAATAGAGCCTACAACTCTCCCGAAAGGAGAGAAAAGTGTTCCGGTCCCCTGAGAACCGGTCAGGCAACTTGAGGTGGGGTTCAAGATGTGAGGTGAGGGGCACTACCATGGTAGCATCAGGCTGGTTGACCCTCTGAGCCAGGGCCTTGACCTGTAGGGAGAGACCCTGCATTTGCTGACCCAGGGTCTCAAGGGGGTCCATAGTGGTGTGAGGGACCAGGGTAGAGTAGGTATATGGGCTTGTGATTATGTAATGACAGAGATAGGGAAACAGACAAGTGAGCCCTAATCTACCCGCCACTCAGTCCCTGCCTACTTGCAACGACCCGCCCTTGGCGACGGGGTAAAACTGGGCGACGGTCCCTACACTCAGTAAGTGCACGACAGACAACCAGACAAGGAAACACAGAACAAAGGGAAATGGGGCAGTTGCCCACGGCAACACCGTGAGCAACAAGAGTAGTAAACGAGCCGAGTCAAACCAGGAGAGTACGAGGTGCCAAACGCAGAGCAGGAGAGTAGTGAACAAGCCGAGTCAAACCAGGAGTGTACGAGGTACCAAAAGCAGAGCAGAAGAGTAGTCAGTAAGCCAGGGTCAATACGAAGCAGGGACAAGTAGTTCAAGAAGCTGCAGCAGGGCCAGGAAACCAACAGAGAAGAATCACAAGCAAGGAGGAACAGGAAAGGCAGGTATAAATAGACAGAGGGCGGGAGCTAGCTTCGTCTGGCCAGGCTGTGATAGGCTCTCCCACTCCTAAGCCTGCCATCCTGAGTGGTGGAAGATGGAGTCAGTCTCACAGACATAGAAGCAGGTGCAGACTGATTACCTATGGGCGTGGATACAGAAGCTGTGCCTGGCAGATCCTTAACACCAGGACTACATTTACCTATGTCTGCCCGCTATGAGGGTAACCCCAAGACCTGCAGGGGATTTGTTATTCAATGCACCATCCATTTTGAGGTCATGGCACATCATTTTTCCTCAGACAGGGCAAAGGTGGCCTACATCCTCTCCCTGCTTTCTGGCGAAGCGCTGGCTTGGGCATCGCCCTTGTGGGAGAGAAACGACCCCATAATGTATGATATTCAGAACTTTCTCTCCACATTTAAAAAGGTGTTTAAAGAACCGGGTCGAGCGTCTTCAGCAGCTTCCTCTCTTCCGAAGGAACCTCCACTGTAGGCCAATTCAAGTTCGCACCCTGGTTACAGAACTCCAGTGGAATAACGAGGCTTTGGTATCTACCTTCTGGGAGGGTCTGGCGGGCCAAATCAAGGATGAACTTGCTGGCCGAGACCTTCCACCATCCTTGGATGACTTGCTCACTCTTGCCATTTGGATTGATATACGTTTCCGCGAGAGACAACAAGAATCTGCTCGGGGCAATCGGACATCACGGTTGGCACCAACCTTCCAAAGGCCTCTTCTTGCCTCACCTTCCTCTCGGTTGGATGAACTCATGCAGGTGGAGAGAACAAGACTCATGCCTGATGAGCGCCAGAATACACGCAAGTTGAATTTATGTTTATATTGTGGTGGAAAAACGCACTTCCTCAAGGACTGTCCAGTGAGGCCGGAAAACTCCAACACCTAGGGCAAGTAGGAGAGGCTACCTTAGGTGGAGTACCACCCTCTCAAAAGATGACCATACCGGAAAAACTGTCCTTTGCAGGAACCACTTTCTGCGTTCAAGCCTTTCTAGATTCCGGATCCGCTGGGAATTTCCTGTGCCAGTCCCTAGTAAATCGCGACCAAATCCCAGTTTAAAAACTAACCAAACCTTTGTCTTTTGCTTCCTTGCATGAGAGGCTTCTACAAGAGATTATCTATCTTGTCACCGAGCCCATTTTCATGTTAACAGGGGCGCTACACCAGGAACGTATCTCCTTCTACGTTTTAAAGAACTCTCTGAACCCTTTGCTACTGGGTCTACCGTGGTTGCAGAAGCACTCTCCGGTTATTGACTGGACTGGAGGTCAAATTACCTGCTGGAGTGAATTCTGTCACCAACATTGTCTACAACCTATTCGCCCATCCATGCCTCAGCCTATAGAACTTAACTCAGCAGGACTTCCTACTCCATATAAAAACTACTCTGATGTTTTCTGTAAACAACAAGCTGAATTGCTGCCACCTGACAGGCCATACGACTGTGCCATAGACCTGGTTGCCAATGCCACGCCTCCCAGAGGTTAAGTCTACCCTCTGTCTTTGCCCGAGACGGAGGCCTTGTCTCAGTATATCCTAGTGAATCTGGAGAGAGGATTCATCTGTAAGTCCCCCTCTCCTGCTGGCGCAAAAATATGGCTCCCTGCATCCTTGCATTGATTACTGTGGGTTGAATATTATCACGTTAAAAAAAAAGTTGTCACGAAGCGTCTGTGGACCCACTGGGCCGTACCGCCTTGGCAGTAAGGCAGCTGGCCAACAGGGAGCAGGTGATTGTCTATAGTTCTATAGGTACCTGTGGCAGCTCAGACAGCAGCAGGGCAGGCTTGGCTGGGACTAAGGTAGCAGGCGGACGTCAGGCGAGGTGAAGCAGGTCAGATGTGGATGTAGCACAGCACGACTTTGGCACAGCTCTGTGCTAGACCAGGAAGGTATGGATTGCTGGGAACAGGAACTGGAAACAAGTATAGGTACTGGGACAGGGACTAGAACAGGGACTGGAACAGGAAACACACTAGGAGGCCATCACATAGACAAACTATAGGGAACACAACAATGCTCAGGCATAGAACTAGGGGACTTGACCCCTCTTATAGTCCAGGGTACTCACGGGTCAAAGTTCGTCCATAAGGTCCGGCGCGCATGCTGCTCGTTTAGGAGCGGCACGAGCGTGCACGCGCAACCTACGGGATCCAGCAGAGGTGAGTGGACGCAAGCGCTGGCGTCTCCTGAGGCGGAGGCTGGGGCCAGCGCTTGCTGACTCGTGGCTGCGGCTGTCAGGGGGAGGTTGGAGCTGACAGCCCGCAGCCATGGACATTACAGTATACCCCCTCTTACGCCCCCCTCTTCTTGGGACCAGAGCGAGAGAGAAACTTCTTCAGGAGTAGGGGCATTGAGCTTCTCCTCTGGCTCCCAGGACCTCTCTTCAGGACCAAACCCCCTCCAATCCACCAAATAAAAAGTCTTTCCTCTCACTCTCTTGGTGTCCAAGATCTCCTTGACCTCAAAGATGTCCACTGGAGGCAACCGCAGGGCTGGGAGTCTTGGAATAGCAGTTCAGGATCACAGGTTTCAGGAGGGAGACATGGAAGGAGTTGGGGATCCTGAGGTTAGGAGGCAGCCGAAGCTTGTAGGCGACAGGATTGATCTGCTGCAGAACCTCGAATGGTCCGAGGAACGTGGGGGCAAATTTACATGACGGCACCCTCAGTCGGATATTCCTGGATGACAGCCAGACCTTAAAGCCAGGAAGAAACCGAGGAGGCTCTCTTCTCCTTGTGTCAGCCTTCTGTTTCATGCGGTCCACTGCCATTAGGATGGAGGATCGAGTCTGCTGCCAGATCTTCAAAAAGTCTCTAAACGTGGAGTCAGCTGCAGGTACCTCAGAAGTATCAGGCACCAAAAGAGGAATTCGTGGGTGCTGGCCGTAGACTATGCAGAACGGTGTATTCCTAGTAGACTGCACCCAGTCATCATGCTGCTTGGAGATGAAGTGGTGTAGGTAGTTCTCCAAAATCTGGTTGATCCTCTCGACCTGACCATTAGACTGAGGATGGTAGGCAGAAGAAAAGTCCAACTTCACGCCAAGAAGTCCGCAGAGGGCTCTCCAGAACCTCGAGGTGAACTGAACCCCCCGATCAGACACAATATGATGCCACAAGCCGTGCAGGCGGAAGATGTGTTGGATAAATAACTTTGCCAAATGAGGAGCAGAAGGAAGACCGGTCAGAGGAACAAAGTGAACCATCTTCGAAAATCGGTCCACCACCACCCAGACAGCACTGCATCCAGCAGAGAGAGGCAGGCCCGTGATAAAGTCCATTGCTATATGCTGCCAGGGAGCATTGGGCACAGGCAATGGCTGGAGCAGACCAGCAGGTCTGGAGTGGGTGGCCTTGTTGGCTGCACATACAGCACAGGAAGAAACGAAGTCCACAATATCCTTGGGCATAGTGGGCCACCAGAAATGACGAGCAATCAAATCCCAGGTCTTACGTAACCCCGCGTGACCTGCCAGTCTAGAGGAGTGACCCCAGCGGAGGATTCTTCCACGATCAGCCAGGCGCACAAAAGTCCTCCCTGGAGGAATGTCCCCAATTTGCAGGGGATTGACCGAGACAATGCAAGATGGATCGATAATGTTCTGTGGACACTCAATGGTGTCTTCTGTCTCGAAAGACCTGGACAAGGCATCGGACCTCACATTCTTGTCGGCCGGGCGATAATGAAGCTCAAACTGGAACCTTGCAAAGAACAGTGACCACCTGGCCTGACGAGGGTTCAGCCGTTGAGCCGTCTGGAGGTAGGTCAGATTCTTGTGGTCCGTAAAAATCAAGATCGGATGAGCTGCACCCTCTAGTAGATGTCTCCACTCCTCCAGAGCCAATTTGATGGCCAATAACTCCCGATCCCCAATCGAGTAGTTGCGTTCTGCGGAAGAGAAGAGCTTGGAAAAGTATCCACATACCCTTGACTTGCCCTTGGGACTTCTCTGGAACAGGAGTGCACCAGCACCGACAGAGGATGCGCCCTCCTCTAACGAGAACTGCAGAGAGACATCCGGATGATTGAGGATAGAGGCTGACGTGAAGGCACTCTTCAGGCTATTAAATACGGACTCTGCCTCGGGAGTCCACACCTTGGCGTTCATACCCTTCTTAGTACGGTTAGAGATGGGAGAAGTCAGTGAGGAGATGTTCGGAATAAACTGTCTGTAAAAATTAGCAAATCCCAAAAAGGTCTGCGTGGCCACTCCAGGACAGAATTTACCTTCTCAGGGTCCATCTTGAGACCACGATTTGAGACGATGCAGCCCAGGAAGGGTAGAGCATCCTTGTCAAATACGCACTTCTCCAACTTGGTCTACAGACGATTGTCCCTTAACCGTAGCAGAACCTGATGGACATGTCTCTGGTGCGCCATAGGATCTGGGGAGAAAATCAAGATGTCATCAAGGTAGACTCCTACACAAACATAAAGGAGGTCACGGAAAATGTCATTCACAAACTCCTGGAAGACCACGGGGGCATTACACAGGCCGAAGGGCATTACAAGATACTCATAGTGTCCATCACCTGTGTTAAATGCAGTCTTCCATTCATCACCCTGGCGAATCTGGACTAGGTTGTAAGCCCCACGCAGGTCTAATTTAGAAAAAAGATTTGCACCATGTATACGATCAAACAGTTCGGAAATCAGTGGCAACGGATACTTATTCTTCACCGTGATCTGGTTGAGACCACGGTAGTCGATGCAAGGACAAAGAGAGCCATCCTTCTTTTTGACGAAGAACCCGGCTCCTGCCGGGGAGGAAGACTTTCGTATGAAGCCCCTTTCTAAGTTCTCTTTCACAAAGGAGGACATGGACAGAGTCTCTGGCAAGGAGAGAGGATACACCCTACCACAGGGAAGGGATGCACCAGGGATCAGTTCAATTGGGCAGTCATACGCCTTATGTGGGGGCAATGTCTCCACCTACATCATGCTGAAGACGTCCAAAAAGGCAGCATAATCCGCACCAGGCATCGACCTTGACACTCAGGGCCACACTGGAGAACCTCCCCAGAATTCCAGTCCAGAACTGGAGCATGCAGTTGGAGCCAAGGCAGGCCCAACAACACAGGGTTAACAGCTTTGGGCAGGACAAAGAACGACAGAAGTTCGTAGTGATGGGCTCCCACTTGGAGCCTCAGCGGCTTGGTCACAGCTATAACTGGGTCTGGCAGAGTTAGTCCATTTACTGAAGCAACTGTCAACGGGCTCTCCAGAGGGGTGGTACGCAATTGCAGAAGGTTCACCAGATCTCTGCGGATGAAATTAGCAGCGGATCCGGAGTCCAGATACGCAGAGACCTGATGCGTCTTCTCGCCAGCCACTATGGTCACAGGTATGGACAAGTTAGACGGAAGTCCATCTTTACCCAAGGTCGTCACTCCAAGCATCCCTAGGTTCTGGGATCTTTGGGGGCACAGGCACACAAGATGACCATCGAGACCGCAATAAAGACAGAGTCCAGATGTGCGTCTGCATTGTCTCTCTTGAGTAGCTAACTTACACTAGTCCGTTATTACCGACTTCTTATGAGAATCGACATCGGGGGACAGTAGGGGTTGCTGCAAAGTAGGAACCAGACTAGGAAGGTTTCCCTCCCATTGAACCTCTTGGAGGCGTTCACGGATCCGTATATCAATCCGGGCAGACAGAAGGATGAGGTCATCCAGGGTAGACGGCAGATCCCGGGCGGCAAGTTCGTCTTTAATTCTAGAAGATAGTCCATGCCAGAATGCGGCCACCAGTGCCTCATTGTTCCACAACAGCTCTCCCGCCAGAGTGCGGAAGGGGATGGCGTACTCATTCACGGAGGTGTCTCCTTGGTGCAGGTTAATCAAAGCTTCCTCTGCAGATGAGACCTGTCCAGGCTCCTCAAACACCATGCGAAAAGTCCGGAGGAAGGCAGGGAAGTCATGGGTCTTTGGTTCTTGTCTCTCCCAGATAGGGTTCGCCCATGCAAAAGCCTTGTCGATGAGGAGAGAAATGATGAAAGCGACCATGGCACCATCAGACAAAAAAGTCCGAGCATACAGGCTGAAATGGATCTGGCATTGTTTAAGAAAACCACGAGAGATACTTGCTTCTCCATCAAAGCGGTCAGGAAGTGGCAAAGAAACACGTGGGTCAATACTGCCAAGAGGTGTAGACTGAGGATTCACATTGTCAGGTGGTGTAGTAGGAGGAACAGCAGCTTGTGGCTCCTGCCGACGTGCAAGAATGTTCAACGCCTGGAGGAGTTGGTTCTGTCGCGACCGGAGGTCCAGCATATCTGCTCGCATCTCCTGTGACGTCGTCATAGTCTTGGATCGACCAGCGGGGTCCATGGCCTGAACGTACTGTTGGTGCAGGTTAATCAAAGCTTCCTCTGCAGATGAGACCTGTCCAGGCTCCTCAAACACCATGCGAAAAGTCCGGAGGAAGGCAGGGAAGTCATGGGTCTTTGGTTCTTGTCTCTCCCAGATAGGGTTCGCCCATGCAAAAGCCTTGTCGATGAGGAGAGAAATGATGAAAGCGACCCTGGCACCATCAGACAAAAAAGTCCGAGCATACAGGCTGAAATGGATCTGGCATTGTTTAAGAAAACCACGAGAGATACTTGCTTCTCCATCAAAGCGGTCAGGAAGTGGCAAAGAAACACGTGGGTCAATACTGCCAAGAGGTGTAGACTGAGGATTCACATTGTCAGGTGGTGTAGTAGGAGGAACAGCAGCTTGTGGCTCCTGCCGACGTGCAAGAATGTTCAACGCCTGGAGGAGTTGGTTCTGTCGCGACCGGAGGTCCAGCATATCTGCTCGCATCTCCTGTGACGTCGTCATAGTCTTGGATCGACCAGCGGGGTCCATGGCCTGAACGTACTGTTACGAAGGGTCTGTGGACCGACTGGGCCGTACCGCCTTGGCAGTAAGGCAGCTGGCCAACAGGGAGCAGGTGATTGTCTATAGTTCTATAGGTACCTGTGGCAGCTTAGACAGCAGCAGGGCAGGCTCGGCTGGGACTAAGGTAGCAGGCGGACGTTAGGCGAGGTGAAGCAGGTCAGATGTGGATGTAGCGCAGCACGACTTTGGCACAGCTCTGTGCTAGACTAGGAAGGTATGGATTGCTGGGAACAAGAACTGGAAACAAGTATAGGTACAGGGACAGGGACTGGAACAGGAAACACAGTAGGAGGTCATCACATAGACAAACTATAGGGAACACAACAACGCTCAGGCATAGAACTAGGGGACTGGACCCCTCTTATAGTCCAAGGTACTCACGGGCCAAAGTTCGTCCATGAGGTCCGGTGCGCGCTCTGCCCCTTTAAGAGCGGTCACGAGCGTGCGCACGCACCCTACGGGATCCGGCAGAGGTGAGTGGACGCGAGCGCTGGTGTCTCCTGAGGAGGAGGCTGGGGCCAGCACTTGCCGATTCGTGGCTGCGGCTGTCAGGGGGAGGTTGGAGCTGACAGCCCGCAGCCACGGACATTACACAAGTACCCATTACCGTTGATCTCTGAACTCTTTGACCGCTTACAGGAGGCGAGAATTTTCACCAAACTAGACCTTCGTGGAGCTTATAACCTGATACGTTTCCGCGAAGGAGACGAATGGAAAACCGCGTTCAACACTCGTGATGGGTATTTTGAATACCTCGTCATGCCCTTTGGACTCAGTAATGCTTGTGCGGTTTTCCAGGCATTTGTTAATGACATTTTTCGAGATCTATTGTACAGCTGTGTGGTGGTATACCTAGATGACATTTTAATATTTTCTTCCAATATTCAGACTCATCGTGTGCATGTGCACCAAGTGTTACAGCATCTGAACTCCCTGTTTGCTGAACTGGAAAAATGCTTCTTCGAGAAAACCAGCCTGCCTTTCCTAGGGTATGTAATTTCCAACCAGGGGCTTCAAATACATCCAGCCAAGCTGTCCTCAATTCTCAACTGGCCTCGTCCGCAAGGACTCAAAGCTGTCCAATGCCTGCTGGGATTTGCAAATTATTACCTCCAGTTTATTCCTCACTTCTCCTCTATGACAGCTTCTATGTCTGCACTGACCAAAAAGGGGGTTAATGCCAAAAACTGGACCACGGAGGCCAAAGCCGCATTCCAAGCTCTTAAAATTGCCTTCTCTTCGGTTTCAGTCCTACATAGACCGAATCCAACCAAACCCTTTGTTCTGGAGGTCGATGCTACATCTGTTGCTGAGTCTGAGTTATTCTTTCACAAAAGAGTAGAGGGAGACTTGTGGCCTGTGGCTTTTTCTCCAAATCATTTACACCTGCAGAGAAAAATTACGATATTGGAGATAAAGAACTTCTGGCTATTAAATTTGCCCTGGAGGAGACATTTTCTAGAGGGTGCGCGGCATAGTATCATCATCTACACAGATAATAAAAACCTCCTTTACCTGCAATCTGCTCAACGCCTGAATCCTCGCCAAGCACGGTGGGCATTATTTTTCTCCAGATTTGATTTCCATCTTCACTACAGACACTCTGGAAAGAATACCAAGGCTGACGCCTCATCTCGCTCTTTTGACTCCACAGATCAAGAGCCCAGTCCCCAGTTCATTATAGATCCAAAATGCATTATGATCGCTGCCCTAGCTGAAGTGGTACACATTCCCCGAGGGAAGACCTACATACCCCCTAAACAAAGGGATTGTGTTCTTCGCTCTGGGTTATGCCTCCAGGGTTTCTGGGCACCCTGGCATCAAAAAGACTTTCAATTTGATTAGCCGTCAGTACTGGTGGCCTTCCATGTTCCAAGATATTAAAGATTTTGTTTCAGCCTGCTTCACCTGCTCTCAGAATAAAGTCTCCCATTTAAGACCTGCCGGCCTTTTGCCTCCTCTACCCGTGCCTGACTCTCCCTGGTCATACATTGCCATGAACTTCATTACTGATCTGCCAAGTTCTGCTGGGTGTACCGTAAACTTGGTAGTCGTGGATTGCTTTTCCAAAATGGCGCATTTTGTATCCCTTTCAGGCCTTCCGTCATCTTCCGGATAGGCAACGCTGTTTATCAAGCACATCTTTTGCCTTCATGGTCTTCCTAAACGTATTGTTTCTGACAGTGGAGTACAGTTCACATACAAGTTCTGGAGAGCCTTGTGCAAATTGCTGGAGGTCAAACTTGACTTCTCTTCCGCTCACCACCCTCAATCCAATGGTCAAGTAGAGCGGATAAATCAAATACTTTAAAGTTTCCTCAGGAATTTTGTGTCTCCACGACAAGACGACTGGGCAAATCTAGTTCCATGGGCCGAATTTGCCTACAACAACCATACGGGGAATCTACCCGCTCTTCTTCTTTCTTCTTGGTGTATAGCCAGCACCCAGGAATACCTCTACCTGTTTCTGTACCTTCTGAGGTTCCAGCTGCTAACATGGTCCACCGTGACTTTGTACATATATGGCAGGAGGCCAAGGACTTCATCCACAAAGCTGTAGCCAGGTTCAAGAGAAACGCAGATAAAAAACGCAGGATACCGCCGCAGCTCTTTCCTGGGGATAAAGTCTGTCTGTCCACCCGGTACATACGACTGAAGACCCCTTGTTACAAACTGGCTCCTTGTTTTCTGGGTCCTTATGAGATAACAGAACAGATTAATTCAGTAACTTTTAAACTTCCCCTTCCTCAGTTTCTGAAAATCTCTAATTCTTTCTACATTTCTCTGCTGAAACCTACAATTTTCAACCGATTTTCACAAAAAGTTCCTGTCCATCCTGCTCCTGCGACTGATGCCAAGTTTGAAATTAAAGAGATCCTTGATGTCAAAAGAACACAGGGGAGATTGTGGTACCTGGTGGACTGGAAGGATTATGGTCCTGAGGAGAGATCATGGGAGCCCGTGGAGAATGTCAACGCCCCAGCTCTCATCAAGGACTTTGATCGGAGGTTCCCAAGCATGCCAAAAAAGAGGGGGCGTAAAGGGGGGGGTACTGTAATGGCTGCCGCGCCATTCCCCGCTGCTTCCACGTACTTAGCTCCGGTTCCTGTACCCTCAATTCCCTCATGCTCGTCCCGAGCTCTACTCACCCGATCCGGACGCTCTGCTGGCTCTGGGCGTCGTCAGGTAACTGCATCTCTCACCTCCCTCCACAGCTGTCATCCACGATGTGCGGCTGCAGCCACTAGAGGGCACACGCGCTGACTCTTCCCTTCTTCTCTTCTGAGGGTAGGCAATAAATTTTTGGGAAATGGACAACCCCTTTAAGTGTGAAAAAAAAGAGGCAGGCAATTGCTTTAGGCGATATGACAATGATTCATCTTGTGTTTGGATTCATCTCATCACTTCTTTTTTCTCAAATCTGAATATATATATATATATATATATATATATATATATATATATATATATATATATATATATATATATATATATATATATATATATATATATATAAAAAGTGCTCTAGACTTCTGTGTCAATATGATTTCATTAAACATCAAAGTTAGAGTTATATAGAGATCGTCAAATTACACATTGCAATAAATAAGTTTGCAGTTCCTTTTATCACAAGTCTGATATCTTTTGATCTTTTCATGAACAGAAACTTTGTGTGTTCTAATTAACATAATTTGAAAAGAGTTCATTCACCTCTGCTGTTTTTCTTGATAATTATTCAGTTAAACAGATATTTTAAGTGTAGACACAACCAAATGATTGACTGGTACACAAACATTAAGAGAGAAATTAGCTTTTATTGACTGTCCTTTCAGTCTACCATTGGTTTACACTGGCGTTTTTTTTATGTTTTTGTTAAAAAGACTAAAAGAGGTTTTCCTATTATTAAATAGTTCAGTTCTTTGTTAGATCTTGCAATAAAGAACAATTGTTCAATTAGACTCATTTAAGTGCTGGAGTCCCAGGCAGAGCGCTAGCGGATGCCCTGTTCGGGGACTCCAGCGATAGGCAATTTGACAGACCCTTGTGGTCATGCTCTTGATAACACGCCGGCACCAATTCACCAGGTTTGAACTGCTTTATTCAGTACGGAATTATTAGTAAGTGACTTATTTTCACATAAAAATATGAATCCAAAGAAATTTTTGGTACCCGGATAACCCTTTTAATATGTCCAGTTATATAATGTTAAATCATAAGACAACCCCTTAAAAACTTCTGCTAAAGCTGCCGTTTCTATCATGATCTTTTACATGATCTTTCATAATCCCTTTTTCTTCTCTTTTCACATTGAGGTCAAATGGAGATGGACTGAAAAAGTTATTAGTTTTTTAATCAATTTAGATCAGTTGCAGAAAAAATATGTTGCCTTGTAGGCATGAAGGTGGCTAATGGGTTGAATCATATGATCGGTGGAGATCCCAATGGTCAGATCCCTACTGTTCAGTAATAAAACATGTCATAAAAAAATTTCTTAAGTTAAAGCTCCATGCCATACAAGTACATCATGGCGATCAGGGGCGTAGCTAAAGGCTCATGGGCCCCAATGCAAAGGTTCTTCTTGGGCCCCCCCAAAATTCTCATGGCCGACGGCCCGCAGCTTTAAGCTGCATCGCTGGGTCTTCTAAGTGACCCAACGATGCAGAACTAGCAGCCAGGGGCGTGACTAAGGTCTTGAAACGTCAGATGAAATAGCCCCAATACATATACCCCCCCAAAAAAGAAAGTGTGTGCGTGTATGTATATGTGTATATAGGAGACAGCATATCTATGGCACTACGACCCTATAGCTATGGATAGGATTAGATACAGTGGCTCAGTAGACAGTATCACACATGATAGGATTAGATACCGTGGCTCAGTAGACAATATCACACATGATAGGATTAGATATAAGGCCCAGCAGACAGTAT
Organism: Rhinoderma darwinii; assembly: GCF_050947455.1. Lineage (NCBI taxonomy): Eukaryota > Metazoa > Chordata > Amphibia > Anura > Rhinodermatidae > Rhinoderma > Rhinoderma darwinii. The sequence goes on along the minus strand of NC_134689.1, from coordinate 177,190,317 downwards.
CACACATGATGGGATTAGATACAGTAGCTGAACAGAAGAGTATTACACATGATTGGATTAGATACAGTGGCTGAGCAGAAGAGTATCACACATGATAGGACTAGATAAGTGGCTCAGCAGACAGTATCACACATGATAGGATTAGATATAAGGCCCAGCTCGCTGACATTGCGGATCCAGCCCTGGACCCAGGAAAGATAAGAATAATAATTGTTTTGCTTTTTTATGTGTTACTAATTATTTTTGTGTGTTTGTGTTTTTTTACAAGTTTGGCTGTTGGACTACTTCGGATTCGAGGACTACTTCGATGACGGCATTTTTTTATTCTCAATAAAATGGATAACGAGGTTTGTGTGGGATTTTAATTTAAAAAAAATATTTTTCCTATATCTTTGTATTTTTCGAAACTTTATTACTACCGCCTGATTGACAACGCCCATTACTATGACGGGGCTTAGAGTTAGTCGGTGTAGAGGCTAACATTAACCCTCATTATTACGCCGGTACCCAGCGCCACCAGGGTACCAGGAAGAGCCGGCTACAATCCAGTACCCGACCATCAGCAGTGATGGTTGGGTACTGGCGCGGCCGCAGACTGGTATTATTAGGCTGGGAAAGGCCAAAAACAGTGTCCCTTACCCCCCTGGTATTGCTAGCCTGCTGCTGCTTCTGCTGCTATGTTGTATCTGGCTGGTTATAAAAATGGGGGAGCCCCGCATCGTTCTTTCCAATTATTTATTTATTTATTTCTTTTTTAAAAATGATGTGGGGGTCCCCCCATTTTTCATAATCAGCCAGACACAACACAGCAGCAGCAGCCTAGCATTACCAGGGGGAGAAGGGCGACTGTTTTCGCCTTTCCCAGCCTAATAATACCAGCCTGCGGCTGCCCCAGTGCCCGGACATCACTACAGATGTCACGTAGGGTTGGCAATATGGCAGCTGGCCAACAGGGCACAGGTCAGAGTCTATAGTTCATATTGGCAGCTCGGACAGTAGCAAGGCAGGCTTGTCAGGTAGACGTCAGGCGTGGAGAAGCAGGACAGGCGTGGTATACAGCACAGCACGTCTACAGCTCAGCTCAGCACGGCACTAGAACAGGATACAGGTTACAGGACACAGGAACAGGGAACACTGGGAGTAGGAAACACTAGGGGACCATTTGCAAGACAGACTTGGAATACGACAACAATGCTTAGGCGTGGGAGGATGGGGCTGGGACCTTCTTATAGCCAAGGGTGATCAAAAGCAATTAACTCAATCTCTGGCTTCTTAAGTCTGGACTGAGCTTGTGAGCGCACCCTGGTGGTCACTGTGGAGCAGGACGGCCTTATGTGCAGACATCTCTTGAGAGCAGGGCGTCGACTGGATGGAAGGAGTTCGTGGTCAGCAACCACGGATGTTACAACAGATGCTCGGGTACTGGATCGCACCCGGTTCTTCCCAGTAGCCCTGGTGGCAGTGGGTACCAGGGTAATAATCGGGGTTAGTGTTAGCCTCTGCACCGGCTATCACTAAGCCCAGCCTTAGCTATTAATAAGGCAGTAGTAATGAAGTTTAAAATAAATACAAAGACATATAAAAAACAGGTTTATTGAAATAAAAAAAAACACACAACCCTCGTTCACCATTTTATTGATAATAAAAAAAAGCCGTCATCGAAGTAGTCCTCAAATCCGATGTATTCCAATGACCGAACCTGTAAAAAAACACAAACACAAAAAAAACATTAGTAAGGGCCTGTTCACATCACCGATGCCCTTCCGTTTGTATACAGGAACCCTCCGAAGGAAAGCCTCAACAGCCTAACGCATATGGTAGGTTTACATACAGGGCCCAAGTGCATGTGTGATACGGCTTGTTGGACTCTGTATCTAAGCTTAAGGTAGGCTTAGATACAGGTTCCAGCAGACAGTAATCTTATACAGTATAAGATTACTGTCTGCTGGGGCCATGTATCTAAGCCTACCACATGGTAGGCTTAAAACTAGTTGTCCAGTCCCTAAACATTGATGGCCTATCCTCAGGATAGGCCATCAATAGCTGATGGGTCGGGGTCCGACTCCCTGGACCCCCGACAATCAGCTGTTTTGAAGGGGGTGCAGCGCTCGTACAAGCACTGCTTCCCCTTGATTTTCCACTCTTGCTCACACTGTAAATCGCTGACACGTGCGATCCAGTGTGAGAAAGTGACCGGAATGAAGGGGAAGAACAGCTGATTGGTGGTGGTCCCGGGAGTCGGACCCCGACCCATAAGCTCCAACACACAGTGGTATTAAACTTACCCTCCTCTTCGGCCGCAGCGGACGTCCTGACTCCTGACTCCAGGGATGGGATGTTGTGCGCAGCGCATAGCGTTGTGACCTCATGCGCTGCGCTCAGCGCTGTGACGTCAGGAGCGCCGCTGCAACCTGGAAGGAGGAATGGAAGTACTGTCAGTTACTATAGTAACGTGGACACGTGTAGTTTATTACATAGGCCCCAGTTACTATAGTAACTTTTCACTGATGTGGTGTGGGGGGCCACGGGCCCCCTTTCTTCGGGGCCTGGTCGGTCGCAATTGCGACCGCTGCGACCCCTATTGTTACACCACTGATGGCGATCAACAGTGGCAGTGATAGAAAGTCAGGCTCCCGCTGTAACATCTGGGATCAGAGAAGCTATTTACCCCCCCTTAATGCCACTATCAAAAGTGACCATGGCTTCTTAGGTGTTTGAAAGAGGAAGTGGGCTACCTATGACCGCCCATCGGCGCTCCACCTCACAGAGGAATGGTTTAATAGTTTTCCTGTCAGTGTAAAACATGAATTCCAAAGTATTATGTAAGCGATCAAGGGATCGCTGCTTCAAGTCCCCTAGGGGTACACAAAGAGTTATTAACTTTTTAATCAATTTAGATCAGTTGAATTCCCTTAGGGAGACACTAAAAAAATAACATTTTAATAGAGTTTAAAAATAAAGTAACCCCCAAAGGTAAATAAACCACTTTTTCATTAAAAATTATGTTATTTTTGAAAAATAGTTCACCTTAAAAGCCATGTACACCTTTGAAATGTTTTTATTTTTTTTAATTCTGTGTGTTTGGTGTAACTTTCTAACTACTTTTTATGAAAAAATATTTTTACATTTTGAGATATAGCTGCTGTGTTATCTGTATACTGAGTAGCTGTATCTAGCTCTGAAACCAGCGCTGACAGGTTCAGTGTCTGCGGGTTGCAGAATCGTACTGTTAACAGTCACATCTAAGTTCATAACTTAGATGTGATCGAGAACAGCTGGATCCTGCGTGTCAGAGACACGCAGGACCCGCTGTCACTGAACCCATCAGTTCCGCCAAACTGACGGATTCAGGTCTCAGCGCTAGTTACAGCTGCTTTGTATACAGGATACAAAGGAGCTATACCTCAAAGAATCAAAAGAATTTTTAATAAAATGTATTTAGAAGGTTGCACCAAACACACTGATGGTACCAATAAATACGACAACCCGACCTGCAAAAAACAAGCCCTCAAAAAAAAAAGAAATTATAGAACTTGGTATGTGGCGACACAAAAGAACTTTTTTTTCATAAAATATGTTTTTAACAAAAGTACTAAAATATAAAAAAACTATAGTTATTTGGTATCGCCATATCCGTATCGACTCGTAGAAAATTTTTTACTTGTTATTTATACCTTCCCCCCAAAATAAATATTAAGAGCTAATACATAAATTATATGTAACACAAAATGGTTACATTGAAAAATAAAACTCGTCCAGCAAAAAAATAAGCCCTTCACACAGCAACGGCGACAAAAAAAATAAATAAACGCAGGGCTCTTTGAAAAGAGAAAGACAAAAACATGCTTGCATTTATGGTTTTTTTGTGTGATTGCGGCACAAGTCTGATAAAATCGGTGCCATATTTGTATTATTTACATAGTGGTTTCAGTCCATTATTTGAAAGAAGAGTTGACTGCAGGAAGATGGGACCATGGTGGTAGTGTGCTTTGTTATTTTTTTTTATATAAATACTGGTCACAATTCATAAATGTTGCTTAATCGTCTAGAGGCAGGTGTTCTTTAATATAGCTACAAGAAAATTTCACTTTTTGATCCAATAGCATTTAAAAACTATGCTATAACTGTGATACAGCTAAATAAGTAGTAAATAATGGCAAGAGCCCTTAAATCTAGAGAAATTAATTTCAAGGGATCAGTCCCTTGCCATATATTTGTTCCTCCTTCAATTTCAATCAATTGGATTTAAAAATGCACTGCCAGGACATTTCGATCTTGCATAAAATTTCTGTAGCTGATCTGACAAAAGTAAGAAAGATGATGATGTTGAGATGAGTCGTAGGAAGCCGTAGAGTCATATTTTATCACAGGGTGCCACAGAGAAGTCAGTTAATGTTTTGGGAAAATAACTTAAAAATATTTATAATCTTTGAATTTACAAGCAATCTTCCATAGAGTATACTTATTTACTTAACCGTGAGAGTGACTCCATAAACACACGTAATAATTCATAAACACATGGCATAAAAAAGTGTGATGAATAAAATAAATGGTTCTATGCAACACATAATAATAAACTAAAGAGCTGTATAAGAGCCTCTGAAGCAAGATTATAATTTTTGTGAATGGCATAAAAGCTTTCCTTTTATTATCCAATTTTTCCATTGAATCTTTAAAATGCAATCTGTGCAGGCTATGTTTGTTCACTTTAAAATTAATATGTAAACATGTTCTGTGGTATATTGATGGTGTAAAAACTGTGCAGCCAGGTACGATTATACTGCAGTTTTACATAATTTTACAATAAGAACAATAATAAACATAATAATAAACTGCTTGATTGTTAGGCTATAAAATAATATTTTATTATTCTAAATCACTGCAGTAAATGCAAATACACTATAGCAGAGAGTAAAAAACACAAAAGCAGCAGGCTTATTTTTGAAAAAGATGCAAATTAATTCCAGTATAAGGAATAAACTTTTAAGGTCATAGAGTTTGGAAATGTCAGCACAAAAAGTTCTTCTAAATTAAACAGTTCATTTATGGGGAATAAATATTCCTATAAGTTCAATCACTATTTTTCTTGGTCTATCTAGAACATTAACCTCTCAAGCAACAGGGAGAGTCTTCACAAACAGAGTGGTGGCTAGGGCACAGGGCCATATTAGGGTTTACATAGATGTTCATACATGGCAGATTGCCTGCAGACATTTTTGAGGTTGAAAAATTGTTCCATACATCTGAATGGTGTTGTCTCTGCAGCATGTGTTTAAAGTTTTACATACCCTATGGAACAGTCACAGAAATTCCTGCAACATATCGGGCACACGTGTACATACTGTTATAGCACAGTGTCTTAGCAGATCAGAAAAATCGCTCCCAAAGGAGATAAAATTCTGCCACAGGCTGCATGGAGCCTAAGGGTATGTTCACACACTTAACAAAATATGGCTGAAAATACGGAGCTGTTTTCAAAGGGAAAACAGCTCCTGATTTTCAGGCGTTTTTTTAAGCAACTAGCGTTTTTTGCAGCATTTTTTACGGCCGTTTTTGGAGCTGTTTTTCTATTGAGTCAATGTTAAACGGCTCCAAAAGGGGCTCAAGAAGTGACATGCACTTCTTTTTATCGGGCGTCTTTTTACCTGCCATAATTTGAAAATGAGGCGTAAAATAACGCCCCGTCGGAACAGAACACCGTATTTCCTATTGAAATCAATGGGCAGATGTTTGTAGGTGTTCTGCTTCCGATTTTTCAGCCGTTTTTCGGGACGTTTATAGCCTGAAAAACAGCTGAAAATAGCCTGTGTGAACATACCCTTAGGGCTTGTCCACACGCTGTGGAATTGCTGCTTTTTTTCCGGACACAATTTCGGATGGAAAAAATGCAGCAGAATACAGTAGCAGCATAGTGAATGAGATTTAAGAAATCTCATCCACATGCTGCGTAAAAATTCGGAGCAGAAATTGACCTGCGGTGCGTATCTTTTGAGCATGTCAATTCCTGCTGCGGAAAGTGTCCAGAATTGCTGCGTTTTTCAGGGGAGATGTCTCCATCTCCTAACATTGAGAAAAAAGCAGCAATTTACGCACCATTTTCTGCCATAAAAACTGCAGGAAGCGGTGCATTGTTGCTGCAACGGAAAGTCTCTGACTTTCAATAGATTTGCTGCAGAAATTTTCTGCAACAATTCCGTTGTGTCTGGTCACCTACTGTAACAACTCATTTATATTATCATTTAAATAGGAAGTGCTAACTTCCTCTTGGACATACTGTTTTAACTTGTAACATTGTAGTTCCCATCGTACATCGTAGTTCCCCCTACATCATAGTTCTAATCCTCTAAGGCTTTTCCCTTCTCACGGCACTCCCCGTCCTCCCTTCTCGTGGTAACCCTCCCCCGCCCCTCCTCGCGGCACCCCTGCCCCCCCCACTCCTGACCCCCTCCTGTAACATCTCCCTCTCCCCCTGGGTGGCGCGGGCCCGTAACATCAGGAGGCCCTGAGAGGATGGGACGGACGCAAAGCAGCCATATCAAAACAGCTGATCGCTGCTGATAGGCACCATGCAGCCTATACGGAGTCCCAGCGCAGGCCGGCGTGATGACGTCACTAGATCATGCAATGGTCTCGGAGCAGGGAACGAGGCTAGGCAAGTAATTTTTTTTTTTCCTTTCTACAATGGGGAGGGCTGTGCAGCACCATCTACAGGGGGGGCTGTGTGGCACCACATACAGGGGAGCTGTGTGGCACCATCTACAGGGGGGCTGTGTTGCACCATCTGCAAGGGTGGGCTGTGTGGCACCATCTACAATGGGGCTGTGTGGCACCATCTACAAGGGAGGCTGTGTGGCACCATCTACAAGGGAGGCTGTGTGCCACCATCTACAAGGGAGGGCTTTGTGGTACCATCTTTAAGGGGAGGCTGTGTGGCATCATCTACAAGAGGGGGGCTGTGTGTGCCGCTATCTACAGTGGGCTGTGTGTGGCGCTATCTACAAGGGGGATGTGTGTGACCTCTTTAATATATTTTCTTTTAATTTATTGTTATGGTAACTCACTTATATAACTATATTGCTTGTAAAATGGTTTTATGATCAAGTTCCATAAAAAAAAAAGTGAAAAAAATTACTCCTCATTGATTGGTATAGAAGGCAAACATGTCTAGGGGGAAGGAAATGTTAGGAAAGAAGTTGGGGGGGGACGACGCCATTCTGAATCTTTGCCCCGGATGCAGGAAAACCTAGCTACGCCTCATGCGCCTAGGCCCTAACAGAGACTGTATGGAGAGGTGGCTGTGGCTTTCTCTATTGAAGGCTACGGGAGTTATGTGAACAGTAACAATAAATAAATAATGTACCTTTGGCAGCAATTACAGTGGTAACGGGGTAGCAGGAGACACGGAGTAAGCAGCTTTAATAACTTTATTGGCAGAACTTTGAACAATAACCTACTGAAGTCCTTAACCAAGTCCTGAACCTCCATCTGTGGGAGTCCCACCGTGAACTCATTGTGACAGGGGGTGTGGGACTGAGTTGTTACCATGCGGCTTCCATTGTGCCACTGTTGGTCATGGAGGAGCCACCCTCTTAGCTTGTCTCAGTAAGTACTCAGGGGACTGGGTATTACCACACACCCTGAAGGGGGTACCCCCTGTGTCTATCGCACTTTAGCGGGACCTAGCAGTAGCGAACCCCTACTTTTATGTTCAGTTTAGCAAACAGGTTGTTTACTCCCCTCGCAAACAAGAGGTGGTACTGGAATATAAGTCCAGGATATGACAGGTATGGAATACCTATGAAGACATATATAAACAATACTAGAAGTGTAAATAACCATAGTACAAGTAAAGCACTAACCAATATCAAAAAAATATTTTTATTTGGAAAATATAAAAAAACATACATAGACCATCACATACAATATAAAACACATAATAAAAATGTGGTAGTGGTATCTAGGAGCAACAAATGTATCATATTATGCATCCATGGAATCAAACAGTGTATTGTCAAGGTATTGACAATACTGTACACGAATACCTCAACAGTTAATGGTATACTAAATATGTATAGACTGGACAAAAAATACAAATGACAGTGTCAGAGAGACTGATCCAAGATATAAAAAATAAATAAAGTCAGGATCAGATCCATGTCAAATACCAACCCATATTCTGCATGTCTGCCCCTAAATGAGTCAACCACAGCCGACACCAAGACACCCCGCCGTACATTTCACCGTCAGCATGTTCAAGGGGTAATGGTAAGTGAGGAGTCATAAGTATATATAGGAGGGAACGCTATCACATCCAATCAAAGGCCGACATTCCTGCACATACAGGTGAAGTAAATTAACACTCAAGCACATGAGCCCAGAGTACCTATTTATTCATCATGTGTGCACAGCAGAGAGGCACGCCATCATCAAGCAGCGCCGAGGGGAGGGGACCATAGCGGCGCTCACATGACACTGAAGCAATCATTGCCATGTTGGAAAAGGGCAGGATTGCTCAGACTATGATGTTAATGCCGTACTAGCATAATCGCATACCTAGAGAATCCTATTGGTGCATCTCACGTGCACGCGTATGGCCGCCATGCTCACATCACCCTGGAAGAGCAGAGAGGCACTGCGTCATCAAGCGGTGCCAGGGGGAGGAGATCAGAGCGACACACACGCAACACATGAACTACGTAGCCATATTAAGAAAGGGCAAACTTGCCAGGAGTATCCTACTCACCAAGAATGTAAATAACACGCTGCCTGATCCTGTCGTCCCAAAGTGCCAGGGAGACGGACATAAACAGTAAGTGAATGCCCGTATCACCATAATGCCATGGAAGGAGGAGATCAGAACAGCTGCATATTATTACGTAGTGTATATTGTATCTGAAACATATTTTATAGCTAATCACATGAATGCAAATTAAACAATATCAATTACAATGATAAATGCATGTTACATATAATATTCTCATAAACAATAAATAATAAAGGATCACAATACAAAAATATCGAAATCCATATCTTAGGCAATATAATAATCAAATAAATATATACATCGCAGCTTGATATGAATATAATGAGGATCTTCAATCAGAAAATCCCCAATATAGTCATAAAAAGAATAATAAAAAGTATATATATGTGTATAAATAAATTAAATAAATGGTGAAACAACCAGGACATTAGTAATAATAATAATGAATAATAATAAATTTATATATATAATCATGTGAAGAATAAAAAATAAAAATAAAAAGTGAGAAATAAAAAACACCAAAACGTGACCACACGTGCATAAGCATAATATACAAACCTCCACCTCTGTGAAGAAGAATTATAATTAAGATCACATTAATCACAAAAAATGTGAATATTGTAAACAGACATAGACTATGTGAAATAAATAATATATTATTTACCCCTATGAGTATGTGTAGATAACAATATGTTGTAAGGGATACAAATATATGTCCAAATATAAAATAGTGTACATATATCTATGTGAGTATCCATACACATAATAATATGGATTATACCCCCAATATAAAAGGCCAATATAAGCCCAAAAAGCCTAATACGAGTGTCCACCCCACAGAAAAAGGGGAGGATAAAAATTATTAAATATATGCCCCTTAAAAAAGCTGACGACGAAAAGTTTACACGCAATTGGATATTCACATGAGGATATTCCATGCTACCATATAATAGGTTAAAAAAACAGAAAGTACAATAAATCACACCAACAGATTAGCAAATGTCCACTGGACTCATAGAATATATAGAGATCCATTTCAAATCCCAGACTTGGCGCCAACGAGATCCATCAAAGCTAACTAAATTGTTAATATCCATAGTAAGGCAACCTATAGCCAAAGATGAAAATTAGTCGTCTTTAAATGGAATACTGACATATAAATCACCCAAGAGAATAGATAGCTGCAAAAGTACCACACCTATGTCACAGACATATTCCTCACTAACATAAAAGTGACTATGTACCAGGATACATATATACCAAAACAATTATATGTATATATTTTTATATTCATAGTGATACTACAAGACCCCATCATTACAATAATGATGCAAAGGACATTTTCTCATTTAACCCAGATGGAGAGCTGGTCTTTAATTTAGTAATCCACTTACATTCAATGCATTCCAATTTTCGAAAGATGTCACCACCACAAGATCCAATGATGATTTCATCTATACCACAGACACGTAGATCTTGCCATCTGCTGTTAAGTTGTTCCCGAAAGTGCCTAGGGACAGATTTTAATTTATCAATCTTTTCCCCATCACTACATTCAATTGTCCCTGCTTTCTTGATGTCTCTCACGTGTTCTTGAATACGTACTCGCATCTCTCTTGTGGTCATCCCCACATATGAGAGACCACAAGGGCAGGTCGCCATATACACCACCCCCGTGGTACTACAATTGATGAAATGTACAATTTTAAAAGATTTTTGATTATCAGAATCAGAAAAAGTATTTGTTTTTCTAATCACTTGGCAAATGGAACAATGGTAACAAGGAAATTACCCCCAGACAGGACCTTTGGAGCCAAACAGATAGGTGTCTGATTTTGGAGCACTGTGATGGCTATGAAACAAATGATCTCTCAATTTCCTACTCCTTTTAGCTGTCAGTTGTGGTTTAGGAGGTAGACATTTTTTTAAATCAGGATCTGATAACAAAATTGGCCAAAAACGAGGCACAATCTCCCTCATTCCTTTCCACTGCGTGTTATATGTGGTGATCAATCTTACCACAGGATCTGGTTGTTTTCGTTTGTGTTGGATCAAAAGGTTATTCCGGTCCGTTGTACATGCTCTTTGATATCCTTTTTCAATATCTCATCTGCGATAAGCCCGCTGCAGGAAACGATTTTTCAGTTGATATGCCTCATTTTCAAAATTTGAGTTAGAATCACAGACCCATCTTGCTCTCAAAAATTTACCCGTAGGGATGGCACGTATAGTATGTGCAGGATGGAATGATGATGCATGCAACAAAGCATTAACTGATGTTTTTTTTACGAAAAATAGTCGTATTAAGCCTACCTGTAATATTGGCTGTCATTTTGATGTCCAAAAATTCCATTACCTCTTGACTAATAACATAGGTTAGTTTGATGTTCTGTTGGTTGGCATTTAGGATAGTCAAAAACCGATCAAGTTCCAACTATGTCCCCTGCCAAATAAAGAGGATGTCATCAATAAAACGCATCCACATAACCACACTCCCTGATACCATATCCATGGCCTCCTGTACACAGTCTTGCTCCCAAAAGCCAAGGAATAGATTTGCGTATGAAGGGGCACAAGTTGCCCCCATGGCTGTGCCACGCTGCTGCAGATAAAATCTATCTCTAAACATAAAATAATTATGTTCAAGGATGAAGCGAATGAGGGAAATGAGAAGCTCGACCAGTTCAGACTCATGATTTTGTATACGTAAAAAGTGTGAAATAGCACGTAATCCCAAATCATGGTCAATACACGTGTACAGAGATTCAACATCACAGAATACTAGATACATGTCCTGTTCTATTGTTACCCCATACAAGCGCTTCAATACATCAGTAGAATCTATAATATATGTAAATTAGCCACACACGGATGTAAATAGTAGTCGACAAAACAGCATATGGGTTCACAAAGACTCCCGCAGCCTGACACAATTGGGCGACCGGGAGGTCTCTTCTAATCCTTATGGATTTTAGGTAATAGGTATAGTGTGGGGGTAATAGGATGTTTCACAACCAATCCATCAAAAATCTTTTTGGAAATGATGTTATTATCACATGCTTCAAGAAGTATTGTATCAAGTTGGCCCTTAAATATTTAGGAAGGGTTGGATGTCAATCGTCTATAACAACTGCTATCACGCAATTTTCTAAACGCCTCGGACTCATACATCTCAACTGGCCATACCACTACATTTCCACCCTTGTCTGTGGGTTTAAAGATCAAATTTTTCATGTTTTTAAGTTCACTCAAAGCTTTACGCTGAGCCCGCGAGAGGTTATCATAACCCCTATTATGGGGTAACTTGCGTAATTCGTCAACCACCATCCTCACAAACATCTCCACTCCTCGATTTAATGACAAGGGTGGAAATGTAGTGGATTTGGGCCGTATATGTTTGGGAAATCCATCATCAATCACCTCATGTTCCTCTAGCAAGGATTCTAGTGCCCGGAACGCTTCCAGTTCTTCTTGGGCTGAAAAGAGTTGATGGGGATAACTCTTGGCATAGTGCTTCTTATAGATCAATTTTCGAGCAAAAATAAATACATCCTTAATAGCTGTAAAGTCATCAAAACCAGAGACAGGGCAAAATGACAAGCCAAGTGAGAGGACAGAGATCTGACAGGGGGTGAGTACAACATCAGATAAGTTGATTACTTTTAATTCACCACTTGTATTATCGTCTCCAGAATTCAATTTCCTTTTTATAGGAGGGCGTCTGGTCTCATATCTCCTATTTCGAGTCTGAACATATCCCTGTGATGCTCCAGAACCAACACTCTCCAAGGATGAGGATGATGCTGACCGAGTAAGGGCTGAGAATCCCCTTTTCTGCCATCTATATACTTTCTTTTCCTGAAAATCCATTACATCACGTTGGAATTTCTTCGCTTTCATTTCTTGTGTTTCTTTTTCCCATTTCATATACTCCTGATTAAGTTCCTGTTCAAACTTCACCAATGTTTCTGGAGTAAGAATCGGCTTAAGTTTTTCCTGTAATGGCAGAATCAATTTTTAAATCTCCTCCAACTGTTTTTTGTCCCATGTAATCAGTACTTCAATAAAAGTGCGGGAACGTAATTTACATGCCTCTTCCCATCTTGGCAGTAAATTCATATCTTCAAATGGAAATGAAGGTAACACCTGTGTGAAAGCAAAAATATTTTCCAAAGTGTTTTAGACTTACTGTATACCTTATATACTCATATCCTTATATGTTTGTACAAGTTAGTTATATTAGAAGGTAGATGTTCTGGGACTTTAAGGCAGTAGTGCCGTGTGCAAAACACTACGCAGCAATAATAAGAATTAAAATGGAGAATCATAGTGCTGTGTGCAAAGCACTATGCAGCAATAATAGGGAAAATGAGGGAATGGCCCCCCTAAGAGCCAATTAAGTTGTGGAACTATATCTAAACAAACTTTCTGACTCATTTGTTGTTGCAATTTTGTTATAAATATCCGTGCTGATAAGAATAAAGTAGAAGCATTTTCATACAATAACGTGTCTGTGTGTTTTTGCTACTCCGAGCTGCTCGTACTCATAAATTGATTTTTAAAAAATAATTTGGAGCTGGATGGAACTCAAGGCGTAGTGGGATGCTAAATTGCACTCACACCTGAATGCGTAAGTGTAAAGTATCTGCCAGACACAGCTTCTGTGTCGACGCCCGTGGTTAATCAGTCTGCATCTAGGTCTGATAAAGTGACTCGATCTGCTACCACTCAGGCTGGTAGGCTGAGGAATGGGAGAACCTATCACAGCCTGGCCTGACGGTTCTAGCTCCCGCCCTCGGTCTATGTATACCTTCATTTGCTTCTTGTCTTTGCCTGTGATTCTCTCTTGTTTCCTGGCTCTGCTGTTCCAGCTATTACTATTGACCTCAGCTTCAGTTTGTCCCTGGCTTTACTGACTACGCTCCTGCTCTGCATTTGGTACCTCGTACACTCCTGGTTTGACTTGGCTCGTTCTCTACTCTTGTTGCTCACGGTGTTGCCATGGGCAACTGCCCAATTTCCCTAAGCTTCTGTGTACCCTTGTCTGTTTGTCTCTCGTGCACGTATTGAGCGTAGGGACCGTTGCCCAGTTGTACGCCGTCGCCTAGGACGGGTCGTGCAAGTAGGCAGGGACTGAGTGGCAGGTAGATTAGGGCTCACCTGTCAGTCTCCGTACCCCGTCATTACAATAAGCCTCTTGGGATAAGGTCCCTTAGTAGATATTGTTCCAGGGATACCTTATTCCACCATAGCTTTGTTCTCCGTTGTAGCAATTCTTTTAGAATCTTTTGGATTTCAATAGTCCCTATCTGATTGGTCTTTGTCTGGAACAGTGTTCAAGTGGAGACAAGTGCTTACAATTTTTCACATGTTATACAGCATACTGCCTCTTTAAGAACCATGTCAGTACTAGATCATGCAACTAAATGCAGTAACAATTAAACTATCTGTCGATGATATCAGTGGTAAGTACCCTTAATACAATTACTTCCACAGAGTATTGCCATAAAGTGAGGAGGGATAGAGGATGGTCACAACAGCTCAAACTGTAACAGGGTCTACTGCCCGAATGTCACATCCTCTTTGCCTGGGCACTACGTTTTCTTACTTCGATGTCACACTCTTCTTACCTGGAGTCCAGATAAATACTTTCTGAAGGGTTCCCAGGGGATATAGAAATATAGTGCTGTAGCCAAACATCCTATGGCCAGCACAGCTCTCTTCCTCCTTTCTCTTTATGGGTCTTCAACTCCTTCCTCTTCTCCTCTCCTTTCCCGGCACACCGGTCACACCAGGGTACGTTTCATATTCTAGGGCAAGTTGGGCAACCAATTGCATACTGACAGGCAATGCCTAAAGAAAAAAAAGCAGGTGTAGCAAATCACAGATGCACCGCCGGCTTGGCATCACCTGGCTGCCCGTGAACAACTACTGACAGTGAGCAGGGAAAGAGAAAACTCAGACAGGGGCAGACAGACAAGGACACACAGACAAAGAAAAGCCAGCCACAGAACGGCATACAGGGTAAGAAGAAGGGCATACCACATGAAGGGTACAACACATACTTGAACTGGGGTACATTGGCATGTCAGGATATTACTCTACAAACATGAACTTACTCTATTATTATTATTACTACTATTATTACTATTATTACTCTAGTATTACTCTACAAAGCCATAGTCGGTATGTGGATCGATCTCTCTCAGTTTTGCACACATTGATATTATATTTTCCCCCATTCTTCCTTACAAAACTGAACAAGCTATGTCTGGCTGCATGGGCACTATGAGCAATAAGGGTTGTATTTGTCCCAAGTCACTGGAGGGATAGTGCCCAGGGTGGCGCCCTGCAAGGGGCTACAGCAGATGACACATACATTTTTTTTCCAACCAGGAGAGAAAGAGAGAGAGAGACAGGGAAACTAGCAATGCTCCTCCCTCACTTCTACAATAATAAGCAGCGCAGTGAGTGCTGGATGGTGGAGTAGCAGTCAGCAGGGGCTTCTGTCTGTCGGCAATGCTCTGGCCAGGTATTCCAATCTGCGACAGGGGCTCCCTCTAGGAGTGGAATTCCCGGCCAGAGCAACGCAAGCTCTCTAGCTCTCTAGCATATATGGACAGGACGTCAGTGGGTCCTCCAGGACCTGATCCCCAGCCAGAGCATCGGCATCTGCATTCCGCCTGCTGGAGAAGCCCTTGATATCACTGTCCATATATGGATAGTCAGGGACGTAACTAGGAAACACTGGGCCCCATAGCAAACTTCCCCCATGTAGATATTGCCATTCAGTAGATATTGCCATATAGCCACCTCTAGATAGTGCCATACAGCTCCTCTGTAGATTATGCCATATAGCCCACTGTAGATTGAGCCAAACAGCTCCCTGGTAAATTCTACCATACAACCCCCCTTTTAGACAGTGATATATAGCCCCCTGTAGATAGTGTAACACAGCCCCTGTCGATAGTGCCCCATCCCCCTTGTAGACAGTGCCATACAGCCCCCTTGTAGATAGTGCCCCCACCTCACCTTGTAGATAGTGCCATACAGCCCCACCTCCCGCTTGTAGACAGTGTCCCCCACTTTCCCCTTGTAGACAGTGCTCCTCACCTCCCCCTTGTAGATAGTGCCATTCAGTCCCCCTCACCTACCCCTTGTAGATAGTGCCATATAGCCCCCCATCTCCCCCTTGTGGACAGTGCCCCTCACATCCCCCTTGTAGATAGTGCCATACAGCCCCCCACCTCCCCCTTATAGACAGTGTCATACAGCCCCCAACCTCCCTATTGCCATACAGCCCCCACCTCCCCCTTGTAGACAGTGCCCTCAAACAAAACAAAAAATATATACTCACCTAGGCCCCGTTCTTTCAACAAATGGAGCTGCTCCACAACGCCGACGTGATCCTTGCGTAGGTTAGCGTGATCCAGTGATGGCATCGCCTGTAGCCTAGTAAATGGCAGAGCAGGGAGATACCTCCCTGCTCTGACATAGTGTTCAATATTATCTGCATCCTAAGTATGCAGATACTATTGAATATTGCGTCGCTACCGCCATAGCAGCGATAGCAGCTGCTAGCAGTACTGCCAGGCATGGGGGGGGGGGGTCATGCCGACGGGCAGCACATTCCCCTTCTCATACCGCAGGCCCTGAAGCAGCCGCTATGACTGCTACAATGGTAGTTACTCCACTGTTGAAAGTGACATCAGAGGCTCCCTCCAGGAGCGTAATCCTTGGTCAGAGCATTGCCTACGCTCTGGCCGGAGATTCTGCTCCTAGAGGGAGCCCCTGTCATGGAGTCGAATCCCCGGCCAGAGCGTCGTCTGCTCCTGGAGGAGCCCCTGGCCTTACTATCCATATATTGACAGTGATATCAGGGGCTTTTCCAGGAGCGGAATCTCTGGCCAATCTCTGTGAATTTGTGTGGGCATTAAACTGTATGGGGGCATCTGTGTGGGCATTATACTGTATGGGGGCATCTGTGTAGCATTTATACTGTATGGGTGCATCTATGGGGGCATTATACTGTATTGGGGCAGGTATGGGAGCATTATAGTGTGTGGGGGCAGCTGTTTGACAGTATACTGTGTGGGAGGCACTATGGGGTATTGTACTGTGTGGGGGCAGCTATAGGGACATTACACGGTGTGGGGGGTTCTATGGGGGCATTAGACTGTGGTGAGGCACTATGGGAACATGATACTGCGTGGGTTGAACCAGGTGTGTGTGGGTGGGGTTTGGGCGGGGTTAGAGGTGTGACTTAAAAGGAAAAAAAATCCGCTCTTGTTGTCCCTCTTTGCGATACTTGAAGGTTGGGAGGTATGAATGTGTCTCAATTCCTCAATATTTCTGGGATGCCTTGTGTGCACAGTTCCCTTCAGGTCATGCCACAGCATTTTGGTTACGGTCAGGGCTAGTTAGATTGTGTTTGTTCATAATTACGACTTAGACAACAACAAGACCACATTTTATTAGTTATCAATGCAGAAATTTAGGTAATTCCAAAAGAGTTCACTTACTTTTTCTTGCAACTGTACACTTTAATCTCTGAAAAATTATTAGCCAAACACACTGAAATTACAAGGAGTAAGAGGAGTGAATGCTCAGAATATTTCTTTATGCCAATTACATTATCTGTTTCAGTAAAGTTTGTCCATTTGTTATACAAGCGGTGGACACAGTGGAGAGGATATGCAAGGAAAATGATTAATTTGTAAAAAGAGTCAATTGGTCTTCCGTGTGTAAATATAAAATTTATGCTGTAATTCATGTTATGTTCATGACTGGGGACCCCCATACTGTTTGCCCAAAAAGACAGATAGAAAGTGCTTTTCCAAAGCTGATAGCCCCCAAAGGTATTATTTTCTCTAAGGCTGGATTCACACGAGCACATTACGTCCATAATGGACGAAACGTATTTCGGCCGCCAGTCCCAGACCGAACACACTGCAGGGAGCCGGGCTCCTAGCATCATAGTTATGTACAATGCTAGGAGTCCCTGCTTCTCCATGGAACTACTGTCCCGTACTGTAATCATGTTTTCAGTACGGGATAGTTGTCCTGCAGCGAGGCAGGGACTCCTAGCGTCGTACATAACTGTGATGCTAGGAGCCCGGCTCTCTGCAGTCTGTGAACCCAGCCTAATAATTTATTGTACTGTAAAAAAATATTCAATGTGTGATCTAAGTGACATATCCATTTTATTAAAGCTAAATAAACCTTGGTGTATGACATTATTTAAAGGGCATCTGTCAACAGTTTTGAGGCCTCAAAACTGGTGACAGAACGATATAAAGGAGGGGAAGGGCATTGTAAACATACCTTTTGTCTCGGTCATGCAAGTGGCTTGACCGAGAAAACGATGTTTAATTCTCCCAGGCGCCACAATTGCACGTGCCACTAAGGCAGACTCCTTATGTGAAAGTGCTTCTGTACTGCACGCTGCCCCACCCCTCTGCTCTGAGTGATGACTCCAGCCGTTTCCCGATTGGCCGCCTTGATTCATCACTCAGATTAGAGAGTGGGACTTGCAACCGTCGCACCAAGGGAATCAAACGTTGGTTAATTGGTCAAGCGACCTGCATGACTAAGTCAAAATTATGTTAACAATGTCCTCCCCCTCAATACTGCTGACAGGTTTCTTTTAAATAGTGTTCTATTACTTTGTCCTCAAATGCAGGGTTATAGCATAAGGAAGATGCATACTTTTCTGTTTGCATATATTATATAAAAAAATATATATTGTTGCTTTTATCATGTATAGTTAGGTCCAGAATTATTTGGACAGTGACACAAGTTTTGGCCTTTTAGCTGTTTACCAAAACATAGAATATTCAGTTATTTAATCAACATGCGTTTAAAGTGCAGACTCTCAGATTTAATTTGAGGTATTCACATCCTAATTTGAGGAAGGGTGTAGGAATTACAGCTCTTTAATATGTAGCTGCCTCTTTTTCAAGGGACCAAAGGTAATTAGACACTTATCTCAAAAGCTATTTTATGGTCTGCATGGGCTATTCCCTCATTAATCCATCATCAATTAAGCAGGTAAAATGTCTGGAGTTGATTCCAGGTGTGGCATTTGCATTTGGAAGCTCTTGTTGTGAACCCACAACATGAGGTCAAAGGAGCTCTCAATGCAGGTGAAACGGACCATCACTAGGCTGAAAAAAATAAAGAGATCCATCAAAAAGATAGCACAAATTTTTGAAGTGGCCAAATCAAAATTTATGAATAAAGAATTTGTCCATTCTACTTTCCAGTATGGCGACTGGGAAAACTCATTGTCCTTTTTAAAATACAATATTTTTCTTTTCTTTTCTCCCAACGCTTTTTCTTGTGATCAAAATTCATCATGGGAGATATGGCCAAGTAGCCCCACAAAATGGAGGCTAAACAAAGTATGCTGGAGCAGCGTAAAATATCATTTAGAAGATCTGCAGTGGCAGAGAGTTGTAATTAAAATTTTAAAAAGTTGTAATTTATATTTTAAAAAGGACAATGAGGTTTCCCAGTCCCTATACTGGAAAGTAGAATGGACCCCCGCTGAACCACAGAATGGGTAGAGGGTGTACAACCCCAGAAAAAGCAATATTAAATTTTGGATGACAAAGGAAAATACCTGCCTTTTGATATAAATCGGTATTGTATATCTTGGAGCATTTTTTTCATACACCCTGTGAATAGATCTAAGGGACTCTTTTGCACAATTGCATCAACTGGTTGCACCATTTACCAATATGGGAGAGACTGAATAATGCCATTGGTTGTTATTGCAACAGGGAGAAAGAAACATATGCGTTGTTCTATGTCTACTTCTGAGTGGCCAAATCAACAGTTTGGTACATTCTTGACAAAAAAGAGCGCACTAGTGAACTCCAAAAGGCCTGGACATCCACGGAAGACAACAGTGGTGGATGATCGCAGAATCCATTCCATGGTGAAGAAAACCCCCTACACAACATCTACCCAAGTGAAGAACACTCTCCTGCAAGTAGGTGTATCAGTGTCACGGTCTGTGGGTATGTGGACACACTAGGCCGCACTGCCGTAGCTGGGAGGCAGCTGGCCAAACAACAGAGCACCCAATCAATACAAAGTCCCAGTCTAGGGTACCTGAATGGCCGAGGCTTTAGCACGAATGGAGGTAGGTGCAGCAGGTTACACCGGACGCGGCGGATGACAGCAGATGCAGCAGGTTGCTCCAGACATAGCAGATAACCCTGGATGTGGTAGATGACACTGGACGTGGCAGATGACAGAAGGTGCAGCAGGCTGCACCAGACGTGGTGGATAACACTGGATGTGGTAGATGACACTGGACGTGGCAGATGACACTGGACGTGGCAGATGACAGCAGGTGCAGTAGGACATGACTCCAAAACTAACAGGCTCAGGAAAAAGGACATAGCATGGTATACAGGATACAGATAGCAGGGCACGGGAAACAACGGGAACAGGATAACACTAAGGGACCATTTGCAAGACAGACATGGGAATACTATCAATGCTCAGGCAATTAGCAAAGGGGAAGGGCCCTTCTTGTAGTCGAGGGGAATCATGGGCTAATTGATGATGATAATGATTTCCCATGTGCGCCAGACACAGTGGATCGGAGTGGAAGTGAGTGCTGGCATCTCCTAGGAAGAAGATGCGAGCCAGCACTCACAGATCCATGGCTGCGGCCGCCGGGGGGTGAGTAAACCCGTGAGTAAACGCTACAGTGTCCCCACTCTTACGCCCCTCTTCTTGGGGCCAGAGTGAGAGAGGAAATTCTTAATGAGAGCAGGGGCATTGAGGTTCTCTTCTGGCTCCCAGGACCTCTCCTCAGGACCAAACCCTTTCCAGTCCACCAAATAGAAAGTCCTTCCTCCTGCCCTTCTGCAGTCCAGGATCTCCCTCACCTCAAACACATCAGATGAACTGCTGGGAGCAACTGCGGGACTGGGAGTCCTACTGTAGCGGTTCAGGACCACTGGTTTCAGGAGGGACACATGAAAGGAGTTGGAAATTCTGAGGGTAGGCGGCAGCCAAAGCTTATAGGAGACAGAGTTTATCTGTTGTAGTAAATCAAAAAGGTCAGAGGAACCTGGGTGCAAACTTGAATGAAGGCACCTTTAAACGAATATTCCCTTAAGACAGCCAGACTTTGGTACCTTGACGATACTGAGGCGGCTCTCTTCTTTTTATATCCGTTTTTCGCTTCATGCGATCGTCTGCTAGCAAAATAGAGGACCAGGTCTGTTGCCAGATTTGTAGAAAGTCCCCAAATGCAGAGATAGCAGCGGGTACCTGAGATGTAGCCGACACTGGAAGAGGGACTCTAGGATGTTGACTGTTTACAATGTAGAACGGTGTGGAAGTGGTGGACTCCCTTTTGTAGTTGTTATACGAGAATTCGGCCCCTGGAAGAAGCGGTACCCAGTTATCATGCTGCATGGAGATGAAGTGGTGGAGATAATTTTCCATGATCTGGTTAATCCTCTCGACTTGCCCATTGGACTGGGGGTGATAAGCTGAGGAAAAATCCAATCTCACATCGAGGAGTTTACGGAGGGCTCTCCAGAATTTTGAGGTAAATTGAACCCCCCGATCAGACACAATGTGAAGGGGCAAGCCATGCAAGCAGAAGATGTGCTGAATGAAGAGACTCGGCAGTTGGGGAGCAGAAGGTAGGCCGGTCAGCAGGATAAAGTGTACCATCTTCGAGTATCGGTCCACCACTACCCAGACAGTGTTGCATCCTGCTGAGAAAGGAAGGTACAGTGAAGGAAATAAGTATTTGATCCCTTGCGGATTTTGTAAGTTTGCCCACTGTCAAAGACATGAACAGTCTAGAATTTTTAGGCTAGGTTAATTTTACCAGTGAGAGATAGATTATATATAAAAAAAAAAAAAAGAAATTCACATAGTCAAAATTATATATATTTATTTGCATTGTGCACAGAGAAATAAGTATTTGATCCCCTACCAACCCTTAAGAGTTCAGCCTCCTCCAGACCAGTTACACGCTCCAAATCAACTTGGTGCCTGCATTAAAGACAGCTGTCTTACATGGTCACCTGTATAAAAGACTCCTGTCCACAGACTCAATTAATCAGTCTGACTCTAACCTCTACAACATGGGCAAGACCAAAGAGCTTTCTAAGGATGTCAGGGACAAGATCATAGACCTGCACAAGGCTGGAATGGGCTACAAATCCATAAGTAAGACGCTGGGTGAGAAGGAGACAACTGTTGGTGCAATTGTAAGAAAATGGAAGACATACAAAATGACTGTCAATCGACATCGATCCGGGGCTCCATGAAAAATCTCACCACGTGGGGTATCCTTGATCCTGAGGAAGGTGAGAGCTCAGCCGAAAACTACAAGGGGGGAACTTGTTAATGATCTCAAGGCAGCTGGGACCACAGTCACCAAGAAAACCATTGGTAACACATTACGCCGTAATGGATTAAACTCCTGCAGTGGCCGCAAGGTCCCCCTGTTCAAGAAGGCACATGTACAGGCCCGTCTGAAGTTTGCAAATGAACATCTGGATGATTCTGAGAGTGATTGGGAGAAGGGGCTGTGGTCAGATGAGACTAAAATTGAGCTCTTTGGCATTAACTCAACTCGCCGTGTTTGGAGGAAGAGAAATGCTGCCTATGACCCAAAGAACACCATCCCCACTGTCAAGCATGGAGGTGGAAACATTATGTTTTGGGGGTGTTTCTCTGCTAAGGGCACAGGACTACTTCACCGCATCAATGGGAGAATGGATGGAGCCATGTACCGTCAAATCCTGAGTGACAACCTCCTTCTCTCCACCAGGACATTAAAAATGGCTCGTGGCTGGGTCTTCCAGCACGACAATGACCCGAAACATACAGCCAAGGCAACAAAGGAGTGGCTCAAAAAGAAGCACATTAAGGTCATGGAGTGGCCTAGCCAGTCTCCAGACCTTAATCCCATCGAAAACTTATGGAGGGAGCTGAAGATCCGAGTTGCCAAGCGACAGCCTCGAAATCTTAATGATTTACAGATGATCTGCAAAGAGGAGTGGGCCAAAATTCCATCTAACATGTGTGCAAACCTCATCATCAACTACAAGAAACGTCTGACTGCTGTGCTTGCCAACAACGGTTTTGCCACCAAGTATTAAGTCTTGTTTGCCAAAGGGATCAAATACTTATTTCTCTGTGCACAATGCAAATAAATATATATAATTTTGACTATGTGATTTTATTTTTATTTTTTTTATATAATCTATCTTTCACTGGTAAAGTTAATCTAGCCTAAAAATTCTAGACTGTTCATGTCTTTGACAGTGGGCAAACTTACAAAATCAGCAAGGGATCAAATACTTATTTCCTTCACTGTATGTGACAAAGTCCATCGCAATGTGCTGCCAGGGAGCTTCGGGTACATGCAGAGGTTGAAGCAGACTGGCAGTCTTGCAGTGAGTAACCTTGTTAGAAGCACACACCATGCAGGAAGAGACAAAGTCCACAACATCTTTGGGTAGTGTGGGCCACCAGAATGACGAGCAATCAGGTCTCGGGTTTTACGAACACCAGTGTGCCCAGCCAGTTTAGAGCTGTGTCCCCAGCAGAGAATTCTTCTCCTGTCTGCCAACTGAACAAAAGTCCTCCCCGATGGATGTCTCTAACCTGCAAAGGATTGGCAGTGACAATGCAGGATGGGTCTATGATACTTTGAAGGAACTCTACCGTGTCATCAATCTCAAATGACCTGGACAGGGCATTGGCCCTCACATTCTTGTCAGCGGGACGGTAGTGGAGCACAAATTGTAAACGGGTGAAGAACAGCGACCACCTGGCTTGACGGCGGTTTAGTCATTGAGCCGATTGCAGATAGGTGAGGTTCTTGTGGTCGGTGTAGATCTGGATGGGGTGAGCTGCGCCCTCTAGAAGATCTCTCCACTTCTCCAGAGCCAATTTGATGGCCAGTAGTTCCCGATCTCCAATAGAGTAGTTGCGCTCTGCAGAGGAAAAGTCTAGAGTAATAGCCACATACTACTGCCTTTACTTTGGAACTCCTCTGAAACAGAAGTGTACCTGAACCAACAGAAGAAGCGTCTACCTACAAAGAGAATTGCCGAGACACGTCAGGATGATGGAGGATCGAGGCTTAAGTGAAGGCTTTCTTTCGGCTATTAAATGCAGTTTCTGCCTCTGGAGTCCACACCTTGGCGTTCACACCTTTTTTGGTAAGGGTAGAAATGGGACCCGTCAGTGATGAGAAATTTGGGATAAACTGCGGGATAGAAGTTGGCGAATCACAAAAAAACGCTGTATGGACCTCAGGCCTTGAGGACGTGGCCATTTCAGAATGGACTCTACTTTCTCAGGAACCATCTTGAGACCCTGATCCGAGATGATGTTGCCCAGGAAGGGCAGAGAATTATTTTCAAAGATGTACTTCTCCAGCTTGGCATATAGACGATTCTCCATTAATCGCAGCAGAACTTGATGGACAAGCCTCCGATAAATCGTCGGATCTGGGGAGAAAATCAAAATATCATCGAGATAGACTACAACACAGACATAGAGGTAGATCTCGGAAGATATCATTGACGAATTCCTGGAAGACCGCGGAAGCGTTACACAGTCCGGAGGGCATCACCAGGCATTCAAAGTGCCCGTTTTGGGTGTGCAACGGCGAATTCCACTCGTCACCTTGACAGATTCGGATCAAATTATAAAGCTGAAGCAATCCTGGCTCCTCGTATACGGTCAAACAGTTCAGATATAAGTGGCAACGGGTATTTGTTCTTGACCGTGATCTGGTTGAGACCAAGTTAGTCAATGCATGGTCGAAGAGATCCATTTTTCTTTTTAACAAAGAAGAACCCGGGCCGGCCAGGGAGGAAGACTTTTGTATGAAACCCCTCTCCAAATTCTCCTTGATATAGGCCGACATGGATTGTGTCTATGGCAAGGAGAGAGGATATGCCCGTCCATGGGCAAGAGAGGCTTTTGGAACCACTTCAATGGAGCTGTCATAAGTCCGATGTGGGGGCAGCATCTCAGCCTCTCTCCTGCTGAAGACATCCTCAAACTGAGCAAAATGAGGGGGTAATCCTGCCAATGACTGAGGCAGAGGAGGCTGGACAGGATTGATCTGCAGCAGTCAGCGATTGAGACATTTGGAGCCCCATTGGAGAACCTCTCCGGAATTCCAGTCCAGGATTGGGGCATCTAGTCGAAGCCAAGGCAGACCCAGCAGAATAGGATTGACGGCTTTGGGCAAAACAAGAAACGAAATCAGTTCTGAATGAAGGGCTCCAACTTGGAGCTTCAGCGGCTTGTTCTCAGATACAATCGGATCAGGCAGAGGCAATCCATTCACAACAGCCAAGAAAGGCGACAGTGGAAATGTGGGCAATTCGAGATGATCCACTAGATCCTTTTGGATGAAGTTTGCTGCGGAACCGGAGTCCAGATAGGCAGAAACCTGGCGCGTCTTCTCGCTTGACACTATGGTCACAGGAATGGTCAGCTTAGAATTTAATCTTTTGGGGGCAACCTAGGGTTGTCTCTCCAACCAATCCTAGGAACTGGGATCTCTCTGGCCTCTGGGGACACAAACGCACAACATGGCCTCCGAGGCTGCTATACAGACAAAGTCCTGAAGTGCGTCTGCGTTGTCTCTCCTGGTTAGACAATTGCCCAGTCCATCTGCACACGCTCCTCTGGTGGGACGACTGAAGAGGATAGTAGGGATTGCTGGGAAGTAGGATCCAGCCCAGGAAATCCTCTCTCCCAGAGAACCTCTTGGGAACACTCCCGGATCTTCATGTCAACCCGGGTGGCTAGTAGGATGAGATCATCTAGGGTAGGTCTTTATTCCCAGAAGACAGTCCCTGCTAGAATGTGGCCACCATGGACTCGTTGTTGCAGGTTAGTTCAGCAGCCAGGGTACGAAACTGAATGGCATACTCGCCCACGGAAATGTCTCCCTGGTGTAGGGTCAGCAAGGATGCTGCAGCAGTAGAAACTCTCCCAGGTTCCTCAAATGCCGAACGGAAAGTCCGTAAAAAGCACTGCAAGTCACGAGTCTCAGGTCCCCAATGTTCCCACAGAGGATTTGAGGATTTGCCCATGCCAGGATTTTGCCAGGTTGGAGAGAGATTATGAAGGCCCTGGCATGTAGTCTGAAGTGTATCTGGCACTGATTCAGAAATCCCCTGCAAGACCTAGTGTCTCCGTCATAGAAAGTAGGTAGTGGCAGGAAGCATAGGGGATCAGCACTGGTACAGACAGGAAGTGTAGCAGGAGGAACAGCAGGAATAGGTGCGGTGACAACTGTGGCTTGAGCAACCAGCAGATGTGCAATGGCGTTCACCGACAGGAGGAGTTGGTCTTGCCGTGACGGAAGGTCTTGCATCTCTGCCAGCAGTGCTTGTGTCGTAAAAGTCTCAGGTTGACCAGCGGCGTCCATTGCCTGAGCGTACTGTCACGGTCTGTGGATATGTGGCCGCACCGCCATAGTGGGGATTGCAGCTGGCCAAACTACAGAGCACCCAATCAATACAAAGTCCCAGTCCAGGGTATCTGAATGGTCCAGACAGTGGCCGAGGCTTTAGCATGGGTGGAGGTGGGTGCAGCAGGCTACGCCAGATGTTGCGGATGACAGCAAGTGCAGCAGGTTGCGCCAGTCGTGGTGGATAACACTGGATGTGGTAGATGACACTGTTCATGGAAGATGACACTGGACGTGGCAGATAACAGCAGGTGCAGAAGGAGACAACTCCAACACTAACAGGCTCAGGAACAAGGACACAGCTCAGGATACAGGTAGCAGGACACGGGAAACAACGGGAACAGGATAACACTAATGGACCATTT
Source organism: Rhinoderma darwinii (assembly GCF_050947455.1). Classification (NCBI taxonomy): domain Eukaryota; kingdom Metazoa; phylum Chordata; class Amphibia; order Anura; family Rhinodermatidae; genus Rhinoderma; species Rhinoderma darwinii. Next base: position 177,163,697 of record NC_134689.1, on the reverse strand, counting down.
GCAATACTGACATGGGAATACTAACAATGCTCAGGCAATGAGCAAAGGGGCAGGACCCTTCTTATAGTCCAGGGGAATCATGGGCTAATTGATGATTATGATTCCCACGTGTGCGCACTATCCCTTTATGCACGGGCATGAGCGTGCGCGGACACATACGGGACACAGCGGACTGGAACGGTAGTGAGCGCTGGCGTCTCCTGGGATGGAGATGTGAACCAACACTCACAGATCCATGGCTGCAGCCACCAGGGGGTGAGTAAACCCGACGGTCCGCGGCCATGGACGCCACAATCAGTATTTAAGTCTACCATAAGGAGAAGACTTCATGCGAGCAAATATAGAGGGTTCACCTCAAGGTGCACACCATTAATCAGCCTCAAAAATAGAAAGGCCAGATTAGACTTTGCCAAACAACATCTAAAGAAGCCAGGCCAGTTCTGGAACAGCATTCTTTGGACAGATGAAACTAAGATCAACCTGTACCAGAATGATGGGAGGAAGAATGTATGGAGAAGTCTTGGAACGGCTCATGATCCCAAGCACACCACATCCTCTCTAAAACATGGTGGAGGCAGTGTGATGGCATGGGCATGCATGGCTGCCAAAGGCACTGGGTCACTAGTGTTTATTGATGATGTGACTGAAGACAGAAGCAGCCGGATGAATTCTGAAGTGTTCAGGGATATACTTTCTGCTCAGATTCAACCAAATGCAGCAAGGTTGATTGGACGTCGCTTCACAGTACAGATGGACAATCACCTCAAACATACCACGAAAGCAACCCAGGAGTTTTTTAAGGCAAAGTAGTGGAATATTCTGCAATGGCCAAGTTCAGTGGCGTAGCTATAGGTGTTGCAGCGGTCGCAGTTGTGACTGGGGGCCCACAGGCCCCTGTTGCCATACAGCATGCTTGTTAAATAAATTTTCTGTGCCGTGAAACCGGCACTTCCTGGTTATGGTCACATGGTACACTTCATGTACCATGTGACCGTGTTGTCACGTGACACGTCTTCCAGCCAGTGCAGTGGAAGAGCCGGTGCGGAGGACTACAGGTGAGCTGCAGAGTCTGTATTGTAATGCAATGTATTGTGTTGTTGTAATGTATTGTGTTGCCTTGTAATGTATTGTGTTGTATTGTGCGGTTTTACTGCACAATACAACACAATACATTACACACTGTGGGTCGCGTGCCCCTGGGGGGTCATGTGAAGACCTCCAGGGGGTCGCATGTCACTCACCGAGGTCCCGGTTACATTTAATGCTGGAGCAAGGAGCTGACGTCACCTTGATCCAGCATTCACCGTGCCCTGAGCGGCTCGACGCAGGCAGGCGGGATGTAGTGACATCATCGCACCTGTCTGTGCCGAGTCACTCATAGCGCATAGAGGAGGGGAAGGATACTCTACCCGGCGTGGGAACGGGGATAGGTAAATAATTATGCTCTTTTTCTATTATGCACATATGGGGGCATTATACTGTATGGGGGGCTGATATGGCGGGGGGGGGCATTATACTGCATGGGGGGCTGATATGGCATGGGGGCTGATATGATGGGGGGGCAATTCTACTGCATGGGGGCTGATAGGGGGAATTATACTGTATGGGGGGGCTGATATGAGGGGGCATTATACTGTATGGGGAGCTCATATGGGGGCATTATACTGTATGGGGAGCTGATATGGGGGCATTATACTGTATGGGAGCTAATATGGAGCGGCATTATACTGTATGGGGGACTGATATGGAGGGACATTATACTGTATGGGGAGCTGATATGGGGGGCATTATACTGTATGGGGAGCTGATATGGAGGGCATTATACTGTATGGGTAGCTGATATGGGGGGCATCATACTGTATGGGAAGCTGATATGGGGCATTATGCTGTATGGGTAGCTCATATGGAGGGGCATGATACTGTATGGGGGGCTGATATGGAGGGGCATTATACTGTATGGGGAGCTGATATGGAGGGGCATCACACTGTATGGGGAGCTGATATGGAGGGGCATTATACTGTATGGGAAGCTGATATGGGGTGGCATTATACTGTGTGGGAGCTGATATGGAGGGGCATTATACTGTATGGGGGGCTGATATGGAGGGGCATTATACTGTATGGGGGCTGATATGGGGTGGCATTATACTGTGTGGGAGCTGATATGGAGGGGCATTATACTTTATGAGGGCTGATATGGGGGAATTATACTGTATGGGGAGCTGATATGAGGGCATTATACTGTATGGGGAGCTGATATGAAGGGGCATTATACTGTATGGGGAGATCATATGGGGGCACTATACTGTATGTGGAGCTGATATGGAGGGGCATTATACTGTATGGGGAGCTCATATGGAGGGGCATTATACTGTATGGGGAGCTGTTATGGAGGGGCATTATACTGTATGGGGGCTGATATGGGGTGGCATTATACTGTGTGGGAGCTGATATGGAGGGGCATTATACTGTATGAGGGCTGATATGGGGGGAATTATACTGTATGGGGAGCTGATATGAGGGCATTATACTGTATGGGGAGCTGATATGAAGGGACATTATACTGTATGGGGAGATCATATGGGGGCACTATACTGTATGTGGAGCTGATATGGAGGGGCATTATACTGTATGGGGAGCTCATATGGGAGGCATTTTACTGTATGGGGAGCTGATATGGGGGCATTATACTGTATGGAGAGCTGATATGGGGTGCATTATACTGTACGGGGAGCTGATATGGGGCATTATACTGTATGGGGTGCTGATATGGGGGGCATTATACTGTATGGGGGCTGATATGGGGGGCACTATACTATATGGGAGCAGCTATATGGGGCATTAAACTGTGGGAGCTGATATGGGGAGCATTATATGGTATGGGGCTGTAATGGGGGGCATTATACTGTATGGGGTAGTTATGGGGCATTATACTGTGTGGGGGCAGATATGGGAGCATTATACTGTGTGGGGGCATTATACTATTGGGGCTGTTGGGCAAGGTGTCTGGGCATAGGCACGCGCAGGGATGATGATGATGATGATGATGGTGGTGTTGGGAAGGGGTAGGGGGGCCCAAACTGAATTCTTGCACCCGGGCCCATGAGCCTTTAGCTACGCCCCTGGCCAAGTCAATCACCAGATCTCAACCCATTCGAGCATGCACTTCACTTTCTTAAGACAAAACTTAAGGCAGAAAGACCCACAAACAAGCAACAACTGAAGACAGCAGCAGTAAATGCCTGGCAAAGCATCACAAAGGAGGAAACCCAGCGTTTGGTGATGTCCATGGGTTCCAGACTTCAGGCAGTCATTGCCTGCAAAGGATTCTCTACAAAGTATTAAAAAAAACACACTTTATTTATGGTAATGTTAATTTGTCCAATTACTTTTGAGCCCATGAAATGAGGAGGCTGTGTAGAAAAATGGTTGCAATTCCTAAACGTTTCACAGGATATTTTTGTTCAACCCCTTGAATTAAAACTGAGAATCTACACTTCAATTGCATCTCAGTTGTTTCATTTCAAATCAAATGTGGTGGCATGCAGAACCCAAATCATGAATTTGCAGCCGTACAAATAGCAACGGATGTGTGCTTTAGGCCTTACTTTTAATTCTGATGCATTTCCTTTATCTATGTATTTAATCAACTACATAAATCCCACATCTATGAAATTGAGGTGGAGGGCTTATATAAATCGGACATAGAGATGATGGCCCAAAAGGGCGCAGAAAGACTACATTAAATTATATATTTTAATATTTATTAGTTTAATAAATTATAAGTGCACTTTGTTGAATATTAGATTAAAAGACTTGACTGGCCTGTAAATCTACAGGATTTTACATTGTTTTGGAAAGACACGGCGAATAGGAAAGGTGGTGGTGTATGTCTGCATGTGAGAAGTGATATGAAGGTGAGTGTGAATGTAGTGGGTGAAGATTGTGAGGAGATTGAAACCTTGTGAGTGTAATTACAAAGGGAGGTAAACACTGAAAAAATTACTTTTGGTGTAATTTATAGACCCCCAATATAACTGAGGAGATGGAAGTTCAGCTATATAAACAGATGGAGCGGGCAGCACAGGCGGGTACTGTAGTGATAATGGGAGATTTTAATTACTGGGACATTCATTTGTGTCAAGTTTTGGTTTCAGCTGCGAAGGAGAGAAATTTCCTCAACCTGTTGCAGGAAAATTTTATGGGCCAGTTTGTGGAAGACTCGACTAGAGGTGAAGCTCCGTTTGATGTGGTCATTTCTAATAATACAGAGCTTGTTGGGAATGTCAATGTTCGTGAAAACCTTGGAAATAGTGATCACAATATACAGTTAAGGAAATAAGTATTTGATCCCTTGCTGATTTTGTAAGTTTGCCCACTGTCAAAGACATGAACAGTCTAGAATGTTTAGGCTAGGTTAATTTTACCAGTGAGAGATAGATTATATTAAAAAAAAAAAAAAAAAAAGAAAATCACATAGTCAAAATTATATATATTTATTTGCATTGTGCACAGAGAAATAAGTATTTGATCCCCTACCAACCCTTAAGAGTTCAGCCTCCTCCAGACCAGTTACACGCTCCAAATCAACTTGGTGCCTGCATTAAAGACAGCTGCCTTAAATGGTCACCTGTATAAAAGACTCCTGTCCGCAGACTCAATTAATCAGTCTGACTCTAACCTCTACAACATGGGCAAGACCAAAGAGCTTTCTAAGGATGTCAGGGACAAGATCATATACCTGCACAAGGCTGGAATGGGCTACAAAACCATAAGTAAGACGCTGGGTGAGAAGGAGACAACTGTTGGTGCAATAGTAAGAAAATGGAAGACATACAAAATGACTGTCAATCGACATCGATCTGGGGCTTCATGCAAAATCTCACCTCGTGGGGTATCCTTGATCCTGAGGAAGGTGAGAGCTCAGCCGAAAACTACATGGGGGGAACTTGTTAATGATCTCAAGGCAGCTGGGACCACAGTCACCAAGAAAACCATTGGTAACACATTACACCGTAATGGATTAAAATCCTGCAGTGCCCGCAAGGTCCCCCTGCTCAAGAAGGCACATGTACATGCCCGTCTGAAGTTTGCAAATGAACATCTGGATGATTCTGAGAGTGATTGGGAGAAGGTGCTGTGGTCAGATGAGACTAAAATTGAGCTCTTTGGTATTAACTCAACTCGCCGTGTATGCAGGAAGAGAAATGCTGCCTATGACCCAAAGAACACCGGCCCCACTGTCAAGCATGGAGGTGGAAACATTATGTTTTGGGGGTGTCTCTCTGCTAAGGGCACAGGACTACTTCACCGCATCAATGGGAGAATGGATGGAGCCATGTACCGTCAAATCCTGAGTGACAACCTCCTTCCCTCCACCAGGACATTAAAAATGGCTCGTGGCTGGGTCTTCCAGCACGACAATGAGCCGAAACATACAGCCAAGGCAACAAAGGAGGGGCTCAAAAAGAAGCACATTAAGGTCATGGAGTGGCCTAGCCAGTCTCCAGACCTTAATTCCATCGAAAACTTATGGAGGGAGCTGAAGATCCGAGTTGCCAAGCGACAGCCTCGAAATCTTAATGATTTACAGATGATCTGCAAAGAGGAGTGGGCCAAAATTCCATCTAACATGTTTGCAAACCTCATCATCAACTACAAAAGACGTCTGACTGCTGTGCTTGCCAACAAGGGTTTTGCCACCAAGTATTAAGTCTTGTTTGCCAAAGGGATCAAATACTTATTTCTCTGTCCACAATGCAAATAAATATATAGAATTTTGACAATGTGATTTTCAGTTTTTTTTTAAATATAATCTATCTCTTACTGGTAAAATTAACATAGCCTAAAAATTCTAGACTGTTCATGTCTTTGACAGTGGGCAAACCTACAAAATCAGCAAGGGATGAAATACTTATTTCCTTCACTGTAGTTATATTTTACCTATACTGTAAAAAACAAACGCAGGCTGGGAGGGCAAAAACACTTAATTTTAAGAAGGCCAATTTCCCCAGGATGAGGGCTGCAATTCAGGACATAGACTGGGGAGAACTAATGTCAAATAATGGGACAAATGCTAAATGGGAGATCTTAAAATCTGCTTTGTATTATTATAGTGCAAAATTTATTCCTATAGGTAACAAGCATAAATGAATAAAATTAAACCCCACATGGCTTACACCTTCTGTAAAAAGGGCAATATATGAAAAAAAAGGGCATTTGTAAAATACAAATCTGAGGGTACATCTGTAGCCTTTGTAAAATATAAAGAGCTTAATAAGATCGGTAAAAAGTAATAAAATCAGCAAAAATACAAAATGAAAGGCAGGTGGTCAAGGATAGTAAAACAAATCCTCAAAAATTCTTCAAGTATATAAATGCAAAAAAGCCAAGGTCTGAACATGTAGGACCCCTAAATAGTGGTAATGGGGAGTTGGTCACAGGGGATCAAGGGAAGGCCGAGTTACTAAATGGATACTTTAGCTTTGTATATACAACAGAAAAAAAAGCAGCTAATGTAGCCGGGGCCAGTGTTGTTAATATATCAGTTGATATACTGAATTGGCTGAATGTAGCTATGGTTCAAGCTAAGTTAAATAAAATAAATGTGCACAAGGCCCCGGGATCAGATGGGATACACCCTAGAGTTCTTAAAGGAACAGTGTCATGGCAAATAATTTTTTAATATGTTAAAGATGTTAGTGCTGTAATAAAAACGTTTATATTCATTTGTGTGTTTGTGTTTTACTGTTTCTTATTTTTACACTTTTTCTTCCCTATGGGGGCTGCCATTTTTTGTTCCATTTCTGTGTGTGTCGATTAACGACACACACAGACATGGAGTACGGCAGCCACAGTCCCATAGGGACTGTGAACGGCTCCCGTCCCATTCACGTCCGTGTACGGCGTCTGTGTGGGAACTGCGCATGCGCCGCTCCCACACAGTCCTATTCGAAATTGGCGCCGTCCGGCGCCATTTTCCTGTGGACCGGAAGTCGCGGCCGGACTGTAATATTACTACTTCCGGTCGCGGCTTCCGGACTTGTGCACATGGAACAGCGGCAGCAAAGGGAGCGGACGGGCCGGAGGGAGCCGCGGCGGCAGGAGCAGGTAAGCGATTTCAATGTATGTTAGTGTTTGTGTGTGTTTACTACTGTATGTAAACCTACTACACTGTGGGTTACCTCAAAAAATGGCGACACACAGTGTAGGAGGTTAAACCTTTCAAACCCCTCGTTTATCCCGGCACTAGCCAGGATAAAGGAGGGGGGATGCTGAGAGCTCACTAGAGCGAGAGCTTTTAACCCAATGTTGCAATGCTGCAATTTTGGGAACTAGCTCCAACTAGCTCCATCTAGTGACCAAAAATGGGTAGTATTATAAATTTTGAAAAATTTGAAAAAATTTATAATATTTCCTGACTCGCGAAAAAAATAAAAAAAATTTGAACAATGTTTAATCACCCACACACTAAATGTTTAAATTAAAAAAAAAAAACATGTTTTTGGGGCGACACCATGCCTTTAAAGAGCTTAGTTCAGTTATTTCTGTCCCCCTCTTCATAATATTGAAAGATTTTCTAGTGACTGGTATAGTGCCAAGGGACTGGCGTAGGGCAAATGTCATGCGTATTTTCATAGAGGGCTCTAGGTCTTCCCTGGGTAAGTATGGACCAGTAAGCTCAACATCCATCGTGAAAATGTTTCAGGGGCTATTGAAGGACTATATACAGGATTACGTGACAAAAAATAGTATTACAAGTGACAGCCAGCACGGTTTTTGTAAGGACAGAAGTTGTGAAACCAACCTGATTTGTTTTTATGAAGAGGTGAGCAGAAGCCTAGACAGAGGGGCCGCTGTGAATATAGGGTTTTTGGACTTTGCAAAGACATTTGACACAGTCCCGCATAGACGTCTGATGGGTAAATTAGGGACTATAGGTTTAGAAAGTATAGTTTGTTATTGGATTGAGAATTGGCTCAAAGACCGCATCCAAAGTGTTGTGGTCAATGATTCCTACTCTGAATGGTCCCCGGTTATAAGTGGTGTACCCCCGGGTTCCGTGCTCGGACCACTATTATTCAACTTATTTATTAATGATATAGGGGATGGGATTAATAGCACTATTTCTAATTTTGCTGATGACACCAAGCTATGTAGTATTGTTCAGTCTATGGAAGATGTTCGTAAATTGCAAGCTGATTTGGACACACTGAGTGTTTGGGCATCCACTTGGCAAATGTGGTTTAATGTAGATAAATGTGAATTTATGCATCTGGGTACAAACAATCTGCATGAATCATTTGTCCTAGGGGGAGCTATACTGAGAGTCACTTGTTGAGAAGGATCTGGATGTACTTGTAGATCAGAAACTAAATAACAACATGCAATAATAGAAAAAATATTACTTCAAGTTCGCTTACCGCGTTTCCCCTGCTTTAATTTGTGCAGTTGATTGATTCCACGTCCAAATGTTGGTGCTTGGAGATACTCCCAAGATAATAATGAGTCGACAGTGGGGTCTCTGGTGTGACTCTCCACATACACTATATGATTCACAACGGTTTATAGACATTAGAAATATAATGTTAACACATGATACTGTTTAAATTGTATTGGATTTAATTGAATGTCTGTATGACTAACATTGTATGCTGCCTTGTGATATGTAACCCAAGTCTACTGATATGTATTCTCTTATGCATATGTATTTGAATTGTGCATGGTTTGTATATTGTTCAATAAAACGAGTTTAAAAAAAAACTATTGAGTCGACAGCAGGTATACAAGTCAATTGAAGTGAACAATAAATGGTGTATCCAGCACTCAGTATAAAATATTTTGGCTTTATTTGATCATTTTAAAACAGAAAGATTAAAATAAAAGTTCCGGGACCACGCTTACAGACTTTTATTTTAATCTTTCTGTTTTAAAATGACCAAATAAAGCCAAAATATTTTATACTGAGTGATGGATACACCATTTATTGTTCACTTAAATTGCCTTGCAACAGCATGCAATGTCAATCAGCTGCTTCAAAGGCCATCAAGATATTTTCGCGTATTAAAAGAGGCTTGGACTCGTGGGACAGGGATATAATATTACCACTTTACAAAGCATTAGTGCGGCCCCATCTAGAATATGCAGTTCAGTTCTGGACTCCAGTTCTTAGAAGGAGTTGGAGTTGGAAAAAATACAGAGAAGAACAACGAAGCTAATAAGGGGCATGGAGAATCTAAGTTATTTGGAAAGATTAAAAGAATTAAACCCATTTAGCCTTGAAAAAAGACGACTAAGGGGGGGGGGGGGGACGGGACATGATTAACTTATATAAATATATGAATGTCACATACAAAAAATATAGTTAAATCCTGTTCCATGTAAAACCCCCTCAAAAAACAAGGGGGCACTCCCTCCGTCTGAAGAAAAAAAGGTTCAATCTCCAGAGGCGACAAGCCTTCTTTACTGTGAGAACTGTGAATCTGTGGAATAGTCTACCACAGGAGCTGGTCACAGCAGGAACAGTAGATGCCTTTAAAAAAAAGGCTTAAATAATTTCCTAGAATGAAAAAATATCAGCTCCTATGTCAATGTGTAGAAATTTTTCCCTTCCCTTCCCTTGGTTGAACTTGATGGACATGTGTCTTTTTCCAACCGTACTATCTTTGTAACACTTGCTGCCCAGACCTTTAAATGACATATGGCTGAATATCCTTGCAACTTGAATAATTCATGAATCAATTACCAATATATGACCCTATGCAGTGTGATATAATAGCGTGTATCCGCAATGATATTTCCTAAAGATGTTTAATAGCATACATCTGGAGTAGTGCTATTACTGCATTGAATCGTAACTCAATAGCTGAACTGGTGGCCACCAGTATCAACAAGTCATAAGGCTGAGTAGCAGCTATTTAAAACTAAACAGTGTGTCCCCTTGATATGTTTCGCCAACACATTGGCGTCTTCAGGGGAAATGGGACACTGACGCTGAACTCTGAGCAAAAATGACAAAAATAATTAGATCGATGCAAATAATTTATTAAAGAATGCAAACCTCGTAAGTTCTTATGGTACAGCACTAATTTCAAGAAAGGTTAAGTATACATCAAGAGAAACAAGCCTTCTATGCTCTAATGTTCCCTATACACAGACATTTCAGAAACCGATACATCAAGCACCGAAGAATTTAGCCACCACACAAGTGCAAAAATTAAAACAAAAAATATGCACCTCGAAAGGTCCTTTATCTAAAACCTTCTGTAATTCTAATTCCCAAGCAATAGCTAGCTCTATCCTGACAAAATGTGGTGATATAGGGAAAGCGATCAGTCCAAGTCTGTGACAAAGACAGGGAGATCAAACAACCAATCTTGGTCTGCCTTCTACTACCTTACCTATTGGTGCTTCATCTAGTGGTTCCTCAAATTCGACAACATATCAGGGTCCTCATTTGCCTCAAACCTGTGTGACAGGTTCACAGATGCAGGAACAGTGAAACTTCAATCCGAGATAGGCATAGAGAATAATGATTTCCTACAAGTCTATAATTTGTCTTTCTTCCTTCTTAACTCTGAGCAACTTAGTCTTCTTAAGAGGGGACAGTCATTCACACCAATACCATAGTTTAAATCCCCTTACATGGACTAAATATATAAATCTCTCTGCTAGATAGCTAGTCCTACATAAGTTGTATAAAAACAAGACCAGTGATTAACTTTTTGCACAGAACGGAGAGCAATTGAGACCCTATATAAACTCTGTCAGTAAAATTAAAATCCTGAATTTATCAGAGAAGCTCCCTTTACTGATGTAAAACCTTGATCTAAAATAATTTTTCTAAATATTTATTTGTTTGTACAATTGACCACTAAAGCTATCACAGAACTTTGTAGCACACGATTTTATAAATTTACCTGCTAAAGAAAGAAAAGCGTTAAAAGAACAACAGGACAATAGTGAACTAATAATCATCAAAAGTTGTTTTAATGGATAAGACACATTATGTCGAAATGGTGAAGAAAATGCTAGATGATAGAGATACCTAAAAAATCTTATCAACACATCCTACTTGGAATTTCTTTCAGAATTAAAAATCTAACTTATGGATGCAAAAGAACAAAATCTATTTACGAAAGAAGAATAGCAAGTTATCTTTAAACCTGCTTCCACCATTTTTACTTTTTATGCCCTTCCCAAAATACATAAGTACAAGAAAGATTCACCCGGCAGGTCAATAGTGTCCGGAAATGAGAATTTAGCACAAGGCGCGAGTACCTATGTAGTTAGTGTTTTTATTCAATTTACAGTTAATTTCGCGGAAATTAATTAAAAAATAAAAAAATGGAAGAAATTTTGTAAAAATTACCATTTTCCCCTATTTTTAACTGCAATATGTCACATATGTACATACATAGAGTACAATTTTTTTAATTAAATATATATTTCTATCTCTTTACTCTATTTTGGCAGCACTTTTGAAAAAAATAAAATACATTTTCAGCAATTTAGAGGACTTACAAATTTAATAATAATTTTATAAATTTTGAAGTACATTTTGTTTTCCTGCACCGAGCCAAGTTTTCAGAGGCTCATAGGTCTCAGAGTGATGGAAACCTCCACAAATGACCCCATTTAGAAAACTAGACCCCTTAAGGTATTTACCTAAGGGTATAGTAAGTATTTTGACCCCACAGTTTTTTGCTAAATTTAATACATAGCAGGTGAAAAAAAAGAAATCATTTTTTTTCATAAAAGTATCAGTTTGAAGACCAATTTCTTTGTAAAGCGACCATGAGAATGAAGAAACACACCACAAAATCTATCACCCTCTTTCTCCTGTTTTCAAAAATACCCACATTGTGGCCCTAATGCGTTGTTTGGACACACGGCAGGGCCCCAAAGGAAGGGAGCACCCGGAGGCTTTCAGGACTCATATTTTGCTTGAAAATGTTTTAGGCCCCACTGTACATTTGGAGAAGCTTTGAGCTGCCAGAACGATAGAAACTCCCCATAAACGACCCCATTTCGAAAACTAGACCCCTTAAGGTATTTATCTAGGGGTATAGTTAGCATTTTGACCACACAGGTTTTTCGCTAAATATATTGGAATTAGTCTGTAAAAATTAAAATGTACTTTTGTTCTGAAACAACATAAATTTTTTTATTATTTACAAGGAATAACGAAGAAAATACACCCCAAAATTTGTAAAGCAATGTCTCCCGATTACGGCAATACCCCATATGTGGTAATAAACTGCTGTTTGGACCCACAGCAGGGCTCAGAAGGGAAGGAGCGCCATTTGGATTTATGATTTTGCTGGAATGGTTTTCGGTGCCATGTCGCATTTGCAATGCACTGGAGGGACCAAAACAGTGGAAACCCACTAAAAGTGACCCCATTTTGGAAAAACCTTCAAGGAATTTTTCTAGGGGTATAGTGAGCATTTACACCCCACGGGTCTTTTACAGAGTTTATTGGAATTAGGGCGCGAAAATTAATATCAAATTTATTCTTACAGGCTTCTGTAACAGAGCGATCGCTGTACCTGTCCGTTAGTACCGAGGAGGCCTGCTGTAATACACAGCCGACACCCGCAGCGTATGGAGCGGGCTCAGCACGTAAGCCGGCTCCATACATCAACCGCCGCACCATGACGAGCAATTAAGTCATAGTGCTCAAAGGGGTTAATGCACAGCGGATGGTTCAAAGTGAAAATTGCAATTTTCCACTGATACGCCATTTTAGTGCATAATATGTTGTGCCCAGTTTGTGCCACAGAAGACAAATACCTCATAAAACGTTAAGCGGGTTCTCTCGGGTATGGCGACGCCATATCTGTGGGCGCAAACTGCTGCTTGGGCACGCTGCAGGGCTCAGAAGGGAGGGAACGCCATTTTGCTTTTGGAGCGCAGATTTTGCTTGGTAGTTTTTCTGTTTTGGGTTTCGCTGGTATTTCAGGTTATAATGTGGGGGCATATGTTATAATAAGAGGGTATGATAATGGGGTAAATAAATAATATTTCATAGATATGTGGCCGGTGTCGCACTGATAAATGGCGCCCGATCTTATCTGCTTTTGGAACACTCTGCACATTTTGCATCGCCATATTCTGAGAGACAGAACTTTTTTATTTTTTCACCACCGGAGCCGTGTGAGGGCTTACTTGTTGCGGGACAATCTGTCGTTTTCATTGGTACCATTTTGGGGTACATGCGATTTTTTTTGATCACTTTTTATTCAATTTTTTTGCAATCCTGAGCAATAAAACAGGAATTCTGACATTGTTTTTTAGGTTTTCTTTTTGCGGCGCTCACCGTACGTTATAAATTACATTTTTACTTTATTCTGCGGGTCGGTACGATTACGGCGATACCATATGTATATAGGTTTGGTCCTTTTTTTTTGCGTTTGCACAATAAAATGACTTATTTATAAAAAAAAAAAATTCTGTGTCACCATATTCCGAGAGCCATAATTTTTAAATTTTTTTAGTCAAAAAAGCTGTGTAAGGGCTTGTTTTTTGCGGGACGGATAGAAGTTTTTATTGGTACTATTTTTGGGTACATGCGACTTTTTGATCACTTTATTCTTTATTTAGGGAGCGGTGGTGACTAAAAAAATTGCGATTCTGTCGTCGTTTTTCATTTATTTATTTTTGCGGTGTTCACCGTGCGGGAAAAATAACATTATAGTTTTATAGTTGGGGTCGTTACGAACGCGGTGATACCAAATATGTGTACTTTTTTATCGTGTTCATTTTTTTTTCTATAATAAAAGTCTTATTATAGGAAAAAAAAGCATTTAGTGTTTATAGAACTTATAACTTTTATTTTTACACTTTTTTTAAAACATTTTTATTACTTTTTTTAACTTTTTTTACTTGTCCCACTAGGGGACACTTAGACTTGCAGCTTTGATCGCTGCTAGAGTACATTACACTACACAAGTAGTGTAATGTACTCTAACTGTCATTGTGACGTGACTGTCACACTGACAGGAAGCAGAGGAGGAACGGCCGGAGGCTGTTCCTCCGAGGCTTCCGTACATGGCAACCCGGAGGTCATTATCTGACCTCCGATTGCCGTGACAAGCATCGGTAGCCCCCGCGATCACTTCGTGGGGGCTGCCGATGTGCTTCAAACCACTTAAATGCGGCGACGGCAATCCGTCGCCGCACTTAAGGGGTTAACTGCCGAAAGCAGCGGCGATGGTCCGCTGTCCGGCGAGACTGATGTCTCAGCTGTCTAGGACAGCTGTCAGCGCGCGTCTGTCACTCTGTGTTTACACAGAGTGACAGTTTGAAATGCGGACGAAAATGCACGTCCTGGTGCGGGAACTAGCAGCCGACCAGGACGTGCATTTTCATCCTTGGTCGTGAAAGGGTTAATAAATACGACAGAGATACATGTCAATAGCATCCATTTACTGGACCTTACTATCTCTATCGACAAAGAAACAAAAGTACAAACCGTTTACCGTAAACCAACTTCAGATAATAATCTACTCCCATGGATTAGTTACCATCCTCCACCCCCTCTAAAAGGGTATACCTGTAGGACAGTATCTTAAAGCTAAACGCATTTGCTCTCTAGAAGAATCCTTTAAACATGAATGTAACAACTTATTTGAAAGTTTCTGTAAATGTGAATATTCCAAAAATGTTCTGAATAGAGCATACCATCAAACATCCAATACATATAGAACTGATTTGTTGTCGTCCCAAAAAAAAGTCTAAAATGGAGGATCACAATTCAGTTCGGTGTGTAGGAACCTTTGACTCAGGAAATCTCTAAATGTATAAAATTTTGGAACAATAGTGGCCCTTACGTTGGATAACAATCTTAGGGAGGTACTATCACCAAAGCCAAGAGTTACATATCATCGAGGTAGTAAAGTTAAAGATCTATTATTTAATACCCATTTTCAATCCTCAAGTCATATAGCAATGTTGCTGAAAAATCCAACTGTGGTAGCTGTGCTCTGTGCAAATACATGCCCATCACCAAGGAATTTGTCAATCCGGTTGATAAGGCCAAATATACTATACGACAGTTTATTACCTGCAATTCAACAGGGGTAGTCTATGTTGCTAGATGTATATTATAAATAACCAATAGTACAAAATGTAGCACAGGGGTGTCTGTCTGTGGTCTGTCTTTTTTGGGGGGTCAATATACAAAATACGGGATGGTATCTGACCTAATTTGAACCCTTGATCCTTGTCACTAATACATCTGTATACCTTGTCTAGTGATTATGAACTCATGTACTAGTAAATTATGAGGTGTCATTTTGTACAGTGTTTTGGGTATTTATATACCATACCCCATTATTGAATGCATATGTGTAGCGTCCATGGCCACAGGCCACGGGCCGTCGGGTTTACTCACCTTTCGGATCCGTGAGCGCTGGTCCCCATCTCCTTCCTAGGAGACGCCAGTGCTCACTTTCGCTCCGGTCTGCTGTGTCCCGTAGGGAGCGCATGCACGCTCGTGCCTGGCCTTAAAGGGCCAGCGAGCGCGCAAGAGGAAATCATCATCATCAACTGCCCATGATTTCCTGGTCTATAAGAAGGCCCCAGCCCTTCTGATCCTTGCTTGAGCGTTGTTAGTTATCCCTAGTCTGTCTTGCAAATGGTCCCTTAGTGTTTCCCGTTCCAGTTGTTACCCGTGCCCTGTTACCTGTTCCTGTATCCTGTGCTGTTCTTGTTCCCGTGCCTACTAGTGTTGGAGTCGTGTCATGTCCTGTGTCATCTGCCATGTCTGGCGCAACCTGCGGCATCTGTGTCATCCGCCGCGTCCTGTGTCATCTGCCACGTCCAGAGGAATTCACCACGTCTGGCGCAACCTGCGGCACCTGTATCATCCGCCACATTTTGAGTTACTTGCTGCACCCATCTCCATCAGTGCCAGAGCTGCGGCCAATGTCTGGATCCAACCACTCTTTCCTACAAAACAGCAAATGTCTGGACTATCCAGGTACCCTTGTGCGGGACATTGTATTGCTGGGGTTCTCTGTTGTTTGGTCAGCTGCCTCCCCGCGACGGTGGTACGGCCTAGTGGGTCCACAAACCCGAAATGTGACAGTACGCTCAGGCCATGGACCCCGCTGGTCAACCTGAGACCTTGACGACACAAGCCATGCTGTCCGAGATGGAGGATCTCCAGTCAGGACAAGACCAATTCCTCCTGTCGATGAACGCCATAGCCCATCGTCTGCTTGCTCCAACCACAGTCGTCACCACACTCATTCCTGCTGTTCCTCTTGCTACACTTCCTGTCTGTACCAGTACCAATCCTTCCTGCCGCTACCTCCACGCTATGACGGAGATCTGAGGTCCTGCAGGGGATTTTTTAATCAGTGCCAGATCCACTTCAGACTACATGCCAGGTCCTTCTCTTTGGATGACGTCAGGATCGTCTTCATCATCTCTCTCCTTACTGGCAAAGTCCTGGCATGGGCTAATCCTCTGTGGGAACATCAGGGACCAGAGACTCGTGACTTGCAGTGCTTCTTACGGACCTTCCGCTCGATCTTTGAGGAACCCTGGAGAGTTTCTTCGGTTGCTGCATCCCTGCTGACCCTACACCAGGGAGACCTCTCCATGGGCGAGCATGCTATTCAGTTCCATATCCTGGATGCTGAATTGACCTAAAACAACGATGCTTTGGTGGCCACATTCTGGCAGGGACTGTCTTCAGGGATTAAGGACGAGCTGGCTGATAGCAATCTGCCCTCTACACTGGACGATCTTATCCTACTCGCCTCCCGGGTTGACATGAGGATCCAGGAGCGTTCCCAAGTGGTTCTCCGGGAGAAAGAACTTCCTAGGCTGGATTCTACTTTCCAGCAATCCTCCTCAGTCGTCCCACCAGAGGATCTTGTGCAGAGTAACCAAGCCAAATTGTCTATCCAGGAGAGACAGCGCAGACGCACTTCAGGACTTTGTCTGTATTGCGGCCTCGGAGTCCATATTTTGCGTCTGTGTCCCCAGAGGCCAGAGAGACCCCACTGCCTAGGATTGGTTGGAGAGACAACCCTAGGTGGAACGGTACCTAATAGAGCATTCTGTTCCAAACTGACTATTCCTGTGACCCTGGTATCCGGCGAGAGGATGCATTGGGTTTCTGCCTATCTTAACTCTGGGTCTGCGGTAAATTTAATTCAAAAGGAGCTAGTGGATCATCTTCAGTTGCCCACAGTTCCCCAGGAGACATCTTTGGCTGTTGCCTCGGTGAATTGGCTGCCTCTGCCTGAGCCTATCGTTTCTAAAACCAAGCCGTTGGAGTCCTTCATTCTGAACTGATTTCTTTCCTTGTTTTGCCCAAGGCCATCAATCCTGTTCTGCTGGGCCTGCTTTAGCTTCGACTACATGCCCCAGTCCTGGACTGGAATTCTGTAGAGGTTCTCCAATGAAGCTCCAAGTGCCTTGGTCATTGTCTGTTACAGATCCATCCTGTCCAGCCTCCTCTGCTTCAGTCATTGGCGGGACTACCCCCCAGTTTGCTCAGTTTGCAGATGTTTTCAGCAAAAGGGAGGCTGAGACGCTGCCTCCACATCGGACTTATGACTGCCCCATTGAACTGGTTCCTAATGCCTCTCTCACCCGTAGCCGAGTATATCCTCTCTCCTTGCCAATGTCTCTATCCCTGTCGGCCTATATCAAGGAGAATTTGTAGAGGGGTTTCATACGAAAGTCTTCCTCCCCGGCCGGGGCTGGATTCTTCTTCGTTAAAAAAAAGGACAGATCCCTTTGACCCTGCATTGACTACTATGGTCTCAACCAGGTCACGGTCAAAAACAAATACCCTTTGCCACTTATATCCGAGCTTTTTGATCGCATACAAGGAGCCAAAAATTTTTCTAAGCTAGACCTGCGGGGGGGCTTATAACCTAGTCCGGATTCGCCGGGGTGACAAATGGAAGATGGTATTTAAAACCCTGGATGGGCACTACGAATACCTAGTTTTTCCCTTCGAACTGTGTAACGCTCCCGCAGAGTTTCAGGAGTTCGCTAATGATATCTTCCGAGATCTCCTCTATGTCTGTGTTGTTGTTTATCTCGATGATATTTTGATTTTCTCCCTAGATTCGACGACTAATCAGAGGCATGTCCGTCAAGCTCTACTATGATTAAGGGAGAATCGTTTATACGCCAAGCCGGAGAAGTGTGTCTTTGAGAGTAGTTTTCTATCCTTCCTGGGCTATATCATTTCGGATCAAGGTCTCAAGATGGATCCTGAGAAAGTCAGAGCTGTCCCGGAGTGGCCACGTCCTCAAGGCCTAAGGGCCATACAGCGGTTCCTGGGATTCGCCAATTTCTACCGCCAGTTTATTCCAAACTTCTCATCTCTGACGGCTCCCATCTCTACCCTTAGCAAGAAGGGTGTGAACGCCAAGGTGTGGACTCCAGAGGCAGAGTCCGCATTTATTAGCCTCAAGAGAGCCTTCACTTCAGCTTCGATCCTCCATCATCATGACGTATCTCGGCAGTTCTCACTGGAAGTGGATGCTTCCTCTGTTGGTGCTGGTGCACTTCTGTTCCAGAGGAGCTGCAAAGGAAAAGCAGTAGTATGTGGCTGCTATTCTAGACTTTTTTCTTCTGCTGAGCACAATTACTCTATTGGAGATCGGGAGCTACATATTGGGATATACTAGCCATCAAATTGGCTCTGGAGGAGTGGAGACATCTTCTAGAGGGCGCAGCTCACCCCATCCTGATCTTCACCGACCATAAGAACCTTACCTTCAGTCTGCTCAATGACTGAATCCCCGTCAAGCCAGGTGGTCGCTGTTCTTTACCCGTTTCCAGTTTCTGCTCCACTACCGTCCCGCGGACAAGAATGTGAGGGCCGATGCCCTGTCCAGATCGTTTGAGATGGAAGACACGGTGGAGTCCCTTCAGACTATCATAGACCCGTCCTGCATTGTCACTGCTAATCCTCTGCAGGTTAGAGACATCTCTTCGGGGGAGAACTTTTGTTCGGTTGGCAGACAGGGGAAGAATTCTCCGCTGGGGACACAGTTCTAAACTAGCTGGGCATTATCCGTAAAACCCAAGACCTGATTGCTCGTCACTTCTGGTGGCCCACGCTACCTAAAGATGTTCTGGACTTTGTCTTTTCTTGCACGGTGTGTGCTTCCAACAAAGTTACTCACTCCAAGCCTGCCGGCCTGCTTCAACCTCTGCCTGTACCCAAGGCCCCCTGGCAGCACATTGCGATGGACTTTGTCACAGACCTTCCCCCTCAGCAGGATGCAACACTGTCTGGGTGGTGGTGGACCAGTTCTCTAAGATGGCACATTTTATCCCGCTGACCGGCCTACCTTCTGCTCCCCGATTGGCGAGTCTCTTCATTCAACACATCTTTCGCTTGCATGGCTTGCCTCTTCACATTGTGTCCAACCGGGGGGTTCAGTTCACTTCAAAGTTCTGGAGAGCCCTCTGTAAACTCCTTGATGTAAGATTAGACTTTTCCTCAGCTTAATACTCCTAGTCCAATGGGGAAGTTGAGAGGATCAACCAGATCATGGAGAATTATCTCCGCCACTTCATCTCTTCACAGCAAGATAACTGGTTACAGCTTCTTTCATGGGCAGAGTTCTCGTACAACAACCACACAAGTGAGTCCACCACTTCCACTCCATTTCACATTGTGTACAGTCAACATCCTAGAGTCCCTCTTCCAGTGTCGACCACATCTTAGGTACCCGCTACTGAATCTGCATATGGGGACTTTCTGCAAATCTGGTAACAGACCCAGTCCTCTATTTTGCTGGCAGTCGATCGCATGAAGCGAACAGCAGATACAAGGAGAAGAGAGCCGAATCAGTATCTTCCGGGTACCAAAGTCTGGCTGTCCTCTCGGAACATTAGTTTGAGGGTGCCTTCATACAAGTTTGCTCCCAGGTTCCTTGGTCCTTTCGAGATTCTGCAACAGATAAACCCTGTCTCCTATAAGCTGTGGCTGCCTCCTACCCTCAGAATCCCTAACTCATTTCATGTGTCCCTCCTGAAGCCTGTGGTCCTAAACCGCTACAGCAAGACTTCTAGTTCCACAGTTGCTCCCAGCGGTTCTTCTGATGTGTTCGAGGTGAGGGAGATCCTGGACTGCAAAAGGGTAGGCGGAAGGCATTTCTATTTGGTGGACTGGAGAGGGTTTGGTCCTGAGGAGTGGTACTGGGAGCCAGAAGAGAACTTCAGTGCTCCTGCTCTTATTAAAAAATTCCTCTCTCGCTCTTGCCCCAAGAAGAGGGGGTGTAAGAGGGGGGATACTGTAGCGTCCATGGCCACGGGCCATCGGGTTTACTTACCTCCCGGCGCCCGCAGCCATGGATCCGTGAGCGCTGGTCCCCATCTCCTTCCTAGGAGACACCATCACTCACTTCCGCTCCGGTCTGCTGTGTCCTGTAGGGTGCACGCGCACACTCGTGCCCGGCCTTAAAGGGCCAGCGCGCACACAAGAGGAAATCATCATCAACTGCCCATGATTTCCTGGTCTATAAGAAGGCCCCAGCCCTTCTGATCCTTGCCTGAGCGTTGTTAGTTATCTCTAGTCTGTCTTGCAAATGGTCCCTTAGTGTTTCCCATTCCAGTTGTTATCCGTGCCCTGTTACCTGTTCCTGTCATCCGCCACGTTTTGCGTTACATGCTGCACCCATCTCCATCAGTGGCAGAGCTGCAGCCACTGTCTTGACTATCCAGGTACCCTTATATGGGACATTGTATTGCTGGGGTTCCCTGTTGTTTGGCCAGCTGCCTCTCCGCTACGGCGGTACGGCCTAGTGGGTCCACAACCCGCAACGTGACAATATGTAATTTGATGCATTTTGATCCCTTCTACCACCACCACATTTTATTGTATGTTATTTTATATTTTGCGTAATGGCCGATGTATGTTTTTATAATATATTATAATAAAGGTATTTGTGATATATTGGATAGTGCTACATTTTGTACTATTGGTATTTATACTCTGGATTTATTGTGTCTATATATGTTTTAATAGGTATTCTATTTCTAGTGTTGATATATATGGATGTTTATTGTTGAATCGGTTTTCTGTTTGGCTTGGAATTTATAAGTATTGGTATTTTGCAAGATGCCCCTGTCCTAAGCTACATGTGGGCAAAACTCCAAGAACTCAGGAGACGTATGCCACAGCAAATCAGTAAGATCATCACAGTTGGATACTACGATTTTAAAACATATGAGATCCCATCATGCTGATAATCCATAAAATGTCCAGTTTTAGGGGCTTTGCCAGTTACCTCTAGGACCTAGGAAACCCAATCTAGATAAGAAGCTATTACAAACAGAAGTTAGGTGGATACAATGGCTAAAATCCCTAAGCCCATCTGGTTTAAATGAAGAATTCCCCTGCTTTTCTTTAAACATATACCATCTCTCTGTAATATATCTATTATTATCTATTACTTCTAACAAATATTACTTGTAATTACATGTCACTTTATGTTACTGATGACTAATTAGTATTTTGTGACCGCATATCCCTTTCTAGCACAAGTTAATCGTCTTTCAAATTATTTAGTCTGACCAAAGTATGCAAAGTCTCTTTGCTTAGTGCAGTTGTGCACACCTTAAAGGGGTTTTCCCACGAGAGACATTTATGACACATCCGCAGTATATGTCATAAATGTCAGACAGATGCGGGTCCAACCTCTGGGACCCACACCTATCTCCAGAACGGGGCCCCCTAAACCCCGTTCAGCCTTTATGTGTTGTGGCTGAATGAGATAAATTACGACCATGAAAAACGTTATATGGTCGTGAGTTACGGAAACAGCGTAACTCGCTGAGCTACGCTGTTTCTGTAACTCCAATAGTAGTGAATGGCAGCTACAGAAGCAGCGTTGCATGCGAGCTACGCTGTTTTTGTAACTACCATTAAGTTCTATGAGACTTACGTAAACAGCATAGCTCCGCGAATTACGCTGTTTACGTAACTCACGACCATATAACGTTTTTCATGGTCGGAAAAAAACCTCATTCAGCCGCAACACACATCGGCTGAATGGGGTTTAGGGGACAACATTCTGGAGAAAGGTGCGTGTCCCAGAGGTGGGACCCGCATCTAACTGACATTTATGACATATCCTGTGGATGTGTCATAAATGCCTCTCGTGAGAAAACCCCTTTAATTTTAATTCAGGCACACACATACATCATAATACCAGCATTATCTATCTAAATATATTACCATGCAAAGCCCCTTGATCATGGGCTAGAATCTGTCTAAGTGTATGAGCATGCATAGTTTTTCAGTCATGGACCAAATTTGCCTAAGTACAGGAGAATGCACAGTTTCACACTTATGGGCTAAATTTTACAGGAGTATGCCCAGTTCGAATCTCCTGCTAAATCAGTCTAAGTGCAGGAGCATGCCCCTTATGCCCCCATCATATGCCAAAGTGTAGGAGCATGCACAGTTCGATCCTTCCTGTGAACCAATAGGCGCGAGCGTTCCTTCATAACGCAGATACATTTTGCCTCCCAGGCACCACGCCTCCCCAGGAAGTCATCACAGACCATGTGGAATGCCAAGCCTCCAAATGTGCCGATACAAGCAAATATTTATTATATATTTATCTATACCATTATAGGTCTGCAATTACACACAAATTGTCCAGTATTGTCCCCTGATGAACCAGCTAAGTCGGGGAAACGCATTGGGACGATATGAAGTGTCAGTGTTGGGATTATTTTATGCAGTATTTGGTGCTTAGAAATGACACTAATTGTGTATGATAAAAAAATTTGTATCCCTGGAGTTTGTCCATAGATGGTGTATGCTACCATGCCATCTAGATCTTTTCTGGATACTTCAGGGGATTATTGTGGATTGCATATTTAATTCAACACTGTTTGTGTCAGAGGTGTTCGTATTCAAAAGAATTACCCATAGTATTTTAATCTGAATAATAAGTATTGGTTATGTTTTATGAAGAGTTCCCACTTTGTGATACTACATTTTTGGGCTGGACAAATAGAATCAGACATATTTTGATGACAAATACAAGGAAAGTCTATAATTCTCTGGTCACGGAGTTCAGCGTCAGTGTCTTGTTTCCCCTGAAGTTGCCAATGTGTTGGCGAAACATGTCAGGGGGACACGCTGTTTAATTTTAACTCGCTGCTGCTCAGCCTTAGCTATCAATTTACAATTTAATGCAGTAATAGCACTACTCCAGATGTATGCTGCAAATGCTATTAAGCATATTTAGGAAATATCATTGCAAATAAACGCTATTATATTGCACTACATAGGGGCATATATGGGTAGTTAGTGCTTGAATTATTCAAGTTACTGTGAAGTTAACAGCAAGGATATTCATCCATATGTCATGTAATAGTGTGGGCAGCAAGTGTTTTTAATCCAATATTCAACAAAGTGCACTTATCATTTATTAATCTAATAAATATTATAAAATACATTAATGTGGTAGCAGGGGGGCTTCTACACACTTTGAGCATTCGTCTTCATTTCCTTTTCTATTTAAATACACAATAATTTTCTTTTTAGATGAAGTACAAAACTCTAGAGCATTAATTTTGTACTTCATCCCCACGAACTGTGTTCTTGATGACATAAATCAGACTTGAATACTGCTGCTTGGCATATCCAAATAGATAATTTCACACCAGATATTATACCAGCACTATATCCAATACATGGAGGGTTTACAATGCCCCAAAGTTGACTGAAGTGGCTATTTGTAATCAGTCCAAAATTGAAAATAGACATTTAATTGTTGAGATAGGGAACAAATTAGCATACAATAAAATTTCTTCAAAAGCTTCATAAATGACAGCAGATGGCGAGGTCAGCTTGTTGGCTACATTTACCTAATTAGAAAGTTTCTCCATATTGTCAGGTATAACAGCTGTCAAAAATGCTCCTCATTCCTAACTGATCGTTTCCAATAAACCTGTCATAACGGAGATTGCCAAAAAAATTCTGCTATGATCAGATAATCTTAGCTAATTAGTAAACTAATGAAATATCAAAGAAGAACATTAAAGATAAAAATAAACATCACTCAATTAAGAAATGGATGGCAATGACATTTTGTCACTACAGATATTCCCAGCTTTATCATTTCAAAAAGCCATAGCAGACAATAGATACATGCTGCAGAAATTATTCTAATTTTTATAAAACCTTATTACATAATTATGCATAACAGAATTTGAAACCAGGCTGGAGGAACGGAATGTTGTTGCCACCTTGACACATTCCAAATATGGTTGTCACAAATGCAAACAGTAAGGCCTCATGCACACGAACGTATTTTTTTCCTCCCGTAAATACTGGCGTAACTACGGGTCCTTGGTCACACGTATTCGATCCGTATTCCACCCGTATTTACGGCCACGTTTTTGCTGCAAAATTGCACTGCACTAATCGGCAGCCCCTTCTCTCTCTCAGTGCAGGATAAAGAGAAAGGGCAGCCCTTTCCGTAGTAAAAGTAAAAGAAATTCATACTTACCCGGCCGTTGTCTTGGTGACACGTCCCTCTTTCGACATCCAGCCCGACCTCCCTGGATGATGCGGCAGTCCATGTGACCGCTGCAGCCTGTGATTGGCCTGTGATTGGCTGCAGCGGTCACATGGGCTGAAACTTCATCCCGGGAGGCCGGACTGGAGGAAGTAGCAGGGAGTTCTGGGTAAGTATGAACTTCTATTTTTTTTTACAGGTTGATCTATATTGTGATCGGTAGTCACTTTCCAGGGTGCTGAAAGAGATACTGCCGATCGTTTAACTCTTTCAGCACACTGGACAGTGACTATCCCCTGACGTCGCCTAGCAACGCTCCCGTAATTACGGGTGCACACATGTAGCCATCCGTAATTACGGGAACCCTATAGACTTCTATGGGCCTGCCCATGCCGTTATTACGGCCTGAAATTGGACATGTTCTATATTTTTCAATGGCACGGGCACCTTCCCGTAAGCATACGGGGAGGTACCCGTGGCCAATAGAAGTCCATGGGCCCGTAATTACGTTCGTGTGTATGGGGCCTTAGACTGTCAAATCTCTGTTAAAATCATTTGTTGAGGATTAAAGAAGCACTCCACTTTTTTCTTTTATTGCACCCTCCATTTATACATTGGTGTTTCAGTGGGGTGCTGTGTGCAGAAATTCTTATTGATCCCCGCATCGTGTCGTTTTCGGGTCCAGCGAAGCCCACACGATCTTCATTCTGAACTGGTCCGGAATCACTGCTTTTCAGAAAACCGGAAGTCAGGCTCTCAATGCGTTCCTATGGGAGCCTCATTCTGGCTCCCGTAGGAATGCATTGAGAGCCTGAGTTTCGGTTTGCTGAAAAGCACAGTGATTCCAGACAGGTCAGAGTGAAGATCACGTGGCCGGCGCTGGACCTAAAAATGACACGTCCAATCTTAAATCTATGTAGGCCTTCCTCGTGCAGGAGGAACATTCACATAGAGCTGTATCTCAATTCAACAGAATCCGATAGGATACCACCAATGAGGCCCTTACTTGCTTTACAGTGGCTTGGTAATGAGAGATTGTAAGCCAATTCTCCTCGGAACAATAGGTGAAAGCTTTTTACGCTCTCACGAACTCCCCATGGCTTGTGGGGCACAGAATAAAAACTTTAAGATTATTTTAAGGTGGTACTGCTGTCTTCTGGATCTGAGGAATGATGGCAATGCAACAGCGACCGCGGAATATAAACTGTTAGAAAAACGGAGGTGGCCCCCTCCAACAGCCGATGGTTGTCATGGCAGCCTGGGTTCTTAATGAAGGCTCCAAGGTTTGCCAACTTTCTGCTTCTATTTGAGAACCAATAAAAACTACAGCTCTGCCAGCAAAAGGCAAGCCCTCGCGCAGATCCATCGACAGAAAAATAAAAGTTATGGGTTTCAGAATATGTTTTTTTTTTTGTTTTTTTTTGGGTGGGGGGATGGAAACAGGAAATGTTAACAGTTAACTACATATAGTTTTTCTCTTTGTAAAACTAGTACATCATAACAAAAACAATATAAATTTGATATTGCCGTAATCATATTGACCAGCAGAAAAAAGTAAACTTGTAGTTTTTACAGCACGGTGAACGCCGTAACAATGAAACACATAAAACAATGTAGGAATTGCAGTTTTTTCCAATTCCACCCCACAAAGAATTTTTTTCAGTTTCCCAGTGAACTATATGGTGCCTTAAATAATGACATTAAAAATTACGACACGTCCCGCAAAAAACAAGCCCTTAAGCAGAAATGTTGATAGAAAAAAAAAAAGTTATAGCTTTTAGAATACAGGGAGGAAAAAACAAAAAATGATAACCACGATGACTGTGGCGTCAAGAGGTTAAATGTTTTTAACATCTTCTCCCATATAACTGGAAGTATAATTACAAACACCTCACAAGTAAATAATACAATTTATGATGAATGGACCTCTCTGACTGATCAAAAGGGCTTCTAAGACACTATCTCACAGCCACAGGAATGACTATCCCACGACACTGGCGTTCCACTATGATCGCTTTTATTTCACAATGGATTACAGAGGTCGGCTTTCTTTGAGAATTAAGTATTTAGTAACATACGACAAAAATGAAGTAGCTATATGTATTAACAGAACGGGCAGGTTTGTCTTTCCTTTCTCCTGAATTTTCTGGTATGATGACTGCATAGTTGTTCCTGGTCTTGCAATCCTGTGTAAACTACTTTTGCTGTTTCTTCTCCTCCATCTCCTTTTTGTCCCCTCTATTTCCTTCCTCTCTCTTTTCATTTCCTCTTCCTTACCCCTTCTCTTTCTGTCCCTGTGACTTGTCTTTATGGGACGGTAAAAATCAGAGTTCTAAACAATAGACATGTTGCATGTATTTTCACATTGTATTTTATGTGATGCGTTAATAAGTAATATTTTTGCCTACATGTACTGTACTATGTATTGCATATCAATAACTATGAGGAGTCTACTCTATAATAGAAATGTTGCACACATTTCCACATTGTTATTATACGGTATAAGCTGATAGGTAATATTCTTACCAATTCGTATTATGTACTCCATATCAATTGCCTTAATCTTTTGTTTTTATAGATTTACCTCCTCTTTGCTTTGTTGTGTAACCTTTTGTTCTACATGTTAATGTAAAAAATCTTTTAAAATAAAAAATAAAAGGAGATTATTAAAACAAAATAATAATTATTGTACTCACTCTGCCCTTGTAAGCTATTCTGTTGTTTTATCTATCACTATTTATATACCTTTCTATATATAGAGTATGTATCTTAGTGGTCCAAACAAAGACTTTTTGACCCTGGTGCAAAATTTGCGTAGGTGCTTTGTAGATATAAAAAAGCAATAGAGAACCAGAGGTAGATATATAAATTAAAATGTATGCTAATGTTAAAGGGTTTTCCAGTTTTATGCAAATAATCATCGTATAATAAAAAGTTCTGCAACTTTCTAATGTATTTTGTTTTGATTTCGCCAATTTTCAAAGCTAGACTTCCTCTCAATGATTGCAAAGACAAACTGGTGGCTATTAAGTACTATGAGCTCTATGTCACTGTTCAGGCATTAAGCTACTGACAAGGGATTTACAGTTTTTAGGGAAGCCACAGCCCATTGCTCAATACGCGACTACATCTAAAGAAACAAAAAAAATTGGCATTGTTGATAATCATGTGTCTCATAATACATCACCTGATTGCATGTTTTATTTTAGCTGGAGTTCTTTTATTTACATTGAAATCAGTATTATAAAAGACAATAGTATTACTTTTTATTGCAAAATATAATAATACATAATGTTCACCAAGAACAGAAAAACAGATAGTAAATTGAAGTTATACCTCAGAAAATGTTATTAGAAAATATTTTGGCAGATCACTAAGATAAGCAACCCATGAGGAACAATTGTGTCACACGAGGTGTGTTTATAGAGATATTATATTATTTAAATTGCACTATGAATTTCAATGGAATTGCTGAATACAAAAATTCTACAATGTTTTAAAACAAATCTATATAACTGCCTACCATTATATATGTGCAATACAAACTGAATAACATTCTCCAAATAAACAGCCAGTTCGTAGGAAATACCAAGACAATAGCACTGTTAGTATTGTTATAGTAGTGTTATGTCTGAGAGGTTTTTTTTATCTTCCTCAGTCTTAACGGCTACAGTATGTAGACCTTTGCACTGAATTTTCTTTTATTATTCATTTGCTGCCTAAATGTAAAATTAAGCAACTTTCTAAATAGCCCTTATTCAAATTTACTACCATTTTGCAGCTGTAAAGTCTGTGCAACTTCTGTGCATTGCTGGTTGTCTTGCTGTTTCTGCAATAGATCGGACAGTACACTGCTCCTGGCTGTCATGTCGGTCTTCTCTCCCCCTCCCTTCTCCCAGTGTTAGAGATGGCAGTAGGGTGGAGGTTGTACACCGCAGATCCCACTGTGGAAATGGGGGAAAGCATCCAAGACTTCTGGGAGGGCAAATCAAAAAAGCTGTATTAAACCAGAGTGTAGACAGGGAGGAACGCACACAGTGCAGACTCTTGATTAGAGGGGTGAATCACACAAGCCATGACTAAGGACCCAGCAGGGGTCTGAAACGCGTAGGCTACCGCCTATCTCCCTCAACACTCTCTGTACTTTGGACATTACCTGCCCGTCACCACTATTTTTCGTTGTCCATTGTTTTTAACAAAGCAACATTAAAACTTGGAAGAAGATTCCCGTTTTTAACAGATTTTCCACTTCAGCGCTGGTTTCACCTTCTCTTTTCTCTGCTGTTTCCCTTGCGTGTGCCGACACAAGGATCCGTGCGCTGATCAACATACCATACCTGTGACAAGGTGAGCTGGAGGATATTCCCCATTTTTTCTGCATCAATGTCTCTGTCAGCACAAGAGAGAAGGTATCCCTCATGGGACGTAGAGGGAGAAAGTAGTAAAGAACTAAAGCCATGCTGATGCATAAGAGCTAGTGATGTCAGCAGCATCCTGAAGCAGGTTGCAAAAAGCATAAAAGGTGGTCTGAAAATAAATGAAGGAATGAAAATTGCAGCCTGAAATTTTGTGAAACTTGTTTGACTCCAGGTCACCACTAACACATAAAAAAAAAAAAAATTTTTTCCTGTCAAAGGTGTCGATATTCTTCTATTATATATTTTTGAAAGTTTGTTTGAAGCCCGATTTTTCATTGGTTTAAAATGGATCACGTCATCTGTAAGCCATAACAACCAATCAGATTGCTGCTTCGATTTTTAATACCTGCTTTGGAAATTATAAAAGCTTACCAGATTGGCTGCTGGTAGGAATGTAACAACCAGAGTGATGTCACACTGCTGCTGCTGACATCATAATCTGCCTCCCGGTACATTATTCAGAGACCAGACACACATCTAATACACCGCCTGCTGCCACCAGACTTCACATCCAGGAGAGGACACACAATATTCCTCACAAGACCGTACTCCATCTCCTGCTACAAAGAGAAGCCATCTCTGCTGTGTTTTCCTGGGACATGATCAGAACAACTTCCTACATGTAACATGGGAGACATCACAGTCCTTCTACTATACTGGATAAAGGTTAGTATAGGCACGTTGTGTATTTTTGTATATTTGCTAACAACCCCGTTTTGTGGGAGACAGAACAGCAAGCCGGGTTAGGAAAGGTGGTGTTTATGCAAATTAGTGTTTTCAGGCAGAAAGGGGGCGAGTCATCAATGCTTTGCTACTATAGATTTATTGGTAATAATAAATAGTACGGGGGAGGGGTATGAGTGAGATTATAACCTATTTATTCATCCACACACTAACTCTCTGTGCAGTAACGGGACGTCTCTGTAATGGAAATGTCTCCAGATTTATTATGGACACAATCCATTATAACGTTCATTTTTATATCCATGTTACAGACAATTCTTTTGGTTATTGATATAAATTCGATTTTCAATGTTAGTGTTTACTGAAAATTACAATGTTATATATGTCTCATAATGAGAGCCACTGTAGTTTATATGAGAAGAATGTGTTCTGCTGGTTACTAGGTGATAGCGGCCAACTTGGGGCTTATGTCAGAAGAATGCATTGTGCTGGTTGCTATAGTGATACCAGCCATCTTGTGCCTTATATGAGAACAATGTGTTGTGCGGGTTGCAATGGCAGACATCTTGGAACTTATGGAATCAGTTTGAACCTCATTTAACACAACTGTCTAATAGAAAAACTGGATTTGTTGACCATAGCAACCAATCACAGTGCAGCTTTCATATTTCCAGCGCAGTGGAATTTTTTTTATTAAAGCTGAACTTTGATTGGTTGCTATGGGCCACAGGATATGTTTTTCTATTAAACAGTTTTGATAAATGCGGCTCAATGTGCTGTGCTGGTTACTATGGTGACGGCAGCCATCTTGTTACAGTCAAAGGCAGTTGGTGTGAGCAGCCTGTTACTGGATATAACTATATAAAGTTTGTTTGTTTGAAGCCGGATCAGGGAACAACTATTTTTTATTGGACATTGAACAAAGTTTGCCTCCTTTTGCGATTTTTGATTGGATTAAAAATTGCTTTTACTGAAAGTCACTTTTACTGAAATTTACTTTTCACTGCCATTCACTTTTTAATTTGAATCGCAGTACACACTTGTCTGATCATGATTTTTGATTGGTTGAAAAGCTAACCAATAGCGATTTTTGATTGGTTGAAAAACAAACCAACACGATTTTTGATTGGTTGTAAAACAAACCAGTAGCGATTCTTTATTGGATTAGATATTTCACAAAGTTTGCCTCTTTTTACAGATTTTGATTAGTTTAAAAGTCACTTTGATTGGTTGAAAAACAAACCAATAGCGATTTGTGAATGCATTGGACATCGAACAAAGTTTGTCTCCTTTTGCCACTTTTGATTTGTTTAATAGTCACTTTTACTGAAATTTACTTTTCACTGACCATGGCTCCCAAAAGAAAATCTCCTTAACAAAGAGAAGGTCGACGCTTGGCTCAAAGAATACGTCAAGCAGCAGAAACGCCAGAAATTACCAATGCTCGGCTTGGTGATCAAAGATTGCGACAAGCGACCGCAAGAGCTGAAGGCGCAAGAAATATTGTTTCTCGACGAACATCTTGGGATTGCATGAACAAAGCTGCTATGCAATACGACCCAACGATTGAATATGATCTGCACGACTTGGTCAATATTGGAAACATGGACACGACCTGTGAACATTGTGAAGCCCAGAAGTGAAAGTCAGAGCCACCTGGCATGTGCTGCTCTGCTGGCAAGGTTCAGCTACCCCCACTTACTGCACCATCAGAACCACTCAAGTCACTGATGACTGCGAACACTCCCCAAACCAAGCACTTTCTGGGAAATTTGAGGCACTACAACTCTTGCTTTCAGATGACTTCATTTGGTGTGAACAAAATTCGAGAGGGAGGCTTCATGCCCACCTTCAAAATTCAGAGACAAGTTTGCCATGGACTTGGATCGCTCCTGCCATTGCCCAATGAATCACCAAAGTTTCTGCAGATTTATTTCATGGGCGATGAAAAGCTTCAAGTTCGGCAATGACAGAGCAGCGTCCCTGGGACTCGGGCCGACATTTTGCTGAAACTGCAGCAGATGCTTCACGAACATCACTGTTATGTGGAGATATTCAAGAGCTCTTTGGGAATGATGTCTTCGGATAACTACAAAGTGGTTATCAAGGCTGACCGAAGGCCGACAGCAGAGCATGAGCGGTGATACAATGCACCAACTGTCAATGAAGTTGCTGTCGTCATCGTTGGGGAATTTGAAAATCGGGATATTGTGCTGCAGAAGCGTGATAATCAACTGCAGAGAGTTTCTGAAACCCATCGATCATATGACGCACTTCAGTACCCACTGATCTTTTGGCAAGGCGAAGATGGATACGATATTCAAATCTTCCAAACAAATCCAAGTACCGGAAATGTTACCGCCAGGAAAAAAGTTCCGTGCATGGCCATCTACGCCTTATCGAATTATGATGCGGGCGAGCCATTCAAATCACCTCTTGATGTGCCGAAATCTTTTCCATCAGTTTTTGGTTGACATGTATGCCAAAATCGAAACGGAGCGACTTTGCTTCATCCGTTTCAATCAGAAGGCACTTTGCGCTGAAAGCTATATCCACCTTCGAGATGCTGTCAAACACGAGCAATGTTGGTCAGATGGTTATCTTGCCTTCCAGCTTCACAGGCAGCCCTTGATATATGCACGAATACACTCAAGACTCCATGACATATGTGTGAAAATACGGAAGGCCTTACTTTTACGTGAAACCCAACATGGAAAGAAATTCGCCAAGAGCTCTTGCCAGAACAATCGGCGACTGATAGACACTGATAGACACGATCTGGTAGCCCGAGTCTTTCGACAAAAGGTTATCAAGTTCATGAATGTCCTCACGAAGGGCAAGGTATTTGGAGAAACTCAATGCTTCATGTGCACAATCGAATGGCAAAAATGAGGTTTGCCTCACGCACATATACTGATCTGGCTGAAGGAGAAGATCCGACCAAATCAGATCGATTCTGTCATTAGTGTAGAGATCCCAAATGCACAAGAAAATCAAAAGCTATTCGACATCATCATGAAGAACATGGTCCATAGACCATGTGGAAGACTGAATCCAAGCTCCCCATGCATTAAAGATGGCTTCTGTACAAAGAGATTCCCAAGACAGCTGATCCATGAAACTCAGTCTGGAGCTGATGGTTATCCACTTTATCGCAGAAGAAAAGTGGGAGAAGGCACGTTCACTGCATTGATGAAGATGAAGATTGGCAATAGTTACTAGGACATCGAGGTCGACAACAGATGGATTGTACCCTACTCGCCATTTCTTTCCCAGACCTTTCAATCTCACGTCAATGTTGAATATTGCAACTCAGTTAAGGCGATCAAGTACATCTGCAAATATGTTAACAAAGAATCGGATCAAGCAGCATTTGGCTTGGAAAGACAAGGAAGAACAACTGATTAAATCAATCACCAAGAAAGACAAGAAAGAACAATTGATGAAATCGATCCCTTCCAAACTGGACGTTACATCAGTAGCAACGAGGCTGTATGGCGAATTTTGGACTTTCCAATTCACGACCGCTATCCGACGGTAGTTCATCTCAACGTCCACTTGGAAAATGGATGGAGAGTCTACTTCACCGAGGAAACGCCTGCACAACAAGTTTTGCAGCCCAAAAACACCACGCTGACAGCATTCTTCAAGATGACTTTGCAACGATATTCCTATACTGCGATGTTCCAAAGTATTATACGTGGAAAAAAAATACAAGAGTTTTCAAGCGAAGAGTCCAAGGAACACCAGTTGAAGGTCATGTTTGAATCAAGTCAAGTGATGCCCTTGGCAGAGCCTACACAGTGCACTTAAACAACGATGAGTGCTTCTTCCTCCGGTTGCTTCTTCACACAGTAGCAGGCCCGACATCGTTTGTTAGCCTCAAGAATGTTGGCAACCATATTTGTACAACCTATCGGTAAGCATGTCAAGAAAAAGGACTACTTGAGAGTGATTCTCATTGGGACAAGACTTTAGAGGAAGCAGCAACCTGCCAATTACCAGCAAGCTTACGAAACCTATTTGCTGTCATACTCACGACGTGTGGACCATCCAAGCCACTTGAACTGAAGGGAAAAGTACGAAGAGCACCTCTCGGAGGATGTTCTTCTGTAAGCACGACGGCAAAACCCGGGACTCCAATTGGACAGCTGTACTCCGCAAATGTTCAACATGTCATTGATCCTACTTGAAGAAAAGACCCTCATGATGGTTGGAAATAGACTTGAGCAACTGGGACTTCCCGTGACGGAAAGGAACAATGACGAAAGACTTGAACGGGAATTGCTTCAAGAAACAAGCTATGACATGAGCGCTCTGGAAACTTATCTTGCAACAAATGAACCTCTTTTGGTTGCTCTCCAAACGACGGCATACAATCAGATCTTGGACATGGTTGTGAAAAACACCGGTGGTATTGTCTTCTTGGATGCTCCTGGCGGAACAGGAAAGACGTTTGTCATAAACCTGTTGTTGGCAAAGATCCGACAACAATCCAGGATTGCTCTGGCAGTTGCTTCCTCAGGCATTGCGGCAACATTGCTTGATTGTGGCAGAACTGCCCATTCAGCGTTCAAATTACCGCTTAACTTGACTCGAGATGCGTCTCCTGTTTGTAACATCAGCAAAGGTACTGGTGTGGCAAATGTCCTGCAAGAATGTTTGATGATTGTCTGGGATGAATGCACGATGGCACACAAGTTGACACTTGAAGCTCTGGATCGAACTCTGCAGAACTTGCGTGGAAACAATACAGTCATGGGAGGTGTCGTCTTGGTGTTGGACGGTGATTTCCGTCAGACGTTGCCTATTGTTCCCAAGGGAACACCAGCAGATGAATTGAAAGCTTGCTTGAAGCAGTCGTTGTTGTGGAGGCATGTGAAAAAGATGAGTCTGACTACCAATATGTGAGTTCATCTGCATGGAGATGCCACAGCTGGTGAGTTTGCCAACAGATTACTCAATCTGGGGAATGGAGATGTTGAAGTTGACAATGGGATGGATCTGATCAGCTTCCATGATGATTTCGCAAAAAGTCGGTGGAAGAGCATACAAACAGTGTCTTTCCCAACATCGCCTTCAACTACAGAGATCATGAATGGTTATGTCAACGGGTAATACTGGCTCCAAAGAATGATTCTGTCAACGCCATCAATCAGCAAACTCAAATGACTCTGCCAGGTCAAGAAAAGCTGTACAAGTCCACCGACACAGTTATTGACCCCGATCAGGCGGTGTACTATCCGATAGAATATCTCAACTCTCTCGAGCCGCCTGGCTTACCTGCCCATCGATTGATGTTGCAGGTTGGCTCACCTATCATGCTGTTGAGAAACATTGATGCTCCGAAACTTTGCAACGGGACGAGGCTGTGTGTCAAGAAGTTGATGGATCACGCCATCGAGGCCACCATACTAACAGGATGTGAAAAGGGGGAAGTTGTCTTTATTCCTCGCATTCCCCTCGCTCCACATGATGTTCCTTTCGAGTTCAAGCGGCAACAGTTCCCAGTACGCCTAGCCGTCGCAATGACAATTAACAAGGCTCAAGGTCAATCCCTGAAAATGGCAGGAATACACCTTCAAAGTCCCTGTTTTTCCCATGGGCAACTATATGTTGCTTGCTCCAGAGTCGGCACTGGAAAGAATCTCTACATCTTGGCACCGGATCAAAAAACAAAAAACATTGTTTACAAGAAGCGTTGGAATAGAAACATGCAGTCCTATATCAACACTACACCGTGTTCCAAATTATTATGCACATTGGATTTAAGTGTCATAAACATTTAATTATTAGTTTTTCAATTAAACTCATGGATGGTATTGTGTCTTAGGGCTCTTTGGATTATTGTAATCAATCTCAGACACCTGTGATAATTAGTTTGCCAGGTGTGCCCAATCAAAGGAAAACTACTTAAGAAGGACGTTCCACATTATTAAGCAGGCCACAGGTTTCAAGCAATATGGGAAAGAAAATGGATCTCTCTGCTGCCGAAAAGCGTGAAATAGTGCAATACCTTAGACAAGGTATGAAAACATTGGATATTTCAAGAAAACTTAGGCGTGATCGTCGTACTGTGAAAAGATTTGTGGCTGATTCAGAGCACAGACGGATTCGTTCAGATAAAGGCATAATGAGGAAGGTTTCTGCCAGACAAATTAATAGGATTAGGAGAGCAGCTGCTTAAATGTCATTGCAAAGCAGCAAACAGGTATTTGAAGCCGCTGGTGCCTCTGCAGTCCCACGAACCTCAAGGTGTAGGATCCTCCAGAGGTTTGTAAGTGTGCATAAAGCTATTATTCGGCCACCCCTAAACATTGCTCATAAGCAGAAACGGTTGCAGTGGGCTCAGAAATACATGATGACTAATTTTCAAACCGTGTTGTTTACTGATGAGTGCCGTGAAACCCTGGATGGTGCAGATGGATGGAGTAGGGGATGGTTGGTGAATGGCCACCATGTCCCAACAAGGCTGCGACGTCAGCAAGGAGATGGCGGAGTCATGTTTTGGGCTGGAATCATGGGGAGAGAGCTGGTAGGCCCCTTTAGGGTCCCTGACGGTGTGAAAATGACCTCTGCAAAGTCCATAGAGTTTATGACTGACCACTTTCTTCCGTGGTACAAAAAGAAGAACCGTGCTTTCCGTAGCAAAATCATCTTTATGCATGACAATGCACCATCTCATACTGCAAAGAATACCTCTGTGTCATTGGCTGCTATGGGCATAAAAGGAGAGAAACTCATGGTGTGGCCCCCATTTTCCCCTGACCTCAACCCTAGTGAGAAACTTTGGAGCATCCTCAAGCAAAATATCTATGAGGGTGGGAGGCTGTTCACATCAAAACAGAAGCTCTGGGAGGCTATTCTGACATCCTACAAAGATATTCAAGCATAAGCTGTCCAAATACTCACAAATTCAATGGATGCAAGAATTGTGAAGGTGATATCAAAGAAGTTTTTTTTGATTGAAAGAGCTTTTGATTTCTGTAAATATGACCTCATGATGCTGCAAATTAAACAAGTTACCATTTTAGTTCTCTTTACAACCTTTAAAATGTTTTGATCTCTGTTGTGCATAATAATTTGAAACAGTGCATTTTGAGTTTTTTACTTCTACAAAAAAATCTGTTATCATTAGATTTGTGCAATAAAATTTGCATTATACTCCAACGGTTGATAACTTGAAGATTATACTGACTGTCATTTGCATCGACTATTTAGGAAAATCAGCGAGAAATAACATTTGCATAATAATTTGGAACGCGGTGTATATAAATCTGTAACGAATATATTGCTTAATTTCATTTCTTTTATGCTTCCAATAACATTATTTACACTCTCTAGCAATTAAATTCATAGAGAGAGGTAGCAATTAAATTCATACTGAGGGGTATTAAATAGTGAGCTTTTACTCTATCTATACCGTAAGTCAACCTCCCGAGCAACGCCGGGTATAAAAGCTAGTTTACAATATGTACAGTAGATTCTGACATTGACTACTGTTACACATTATATGAGCATTTCAAACCATACATATAAATGTAGAAATAGTGTTATTAGCTTCATTAACCTCTTTAGGACACAGTTATGCTTAATATAATATACCTATTGTTAGGAAACGTCTGTCACTTTAGGTTGTCATGACTACTAGTCAAGCTTCAGGGTGACCCTGGTTGAGTTGCAGAACCACTCCTATTTCTCATTCTGCACCTATCAGGGCCAAGGGTGAAGTACTTGAAGCTGTTCAGTTTTCTCATTGTTGCTTGTGATTTCTTGTGTATGAATTTGTCTGATGAAGCCCCTGGTTACACCCTGTATCACCTTAACTGTTTGGACTCTTTGAACTGGACTTCTGCTTCGTCTTTGAATTTACCCTCTGCTCACTGTTTTGCACCTTCTTCTCTCAGCTGATTTTGACCTCTGCTACTGCTGGTATTCTTCTGTTTTGCGATTTGGACTTTTAGTATCTACTGGTTTTGTACTCTGCTTGCTGACTATCCCTTTGGCTTGTCTGTTTATCCGTTCTGGTATTGCCTGCAGTTGCACCTCCTGTTCAACACCGTATTCTGTAAAAGCAACCTGAGTTCTATGCAGCCAAATCTAACCTGCCTTGCGGTGGGCTCTGGTGAAGACCATAGAGTAGCCTTAGACTTTGCTTACCAGAGTGGTGACGTACTTGAGGTATCTGTTTTACCTGCACGCCTGATCTAGACAGTCTCCTGCTGTCTTTGCGGAATTGCTCGTATTGCAATTCCATAAACTTGCACTCTGGGAAATTGCTCAAGTAGTCTTTCCTTCACACCGATTTCATCCATGATCCCAATCCGTGCATAAGTAAAGGCCTTGGAAGCACAGTGGATCAGTGGTTGCCTTGCAGCTCTGGAGTCCAGGAGTCAAATAATGTTAAAGAGGCTCTGTCACCACATTATAAGTGCCCTATCTTCTAAATAATGTGATCGGCGCTGTATTATAGATTACAGCTGTGTTTTTTATTTCGAAAAATAGATTTATGCTAATGACTTTCTTAATACCCAACTGGGCGTTTTTTAGCTTTTGACCAAGTGGGCATTGTAAAGAGAAGTGTATGACGCTGACCAATCAGAGTCATACACTTCTCTCATTTCATGTACTCAGCACATAGTGATCTTGCTAGATCATGATGTACTGTCACTTATTAACACATTAACTTTACTGAAGTGTCTTGAGAGTGAATAGACATCGCCTCCAGCCAGGACGCAATGTCTATTCACAATCCTGACACTTCAGTAACAATTGTGTGGGACTTAATGAGAGCTTACAGCGTGATCTCGCAAGATCACGCCTGTAAGCTGTCATTTACAGTGTAATCTCGCGAGATCACGCTTGCTGTCATTAACTCCCACACAAACGTTACAGAAGTGTCGGGATTGTGAATAGACATCGCGTCCTGGCAGGAAGCGATGTCTATTCACTCTCAAGGCACTTCAGTAACGTTAATGTGTGAGTAAGTGACAGTACATCATGATCTATCAAGATCACTATGTTCTGAGTACATGAATAGAGAGAAGTGTATGATGCTGATTGGTCAGCGTCATATATTTCTCTTTACAACGCCCACTTGGTCAAAAGCTAAAAAAAATGCCCAGTTGGGCATTAAGAAAGTCATTAACATAAATCTAAAATAGGTCATAACTCCGTCAAAATTTATCGTTTTTCGAAATAAAAAACACTGCTGTAATCTACATTACAGCGCCGATCATATTATGTAGGAGATAGGGCACTTATAATGTGGTGACAGAGCCTCTTTAATATATCAAGTTTAATATAGTTATATACTGTAATATTACTGCCATCAGTGACATTGGTATGGACCTGCTTTTGTTCCCTTGAAAATCTGTAAGCTGGACAATAAGTAAATATGACAGCAATGTGAAATAAAATGGACAAATATCAAACTGTCATATGGCCCCACCTCCCCCTTGTAGACAGTGCCATACAGCCCCCCAGCTGCCCCATGTAGATAGTGACATACAGCCCTCCACCTCCCTCTTTTATATATTGCCATACTGCCCCTTGTAAACAGTGTTGCCATACAGCCCCCACCTCCTCCTTTGTAGACAGTGCCATACAGCCCCCCACCTGCCCCTTGTAGATAATGTAATACAGGCCCCGCACCTCCCCCTTGTAGACAGTGCCATACAGCCCCCCTTGCCCTTGTAGACAGTGCCACCAAATAAATAAAACAAAAAACTGTACTCACCTAGGCCACATTTCTGCGACGAACGGAGCTGCTCCACCTCCATTTCCCCATTGTAGACAGTGCCATATAGCTCCCTACCTCCCCCTTGTAGACAGTGCCATCCAACCCCCACCTCCCCCGGATATATAGTGCCATTATGCCCCCATCTCCACCTTGTAGACAGTGCCATCCAAAACATATAAAACAAAAAAATTGTACTCACCTATGCCCCGTTCCCGCTACAAACAGAGCTGCTCCACAACGCCGACGGGATCCTTTTGTAGGCCGGCGTAGGCTGGCGTGATCCAGTGATATCATCATGCTGGCCTGCACAGCATTCCTGTCCTGAGAGGCCTGTAGCCTAGTAAATGGCAGAGCGGGGAGATTAAATCTGGCATCACCACCACCAGGATATGCCATGAATGTCTGATAAATGCGGTTCCTAGCTGTGGGACCCGCACCTATATCGAGAACATAGGTCAACCGTTGGTGAGCACTGCTCAGCTGTTTTTATAAATTCCCATAAAACATAATGAAGAGGACCACATGCATGTGTGGCCATCTCTCCACTTAGTTTTCGCCTGGAATCGCCAGCCCGTAGCCACCTCGCCGGGCGGAGCAAGGGATGGGCGACTGCCACTCTCGATAAATGTGCGGGTACCACAGCTGGGACCCGCATCTAACAGACATTTATGGCATATCCTGTGAATATGCCATAAATGTTTGAGATGGGAATAACCCTTTAATGCAGCAACCTGTCGACACAATTAAACATTATACTTAAATAATACATCAGCGCTAGGCAGTAACTCCACTTTCAAGAATGATACAAGAGAGTTACCCCAGCAATTGAGGACGCTCTCTCAAATAAACTGCTCTTGGCAGAAGTAAAAATGGAAACCTGACATGGGAGGGAAAGTGTAACGTCTGTGGTCGCTGACCACGAACTCCTTCCATCCAGTCGACGCCCTTCTCTCCAGAGATGTCTGCACATGCAGCCGTCCTGTTCCACAGTAACCACCAGGGTGCACTCACAAGCCCAGTCCAGACTTAAGGAGCCAAAGCACACACAGGTGGGAGATTGAGCTGATTGCTCCCAGAGCACCCTGGGCTATAAGAAGGGCTGTGCTCCTCCCTGCAATGCCTGAGCCTTTTCGTCTACCCTAGTCTGTCTAAGCAAATGGTCCCCTAGTGTTTCCCAGTGTTTCCCATTCCTGCCACCTGTAACGTGTATCCCGTGCTATCCTGGTCAAGTGCCGTGTTGAGCTGAAGTCGTGCTGTGCTGTGTACCACGCCTGTCCTGCTACACCACACCTGGAGCCTGCCTGCTGCCTAGTACCAGCCGAGCCTATCTTGCTACTGTCTGAGCTACCACAGGTACACTACACAAACTATAGACTGTGACCCATGTCCTGTTGGTCAGCTGCCATACCGTCAATGCAATACGGTCCAGTGGGTCCATGTACCCAACGTAACAGAAAGTCAATACAGGCCTAAGTATTATGCACTAATTTACAACATTTTCAAAGCGACTCATATGACATATCTCTTGATTGTGGACAAGGATCTAATTCAAGTCAGTCTGTACAATAAAGTGTGATCATGTCAACAAGACTTACAAAAGAAGAAGAAAAATATAAATGAATAAGCATATATTTAGTACACAATCAAATATTTTCATAAAAATTAAGGACCAGGTTGATACCAATAGCTATTGGGATGATACTTATGATAGTAAAAAAAAAAGGGGGAAATCTAGTATTTAATAGTTTCCTAGATATAAAAGAATAGTCATTTCCAATCTATTGTTAGAAATTCTCTTTAAAATTGAAATTCTGCATTGGCGATGCTGGAAAGTAAACAACCATCACTCACTATTACTTATCTGATTGGTGATTATCTAATATGATGTACCTGATTAGTTGAATACTTTAATCAAGATCAACACTGAAGATGATGTATTTGAATACAGTCAGCCAGTGTTCTGGGATCTAAAACAAATGTTTATACTGTATATTTTAACATTTGTTTTAGTTATTATAATATAAACCCTTTAGTGAACAGCCTATTTTGGGCCTTAATGACAGAGCGATTGCTTTCCGTTTTTTGATAGTCGCATTTCAAACGCCATAACTATTTTATTTTTCCTCAAATATAGCAATGGTCAGGACTTGTTTTTGCAGGACAAGTGTTCTTTAATGGCACCATTTTGGGGTACATATAATTTATTTATTAACTTTTTTGGGGGTAATGGAAAAAAACAGAAATGTCACCATTATTTTTGGCGTCTTAAATTTACGCCATTTACTATATAAATAACATAATAACTTTATTCTGTGGGTTGTTACAATTACAGTGATACCAAATTGATATAGCTTTTTTTATGTTTCACTATTTTGCACAATAAATACATTTTGAATTTTTTTTGGGGGGGGGGGGGTTTGTGTCACCACATTCTAAGAGCCATGACATTTTTATGTCATTATGTACACGGGGATACCAAATATGTGTAGCTGTTTTGATTTTTTTTCATAATGAAACATTCTGTAGGGAAAAAATTGGGTTTGTAATTTTCTTTGCTACTTTGGATTTTTCACATATTTATTATTTAACTTTTAAACAATTTTTTCGCTTCTATAATACCCTGCAATACTTCTGTTTTGAAGTGTATTATACATATTAGTGGAAGGCTATGTTCACACGCTTAGGGTATGTTCACACACACTAATTACGGACGTAATTCGGGCGTTTTTGCCCCGAATTACGTCAGAAAAATGCGCCTCAATAGCGTTGACAAACATCTGCCCATTGAAAGCAATGGGCTGACATTTTCTGTTCACACGAGGCGTATATTTACTCGCCGCTGTCATATGACGGCGCGTAAATAGACGCCCGCGTCAAAGAAGTGACTTGTCACTTCTTGGGGCGTAATTGGAGCTGTTATTCATTGACTCCAATGAAAAGCAGCGCCAATTACGTCCGTAATGGACGCGGCGTTCAAGCGCCTGCACATGCCTTTATGGCTGAAATTACGGGGATGTTTTCTCCTGAAAACATCCCCCTAATTTCAGCCGTTACGGACGCTGCCGTGTGAACATACCCTTAGGAAAAAACAGCTCCTGATTTTCAGACGTTTTTAAAAGCAAACTCTCGTTTTTTGCAGCATTTTTATGGCCGTTTTAGGAGCTGTTTTTCTATGGAGTCAAAAACGGCTCCAAAAACTGCTCAAGAAGTGACATGTACTTCTATTTCGCGGGCATTATTTTACGCGGCTGTTTTTAAAAACGGGCGCATAAAAAAATACGCCGTCGGAACAGAAAGCCGTTTATCCCATTGAAATCAATGAGCAGATGTTTGGAGGCATTCTGCTTACGATTTTTCCGCAGTTTTTCGGACGTTTACAGCCCGAAAAATGTCTGAAAATAAGCCGTTTGAACATACCCTAAAACTGAAAGGCATTTTATTAAGCATTCACTGAAGGCAGACCTGGAGGCCTTTGTTAGGCCCCTGGCTGCCATAAGAACCATTATCACCCTGTGATCGCATCGCGGGAGTGTCAATGGGGTGAAGGAGAGAGCCCCCTACCTCTGAAACTGCTTAGCTGCAACAGTCTCTATTGACCGCAGCATCAAAGGGGTTAAGAGGGCGGGATTTAAGCCAACTTCAATCTCGCACGGTAGACCAGGAGCCTGGCTGTCTTTAGACAGCCTGATACCCGCTCTAGCTGGCAAGGGACATGGCACTGCAGCATAAGTACCCTTAGTGACCGCCGTGAAAAGGCGTATGGGCGGTCATTAAGGGATTAAACTTCATCGACATTTCATTTTAAAGTTACATAGAGTATTTTTTCACAATGGCAAATTATGTTTTCTAAACTTTTTGACACTGTATGGGAAGAAAGTGCTATTATTACGAAGTGGAAGCATCTAGGAGTAACAACAGCTCAACCACGAAGCGGTAGACAATGCAAACTCAGTAGGAGGGCCCCAGAATGCTGAAAAATTGTCTATGTTGCATCACCCAGGATAGAGATCCAAACTGCCTTTGGAAGTGACAAAAGGATAATAACTGTGCATCGAAGGCTTCATAAAATGGGTCTGGGGCTGGTTTCCAAGGTTTCGGCTATACACCTTATTTTTAGTGAAAAATATTGTTAATGCTACAGAATACAAAGTCATTTTAGACAATTTTATGCTTCCAACTTTGTAGCATCAGTTTGGGGAAGGCACTCTCCTATTCCAGCATAAGGCCTTGTCCGGAATTGCGGATGGAAAAAAACGCAGCAGAATACAGTAGCAGCAAAGTGGAGGAGATTGAACAAATCTCATCCACACACTGCACAAAAACTAAGCGGAAAAAACGCTCAAATTGACCTGTGCTGCGGAAATGTATTCCGCAGCATGTCAATTGTATATGCATAAAAGCAGCTTATTTGTTGCGGGAATTCCCCATTGAATTCAATGGAGAGCTAATTCCCGCAACAAAAAGAAGTTGTTGCGTTTTTTGCGGCGGGTTCGCAGAAGTCTGTGTTCCTCCCTCTAGCGCGGCCTCCTGGGGTGATGATACAGCCCATGTGACCGCTGCAGCCAATCACAGGCTGTAGCGGCAGTCACATGGGATGAAACGTCATCCCAGGAGGCCAGCCTGGGTGATGTCAGAAGGCCTGTCTCCTGGGATTACGCTTCATTGCAGGTGACCGCCACTGCAGCCAATCACAGGCTGTGGTTTCGCAGTGGTCTCCTGGGATGATTGAGATGTCATCCCAGGAGACCGGCCGGCTAAGTGCTGGAGTTTCTCGCAGCGGACATTCTGGGCGAAAAACTGCACCACAGTTTGGTGCACTTTTTCATCCCGAATTCACTGCGGCACACAAACTATTTCGCAGTGTATCCGCCCCGTGTGAATTCAGCCTAACTATGACCCAGTGCACAAAGAGAGGTCCATAAAAGCATGGTTTGATGAGTTTGGAGTGGAGAAAATTGAGTGTCCTCCACAGAGCCCTGACCTCAAACCCATCATACACCTTTGAAATTAATTGGAACGCCGATAGCGAGCCAAGTCTTCCCTGCCAACATTAGAATCTGACATCACATATGCTGTGTTGGTTGAATGGGCACAAACTCCAACAGACACACTCCAAATTTTTATGGATTAGGACGAGTGGAAGCTGGTAAAGCCACAAAAAGGGCCCCAACGCCATATCCACTCCCAACAAGCACTTATAGGTGTAATGGGCCATTATTGAAAATCGTGACCTTATGTGTTTATCAGCACCAAAAGAGACTCAGTCAGCTCTTTTTAACCCCTTCCTGACATTTGACGTATCCATACCCAAAGTCGGGTAGGGGAAGTATGAAACGGGCTCATGGAGTGA
Source organism: Rhinoderma darwinii (assembly GCF_050947455.1). Taxonomy (NCBI): domain Eukaryota; kingdom Metazoa; phylum Chordata; class Amphibia; order Anura; family Rhinodermatidae; genus Rhinoderma; species Rhinoderma darwinii. The sequence goes on along the minus strand of NC_134689.1, from coordinate 177,118,976 downwards.
ACCCGCTCCATACGATGCCGGTGTCGGCTGTATGTTACAGCCGACACTTCAGAGTAAGGAGCGGGATTGCGCTTGAACGCATTTTTGCTCGTTTGACTCATTAAATGCCGCGGTCAATGGCGACCGCAGCATTTAAATAGCTAGAAAGAGGGGGCGACCCCCTCTAACAGCTCATCGCGCCCCGCGCAACGCAATCGCGGGGGGGGGGGGGGTTGATGGTTGCTATAGCAGCCTGGGGGCCTAATGAAGGCCCCCGGGTCTGCCATGTTTGTGCCGATAGTTGCTATGGCAGCCTGGGGGCATGATGAAGGCACCTAGGTCTGCCATCTTTGTGCTCCTATTAAGCCCTGCCTGTCGGATCACGATATACTGCAGTACATTAGTATTGCAGTATATCGTGCAAGCGATCTGACGATTGCTGGTTGAAGTCCCCTAAGGGGACTAACAAATAAAGTAAAAATGAGTAAAATAAAGTTGCTTTTTATGTAAAAAAAAATAAAAAAATGTAAAGTTCAAAAAACGTCACTTTTCAAATTTTCCCCCTAGAGCATAGTAAAAAATAAATAAATAAACATAATTGGTATCGCCGCGTCCGTAAAAGTCTGAAGTATTACAATATATCATTATTTAACCTGCACAGTGAACGCCATAAAAAAAAATTGTAAAGGCCAGAATCTCTATTTTCTGGTCACCTCATCTCCCACAAAAAATGAAATAAAAAGAACATCACATGTACCGCAAAATGGTATCATTAAAAACTGCAGAATAAGCCTTCATATCACTTAATCGACGGAAAAATAAAAACGTTATGGCTCTCGGAATTTGGCGACACAAAATAAATTTTCTTTTTTACACTTAGGTTTTTACTTGTAAAAGTAGTAAAATATAGAAAAAACTATATACTTATTTGGTATCGCCGTAATCGTATTGACCCACAGAATAAAGTTAACATGTTGTTTTAATTGTACAGTGAATTCCGTAAAAACGCTGTGCAAAAAACCATGGAGGTATTGCTGTTTTTTTCATTTTCTACCCCACAAATGTTTTTTCTTTCCCGTTTCCTGGTACATTATATGGCACAATAAATGGTGCTACGAGAAACTACAACTAATCTCGCAAAAATCAAGCCCTCATAGGACTATATCGACGGAAAAATAAAAAAGTTATGGCTTTTGGAACGTGGGGAGGAAAAAACAAAAATGAAAATCTGAAAAGGGCTGCGGCGGGAAAGGGGTTAACCACCATCTCTAGCAAATAGTATCCAAGCACCACAAAAAATTATAGCAAACACTTTCAAGAAATCTTTAGCTTCTGTTTATTTTTAAGAAATTTTAATGTTGTCAACATGCCTAAGGGCTGATTCAGACGAACGTGCAGTCTTTGCGCACGCAAAAACCGCGGCGTTTTGCGTTCGCAAAAGGCACTTGACAGCTCCGTGTGCCCTGTTCATATGGATGCGCGGCTGCATTCTTTTACTGTTATTGCGCAAATAGCGCTTGTGCCACGGAAGCGCTTCCGTGTGGCATGCGTGACTATCACGCACCCATTGACTTCAATGGGTGCGTGATGCGCGAAAAACGCAGACACAGAACATGTCGCAAGTTTTACGCAGCGGACTAATGCTGCGCAAAACTCACGGATTGTCTGCACTGCCCCATAGACTTCTCTAGGTCCGCGCGAGCCGCGTGAAAACCACGCGGCCGGCATGGATGCAAAACACGTTCGTCTGAATCATCCCTAACTGTAAGGTCAAAGCCCCACGTGGCGGAATTGCTCTGGAATTCCGCTGCGGACACTCCGCAGCGTTAATCCGCAGCGGACCCGTTTCTTCATTGCCTTCCACTGCTTTTAGTAGGGTTCGTTTAGACGATGCGGAAAATTCCGCTGCGGAGCATAGGCTGCGGTGCGGAATTTGGTGTCCGCAGCATACAATGGATGTTGCGGACGTGTGGCGGACTGGTTGCGGACTCATTGCGAAAGTTCTCCATTGACTTCAATGGAGATTCTAAATTCCGCAATGAAGTCCGCAGATGTCATGTACATGGTTATGTGTGCTGCGGAGCGTATTGGTTTTTTAACATGACATTTCTTCATTCTGGCTGGACCTATGTGTATTTCTAGGTCTACAGACAGACTGAGGAAGTCAATGGGGCTCCCGTAATTACGGGTGACTATGTGTGTGCACCCATAATTACGGGTTATTATGTGTGTGCACCCGTAATTACGGGAGCGTTGCTAGGCGACGTCAGTAAATAGTCACTGTCCAGGGTGCTGAAAGAGTTAAGCGATTGGCAGTAACTGTTTCAGCACCCTGGACAGTGACTACCGATCACAATATACAGCAACCTGTAAAAAAAATAGAAGTTCATACTTACCGAGAACTCCCTGCTTCTTTCTCCAGTCCGGCTTCCCAGGATGACGTTTCTGTCTAAGTGACGGCTGCAGCCAATCACAGGCTGCAGCGGTCACATGGACTGCCGCGTCATCCAGGGAAGTCGGGCTGGATGCCGAAAGAGGGACGCGTCACCAAGACAACGGCCGGTAAGTATGAAATTCGATCACTTTCACTAGGGAAAGTGCTGTCCCTTCTCTCTATCCTGCACTGATAGGGTATGTGCACACACACTAATTACGTCCGTAATTGACGGACGTATTTCGGCCGCAAGTCCCGGACCGAACACAGTGCAAGGAGCCGGGCTCCTAGCATCATACTTATGTACGATGCTAGGAGTCCCTGCCTCGCTGCAGGACAACTGTCCCGTACGGCCGAAATACGTCCGTCAATTCCGGACGTAATTAGTGTGTGTGCACATACCCTTAGAGAGAAGGGAAGTACTTTCACCTCAATACGCAGCGGCTAGTCCGCATCAATTTATTGCCCATTTTGGGCAAATCCGCCACAGAATCTGCAACGCAGATTCTGTGCGGCATTGATGCGGACAGTTGCGGAAGAATTCCGCCACGTGGAGCCATGCCCTAAGGGTATGTGTACACGTGAACTGGCTTTTACGTCTGAAAAGGAGAAAACAGCTTTGTCGTTTCAGACTTAAAAGCTCCTCCTCGCATTTTGCGAGGCGTCTTTGACGGCCGATCATTCGAGCTGTTCTTCATTGAATTCAATGAGGAACGGCTCAAATTACGTTTCAAAGAAGTGTCCTGCACTTCTTTGACAAGGCAGTCATTTTACGCGTCAATGACAGGTCATCGGCACAGTACGTCGGCAAACCCATTCAAATGAATGGGCAGATGTTTGCCAACGTATTGGAGCCGTATTTTCAGGTGTAAATCGAGGCAGAATACGCCTCGTTTACGCCTGAAAATAGGTCGTGTGAACCCAGCCAAATAGAAAAGGCAGACCTCTAATGAGAAGCGTTAAGATTCATTCCCTTACACCTCAGAGTCCCACCATGATAGCTGTGATACCTTTTATTCGTGTCCGGGCAGCAAACATTAGGGTATGCGCACACGCTAGCTGGCTTTGAAACGACGCAGCTGTTTTCTCCTGAAAACAGTCTGTAATTTCAGACGTAAGACGTAAAAGCTCCTCCTCGCATTTTGCGAGGCGTCTTTGACGGCCGAACATTTGAGCTGTTCTTCATTGAATTCAATGAAGAACGGCTCAAATTACGTTTCAAAGAAGTTTCCTGCACTTCTTTGACGAGGCAGTCATTTTACGCGTCGTCGTTTGACAGCTGTCAAACGACGACGCGTAAATTACTGGTCATCGGCACAGTACGTGGGCAAACCCATTCAAATGAATGGGCAGATGTTTGCCGACATATTGTAGCCGTATTTTCAGGCGTAAATCGAGGCATAATACACCTCGTTTACGCCTGAAAATAGGTCATGTGAACCCAGCCTAATACGCGCTTGGGTGCCACACCTCAGCTTATTCACATCACACTAACGCACATCTTAATGTACTGCTGAACTCATGTGATATTAAAACCCTCCCACAATTAAAACATTCAGGGCTTATTCAGACGAACGTATAATAGGTCCGTGCCACGCGCGTGATTTTCACGCGCCTCGCACGGACCTATGTTAGTCAATGGGGCCGTTCATCAGACAGTCCGTGATTTTCACGCAGCGTTTGTCCGCTGCGTAAAACTCACGACATGTCCTATATTTTTGCGTTTTTCGCGCATCACACACCCATTGAAGTCAATGGGTGCGAGAAAATCACGCGCAGCACACGTAAGCACTTCCGTGATTCGCGCAACAGCAGTAAAAAGTATGAATGAAAACAGAAAAGCACAACATGCTTTTCTGTTTACAAACATACAGAGTGTCATAATGATGGTGGCTGCGTGAAAATGACGCAGCCACGCATCATACGCTGCTGGCACACGGAGCTGTTAAGTACCTTTTATGCGCGCAAAACACCGCATTTTTTGCGCCCGCAAAACGCACACGCTTGTGTAAATCCGGCCTAACAGTGTGAAACATGATACAAAGTTACAAATACCATGCAGTAACATAAATATGAAAATATGACAGAAAAACATTAAAGTTGCATACACTCCATGAGCGCGTCTCTGCTTCTGGCGCATCTAATCGGCTGTACTGCACATGCGCTGTTTACATCACACTACGCCCGGGTATAGTGTAATCAGCACATGCACAGTACAGCCGATTAGACCGGTGAAACTTCAATAGCTAAACTCAGGGTTGGGTTTAACATTAACCCCTTCCCAACACATGACATACAGTTACGACATAGCTGGGTAGGGGAAGTACGGAGCGGGCTCACGGGCTGAGCCCGCTCCATACAACGCGGGTGTCAGCTGTAAGTTTCAGCCGACACTTCACAGTATCGAGCCCGATCCCGTTTATTTAACCTGTTAAATGCTGCAGGCAATAGCGACATTGGCATTTAAAAGTTAGAAAGAAGGGGTGACCCCTTCTAACAGCTCATCGTTCCCCCCCACGATGAGATTGCGAGGTGCCGATAGCTGCTATGGCAGCCTGGGGGCATGATGAAGGCACCTAGGTCTGCCATCTTTGTGCTCCTATTAAAGAGGCTCTGTCACCAGATTTTGCAACCCCTATCTGCTATTGCAGCAGATCGGCGCTGCAATGTAGATTACAGTAACGTTTTTATTTTTAAAAAACGAGCATTTTTGGCCAAGTTATGACCATTTTCGTATTTATGCAAATGAGGCTTGCAAAAGTACAACTGGGCGTGTTGAAAAGTAAAAGTACAACTGGGCGTGTATTATGTGCGTACATCGGGGCGTGTTTACTACTTTTACTAGCTGGGCGTTGTGTATAGAAGTGTCATCCACTTCTCTTCACAACGCCCAGCTTCTGGCAGTGCAGCACTGTGACGTCACTCACAGGTCCTGCATCGTGTCGGCACCAGAGGCTACAGATGATTCTGCAGCAGCATCGGCGTTTGCAGGTAAGTCGATGTAGCTACTTACCTGCAAATGCTGATGCTGCTGCAGAATCAACTGTAGCCTCTGGTGCCGACACGATGCAGGACCTGTGAGTGACGTCGCAGTGCTGCACTGCCAGAAGCTGGGCGTTGTGAAGAGAAGTGGATGACACTTCTATACACAACGCCCAGCTAGTAAAAGTAGTAAACACGCCCCGATGTACGCACATAATACACGCCCAGTTGTACTTTTACTTTTCAACACGCCCAGTTGTACTTTTGCAAGCCTCATTTGCATAAATACGAAAATGGTCATAACTTGGCCAAAAATGCTCGTTTTTTAAAAATAAAAACGTTACTGTAATCTACATTGCAGCGCCTATCTGCTGCAATAGCAGATAGGGGTTGCAAAATCTGGTGACAGAGCCTCTTTAAGCCCTGCCCCTGTCAGAATGACGATATACTGCAATACTATAAAAAAAATATTAAAAGTTCAAAGAAAACCTCTTTTGTCATTTTCCCCCTAAAGAATTGTAAATAAATAAACATAATTGGTATCGCCACGTCTGTAAAACTCTGAACTATTACAATATTACAATATATCATTATTTAACCTGCACGGTGAACAAACAAAATTAAAATGCCAGAATCACTGTTTTTTGTTGTCGCTTCATCTCCTACAAAATTTTTTATAAAAAGTGATTAAAACCTCGACTGAGCCACAAAATTGAACCATTAAAAATAACAACTTGTCCTGCAAAAAGTTATGGCTCTCCCAATTTGGCGACACTACATTTAGTTTTTTCCTTATAAAAGTAGTCAAATATAAAAAAAACAATATAAATTTGGTATCGCCGTAATCGTATTGACCCGCAGAATAAAGTTAACATGTTATTTTAATTGCACAGTGAATGGCGTAAAAACTAAGCGCAAAAAAATTATGGGGAAATTGCAGATTTTTTAATTTTATACCCCACAAATAATTTTTTCCCATTTCGTAGTACATTATATGGTACAATAAATGGTGCCATTAAAAACTTCAACTCGTCCTGCAAAAATGAAGCCCTCATAGGACTAAATCGGCGGAAAAATTAAAAAGTTATGGCTTTTGGAAGGTGGGGAGGAAAAAATGAAAATGAAAATCTGAAAAATGGCTGCGGCGGGAAGGGAAGGAGACGTGTACCTATCAGCAGTAAAGCCAATAAACAAGTATTTGATAAATAAGTTATGCATGTAGGGTAGTAGCATTATCATTTCTGAAATGATCGAAAGAGAAAATGCAGAAAATGTTCCGTTTAAGGGCTTGTCCACACGTAGCGGAATTGCTGTGTATTTTCCATCCGGAATTGCGGACGTAAAATACGCAGCAGAATACAGTAGCAGCAAAGTGGGTGAGATTTAACAAATCTCTTCCACATGCTGCGGTCAAATTCGGACCAGATATTGACCTGCGGTGCGTATTTTTCGTACTGCAGCATATCAATTCCTGCTGTGGAAAGTGGATAGAATTGCTGTGTTTTTCAGAGGAGATATCACCATCTCCCAAGCATTGAGAAGAACGCAGCAAAACACGCAACATTTTCTGCAATCAAAAACGCAGGAAATGGTGCGTTTTTGCCGCAGCAGAAAGTCTGCTAGTTTCAAATCTTTTGCATCAATTCTGTTACGTGTGGACAAGCCCTAAAGCTTTCCTATGTGGATGGGACTAGGCGCAGTGGCTGATTAAGTAGACCATAGGCCCTGGGCTGTTACCCAAACTTGGGCCCTTGTTCTCCACCGCCACCCTGTCACGCAGCAACTATCGCTAACACTACCTTTTTGCACAAGCATTAACAAATGGATGTTACGACAGTATCACACTGTGCAGGGACACATCTTCCTGACAAGGGGATTGGTAACACCAATTTTTCTATCAGTCCTGAACTGCACGAAGACTTTATGCGGAATACAAGGAGAGGGGACAAATTCTCTACAAATCCAGTAACTTACAGGTGAAGACGTCTCAGATGCTAGTAGTTTTTTTTCCTCTTTTCTTCTCCATCCGGTCCAGAGCTCATGACAACTTCTCCCGGCCGTGACCCATTTCTGCAGCCCCTAAATATAATATCACAATGTACTGCGCCCCTGAATATAATTGTGTCACACACTGTAAAGTAAAGCACCACATACACAGTGGCCCCTGTAGATAGCGCCACCCCCATGTAGATAGCGCCACACACACATGTAGATAGCGACACACACACACCCACACACACACACACACACACACACACACCTGTAGATAGCGCCACACACACACACACCCCCCTGTAGATAGTGCCACTCACCCCCTGTGGATAGTGACACCCCCCTGTAGATAGCGCCACACACAGCACCATGTAGATAGCATCACAGAAAACCCCTGTAGATAGCGGCACACACACAATCCCCTGTAGATAGCATCCTATACAGTCCCCCTGTATATAGTGGAATACACCCGCCCTATAGATTAGCGCCACACAGACCCCTGGTAGATAGCGCCACACACACCTCCTTGCAGCTAGCGCCGCACAGTGCCCCTGTAGATGTACCATCCCCCTGTAGATAGCGCCATACTTACCTGTCCCCGTTCCAGCGCCGTCCTCTTCTCTGATGATGCAAGCCTGGTCTCTTCTGACCAGGCCGCATCCAGCGTAACGATGCATTACAAAAAAAGGCAGAATTGCGGGAAAAGGAACCGACGGTTCCTTGCCTTGCCAGTGATGTTATTTGTTTCCGCGTCCAGGAGCCTTCAGATTTGTTGCGGTTTTTGCCGCGATTCTCGACAAAACTAAGATAAGGTCTTTGGTCAGCCATGGGCCCCCGGGAGCCTTGGCCCCTGTCGGCCGCCCATAACGGACCTTTGGGGATCCGCCACTGATCACTATATACACATATGTGGATAAGTAATTAATGCAGTAGCTAATATGATTCAACATTTACTCCCTAAGCAGAATTTTTTATCCTACTGGCTGTGTCATTTATATGTAAGGTTTCAAAAATATTTCAAATTGAAAAAAGATAAATGGGGTATTTCTACAGCTGTCCAAATAACTGGATCAGAATCACCATGGTAACAGCTACCAGGAAACACTTTAGAAGCCATCCAAGTCAAAGATTTACTATCTGACAAATTCAGTTTTCCTCTATCTGATATAGAAATGCACCTGCAATTTTGAATGTAAGATAACCATTTTCTAAATGAAACATGCAGGAAAATACCAGAAGCCCGAGAAAGAAAATGAGAGAGAGAGAGAGGGTGCGAGAGAAAAAGAAAAGAAAGAAAGAAAGAAAGAAAGAAAGAAAGAAAGAAAGAAAGAAAGAAAGAAAGAAAGAAAGAAAGAAAGAAAGAAAGAAAGAAAATAATAAATTGCTCACGATAAAAGGGAAGATCTTTTGTATTTTTTATACAGTAATTGCTATATAATAATGAATGGGCCCAAGTCTGAGGTATATAAACCCCTAATTACCAGACTTATTTTGGCCTTAAAGGCTATGTACACCTATGAACTGAAACATATTTTTTTTTTTTATTAAAACAATGATTTAGGTGATTTTAAGCAACTTTTTTTAATGACTTTAACAAAAATATTTTTTTACTTTATAAGATACAGCTTCTATCTATCCTGTATACATAGAAGCTGTATCTTGCCGCCAAAGTCGATTCCGTCAGGTTGGCTGAACTGACAGCTCGGTTGAAAGCTGGTCCTTCGTGTCTCTGACACACAGGATCCAGCTAATAATGATCACATTTAAAGAGGCTCTGTCACCAGATTATAAATGCCCTATCTCCTACATAATCTGATTGGCGCTGTAATGTAGATAACAGCAGTGGTTTTTATTTTGAAAAACGATCATTTTTTAGCAAGTTATGAGCAATTTTAGATTTAGTTTCTTAATGCCCAACTGGGCGTGTTTTTACTTTTGACCAAGTGGGTGTTGTAAAGAAGTGTATGAGGCTGACCAATCAGTGACCAATCAGTGTCCTGCACTTTTCATTGTTCCAGCCCAGCTTCTTTCACTGCACAATCTCACTGTGCTGTGGATCATCATGGGCTGGAACAATGAGAAGTGTATGACGCTGATTGGTCACTGATTGGTCAGCCTCATACACTTCTTTACAAAACCCACTTGGTCAAAAGTAAAAACACACCCAGTTGGGCATTAAGAAACTAAATCTAAAATTGCTCATAACTTGCTCAAAAATGATCGTTTTTCAAAATAAAAACCACTGCTGTTATCTACATTCCAGCGCCGATCAGATTATGTAGGAGATAGGGCACTTATAATCTGGTGACAGAGCCTCTTTAAGTTCATCATCTTAGTTAATTAAAAAGTTGCTTAAAATCACCTAAAACATTGTTTTATTTAAAAAAAAAAAAATAAATTGTATTCAAAGGTGCACATAGCCTTTATTGATCAGGCATTCTTTTTGTTTTTTTCATGGTCGCAGTCCAAGAGTCATAACTTTTTAATTTTTATGTCGACATAGTCGCGTGAGGGCTTATTATTTGCGTAACGAGTTACCTTTTTCAATGGCATGATTTTTGGATGCATATAATATTGATTAACTTTTTTGGGGCAGGGAATTGAAAAAATTCATTGTTTTTTGCACTTTAAATGCAATAGTATACACCGTAAATAACATGTTACCTATATTCCATAGGTCAGGTGATACCACATATGTAGAGGTTTTTTTTATGTTCTACTACTTTTGCACAATAAAAACACTTTTAAACACAAACTATTTGTTTTTGCATCGCCACATTCCAAAAGCCATAACTTTTGTGTAATGGCAGGAAGGAGGTGAAGGGAAAGTGAGCCCTAATCTACCCACCGCCCTGTCCCTGCCTACTTGCAACGACCCGCCCTAGGCGACGAGGTACAACTGGGCGGCGGTCCCTACGCTGGCTAAGTGCACAGGAAGACAAACAGGGAACACGCAAGGGAAGGGGCAGTAGCCACGGAACGCCACGAGGAAACGGGGCGGCGAACGAACAGTCAGGACCAGGACGAAGTGAGTACACCCGAGCAGGCACGGAGACAGAAGCAAGCCAGGGCAAGCAAGCAGGTCAAGCAGAACTGCAGCAAGGCAGAAGCACGGCAGAAGCAGGCTGGAGCAAGCAGCAGTGGGGCCAGGAATCCAAAAGAATTACAAGCACTGAGGGAGAGCACAGGGCAGGTAATAAAGGGCAGGGGGCGGAGCTAACTCCGAGAGACCAGGCCGCGATAGGCTCTCCCACTCCTGAGCCTGCCACCCTGGTTGGTGGGAGATGGTGTCAGTCGAGCAGGTCTGGCCTCAGGTGTGGATTGATTAATCCCAGGAGTATAGCTAGATGAAGTACCTGGCAGATCCCTAACAGTACTCCCCCTTTTATGAGGGGCCACCGGACCCTTACTAAGGGGACCCGGTTTAGTGGGGAAGAGGAGGTGGAACCTCCTGATCAATACCCCAGCGTGAACATCACGGGCAGGTACCCAAGTCCTCTCCTCCGGCCCGTATCCTCTCCAATGGACCAGGTACTGGAGGGAGCCCTGGACCATCCTACTGTCCATAATCTTGGCCACCTCGAATTCCACCCCCTCAGGGGTGAGAACGGGAACAGGAGGTATCCTCGAGGGGGACCAGGACGGGGAGCAGCGTTTAAGGAGGGAGGCATGGAAGACGTCATGTATGCGAAAGGATGGGGGGAGCTCCAGACGGAAGGATACAGGGTTGAGGACTTCAATGATCTTATAAGGTCCAATAAATCGGGGAGCAAACTTCCTGGACGGGACCTTAAGGCGCAAGTTCCTGGACGACAACCAGACCAAATCCCCGACGACAAACCGGGGGTTAGCAGAACGTCTACTATCCGCCTGAATCTTTTGTGCGCTCTGGGACGCCTCTAGGTTCTTCTGAACCTGGGCCCAGACAGTGCACAGTTCCCGATGAACCTCCTCTACCTCAGGATTATTGGAACAACCAGGGGAGACGGAGGAGAACCTTGGGTTAAACCCGAAATTACAGAAAAACGGGGAGACCCCTGACGAGTTACTGACCCGGTTATTCAGGGAAAATTCAGCAAGGGGAAGGAATGAGACCCAATCGAATTGACAGTCAGAGATGAAACACCTTAAATATTGTTCCAGGGATTGGTTGGTCCTTTCCGTTTGGCCATTAGTTTCGGGATGGAAGGCGGAGGAGAAGGACAGATCAATCTCCAACTTTTTACAAAAAGCTCTCCAAAATAAGGAAACAAATTGTACCCCTCTGTCAGAAACGATATTGACTGGGGCCCCATGGAGACGCAGGATGTGTTTCACAAACAAAGAAGCTAACGTCTTGGCGTTAGGTAGCTTCTTAAGGGGCACAAAGTGGCACATCTTGCTGAAGCGGTCGACTACCACCCACACCACCGACTTGCCCTGAGATGGAGGCAAATCGGTGATAAAATCCATGGAGATATGGGTCCAAGGTCTCTGGGGAATGGGCAAGGAACGTAGTAGGCCCGCAGGTCGGGACCTAGGGGTTTTGGACCTAGCGCAAACCTCACAAGCGGCGACGTAAGCCCTAACATCTTTAGGCAACCCAGGCCACCAATAGTTTCTGGTAATGAGGTGTTTGGTGCCCAAGATGCCAGGATGACCAGATAGAGCGGAGTCATGGTTTTCCCTGAGTACCCTCAGCCGGTATTGCAGGGGAACAAACAGTTTGTCCCCAGGGACGTTCCCGGGAGCTGCACCCTGATCAGCCGCGATATCAGAAGCTAAATCAGAATCCGTGGCAGAGACGATTATACCAGGGGGTAAAATACAAGCGGGATCCTTCTCGGAAGGAGGATTGGCCATGAAACTACGTGACAGAGCGTCAGCCTTAATATTCTTGGACCCAGCCCTATAGGTAACCAAGAAATTAAATCTGGTAAAGAATAGTGCCCACCGAGCTTGTCTAGGATTAAGCCTCCGGGCCGATTCTAGGAAAACCAGATTCTTGTGATCCGTAAGGACCGTTACCTGGTGTCTGGCCCCCTCCAGGAAGTGCCGCCACTCCTCAAAAGCCCATTTAATGGCTAGAAGTTCGCGGTTACCAATATCATAGTTACTCTCCGTGGGCGAAAACTTCCTAGAGAAGTAAGCACAGGGGCGGAGATGGGTGAGGGAACTGGTACCCTGGGACAAGACGGCCCCCACTCCCACCTCGGAAGCGTCAACCTCCACAATAAATGGCTCCTCCTGGTTGGGCTGAATCAGCACGGGGGCCGAGATAAAGCACTTCTTGAGAGTCTCAAAGGCCTGGACGGCCTCAGGGGGCCAATGGAGGACATCGGCACCCTTGCGGGTAAGGTCCGTAAGAGGCTTAGCGACGACCGAGAAGTTGGCAATAAATCTCCTGTAATAGTTGGCGAACCCTAAAAAACACTGTAACGCCTTAAGGGAGGCAGGTTGGACCCATTCCGCCACAGCTTGAACCTTGGCAGGGTCCATGCGGAATTCATGAGGAGTGAGGATTTGCCCTAAAAATGGTATCTCCTGTACCCCAAAGACACATTTTTCAGTCTTAGCAAACAGATTATTCTCCCGAAGGACCTGGAGCACCTTCCTGACATGCTCCACGTGGGAGGACCAGTCCTTGGAAAACACCAGTATGTCATCAAGGTACACAACAAGAAAATTACCCAGGTACTCTCTCAGGATTTCATTAATAAAATTCTGGAAGACAGCAGGGGCATTACACAACCCAAAGGGCATGACCAGGTATTCGAAATGACCCTCGGGTGTGTTGAACGCAGTTTTCCACTCATCCCCCTCTTTGATGCGGATAAGGTTATATGCCCCCCGTAGATCGAACTTAGAAAACCATTGGGCTCCCTGAACCTGATTAAAAAGATCCGGAATCAAAGGAAGTGGGTACTGGTTCCTTACGGTGACCTTATTCAGGTTACGATAATCAATGCACGGCCTAAGACCACCATCCTTCTTCCCCACGAAGAAGAAGCCAGCACCTACAGGAGAAGTCGAGGGGCGAATGAAACCCTTGGCCAGGCATTCTTGGATATACACCCTCATCGCTTCACGTTCAGGACATGAAAGATTAAATATCCTACCCTTAGGAAGCTTGGCACCAGGCACCAAATCGATAGCGCAATCGTAATCTCTATGGGGGGGCAACACCTCGGAGGCCTCCTTAGAAAACACATCGGCGAAGTCCTGAACAAACTCAGGAAGCGTGTTTACCTCCTCCCGGGGAGAAATAGAGTTAACAGAAAGACATGACATAAGACATTCATTACCCCATTTGGTGAGATCCCCAGTATTCCAATCAAATGTGGGATTATGCAACTGCAACCAGGGAAGACCTAATACCAGATCAGACGATAATCCCTGCATCACCAGTACAGAGCACTGCTCCAAATGCATGGAGCCAACAAGGAGTTCAAAAACAGGAGTATGCTGAGTAAAATAACCATTAGCAAGGGGGGTTGAGTCGATTCCTACTACAGGGATGGGATAAGGTAAATCAATACAAGGCATCTTTAGAGACATAGCAAAATCCACAGACATGATATTAGCAGATGAGCCAGAATCCACGAAAGCACTGCCCGTGGCAGACCGGCCAGCAAACGAGACCTGAAAGGGAAGCAAAATTTTATTGCGTTTCACATTAACGGGAAATACCTGTGCGCCCAAGTGACCTCCCCGATGATCACTTAGGCGCGGAAGTTTTCCGGCTTCTTATTCTTGCGCCTGGGACAGGTGTTCAGTAGATGCTTGTCGTCCCCACAGTAGAAGCAGAGACCATTCATTCTGCGAAACTCTCTACGTTGTCGAGGGGACATGGAGGCCCCGAGTTGCATAGGTACCTCCGAGTCCTCCGTGGAGGGGCGAGGAGACGGGACCTCGGGGGGAATCGCAGAAAAGTCAGAGGGGAGCACACTGAAGCGTTCTAGCTGACGTTCCCTGAGACGTCGGTCAAGTCGTACTGCTAGGGCCATAACCTGGTCAAGGGAGTCAGGCGAGGGGTAGCTAACCAGCAGATCCTTCAGGGTGTCAGATAATCCTAACCTAAACTGGCACCTTAGGGCCGGATCGTTCCACTGAGAAGCTACGCACCACTTCCTAAAATCAGAACAGTATTCCTCAACCGGTCTCCTACCCTGACGTAAGGTCACCAGCTGACTCTCGGCTAAAGCAGTCCTGTCAGTCTCGTCGTAAATGAGTCCGAGGGCAGAGAAAAAACGATCAACAGAGGAAAGTTCAGGGGCGTCAGGAGCCAAGGAGAAGGCCCACTCTTGGGGCCCTTCCTGGAGTCGGGATATGATGATACCCACCCGCTGGTTCTCGGAACCTGAGGAGTGGGGCTTTAGGCGGAAATACAGTCTGCAACTCTCCCGGAAGGAGAGAAACGTCTTACGGTCCCCTGAAAACCGGTCAGGTAACTTGAGGTCGGGTTCTAGAGGTGAGGTGAGGGGTACTACTAAAGCAGCGTCACCCTGATTGACCCTTTGGGCCAGGGCCTGGACCTGTAGGGAGAGGCCCTGCATCTGCTGGGTCAGGGTCTCAAGGGGGTCCATGATAGCGTCAGCGTAGGAGAAATGGTAGACTAGGTAAGGGCTTGTAATTATGTAATGGCAGGAAGGAGGTGAAGGGAAAGTGAGCCCTAATCTACCCACCGCCCTGTCCCTGCCTACTTGCAACGACCCGCCCTAGGCGACGAGGTACAACTGGGCGGCGGTCCCTACGCTGGCTAAGTGCACAGGAAGACAAACAGGGAACACGCAAGGGAAGGGGCAGTAGCCACGGAACGCCACGAGGAAACGGGGCGGCGAACGAACAGTCAGGACCAGGACGAAGTGAGTACACCCGAGCAGGCACGGAGACAGAAGCAAGCCAGGGCAAGCAAGCAGGTCAAGCAGAACTGCAGCAAGGCAGAAGCACGGCAGAAGCAGGCTGGAGCAAGCAGCAGTGGGGCCAGGAATCCAAAAGAATTACAAGCACTGAGGGAGAGCACAGGGCAGGTAATAAAGGGCAGGGGGCGGAGCTAACTCCGAGAGACCAGGCCGCGATAGGCTCTCCCACTCCTGAGCCTGCCACCCTGGTTGGTGGGAGATGGTGTCAGTCGAGCAGGTCTGGCCTCAGGTGTGGATTGATTAATCCCAGGAGTATAGCTAGATGAAGTACCTGGCAGATCCCTAACATTTTGTCAATCTAGCCATATGTGGGCTTGTTTTTTGCAGGATGTGATGTAGTTTTATTGGTACCAATTTGGTGATCGTAGGAGTTATTAAATAACTTTAAATTATTTTTTTGTTTTCGGAAGGGGAAGCAATTCTGCCGTGGTTTTTGGCGGGTTTTTTTGTACGGAGTTCCCCATGCAATTGAAATAACATGTTATCTTTACTGTTTGAGTTGTTAAGATTGCAGCGATACAATGTCGACTATGCTATTGTTAATGCCAAATAAACGGAAACCTTACAGAATGGACACAACCGGAAACCATTTGCAAAATAATATAATAATTCACTGCCTACTTATAAATCCATAATTTTATATGTATACATTTTATATTGACATTAAAATGAAAATGTATAATATGCATGTGGTCAGGTTACATATTTACATACAGTTAGTTACCTGTATTTTGGTATGTGCCTCTCTTTGATTATACAGTTTGCAAACATAATTTGGGAGTGTTTGGAAGAAATGATGTACTCAGCGGAACCAGCATAATATTTATTTTAGCAATCTGGAAATTAAAAGGTATGTGTTGCCAACTAATCTAAACATCAGACATAAGACTAAACAAAACAAAATACTCGTGCGGGTCAAAGTAATACCATAAGATCTGGTCGATAAGTAGATGTCAAACGTAACACAGACCTGTGAAGGGATAGATGCTTAGATTTAGGAGTGTGGCTAGTAAAGATAACGTAAATTCCAGAAAATGATGTCTTCTGTCAAGAAAAATATATACCAAGATATAATGTAATGTGTGCAACATGGTATAAGCAATAACCAAAACATGTATCATATGCCAATGTGTAGGATCCTAATGTAACATTTTGAAGAAGAGGTAAAATTCTAAGTCAGAAACTCACACAATTTGAAATAACTATTTTGTGAATGTCATTATGCAACTTTTATGAAATAAACATTATCATTTCTGAAAACTTACTGTAAATGATGTCCTTATTTATGTGGTTACCAGATGCATTATTGTTGATTAATTTGCTTCTGCTCAAACAAACAGATGAAAAATCTTTAACTTTCAGTCAGATACAAGAGTTACACCTTGGCAGATGTAAGCATAAAATACACTGGGGGCAATTTATTAAAACTCGTGATTCATACCCCAGTCCAAATCTAAAGAAAGTTGGAGTAAGGTGCACCTAATTTATTAACCCCGTAATGACGCAGCCTAGTTTGTCTGTTTGTCCGTGTCTGCCTTGTACAGAAGCCTATGAGAACTCACTCCGGCGGGTCCTCATAGACTTGCTGTCAGTGTAGGACTGACAGCTCCAATACACTGCACTACATTGCTTTGTCAAAGAAGCATTATAAGGTAAACAACATAAATGTATCAAGCTGCTATTTGTTGTAAAGTTTCTGCTTGATGAGTGCAAAGTATGGATAATGGAGTGGCAGACAGGCAGCCAGGCATCAGCAAACTGGAACACGCATTAAGATGTGCCAACAACGTTGGTCTACTATCCACAATGAATTTACAAACCACAACTTTATATAAACCAGCACCATTTTTGCTTAGATAGTCCATTACCTAGTGGATTAATCCAATACATAATGGGGTCTGAATTAATTTTTGAGTCTCGTCTGGGGTCTGCATTCATTTATTGTTACAAGTCGGTCAGGTAGCACCCTCGTGGTAAACCGCTTTACCACCCACACAATAGACAGGAAAAAATAATAAATTCAATAGACCGAAGCAAATTATAGGTCAGCACATCTAGGTTCTGCCTATTGAATTAAAGTTAAAACTACCATATGTTTTAAAAGGTAAATCTCCCTCATGTATACTGATACCAAAAATGGGTATTGAACCATTGTGTACTGTGCTTATTTTAAATATGGTTATATTTCCTTGCAGAAACAATTGCACTGATAGGGACAGATTTACTACTGTGTCTGGGTGAAAAATTAGTGCCAAATTTTGATGTTTTGATGTCTGCAGCTCACTAGACACTTTTTAAAACAGTTCCGCTAGGGGAAGGGGCATGTCTTAAATGCCATAATGTGCGCCAAAAATGCATCCAAAAAACTGGCACAAAATTCTGCCTAAGGGTGTATTCACACGGTGCGCTTTTGATGCATTTTTTTCTGCGTGGCAAAAAAACCTGCATGCTTTTTTTTAACCACGATTTGCAGTAATTTCACATTAAAAACGTATTCGGTTTTTCCGTGCGGTCTTCGGTCCGGCTAAAAAGGCGGCAAAACTGCACCATGTGAATATACCCTTAAAATAAGCCAAATCAAAAGTGGTATAAGGAAGAGAAAAGTGCCGAACATGTAATGCAAGATGCGCCAAAATTATCATGCAGCATGCGCCACTGTGATAAATTTATCTTCATTCATGCCAGCGCGGTCTAAGTTTACGCTGTGTAACTATTAGGGTGTATTCACGCAGTGCAGTTTTGCCATGTACGAGCGCTGCACCCCCTTCAAAACAGCTGATCGGCGGGGGTCCCGGGAGTCGGGCCCCGACCCATCAGGTATTGATAGCCCATACTGAGGACAGGCCATCAATTTTTAGGGACTGAAAAACCCCTTTAAGTCTCTTGCACACTGCCGTGTTATGGATCTGTGTTGTTTTAATCCACAATACAATGCCCAAAGCTTCACAACTTGCTATGCGGCCATACAGTATCTCTGTGTGCCTCTACACCGCATTCCAAATTATTATGCAAATGTTATTTTTCGCTGATTTTCCTAAATAGTCGATGCCAATGACTGTCAGTATAATCTTCAAGCCATCAACCATTGGAGTGTAATGCAAATTTTATTGAACAAATCTCCTAGTGATAACAGATTTTTTTTTAGAAGTAAAAAACTCAAAATGCAGTGTTTCAAATTATTATGCACAACAGAGATCAAAACATTTTAAAGGTTGTAAAGAGAACTAAAATGGTAACTTGTTGAATTTGCAGCATCATGAGGTCATATTTACAGAAATCAAAAGCTCTTTCAATCAAAAAAAAACTTAGCAGACCAAGTTACATGTTAGGACCCCTTCTTTGATATCACCTTCACAATTCTTGCATCCATTGAATTTGTGAGTATTTGGACGGTTTCTGCTTGAATATCTTTGCAGCATGTCAGAATAGCCTACCAGAGCTTCTGTTTTGATGTGAACAGCCTCCCACCCTCATAGATATTTTGCTTGAGGATGCTCCAAAGGTTCTCAATAGGGTTGAGGTCAGGGGAACATGGGGGCCACACCATGAGTTTCTCTCCTTTTTTGCCCATAGCAGCCAATGAGACAGAGGTATTCTTTGCAGCATGAGATGGTGCATTGTCATGCATGAAGATAATTTTGCTACGGAAGGCATGGTTCTTCTTTTTGTACCACGGAAGAAAGTGGTCAGTCATAAACTCTACGTACTTTGCAGAGGTCATTTTCACACCGTCAGGGACCCTAAAGGGGCCTACCAGCTCTCTCTCCATGATTCCAGCCCAAAACATGACTCCGCCACCTCCTTGCTGACGTCGCAGCCTTGTTGGGACATGGTGGCCATTCACCAACCATCCACTACTCCATCCACCTGGACCATCCAGGGTTGCACGGTACTCATCAGTAAACAACCCGGTTTGAAAATTAGTCTTCATGTATTTCTGAGCCCACTGCAACCGTTTCTGCTTGTAAGCATTGTTTAGGGGTGGGCGAATAATAGCTTTATGCACACTTGCAAACCTCAGGAGGATCCTACACCTTGAGGTTTGCGAGACTCCAGAGGCACCAGCGGCTTCAAATACCTGTTTGCTGCTTTGCAATGGCATTTTAGCAGCTGCTCTCCTAATCCTATTAATTTGTCTGGCAGAAACCTTCCTCATTATGCCTTTATCTGAACGAACCCGTCTGTGCTCTGAATCAGCCACAAATATTTTCACAGCACGATGATCACGCTTACGTTTTCTTGAAATATCCAATGTTTTCATACCTTGTCCAAGGTATTGCACTATTTCACGCTTTTCGGCAGCAGAGAGGTCCTTTTTCTTTCCCATATTGCTTGAAACCTGTGGCCTGCTTAATAATGTGGAACGTCCTTCTTAAGTAGTTTTCCTTTGATTGGGTACACCTGGCAAACTAATTATCACAGGTGTCTGAGATTGATTACAATGATCCAAAGAGCCCTAAGACACAATACCATCCATGAGTTTAATTGAAAAACGAATAATTAAATGTTTATGACACTTAAATCCAATGTGCATAATAATTTGGAACACGGTGTAGTGGCTCTCAATGCAGCCACATTCACTATCATAGTTATAATGTAACAGCGCAACATTGCAATACCTCCCAACTTTTAAGAATCACAAAGAGGGACAACCTTTTTTTCCTTTTAAGCCACACCTCTAATCCTGCTCAATCCCCGCCCATATACACCCGGTTCAGCCCACACAGTATCAGTGCTCCCATAGTGCGTCCCTCACAGTATAATGCCAAATAGCTGCCTGATAAAGTATAATGCCACCAAAACTGCCACCATATAGTATAATGCCCCCATAGCTGCCACCATACAGTATAATGCTGCCTGAGCTGCCCCTATACAGTATAATGCCCCCTTAGCTGCCCCTAGTGCCAGTGCCCACATAAAAAGTGCCCACGTAGATAGTGCCACACACAGTGACCATATAGCTAGTGCCACACCAAGTGACCATGTAGGTAGTGCCACACACAGTGCCTGTGTAGATAGCGCCAAACACAGCTCCCCTGTAGATAGCGCGAGTCCTCCCCCCTTGTATATAGTACCATACAGCCCCTTCTAGTAGATAGTGGGACACAGTCCCCTTTAGTATAGTGCCACACAGCCCCCCTTGTATATAGTGCCACACAGCTCCACCTTGTGTATAGTGCTACACAGCACCCCTTGTATATAGCGCCCCACAGTCCCCCTTGTATATAGAGCCACACAACCCGTCCTTGTATATAGTGCCACACCCCTCCTTGTATTTAGTGCCACAAAGTTCCCCTCCCTTGTATATAGTGCCACATAGCACCCCTCCCTTGTACAAAGGGCCACACAGCAATCTCCCCCTGTATATTTCACAGCCCCTCCCCCCCAAAAAAGTTGTACTTACGTTGCCCTGTTCCCGCGATGGACGGATAGCTGCCTTGCCTTGCGGGTGGGACACTTGTGCAGACCAGCGGGATGCAGTGACATCATCACACTGGCCTGTGCAGGGAGTCTTCCCAGCCCCTTATAAGCTGCAGGCCTAACGTGGCCTGGAGCGTCTAGTATTCATTTGTATCTGCATCCTTACTGCATGCACCCCGTGTGTGTGTGTGTGTGTGTGTGTGTGTGTGTGTGTGTGTGTGTATATATATATATATATATATATATATATATCGCAAATGTTGCTCAAGACAGTACCTGAGAGAGATACATACGTCTATCTATGTCTAGCTATGTACATATCAATTTTATATACCCTTCTATCTATATCTAACTAATTATATCTATATATCGCTATCTAACTGTGTGTGTGTGTGTGTGTGTGTGTGTGTGTGTGTGTGTGTGTATGTGTATGTATATATATATATATATATATATATATATAGTATTCAAAAGAAGATCTTGCAGCACTCTAATAGGTGGTAAAAATGTTTCATTTATTCAGGCAACTTCAGACAGTGCAACGTTTCAGTCCTGCAATAGGACCTTTCTCAAGCATAGTGATACACAGGGGGTGCGGTCGTGGTTATGGACACTAATCTGTATGTCAGTGAGGCAAATAGACAACTATAGGACACCAAAATTTATACGATACTTAAAACTGATCCCAAATGTGACATAGAACGAAGAATCAAAACAGTTATCACTCAAGCATCTGTGGAGGGCATTATTGATCAAGGCCTTGAGAATTTTTTAATTGTTGATTTTCCTACTACGACTTGCTTATACCTACTCCCCAAAATACATAAGGGGTTAACTAATCAACCGGGTAGACCCATTATATCTGGGAGGGGTTCTTTACTTAACAATATCTCTACTTTTGTGGTCAAGGTACTGAGGTTTTTTGCTATGGACACAAGATCCTATATTAGTGATACTACCGATTTTTTACATAAACTGAAACAGGTGACTTCAACTTGGGGCTCCTTTTTGGTGTCCTTCGATGTTGTGTCCCTGTATACATCTATTAGTCACAGCAAAGGCATGGAAGCCATCAGGCGTAGACTGTGCACTTCTGATTATACAGCACCAGCTTGTGAGTTTATTATGTCACTTGTGGAATTGATCTTGACATCTAATTATTTCACTTTTGAAGATAGATACTACTTACAGTTCATTGGGACAGCCATGGGTTTTAACATGGTGCTGTCATATGCCAATATCTTTATGGATATAATGGAGGAGATGTCAGTCTATGTATCCCACCACTTCACACATGTTCTGAGGTGGTGGCGATACATAGACGACATCTTCCTCAGCTGGACAGATACTGAGACATCTTTGATATCTTTTTATCAATACCTTAATAAGCTTGATGGTGATATACAATTTACCATGGTTTATTCCCTGGAAACGATCCAATTTTTAGTTGTCACGGTTATGATCGATGACAATAAATTTAGGACTAAACTATATACAAAGGATACTGATCGAAATACTCTTTTAAGGTTTGAAAGTTGTCATCCAAAAAACACTATATGATCACTGCCCTATAGTCAGATGATTAGGATTAAGCGTATAGTCGATGATCAATCGGATTTGGATCGACCACTTGAGACAATGACTTCAAACTTTTTACAGAGGACTATCCCAAACGATTGTTAGAGTCACATAGGAAGAAGGTTAAATCTATACCAAGGGAGGAACTCTTTCATAAATCTAAATGGGCTACACCGAAACAAATTCCCTTTATCTCCACATGTAGTGACTTCAGTGGTGATGTTTCCAATATTAAAACATTGGCCAATAATTAAAAATAGCTATAGCCATATAGATGAACTAAACAATATTCCCCTTATGTCCTATAGACGACCATATAATCTACCAGATAAGCTGGTTAGATCTCGTGTTAAAGGATCCCTAAATAGCATAAAACAGACCTTACTTAACCCGTTAGTGACCGCCAATACGCCTTTTAACGGCGGCCACTAACGGGCTTTATTCTGATGCATATGCCTTTTTACGGCACTGCATCAGTATAAAGTAAACAAAGCAGGGAGCGTCTAATCTCCCTGCTCTCAGCTGCTAGTGGCAGCTGAGGGCTGGGAGCGTCCCTGCTCTGCCGGGTGAGATCGATATTAGTATCGATCTCACCTGTTTAACCCTTCAGATGCGGTGCGCAATAGCGTGCACCGCATCTGAGTGGTTTTGGAGAGAGGGAGGGAGCTCCCTCTCTCTCCCACCGACACCCGGTGGGACGATCGCCGAGTGTCTGTGTCTCTAATGGCAGCCGGGGGCCTAATAAAGGCCCCCAGGTCCGCCTGGAGTGAATGCCTGCTAGATCATGCCACAGGCATGACCTAGTAGATGCCTGTCCGTTTTAAACGGACAGGCAGTAATACACTGCAATACAAAAGTATTGCAGTGTATTATAATAGCGATCGGAGAATCGCATATTATAGTCCCCTAGTGGGACTAGTAAAAAAGTGAAAAACCCAGCTTTTCCCCATACATAATGCTTTACTATTAAAATACCAAAATAAAGTAAAAAAGTTACACATATTTGGCATCGCCGCGTCCATAACGACCCCGACTATAAATCTATTACATTATTTAACTCGCACGGTGAACGCCGTAAAAAATTTAATAAAAAACGATGGAATAATTGCTGTTTTCTGTGAATCCTGACTTAAAAAAAATGTGATAAAAAGAGATCAAAAAGTCGCATCTACTCAAAAATGGTACCAATAAAAACTACAAGTCTTCCCGCAAAAAAAAATACGACCGCATCGGTGAAAAAATAAAAACGTTACGGCTCTTCAAATATGGAGACACAAAAACACATAATTTTGAAAAAAAAAGCGTTTTTACTGTGTAAAAGTAGTAAAACATACAAAAACTATATAAATTTGGTATCGTTGCAATCGCAACAACCCGCTAAATAAAGTTATTGTGTTATTTATATCACACGGTAAACGCCGTTGATTTAAGACGCGAAAAAGAGTGGCGAAATTTCAGGTTTTTTTCTATTCCCCCCCAAAAAAAAGTTAATAAAAGTTAATCAATAAATAATATGTCCCCCAAAATGGTGCTATTAAAAAGTACAACTTGTCCCGCAAAAAACAAGACCTTATACGGCTATGTCGACGCAAAAATAAAAAGGTTATAGCTCTTGGAATGCGACGATGGAAAAACGTAAAAAATGGCTTGGTCATTAAGGTCTAAAATAGGCTGGTCATTAAGGGGTTAAACCACTTAAACTGTGTAATTCTCCTCGTCACAATTGCGTTAACTTCTCTCTTATGCATAGAGAAAACACATTCATACACCCTGGAACGGTCAGACAATACGATATTAAACATATGTTTACTTGCGACTAGGACTGGGTCATTTATGTACTTTGGTGCCCCTGTCAACTGCTATATGTGGATAAAACCACGTGTGAATTTAAAACGCGTTTAAATAATCGATTCCCTATTAGGAGAAATAAATTTGACTTGCCTATATCAAAGCATTTTGTTGAACAAGGTCATGTTGAGATAGATCTAAGATTTATGATCTTGGATCATGTCCCGCTGTCCCGCCAAGGTGGTGACAGACATATGTTGCTCCATAAATGTGAACAAAATGGATATTCTTGTTGAACACATTGCGTCCTAATGGCCTCAATGTGGAATTTAATGTTGCTAGGATTACTTGCTGAATGTTCATTTCCTTTATGTTGCATTTTTATGATCCTCGCAATGTCCTTCACAGACACAGTTTGTGATAGATTTATATGTGTATTTTTTACAGGATATATATATTTTTCTGTTTACATATATTTGATTTGTTATTGTATGACATTAAATTTTTATTAATGTTTTATTTTTTTATTTTTAGATTATATTGGTACATTAGGACCACTCTCCATCAAGGTGCATTGAGATTCAGGAACCATCATAGAAACCTTTTTCTTTTACATGTCATGTCCGGAGATCATCCAACGGGGTGAATGTAGACTATATATTTTGCTGTTTGGTATTTCTGCTCATGTTTGGATATTGGTGTTGAGATATATATAGCTATATCCTATATATACTTATAAAAGTGTTGCAAAATTGAGCTGCTGCGTAGCAAGCTCTTGCAGGTCCGTTACATGTTTTGAGGTTTTGGTGGATTACTCCATGTGTACGAAAGTAGTACATGGTGTCTCCACAAACTCGGATGGAGGTTCGTATTGACCACGGAAGGGTGGCCATAGTCCCTTATATCCAACCGTGGATCATAAACTTTTTGTGCTACTTTTACATATATTGAATATAACTAAAAACGTTGACGCCATATATGTCGTCATTAAAGGATTTAATATATCTCTACCTTTCGCCATTTTTGAGCATTTACTTTGATGTGAGTATTCTCTCGTTCTTCCCCTGTTTGTATGATCTAGGACATCACAAATATCAATTTATTAAAAAAACTCCTTTTGATTTATGGTTATGTTGTTTGGCTGCTAGACAACATGAAACGCTCACCGGATCCTATTTGGACATGCGCAGTTGATGGTAGTGTGACTGCATCGCGGTTCCAGCGTTTTCTGTTCCATAGTAATATGCTTTGTCCGGTCTTTTGTTTTCACGCATGCGCATCTGTGTTTTACGAACGCCAAAACAAAGTACGAAGAGAATTGTCTCAACCCATTGTAGCAACTAAGCTTATTGTATTGCTGATCGTTGATTGGTGAGTGGTCCTGCAGTTCTATCCCCTGACACAGCTGTATACTTTTTGATTATGTTCCAAATCATGTATTTTTCACAGTATATGGATATGTATATTTATATTTTTTATATTTGTATTTGTCACTTTCACTTTATGTATCAATTTTTGTTTTTGTTGATACCTTAATCTTTGTTTATTTCACTGCATTTGCACTTTACAAGTTTCATACTTATTATAATGAGGCTGATGATACTAATTGATTACATGTTATATAAATCATTATGAGCCTGTGTATCACTATGCTTGAGAAAGATCCTATTGCAGGACTGAAACGTTGCACTGTCTGAAGTTGCCTGAATAAACTACAATTCTTTATCACCCATTGGAGTGCTGCAAGATATTCTTTTGAATACTTTATCTAGTCCAAGGATCAGGAATACTTGCCGGGCATGCTGACATTTACTATCCTGTTGTGAGTGCTGCTGCTCTTCTTTATTTACACACACACACACACACACACATATATATATATATATATATATATATATATATATATATATATATATATATACTTTCTTTTATTAGAGGTTAGGGGAAAAGTGCACTAATTTCAGAATCACGTGAGATGCTATCTATCTAATCTATCTATCTATCTAATCTATCTATCTAATCTATCTATCTATCTATCTATCTAGCTATCAATCAGAGATGCCACCAGAGACACTGAGGAGGGAGATGCGTAGATGCGTGTGTGCGTGTGTGCGCGTGTGTGCGCGTGTGTGTGTGTGCGTGCGTGCGTGTTAGAGATCACAGTTTGGGGGGGATATAATATATCTTTATTAAGAGATGGGAGTGGGGGAATCGTACCATTTCTATTATACTCTATACTCTTGGGGTGACAGTGAGGTACACTTTATTATACAGCTGTACAGTGGTAGCTGAGGGGAAGCAGCCGCTGACTGAGGTGTTGTTACAAGATGACAAGCAGAGAAGGATGTGCTGTGCTGTGAATGATGCATGCTGGGATTTATACTTTCATTTTTAACATGTCCCGCCCACACCAGCCTGCAGAGAGTGCGCTGCTACTGGACTATGGTAAGGTGAAGAGGCTACGTAAATTATATATTATTTACTTTATTTGCCCTCATAACAACTCATTAGGGCTTTCTTTATTGTCTGGAGCAGTTTTGAAATGTTATGCTAATGGTGGCCAACCCATTTAAATAAATTACATTTTTGATGATATTCTAATTCATTGAGAAGGACTAGTACATGAAAAATTCAGTAAAGCTCCAAAACCTTTACGATATTGCCAAATTTAACATTTCAACAGTGCCAATAAAACAGAGCACTGACATTTACAACATTATCTTATAATCTATATAGTAGAAGCACAACAAAAAAAACAGTCAAATTCATTAAAAATTAAAAGATTTTATTTTTAATTTTCATAATTCGGAAACCAACTTTGAAGGCATGGATAATGTGTGAATCCAAAGTACTTTATCGCTCGTAGCAGGAGGGTTTTTCACATTTCCCTTTGGTACTCTGAGAGGATTTCCATCCTAAGGGATCAGATTGTTTTTGTCATTTGAATTTTTATGGTGCGATTCCTCAAAATGTTTGAAAATGAAGCATAAAACATGTCCTGCTTTTAACAACCTCCTGAAAGCAAAGGGATTATGATGAAGTTCTGTTCAGTGAATTATAACCCCACTCTTCAGCCAGTGGACTTTGGCATATAACAGAAGTGATTTATAAAGACGATATGTCACAGAAATTAATTTTTCAATGCTTTAAAAAGAAGATGCCACAAGCTATGGTAACAATTCATTTCTCTTGACTCCAAAATGTTATTACACACTCCAAAAATGCAGATGAGTACAAAATTGCATTTGTGAACATTTCTGCTTTGTGCTTTCGACTTTTTTTTTAAAAGGCTGCCTAACAGAGATGGTAAATAAAATGTTACTGTTTAAACTGGGATTAAAGGGCCTTAATGGCTTTTGTTCTCTAGACCTGGGGTGCAGATAAGCAGCATGTTTTGTGAACAAATGTAGTAAATCCAAATAAATGTTTGCTAGCGGTGAGAGATCCAAATAGAATCTCTCGATATCCACAGAGACTCGTTATAATCTCCGGACCTTTTGTATACAGTGTTTTTCTGTTCAGACAACACTTTCCACCATTTGCCTTTATCTCTTTGATACATAATATATACTTGTTTGTACTCTGACCTCCTATGTACAAGTGCTTCTTTTTCCCTTATCTTACTAGCCATGGCATGTTAAATTATCATTTCAAGAGGGTTACAAAAAAAATGATTAATGGGAATAACATCACCCTTAGTCGTAAGGCTTACAATAATAACACACCAATGCTAGTTAAAGCAACACATAACAACCTCAAACTACAAACTTTCTTTGCCAGTAAAATAGTAAAGTTCACATTATTGACCTGTACTTTTGCATCATTAATAGGAAAGCAAAGTTCTATGTATGCCATGCATCAGACTGTGTTTAAGTAAAAGATATGAGGTATCCTATGTTTACATAGATGGCTTTCATAAGAGTAATACATTTTCTAAAAGCATAGTTATCATCTTAGCAATGTCCTTTCACGAGGCAAAGTACATTCACCTTGGTTGCCAGGATACTACCTTGATTTTAAAATGTAAAGTTCATACAGCCCTTACAGGCTCATATTAGGAAAATGCCGAAGTGGAAAGAGGACTAATAAAATCTAATGTCAATTCCTACTTGGGTCCTGATTGTCAACCTCGGCAAAGTAAAGCTTGAGAAATTCATTTGGGACTCAATTATTTCTCGTGCAAGTTGTGTGAAAAATATCACTCAAAAGCGATCATGTACAGCCAAAAAAAAAAAGTGTGTCTTACTGTACATGGACTGTGGAGAAATTATCATTAGGAGTTCTTGCACAATATGACATCTGTTAAGGCTTTTGACACCAAGATAATGTGTAACTGTGATTGGCAGATATGGATGATATAAAGTGTAACCAATTTCCTATCAAGGTGGCTGAGGTTTAAAATATTGCATGGATAGTTTTCATATAGAACATCAGTTATTCAGATGTGCTAGTCTGGTTTTATCTATAGGGAACATGAGGACAAGAGTTTCTCAAACAAAACTATTCACAAGTTACAGATCGGCCAAATTAGCAGAACAAAATTAAAAGATTTTTTTCTTAGCTTTCCTCTACTTAAAGAGGCTCTGTCACCAGATTTTGCAACCCCTATCTGCTATTGCAGCAGATAGGCGCTGCAATGTAGATTACAGTAACGTTTTTATTTTTAAAAAACTAGCATTTTTGGCCAAGTTATGACCATTTTTGTAGTTATGCAGATGAGGCTTGCAAAAGTCCAAGTGGGTGTGTTTAAAAGTAAAAGTCCAAGTGGGTGTGTATTATGTGCGTACATCGGGGCGTTTTTAATACTTTTACTAGCTGGGCGTTCTGATGAGAAGTATCATCCACTTCTCTTCAGAACGCCCAGCTTCTGCCAGATCATGCTGTGACGTCACTCACAGGTCCTGCATCGTGTCAGACGAGCGAGGACACATCGGCACCAGAGGCTACAGTTGATTCTGCAGCAGCATCGGCGTTAGCAGGTAAGTAGCTACATCGACTTACCTGCTAACGCCGATGCTGCTGCAGAATCAACTGAAGCCTCTGGTGCCGATGTGTCCTCGCTCGTCTGACACGATGCAGGACCTGTGAGTGACGTCACAGCGTGATCTGGCAGAAGCTGGGCGTTCTGAAGAGAAGTGGATGATACTTCTCATCAGAACGCCCAGCTAGTAAAAGTATTAAAAACGCCCCGATGTACGCACATAATACACGCCCACTTGGACTTTTACTTTTAAACACACCCACTTGGACTTTTGCAAGCCTCATTTGCATAACTACAAAAATGGTCATAACTTGGCCAAAAATGCTCGTTTTTTTAAAATAAAAACGTTACTGTAATCTACATTGCAGCGCCGATCTGCTGCAATAGCAGATAGGGGTTGCAAAATCTGGTGACAGAGCCTCTTTAAGTTGTCTAGTCTCATTCCATATATTCATATAACACACACACACACACACACACACACACACACACACACACACACACACACACACACACACACACACACACACATATATGTATATACACTACCGTTCAAAAGTTTGGGGTCACCCAGACAATTTTGTGTTTTCCATGAAAACTCACACTTATATTTATCAAATGAGTTGCAAAATGACTAGAAAATATAGTCAAGACATTGACAAGGTTAGAAATAATGATTTTTATTTGAAAAAATAATTTTCTCCTTCAAACTTTGCTTTCGTCAAAGAATGCTCCATTTGCAGCAATTACAGTATTGCAGACCTTTGGCATTCTAGCTGTTAATTTGCTGAGGTAATCAAAAATAGGTATTGGGATGCACTCCTCAATCTATTAGCGTGGTGCTAGTAAGGTAGGGACGAGAATCCCACAATATTGGAAATATACACAGGTACACAAGAGATCCAGATGCAAGCAAATTTAAGTTTTATTGCAACAAAAGTTGGTAAAGTTGAGGTAGTAAGCAACTTGGTAAGATGTTTCGGCCGAACCTCGGGCTTTGTCACTGTCGCTGTTCGTCGATATCGCTGGTATGGGATGTCTGCCGGATCTTCCCTGTGTGTTGCAATAAAACTTACATTTGCTTGCATCTGGATCTCTTGTGTACCTCTGTGTGTGCTGGGGTTATATATTTCCAATTTGCTGAGGTAATCGGGAGAAATTTCACCCCATGCTTCCAGAAGGCCCTCCCACAAGTTGGATTGGCTTGATGGGCACTTCTTGCGTACCATACGGTCAAGCGGCTCCCACAACAGCTCTATGGGGTTGAGATCTGGTGACTGCGCTGGCCACTCCATTACAGATAGAATACCAGCTGCCTGCTTCTTTCCTAAATAGTTCTTGCATAATTTGGAGGTGTGCTTTGGGTCATTGTCCTGTTGTAGGATGAAATTGGCTCCAATCAAGCGCTGTCCACAGGGTATGGCATGGTGTTGTAAAATGGAGTGATAGCCTTCCTTATTCAAAATCCCTTTTGCCTTGTACAAATCTCCCACTTTACCAGCACCAAAGCAACCCCAGACCATCACATTACCTCCACCATGCTTGACAGATGGCGTCAGGCACTCTTCCAGCATCTTTTCAGTTGTTCTGCGTCTCACAAATGTTCTTCTGTGTGATCCAAACACCTCAAACTTCAATTCGTCTGTCCATAACACTTTTTTCCAATCTTCCTCTGTCCAATGTCTGTGTGCTTTTGCCCATATTAATCTTTTCCTTTTATTAGCCAGTCTCAGATATGGCTTTTTCTTTGCCACTCTGCCCTGAAGGCCAGCATCCCGGAGTCGCTTCTTCACTGTAGACGTTGACACTGGCGTTTTGAGGGTACTATTTAATGAAGCTGCCAGTTGAGGACCTGTGAGGCATCTATTTCTCAAACTAGAGACTGTAATGTACTTGTCTTGTTGCTCAGTTGTGCAGCGGGGCCTCCCACTTCTCTTTCTACTCTGGTTAGAGCCTGTTTGTGCTGTCCTCTGAAGGGAGTAGTACACACTGTTGTAGGAAATCTTCAGTTTCTTGGCAATTTCTCGCATGGAATAGCCTTCATTTCTAAGAACAAGAATAGACTGTCGAGTTTCACATGAAAGCTCTCTTTTTCTAGCCATTTTGAGAGTTTAATCGAACCCACAAATGTAATGCTCCAGATTCTCAACTAGCTCAAAGGAAGGTCAGTTTTATAGCTCCTCTAAACAGCAAAACTGTTTACAGCGGTGCTAACATAATTGCACAAGGGTTTTCAAGTGTTTTCTAATCATCCATTAGCCTTCTAACACAGTTAGCAAACACAATGTACCATTAGAACACTGGAGTGATGGTTGCTGGAAATGGGCCTCTATACACCTATGTAGATATTGCATTAAAAACCAGACATTTGCAGCTAGAATAGTCATTTAGCACATTAACAATGTATAGAGTGTATTTCTGATTAATTGAATGTTATCTTCATTGAAAAAAACTGTGCTTTCCTTGCAAAAATTAGGAAATTTCTAAATGACCCTAAACTTTTGAACGGTAGTGTACACACACACACACACACACACACATATATATATATATATATATATATATATATATATAGGTAGAGATAAGCAGCACTCTGCGACAGATTCCAACACGGTAATGGGTGCAAGCAGGTAATCCAGATCCGTGGATTATAAGACATAAACAAAAGAAATCCCCCAGCAATCCGATGGTTCCAAATATTATGTGATTTATTCAGTCAACAGCTGCAACATTTCCGTCCTGCTATAGGACCTTTTTCAAGCTTGAAAAAGGTCCTATAGCAGGACGGAAACGTTGCAGCTGTTGACTGAATAAATCACATACTTTTTGGAACCATCGGAGTGCTGCGGGATTTCTTTAGTTTATATATATATATATATATATATATATATATACACACACACACATATAAAAAAGATACAACAGTGTCACTAATTCTAGGAGGCACTGAGAACAAGATATAGGGGTATAGATTGATGAAATTAGTGCAATATTCTAAATTCTATCCAGCTTTCTTGACCTAGCCATGATCATAAGTTGTGTCAATTTAAGTACCTACATAGATTACATGACACTCCCTCCTTTATTGCCCAAAATTGGGTATCAACCATCCTCTAGCTGTCCCAGATGTAATATCCCTGATGCCAATTTATTGCGTATGGCAATCTATGATTGGACTGAAAATTAACCCCTTGGTCAGATATGCCATATATATAGCGCTACCGCCAAGGGGTTCACGCATCCCACCAAACATGTACAGCGCTGTGATTGCACTTACTCAGTTGCTGAGCCTGCGCCATCACTTGCATGTATTTCAAAGTTGTAGAAATTAAAACGCCAACTCGTCCCGCAAGAAAACAAGCCCTTTCACAGCGGTGTTGATGCGAAAAGTTATTGCTTTCAGAATATCATTACACAAAAACAAGTTTTTGGGTTTTTAAAAACCAAAAAGTTCTTATTGTGCAAAAGTAGTAACATACATAAAAACTGATATAAATTTGCTCTTGCCATAATCGTACTGACCCGCAGAAAAAAGTTAACATGTCATTTTTGCCGCACGGTGAACGCCATAAAAACAAAACCCAAAAGACAATGACGAAATTGCTGTTGTTTTTAGAAAAGTTATACTATACCTTATATGAAACCCAAAATAGTGCCATTAAAAAATACAACTCATCCCACAAAAAATTAGCCCTTACACGGCTAGCTTGACACAAGAACATACAAAATACAAGAACGTTATGTCCCTCAGTACACAGTGATAAAAAAAACCAAAAAAGAAAACGTGGTGGCTCATCAAGGCCCAAAATAGCTGCAGTTAACTAGGGGATTATATGTAATGCGTCCATTTACAGTGGATATAAAAAGTCTACACATCCCTAAAGAGCCGGGTTTTTGTCATGTCAAAAAATCAGTACAAGATGAAGCATTTCAGAACTTTTCACACCTTTAATGTGACCCATAATCAGTACAATTCAATTGAAAAACAAACTGAAATAAGTTTAGAGGGTAAAAATAAAAATAACAAAACTACAATATTCAGAATTAGCCAATCACATTTAAACTCATGTTAAATAGTAGTCAGTACACAGCTGCCATTATTTAAAGTGGTTCTGAGTAACCCCATATAATGTTCAGCTGTTCTATTAGGATTTTCCTGACATTTTCTTTGTTGCATGTGACAGCAAAAGCCATGGTCCGTAAAGAGCTTACAACACATAAAAGGGATCCGATTGTTGAAAGACATCAGTCAGGAGAAGGGTTCCAAAGAATTTCCAAGGCATTAGATATACCATGGAAGACAGTGAAGACGGTCTTCAAGAAGTGGATTACATTTGGCACAACAGTGACATTACCAAGAACTGGATGTCCCTCAAAACTTGATGAAAAGACCAGATGAAAATTGTTCCGAGGGGCTACCAAGAGGCCTACAGCAACATTATAGGAGCTGCAGGACTTTCTGGCAGGTACTGGTTGTGTAGTGCATATGACAACAATCTCCCGTATTCTTCATATGTCTGGGCTGTGGGGTAGGGTGGGAAGACAGATGCCTTTTCTAACAAAGAAAAGATCCAAGCCCGGCTATGTTTTGCAAAGACCTACATCAAGTCTGCCAAAAGCATGTGGGAAAACGTGTTATGGTCTGATGAGACCAAGGTTGAACTTTTTGGCCATAATTCCAAAAGGTATGTTTGGCGCAAAGCCAACACTGCATATCACCAAAAGTACACCATACCCACAATGAAGCATGATGGAGGCATCATTATGATTTCGGGCTGTTTTTCTGAAGCTGGAACGGGGACTTTAGTCAAGGTGGAGGGATTTATGAACAGTTCCAAATATCAGGCAATATTGGCACAAAACCTGCTGGCCTCTACTAAAAAGCTGAAGAGGTATTTCCCCTTTCAGCATGACAATGACCCAAAGCATACCTCCAAATCAACAAAAGAATGGCTTCACCAGAAGAAGATCAATGTTTTGGAGTAGCCCAGCCAGAGCCTAGACCTGAATCCCATTGAAAATATGTGGGGTGACTTGAAGAGGTCTGTACACAGGGGATGCCCTCACAATCTGACAGATTTGGAGCGCTTTTGCAAGGAAGAGTGGACAACAATTGCCAAGTCAAGATGTACCATGCTGATAGACTTCTACCCAAAGAGATTGAATGTTGTCATAAAGTCAAAGGGTAAACCAACAAAGTATTAGTTTAAGGGTGTGCATATTCAATGCAACCACATAATTTTTTTTCTTTGTTTTTATTTTTCCACCCTAAAAGATTTCAGTTTGTTTTTCAATACAACTGCACGATTATGGGTCACATTAACCCCTTCCCTCTTTAGCCACTTTTGACCTTCCTGACCGAGCCTCATTTTTCAAATCTGACACGTGTCACTTTATGTGGTAATAACTCCGGAATGCTTTCACCTATCCAAGCGATTCTGAGATTGTTTTCTCGTGACACATTGGACTTTATGTTACTGGCAAAATTTGCTCGATATGTTCAGTATTTAATTGTGAAAAACACCAAAATTTAGCGAAAAATTGCAAAAATTAGCATTTTTCTCAATTTAAATGTATCTGCTTGTAAGACAGGCAGTTATACCACCCAAAATTGTTTCTAATTAACATCACCCATATGTCTACTTTAGATTGGCATCGTTTTTTGAACATCCTTTTATTTTTCTATGACCTCACAAGGCTTAGAACTTTAGCAGCAATTTCTCACATTTTCAAGAAAATTTCAAAAGGCCATTTTTACAGGGGCCAGTTCAGTTGTGAAGTGGCTTTGAGGGCCTTATATATTAGAAACCCCCAAAAAGTCACCCCATTTTAAAAACTTCACCCCTCAAAGTATTCAAAACAGCATTTAGAAAATGTCTTAACCCTTTACACATGTCACAGGAATTAAAGCAATGTAGAGGTGAATTTTACAAATTTCATATTTTTTTGCAGAAATAAATTTTTAGTACAATTTTTTTTATAACACAGAAGGTTTTACCAGAGAAATGCAACTCAATATTTGTTGCCCAGTTTCTGCAGTTTTAGGAAATATCCCACATGTGGCCGTAGCGTGCTACTGGACTGAAG
Source organism: Rhinoderma darwinii (assembly GCF_050947455.1). NCBI lineage: Eukaryota > Metazoa > Chordata > Amphibia > Anura > Rhinodermatidae > Rhinoderma > Rhinoderma darwinii. The sequence continues at coordinate 177,083,833 of NC_134689.1, read as the reverse complement.
CACCGGCCTCAGAAGCAAAGGAGCACCTAGAGGATTTTGGGGCCTTATTTTTGTTAGAATAAATTTTAGGCACCATGTCAGGTTTGAAGGGCTCTTGCGGTGCCAAAACAGTCAAAATCCCCCAAAAGTGACCCCATCTGGGAAACTACACACCTCAAGGAAATTATCTAGGGGTACAGTGAGCATTTTGACCGCACAGCTTTTTTACAGAAATTATTAGAAGTAGGCCGTGAAAATTAAAATCAACATTTCTTCAAAGAAAATGTAGGTTTAGCGATTTTTTTTCTCATTTTCACAAAGACTAAAGGAGAAATAGCACCGTAAAATTTGTAAAGCAATTTCTCCCGAGTAAAACAATACCCCACATGTGGTAATAACCGGTTGTTTGGAGACACGGCGAGGCTGAGAAGGGAAAGAGCGCTATTTGGCTTTTGGAGCTCAAGTTTAGCAGGAATGGTTTGTGGAGGCCATGTCACATTTACAAAGCCCCTGAGGGGACAAAACAGTGGAAACCACCCACAAGTGACCCCATTTCGGAAACTACGCCCATTGAGGAAATTATCTAGGGGTATAGTGAGCGTTTTGACCCAACAGGTTTTTTGCATAAATTATTGGAAATAGGCCCTGAAAATGACAATCTAAATTTTTTCAAAGAAAATTTAGGTTTAGCTAATTTTTTCTCATTTCCACAAGGACTGAAGGAGAAAAAGCACCGTAAAATTTGTAAACCAATCTCTCCCGAGTAAAACAATGCCCCACATGTGGTAATAAACGGTTGTTTGGACACACGGCAGGGCTGAGAAGGGAAAGAGCGCTATTTGGCTTTTGGAGCTCAAGTTTAGCAGGAATGGTTTGCGGAGGCCAGGTCACATTTACGAAGTCCCTGAGGAGACAAAACAGTGGAAACCCCCCACAAGTGACCCCATTTTGGAGACTACACCCATTGAGGAAATTATCTAGGGGTATAGTGAGCTCTTTGACCCCACAGGTTTTTTGCAGAAATTATTGGAAGTAGGCCCTGAAAATAAAAATCAACATTTTTTCAAAGAAAATGTAGGTTTAGCTTATTTTTACTCATTTCCACAAGGACTGAAGGAGAAAAAGCACCACAAAATTTGTAAAGCAATTTCTCCCGAGTAAAACAATGCCCCACATGTGGTAATAAACGGCTGTTTGGAGACACGGCTTGGCTTAGAAGGGAAAGGGCGCTATTTGGCTTTTGGAGATCACATTGAGCAGGAATGGTTTGCGGCTGCCATGTCACATTTGCAAAGCCCCTGAGGGGAAAAAACAATGAAAACGCCCAAAAAGTGACACCATTTAGGAAACTACACCTCTTGAGGAATTCATCTAGGGGCGTAGTGAGCATTTTGACCCCACAGATGTTTCATAGAATTTATTAGAATTGGGCAGTGAAAATAAAAACAATCCTTTTTCTTCAATAAGACGTAGCTTTAGCGCAAATTTTTTCATTTTCGCAACAAATAAAGGAAAAAAAGAACCCAACATTTGTAAAGCAATTTCTACCGAGTACGGCAATACCCCATATGTGGTCATAAACTGCTGTTTGGGCACACGGCAGGGCTCAGAAGGGAAGGACCGCCATTTGGAGTGCAGATGTTTCTGGATTGGTTTCTGGGCGCCTGTGGGCCCAAAACAGTGGAAACCCCCCAGAAGTGACCCCATTTTGGAAACTACACCCCTCAATGCTTTTACCTACGGGTGTAGTGAGCATGTTAACCCTGCAGGTGTTTTGTAGAAATTAGTGTGAACTCGATGTTGCAGAGTGAAAATGGGATTTTTTCCACAGATATGTGGACAATATGTGGTGCCCAGCTTGTGCCACCATAACGAGACAGCTCTCTAATTATTATGCTGGGTTTCCTGGTTTTAGAAACACCCTACATGTGGCCCTAATCTCTTGCCTGGACAGTCGACCAGGCTCAGGAGTGAAAGGGTACCATGTAAAATTGAGGCCTAATTTGGCGATTTACAAAGTATTGGTTCACAACTGCAGAGGCTCAGATGTGAAATAATAAAAATAAACCCCTGGGAAGTGACCCCACTATGGAAACTGCACCCCTCAAGGCATTTATTAAGGGGTGTAGTGAGCATTTTCACCCCACAGATCTTTTCCATAAATGAATGCGCTGTGGATGGTGCAAATTAAAAATTTATATTTTTCCCTAGATATGCCATTCAGTGGCAAATATGTCGTGCCCAGCTTATGCCACTGGAGACACACACACGCCAAAAATTGCTAAAAGGGTTCTCCCGGGTATGACGATGCCATATATGTGGAAGGAAACTGCTGTTTGGGCACGCTGTAGGGTTCAGATGGGAGGAAATGCCATTTGGCTTTTGGAGCGTGGATTTTGCTTGGTAGTAGTTTTGTTTGGAGTCTTACTGGTGTTTCCATTTATAATGTAGGGCATATGTAAGCCGGGCGGAGTATATAAGGGGCATAGTCAGGTGGTATAATAACGGGGTAAAAAAAACCAATAAAATAATCCATAGATGTGTGTTACGCTGTGAAGCAATCCTTTCCGCACAGGCCGGTGTCGCACTGATAAATGGTGTCATTTCTTATCCCCCTTTTGGTCCACACTCCGCGCCTTTGTAGTTTGGGGAATTTTGCTGGGAAAGTGTTGTCCTGGTATAATACGGGCACCCTCGCTTCCAGCGGATATGTTTGGGCCCTCCCTTTCCTGGTTCCCTAATTTTAGGTCCTTGAAAAATCGCCTCTTCAAACAGAAGAAATGTTCCCCTCGGGCACAACTGCATATTTTTTTATTTCCTGACTTATTGAAGCCATAACTAATTTTATTTTTCATAGACGTAGTGGTATGAGGACTGGTTTGTTGCGGGACGAGCTGTAGTTATTATTGGTACCATTTTGGGGTACATGTGACTTTTTGATCACCTTTTATCCTATTTTTTGGGATGCCAGGTAAACAAAAAAACGCAATTCTGGCACAGCTTTTTTCGGTTTTTTTTTATACAGCGTTCACCATGCGTTATAAATTACATGTTAACTTTATTCTGCGGGTCAGTACGATTCCGGCGATACCTAATTTATAGAACTTTTTCATGTTTTACAACTTTTTGCACAATAAAATTACTTTTGTAAAAAGAATGTATTTTTTCTGTTGCCAAGTTGTGAGAACCATAACTTTTTAATTTTTTTGTCGACGGAGCTGTATGAGGGCTTGTTTTTTGCGGGACGAGCTATAGTTTTTATAGGTACCATTTTTGGATACGTGCGACTTTTTGATCACTTTTTATTCTAATATTTGTAGGGCAAAGTGACCAAAAAACAGAAACTCTGGTAACGTTTTTTACGGTTTTTTTTACGCTGTTCACCGCGTGCAATAAATAATATAATATTTTGATACCTCCGGTCGTTACGGTCGTGGCGATACCAAATACATATGGTTTATTATTATTTTTCAATAATAAAGGACTTGATAAGAGTAAAAGGGGGATTGTGTTTTATTTGATTACTTTTCAAACTTTTATTTTGTGCACTTTTTTTTACACTTTTTTATACTTTTTTTTACACTTTTTCTCAAGTCCCACTAGGGGACTTGAAGTTCCAACGGTCAGATTTTTTTTTTTCTAATACATTGCACTACCTATGTAGTGCAATGTATTAGATCTGTCAGTCATTCACTGACAGCAAGCCGATTAGGCTTCGCCTCCCGGCGGGGCCTAAATCGGCTTCCGTAATGGCAGAGCAGGAGACCATTGTGTTTCCTGTTGCCATAACAGCAGTCGCCAGTCCCGATTGCCTGTCAGGGCTGGCGATCTGCGAGTAACCGCTACGATGCAGCAATCGCTTTCGATTGCTGCATCGAAGGGGTTAATGGCAGGGATCGGAGCTAGCTCCGGTTCCTGCCGTTACAGGTGGATCTCAGCTGTACAGTACAGCTGACTTCCACCGCTGATGACGCCGGATCAGCTCCTGACCCGGCGCCATCTTGCCGACAGCTACGGAAGCCGATCAGGCTCCGCCGCCGGGCGGATCTTGACCGGCTTCGGTGCTAGGCAGACCGGGAGGCCAGTATTAGGCCTCCGGTTGCCATTGCAGCCACCGGAACCCCGGCAATTTCATTACTGGGGTTCCGATGAGCTGCAAACACCTTAAGTGCAGCGATCGCGTTTGAGCGCTGCACTTAAGGGGTTAATGGCGGGGATCGAAGCTAATTTCGGTCCCCGCCGTTACAGCCGGATGTCAGCTGTAAGATACAGCTGAGATCCGGTGATGATGGGACCGGCTCAGCTTCTGAGCCGGTCCCAAACATTTGGCGTACATGTACGGCAAGATGCGGGAAGTCAGTACTTTCCATGACGTACATGTACGGCAAATGTCGGGAAGGGGTTAAAGGTGGAAAAAGTTCTGAAATGATTCATCTTGGACTGATTTTGTAACATGACAAAAACCTTGGATTTTAACAGGGGTGTGACGACTTTTTACACTGTATATGAGTATCGGGAGTTATGGCTGGCCTTACTTTCCTATCTCTGCATGCTAGTAGATAGCTGGGGAGACTGCTGTTTTTGGCAAGACTTATAGTTATAAAAATGGCTATCTTCTCAGTTGATAACTTGATCATAGTGGTTTTAACTAGTAAAATCTCTAATTATAAAATCACACTTAATTATTCAATGGTTGCGTGCAGGTCAAACATCCTGAGAATGCGGGCCAAACTTTATAAATGAAGGGCTTTTTTATTTTCTCTCTTCCCCTTTCTTTCTCTCTCATTGGTAGGGTGGTGGTGCTTCGAGTACAGATTTTGGTATTTGTGTTTTTCTTATTTATAATGGTACTGTGATGGTAAATAAAGACAAAACAAATTTAGAAAAAAATAGCAAAGCTATGAAAATCTCTAAACTCATGAGTTTTATGGTTCTGAAGATCAATGTGGAAAAAATACGCTTCTCAATAATTGTATATCACTTAGCTCATAGAAGTTGACAGTATAGTCTTGCTGCTTGCAGCGGCTGACAGGTCCTACCTCTGCTCATTAGCATCACTGTTTATTTGTTAGACTGCACATTGGTCCATGGTTGCATCATTATTTAGTATTTTGCCACAGGTCTAAGGGGTTAGAGCTTCTCTGCAGGGAGGGGTAAATGATGACTACATGGCAATAGATATATGTCCTTACAAGGGACCGCAAATAGTCAAGAGGTTCTCTCAGTTACAATGGCAGATATCAATTGATGGCGGGGTTGATTGATTGTCTCCAGATGCATGCTATTCAACCGCCCAGTCACATTCCTGAGAATAGCTTGAGATGTAGAGCGCCAGAAGAAACATTATTGGTGTTAGACATGCAAGGTTAACTCAACCAGCCAATGTAGAAAAATATATTGTCAGCTTTAAAGAGGCTCTGTCACCAGATTATAAGTGCCCTATCTCCTACATAATCTGATTGGCGCTGTAATGTAGATAACAGCAGTGGTTTATATTTTGAAAAACGATCATTTTTGAGCAAGTTATGAGCTAGTTTAGATTTATGATAATGAGTTTCTCAATGGACAACTGGGCGTGTTTTTACTTTTTACCAACTGGGTGTTGTACAGAGGAGTGTATGAGGCTGACCAATCAGTGACCAATCAGTGTCCTACACTTCTCATTGTTCCAGCCCAGCATGATCCACAGCACAGTGTGATTGTGCAGTGAAAGAAGTATACACGCCCAGTTGCTAAAAATACAATACACGCCCAGTTGGAAATACGAGAAAACACGCCCAGTTGTCCATTAGAAAGGCTCATTTGCATAAATATAAAATTGCTCATAACTTGGCCAAAAATGATCGCTTTTAATAAAACAAAAAAACATTACTGTTATCTACATTGCAGCGCCGATCACATGCAATAGGAGATAGGGATTTGATAATCTAGTGACAGAGCCTCTTTAAGATAAAGAAAGCCAGCTTGCCAGTTGTGTGTTGATCTTTTCTCTATGTGCATCAAAGTTATAATTTAGAGGAGTGCATTTATATTTTGTTTAGTTGTATGTAATGTTTTTGTGTAGAATTGTGCTTACAATTTAGGGCACACAGACATAGCGGATCTGGGTTTAAAACATGCAGATTTAGCAGTGGATTTGCCGCCGGTTTTAGCCTATGCATTGCATCTGCGCGACAGACCTTGTAGATTTTTTTTCTGTTACAGATGTAGCCAAGTTTATTTTGACTCTGATAACTTGCTGAAGCGTGATATCACACGACAAAAGCCATTGAAAAGTCACTGAAAAAGTAAAATTAACCCCTTAAAGACCAAGCCAATTTGAGTTTTTTCATTTTCGTTTTTTCCTCACCGCCTTCCAAAGGCCATAACTTTTCTATTTCTTCGTCGACATATGAGGTCTTGATTTTTGCGGGTCAAGTTGTAGTTTTTCATGACACCATTTATTGTACCGCATAATGTAATAGGAATCTGAGAAAAAAAAATCTATGTGGAGATAAATGGGAAAAAACAGCGATTACACCATTTTTTGGAGGGTTATGTTTTTACGGCGTCCATTATATGTTTTATATTTACCACTTTTAAAAAAATAAAACTATTTGCTTAAAAAAATAATATGTTTTGTGTCGCCATATTCTGAGAGTCATAACTTTTTTATTTTTCCATCAATTTAGCACTTTTTATTCCTTTTTTTTGGAGAGCCAAGGTGACCAAAAAACAGAAATTTGCATGTTTTATATAATTTTTTTATGTCGTTCACCGAGTGGGTTAAATAACGCTATATTGTGATGTTTGGACTTTTACGGTAGCGGCGATACCAGTTATGTTAACTTTTATTTTTTTTAACATTGCTCTAGGGAAAAAATAGGAAAAGGGGAGTTTTTTGAACTTTTAATATGAAATTTTTTTTGGAACATTATAAAATTCTTTATTTAACAGTTTTTTTACTTTTTTATTAGTCCTCCTAGGGGACTTAAAGCAGCAATCGTTGGATCGCTTGCATGATATACTGCAATACTAATGTATTGCAGTATATCATGATTCTGACAGTCTCCTTTCAAGCTCTGCCAGAGGCAGGACTTCAAAGGAGTACAAACATGGCAGACCTGGGGGCCTTTACTAGGCCCCCAGGCTGCCATAACAGCCACCGAAAATGGCCGATCGTGCCGCGGGGGGGGGGGGGGGGCGCGATGGCGTGTTTGAGGTGGAGCCCCCCTGATTCTAACTATTTAAATGCCACTGTCACGATCTACCATGGCATTTAAGGTGTTAAACGGGCGGATTCAAAGTGATCTCTGATTCCGCCCATCGCAGTGAGGCTTCGGCTGTGTAACACAGCTGTGACCTGCTGTGTATGGATTGAGTTCAGCCCGTGAGCCCGCTCCATACTTCCCCTTAACGGCTGCCGCCTACCAGTACATGATATTTCGTTAAGGGGTTAAAGTTTCTTGCCACTGTGTATTTAATGCGTTAAGAGTCAAGATAAAGATGGCTACATCTGTGCATGTAGATGGGATTTGGAATACCCAATCCAATTGTATTGAACTTTAAATTGCTGAGTATCTGCGATGTGGAATCCGCAGCAAATCCACCTTGTCTGAACGTGCCCTAATGGAACAGAAGACTGCTTATATTGTCAGGGATCATTACCATGTATATTGTTTGAAAAATATTATCCTTACATATATATATATATATATATATATATATATATATATATATATATATATATATATATATATATATATATTCAGAATATTACACAAAGAGATTGGATTCATGGAACACAAAGAGCCTGCATAACACGCATATGGAAGACACCACCACCTGGAATGCAAAGAAAAATGTACAGAAGAACTTACAGCTGAGGAGCCAAGGGGGGCTTAAGCACGTCCCACATCTCTAGGGAGGGGGCATGTGACTTTCTCTGTGTTTCTTTGTTCTGAATAAAGTTAGTTGGCTTCCTGTCCTATCTGAGGAAAGCTGTGTACCAACATCTCTGGCAGGTTTACTTCTTTCCATGCATGCATTCAGGTTTCAATTTACAGAGGTGGTTATTCGGTGTGGAATAACAGGGAGAAAGAAGCTACCCTGAAATTCGGACTTGACATTTTTGGCGCCCGAACAGGGACCTCACTCGAGGGGATATCGGAATCCGGACAACCGACAATCACAGGGTGAAACAGAGGACCCGAGATTGCCCACTGAAAGAGCTTGATCACCTCCACTAAGCACGGTAAGCGAGTTGATTTTATAAATCTTCGTCTTATCTGTGTTTGTGGACGGTCTTGTGGCGATCTGTAGAACCCTTTTGTTGATTTCCTGGATTATCTCAGGCGACAGAGGTGATATTTTCCGCTGTGAGGTCGAAAACCTGTGAGACATTAGTCGCGCCCGACTAACCATCCTCTGGGTAAAAAGGGACTAGATAGAAAATACGCGGGCACATTACATGTGTGATAAGACGTGAATAGTATTATAACCTGTCTTATACAGGGGCACGCGGGCACAATATACATGTGTGATAAGTCGTGGATAGTATTATAACCTGTCCTATACGCGGGCATGCGGGGTGCAACGCAACGCACTGATAAGACGTGTGATAAGACGTGGGACAGGCGCACGCGGGGTGCAATGCACTGATAAGTCGTGTAATAAATTGTAGGTAATATGTTTGCCAGACCTAGAAACTAGAAGGTTGTTGCAGACCAAAATTGTTATATAAATTACATGTATAATATAGACTGTTAGAATGGATGGTTGATCCTATTCATATGATTTGGTGAAGCGAATGGAAGTTAGGAATAAGAAAGGTATTGTATGTTATATGTGTTAGAAAACACAGGACCAGCCGACGCCCGGTAATGGCGTCCGTACCTCATGTTGAGTGTGTCCTCATTGTGGGCGGGAAACCCCCCCCCTTACAGCTGCGCAATGTGTTTCGAGGCTGCCCCCCACCCACCCCTGATGTGGCCACGCCCGGCCCAACCAAATCAGTATGAAATAATCGCTTTGTTAATTTTGTCATTGGTAACACATGCTGCAGTGTTTTTTTTCTATTTTAGATTCCATTCCAGGGTGCAGGACGCTGTTCACTGATGAAACAACACGTCATCATTATATAGGGATGGTGGCCGGCAGATTGGACTGTTACAGATTATGTGTTTGATGTTTTGACCGTAGATAACTCCTATACAATAGTGTGATGAATGATTGCAAATACGTACGTTGTTTTGCCGACATTGAAAGTGTTAAGATTGTGAGAATAGAAGCTGTGAGGAGTGAGTGTGTAACCCCCCCTCCCCCCTGTAATATGCCGTGTTTGGGAGGAGGAGGGGGGGGCTGACTGGGTGCAGTCTGCAGACAAAGGATTACAATATTGCACTGATATATATATATATATATATATATATATCTATCAGTAATGTCTACAAACCTAAATACATTTCTTATCTTTGCGCATGCGCTGTTGTTTATAAAAGTTACGATATTTATGTGTTATGATGTGATCAGATTTCATGTGTTTTGATGTTAATTCAGATGTATTAAACTATAGATACTGTGAGACACTGGGTTTTGAAAATGTATGTGCCCCCCACCGTTCCCTATTTTTATATACAGTTTATTGGTTTGCAGTAATTAATGTTATCAGATATAATATTTTCCGTTTTATTGAATAACTAATTACAATTGTTTTATTTTTGTTTTCACACATGAGGCACGTGCTTTAGTGCGGCCTAAATGTTATTTTGGGAAATGTGAGATGTTTTACAGGTAAATGGTTGCAAGTCATTTTAAAGATAAAATGTATTTTTGTCAGGAGAAAGTCATTTTTGTTCCAGGCTGTTGTGCATTACAGGGGGTTAAACTAGTGCCCCCCAGATAGAGTGCCCGACTTTGTTATGTTGAGATGTAGTTTTGAACTCTGCTACATTACATCCACAGAGTCCACAAAGGGGGGAATGGGGGAGGGAATGATCATGTACAATTTTGGTTTGTTTTGAATTAATGAATTTGGTTCCAGGAGATCTACAAAATGTGTATGAGACCCCAATGAGTAATCCAGATTAAATGTGTATGACAGTAACCTAAATGTTGAGGTATTTCAGATCTTTCCAGAACGGTGAATATAGCACTGGGTATGCTGTGCTGTAGTCTCCACCCAATATGAGGTAGTGTGTAAAAGACCATCCCCCTCCAGCAAATTTACACAGGAGGCGGAGGTGACGTCACTCACAGATGAGCCTTTATAGATTTAGATGGGGGAGAAAGCAAAACAAAAAATTGTCTGAACATTGTTTATTTTATGCCAGATTTCAGTAATATATATATTTTTATTTGTTTTTGTATTAATCAAGTATTTACAGACCCTGATAAAAGAGAAATTCTCAAAGTGTTCTGGATTATCAGATGAGTGTGAAGAAGTGTATAACATTTGGTTTTATTTTAGAGAATGAAGACGCCACCCCTTTGAGATGTTCTATCTATATGTGACATGGGTTTTTTTAATGTAAATTTGTAATGTAGAAATACTTGATCATATACAGTATGTACAAGACAGGATACGAGGCACCAGGTAAATCATCCAGAAACCACTCTCACCTTCTTGTTCATCTCAAGGAGCGGAGCTGGAGGTGCTCGCTGAGGCTTGTAACCTGGCAGAAGGTAAGACGGCCGACATTTACACTGACTCTGGGTACGCTTTTGGCATCGCCCACAATTATGGGCCCATTGGTAGTAGGAACTTTATTGGATCATCGGGTAAGCCAATTGAGAGAGCAAGAGAAGACAGAACTGACAACAAGAGTATGTGCAGCCAGGTGTCAGTAAATTGGCTTGTCCCTGGATACAATAATGTCACCGCTAGGTTTGTAGCAGCCGGCATGATGTGCGCACTGCATGACATAGGTAAAACAGCAAAGGTACCTGTGAAAAGTGCAGCCCGGCCAGATTACCCATCCCAGCGACTGCAGAACATACAACTACACGAGGTAGAAGTGTATGACAAGGTGCTCGTATGTGTAGACCTGTTCTCAGGGGGGCCTGAAGCCCGGCCGGTATCTTCAGGGGAACAGTGCTTATCCCAAGTATTGACCTGGTGTTTGTACAATGATAAGATGTCAGCAGTTCTCTAGACGTTGTCCCAAGGTTAGTTTGTTTAATAACTGTATTTAAGAAGTGTTGTGGGAATATTAAATACTGAGGTTAAGTTTTATGTAAAGTTCTAGACCAGCCTCAGCATTGGACTATTGGAGGCGTCAGATAAAAGGTGCAAAAGCGGAATATTCCCATTCGAAAATATTTTTATTTGTTTATTTTGTTGTTGTTGTGAAAGGGACATTTTAGAGCAGAGAATTCTGTGCCGTGTATATGTGTATGTATAGATATATATAAAGAGATCAGGAATCAGTTTGTAGGTATCAGTTTTAGTTACTGACCAGTGTGAACGTTTAACATAAATCTGTCATTGTTAATGTTTTTCTTCAAGTTAATTATCTGATTAAGATCAATTACTGATTAGGCTATGAAAAGCTTGTTCTTCACAGGAAGAGTCCAACTAGGAGCGGAAGGCGTGAGAACCAGATTCGAACAGAATGTTGACGGATAAAGGAAGGTAAACCGGTAGCGCCCAATGCATTCTTGATAGCACTTGTATTGATGGTGTATGACCTCACATATGCCCCAAGACTGCAAGGATCGACGTAGTAAGATCTAATTGGTATATCCCAGGTTTTACAGCTGTTGCTGCTAAATTCTGTTAGAGTTGTTTGATTTGCCTACAGAACAGTCCTGGCAGACCAGTGCCAACCTTATCATACCCGCCTCCCACAAAGAGAACCGACCTTGAAAGGCCTTCCCAGGTAGAACGAACCAGATTAGAGTAAGAAAAATTGGTTTAAGACACTTGTCAGATAAACATGTGGAATCTGTGTATATTTCTGTGAGGTGGAGATGTTCTAGGCAATCAGCTGAGACCAAGGTACAAATCCTGCTGAAAAAGTATCACCAAGTGCAAATACAATGTACCCAGTAATCACACATCTTCTAGGTGCCCTGACCATTGTAACAGAGAAGTTTTTTCCTTATATAAAAGGTGTTTGATGTCGTTTAAGGGCCTGACATTATTGTATGTACTTAGAACAACGTTTATAATATATGCGGATGATGTTATCACCAGATTAGTATTTATTTTAACAATTGACAAGAGTTGGGGGTCCCCAGCAAGTGGCAGTAAATATGAACTAAAAGACTTTTAACATGATGAACTCCATCACTGAGATGCGGCAGGCGCAGCCTGAGCCCCTACAACGCATTTATCATGAACTGACGGCAGTGTCACAATTCTAAGCAGCCGCCCAGACAAGTAACTTGCCAGAGGAAGAGTACAGATGCGGAGGGTTTGTGGTAGGCACAATACAACTCCACTACTCCGTCTACGTGGGATCTCACCCTAGGCTCACAGTATGAGGTGCTATGTACAGCCTGGTGACGTAAATTAAAAGAGACGGTGTCGGACAGATGAGAAGGACCAAACCAAGTCCTGATGACATCAGCAAAGATCAAAGTAAAGACCAAAGACCTGAGTGAATCCGTCAGCAGTATCAAGTGTTTTGATAAGTAAGTGGCTAGGAGGGGGTAATAATAACTCCCCCACTGGACACCAACGTAGTCTGACTTCACAATTGCGTGGGTTACCCTGAGGGTGACAGTCAGTGAAGAGCAGAAGACAGGAGAAGAAGGGGACAATGATGTACAGGACTGGCAATGAACTGATGGGACCCGAAACCTGAGGGTGATAGCATGAGATTGGTGATAGCATTATGTTATTAATTGAGGCCCTATTGTTTATAATGTCTGAGGTTTATAATTATAATATGTGTAAATATGCCACGGTGCTGCAAATTACAATCTGAGGAGTTTTATGTGAAGGTGTGAGGTGAAGGTCACTGTGCTGCCCATGACCTGTTATATCTGCAGGGGTAAAAGTCCCATTAGGACAGTAAGTGACAGTGCGACAATTATTACCATTAATAAAAATGTAGACTGGATTAATTATATATATTACAACCAGCAGCGGTTTGTAGATTATATCAAGACAACCATCCTGTATACTGAGGAGAATAGGGACAGTTAGGACCATTCAGAAACCTTGGAAGTCCAGGTACAAAAGGGGGTTACTCATCAGGAGTAGCTCGTCTCAAGCTGGTGAAGAAATCCAAAACCCCTACCCACCTGGTTCGAGTGGTCAGTGGTAGGTTGATAGGCAAGATTCAGGGATAGAATAATAATATTTTTAGGGGGGACTGTCAGGGATCATTATCATGTATATTAATTGAAAAATATTATCCTTACATATATATATATATATATATATATATATATATATATATATATATATATATATTCAGAATATTACACAAAGAGATTGGATTCATGGAACACAAAGAGCCTGCATAACACGCATATGGAAGACACCACCACCTGGAATGCAAAGAAAAATGTACAGAAGAACTTACAGCTGAGGAGCCAAGGGGGGCTTAAGCACGTCCCACATCTCTAGGGAGGGGGCATGTGACTTTCTCTGTGTTTCTTTGTTCTGAATAAAGTTAGTTGGCTTCCTGTCCTATCTGAGGAAAGCTGTGTACCAACATCTCTGGCAGGTTTACTTCTTTCCATGCATGCATTCAGGTTTCAATTTACAGAGGTGGTTATTCGGTGTGGAATAACAGGGAGAAAGAAGCTACCCTGAAATTCGGACTTGACATTTTTGGCGCCCGAACAGGGACCTCACTCGAGGGGATATCGGAATCCGGACAACCGACAATCACAGGGTGAAACAGAGGACCCGAGATTGCCCACTGAAAGAGCTTGATCACCTCCACTAAGCACGGTAAGCGAGTTGATTTTATAAATCTTCGTCTTATCTGTGTTTGTGGACGGTCTTGTGGCGATCTGTAGAACCCTTTTGTTGATTTCCTGGATTATCTCAGGCAACAGAGATGATATTTTCCGCTGTGAGGTCGAAAACCTGTGAGACATTAGTCGCGCCCGACTAACCATCCTCTGGGTAAAAAGGGACTAGATAGAAAATACGCGGGCACATTACATGTGTGATAAGACGTGGATAGTATTATAACCTGTCTTATACAGGGGCACGCGGGCACAATATACATGTGTGATAAGTCGTGGATAGTATTATAACCTGTCCTATACGCGGGCATGCGGGGTGCAACGCAACGCACTGATAAGACGTGTGATAAGACGTGGGACAGGCGCACGCGGGGTGCAATGCACTGATAAGTCGTGTAATAAATTGTAGGTAATATGTTTGCCAGACCTAGAAACTAGAAGGTTGTTGCAGACCAAAATTGTTATATAAATTACATGTATAATATAGACTGTTAGAATGGATGGTTGATCCTATTCTAAGGGAAAAGGGGCAGTTGCCCACGGCAACACCGTGAGCAACAAAGTGGTGAACTAGCCGAGTCAAACCAGGAGAGAACGAGGTACCAAATGCAGAGCAGGAGAGTAGTCAGTAAGCCAGGGTCAGTATGGAGCAGGATCAAATAGTAAGAAGCTGTAGCTGGGCCAGGAAACCACACGAGAAGAATCACAAGCAAAGGAGGAACAGGAAAGGCAAGTATAAATAGACAGAGGGCGGGAGCTAGCTCCGTCTGGCCAGGCTGCGATAGGCTCTCCCACTCCTAAGCCTGCCATCCTGAGTGGTGGAAGATGGAGTCAGTCTCAGAGACATAGACTCAGGTGCAGACTGATTACCTATGGGTGTATACACAGAAGTTGTGCCTGGCAGATCCTTTACAGTACCCCCCCTTTTATGAGGGGCCACCGGACCCTTTCTAAGTGGACCTGGTTTATTGGGGAAACGAAGGTGGAACCTCCTGACCAATACCCCAGCGTGAACATCCCGGGCGGGTACCCAAGTCCTCTCCTAAGGCCCGTATCCTCTCCAATGGACCAGGTACTGGAGGGAGCCTTGGACCATCTTGCTGTCTACAATCTTGGCCACCTCGAATTCCACCCCCTCAGGGGTGAGAACGGGAACAGGAGGTTTCCTCGAGGGAGCCAAGGACGGGGAGCAGCGTTTAAGGAGGGAGGCATGAAACACGTCTTGTATTCGAAAAGATGGGGACAACTCCAGTCGGAAGGAGACAGGATTGAGGACTTTAATGACCTTATACGGCCCAATAAACCGGGGAGCAAACTTCTCGGACGGGACCTTAAGGCGCAAGTTCCTAGACGATAACCACAGCAGATCCCCGACCATAAACAAGGGGTTAGCAGAACGTCTTCTATCAGCCTGAGTTTTTTGTACGCTCTGGGACGCCTCTAGGTTCTTCTGAACCTGGGCCCAGACTGTGCACAGTTCCCGATGAACGACCTCTACCTCGGGATTGTTGGAACTACCAGGTGAAGCGGAGGAGAACCGTGGATTAAACCCAAAATTACAGAAAAAGGGGGAGACCCCTGACGAATTACTGACCCGGTTATTAAGGGAAAATTCGGCGAGGGTAATGAATGAGACCCAATCATATTGATAGTCAGAGATAAAACACCTTAATATTGTTCTAGAGATTGATTAATCCTCTCCGTTTGGCCATTAGTTTCAGGATGGAAGGCAGAGGAGAAGGACAGATCAATCTCCAACTTTTTACAGAAGGCTCTCCAAAACAATGAAACAAATTGTACCCCTCTGTCCGAAACAATATTGACAGGGACCCCATGGAGATGCAGGATGTGTTTGATGAACAAGGTAGCTAACGTCTTGGCATTGGGTAGTTTCTTGAGGGGCACAAAGTGGCACATCTTACTGAAGCAGTCTACTACAACCCACACCACCGACTTGCCTTGAGATGGAGGCAAATCGGTGATAAAATCCATGGAGATATAGGTCCAAGGTCTCTGGGGAATGGGCAAAGAACGTAGTAAGCCCGCTGGTCGGGACCTGGGAGTCCTGGACCTAGCACAAACCTCACAAGCGGCGACGTAGGCCTTAACGTCTTTAGGCAACCCAGGCCACCAATAGTTTCTGGCAATGAGGTGTTTGGTACCCAGGATGCCTGGATGACCAGATAGTGCGGAGTCATGACTTTCCCTAAGTACCCTTAGCCGGAATTGCAGGGGAACAAACAGCTTGTCCTCAGGAAGGTTCCCGGGAGCTGAACCTTGATCAGCCGCAATTTCAGAGACTAAATCAGAATCAATAGAAGAAATGATTATACCAGGAGGCAAAATACAAGCAGGATCTTCCTCCGAAGGAGGGCTGGCCATGAAGCTATGCGACAGTGCATCGGCCTTAATATTTTTAGACCCAGCCCTATAGGTAACCAAAAAGTTGAATCTGGTAAAAAATAGCACCCATCGAGCTTGTCTCGGGTTTAGCCTCCGGGCAGATTCTAGGAAAACCAGATTCTTGTGGTCGGTAAGGACCGTTACCTGGTGCCTAGCCCCCTCCAGGAAGTGGCGCCACTCTTCAAATGCCCATTTAATGGCTAAGAGTTCGCGGTTGCCAATATCATAGTTACTCTCAGTGGGCGAAAACTTCCTGGAGAAGTAGGCACAGAGGCGGAGATGGGTGAGGGACCTGTACCCTGGGACAAGACAGCCTCCACTCCCACCTCAGATGCGTCAACTTCCACGATAAATGGCTCCATTTGGTTGGGCTGAACCAGCACCGGGGTCGAGATAAAACACTTCTTAAGGACCTCAAAAGCCTGGACAGCCTCAGGAGGCCAGTGGAGGAGATCAGCACCTTTGCGAGTGAGGTCCGTAAGAGGCTTAGCGATGACCGAGAAGTTAGCAATAAATCTCCTGTAATAATTAGCGAACCCCAAGAAACACTGTAACGCCTTCAGGTAGGCAGGTTGGACCCATTCCGCCACAGCCTGGACCTTGGCGGGGTCCATGCGGAATTCATGAGGAGTGAGGATTTGACCCAAAAGTGGTATCTCCTGTACCCCAAACACACATTTTTCGGTTTTAGCAAACAGTTTGTTTTCCCGAAGGACCTGGAGCACCTTCCTGACATGCTCAATGTGGGAGGACCAGTCCTTGGAAAACACCAGTATGTCATCAAGGTACACTACAAGAAATACCCCCAGGTAATCTCTTAAAATCTTATTAATGTAATTCTGGAAGACCGCTCGAGCATTACACAACCCAAAGGGCATGACGAGGTATTCGAAGTGACCTTCGGGCGTGTTAAACGCAGTCTTCCACTCATCCCCCTCTTTGATGCGGATAAGGTTATACGCCCCCCGTAGATCAAACTTAGAGAACCATTGGGCCCCCTGAACCTGATTAAAAAGATCAGGAATCAAAGGAAGGGGATACTGGTTCCTTACAGTGACCTTATTCAAGTTACGGTAGTCAATGCATGGCCTAAGACCACCATCCTTCTTCCCTACGAAGAGGAAGCCAGCACCTACCGGAGAAGTAGAGGGGCGAATGTAACCCTTGGCCAGGCATTCCTGGATATACTCTCTCATGGCTTCACGTTCGGGACAAGAAAGATTAAATATCCTACTCTTAGGGAGCTTAGCTCCTGGTACCAATTCGATAGCGCAATCATATTCTCTATGAGGAGGTAACACTTCGGAGGCCTCCTTAGAGAAAACATCAGCGAAGTCCTGAACAAACTCAGGTAGCATGTTCACCTCCTCAGGGGGAGAAATAGAATTAACAGAAAAACATGACGTCAAGCATTCATTACCCCATTTGGTAAGCTCCCCAGTATTCCAGTCAAACGGGGGATTATGCAACTGCAACCAGGGAAGGCCTAAAACCAAATCGGACGATAATCCCTGCATCAACAGTACAGAGCACTGCTCCAAATGCATGGAGCCAACAAGGAGTTCAAAAACAGGGGTATGCTGTGTAAAATAACCATTAGCAAGAGGAGTGGAGTCGATACCCACTACCGGGACAGGTTTAGGCAAATCAATCAAAGGCATGGCTAGAGACATAGCAAATTCCACAGACATGATATTAGCAGAAGACCCTGAATCCATGAAGGCACTGCCGGTAGCAGACCTACCACCAAAAGAGACCTGAAAGGGAAGCAAGATTTTATTACGTTTCATATTTACGGGAAATACCTGTGCGCCCAAGTGACCTCCCCGATGATCACTTAGGCGCGGAAGTTTTCCGGCTGCTTATTCTTACGCCTAGGACAGGTGTTCACTTGATGTTTGTCATCCCCACAATAGAAGCAGAGACCATTCTTCCTGCGGAACTCTCTACGTTGTCGGGGGGACACGGAGGCCCCGTGTTGCATAGGTACCTCCGAGTCTTCCGTGGAAGAGCGAAGCAACGGGACCTCGGGAGGCATCATGGGGGAGTCAGAGGGGAAAACACAAAACCGTTCAAGTTATCGTTCCCTGAGACGTCGGTCAAGTCGTACCGCTAAAGCCATAACCTGGTCTAAGGAGTCAGAACAGGGATAGCTAACTAGCAGGTCTTTCAGGGCGTTCGACAGACCCAACCTAAACTGGCACCTTAAGGCAGGGTCATTCCACCGAGAAGCTACGCACCACTTCCAAAAGTCAGAGCAATACTCTTCCACAGGTCTCTTACCCTGACGTAAGGTCACCAGCTGACTCTCGGCAAAGGCAGTCCTGTCAGTCTCGTCATAAATGAGTCAGAGAGCAGAAAAGAAACGGTCAACGGAGGAAAGTTCAGGGGCGTCAGGAGCCAGGGAGAAGGTCCATTCTTGGGGCCCTTCCTGGAGCCGGGACATAATTATACCCACCCGCTGGCTCTCAGAACCTGAGGAGTGGGGCTTTAAGCGAAAGTAGAGCTTACAACTCTCCCGAAAGGAGAGAAAAGTTCTCCAGTCCCCTGAGAACCGGTCAGGCAACTTGAGGTGGGGTTCAAGAAGTGAGGTGAGGGGTACTACCATGGCAGCTTCAGGCTGGTTGACCCTCTGAGCCAGGGCCTGGACCTGTAGGGAGAGACCCTGCATTTGCTGGGCCAGGGTCTCAAGGGGGTCCATAGTAGTGTCAGGGACCAGGGTAGACTAGGTATATGGGCTTGTGATTATGTAATGGTGGGGGTAGGGAAACGGACAAGTGAGCCCTAATCTACCCGCCACTCTGTCCCTGCCTACTTGCAACGACCCGCCCTAGGCGACGGGGTACAACTGGGCGGCGGTCCCTACGCTCCGTAAGTGCATGAGACAAGCAGATAAGGGTACACAAAGCTAAGGGAAAAGGGGCAGTTGCCCACGGCAACACCGTGAGCAACAGAGTGGTGAACGAGCCGAGTCAAACCAGGAGAGAACGAGGTACCAAACACAGAGCAGGAGAGTAGTCAGTAAGCCAGGGTCTGTATGGAGCAGGATCAAATAGTAAGAAGCTGTAGCTGGGCCAGGAAACCACACGAGAAGAATCACAAGCAAAGGAGGAACAGGAAAGGCAGGTATAAATAGATAGAGGGCGGGAGCTAGCTCCGTCTGGCCAGGCTGCGATAGGCTCTCCCACTCCTAAGCCTGCCATCCTGAGTGGTGGAAGATGGAGTCAGTCTCAGAGACATAGACTCAGGTGCAGACTGATTACCTATGGGCGTATACACAGAAGTTGTGCCTGGCCGATCCTTTACAACCGCCCCCTGGAATGCAAAGAAGAATGTACAGAAGAATTTACAGCTGAGGAGCCAAGGGGGGCTTAAGCACGTCCCACATCTCTAGGGAGGGGGCATGTGACTTTCTCTGTGATTCTTTGTTCTGAATAAAGTTAGTTGGCTTCCTGTCCTATCTTAGGAAAGCTGTGTCTACCAACATCTCTGGCTGGTTTACTTCTTTCCATGCATGCATTCAGGTTTCAATTTGCAGAGGTGGTTATTCGGTGTGGAATAACAGGGAGAAGGAAGCTACCCTGAAATTCGGACTTGACAATATTAGCAATTGAGATTCACAATAACTGAATGTTGATTATTTGTCTCTAATAGAAGATAGTTCAAACACAAAACATATAAAAGAATGCTGTTTACTTGAAATGCTGCCAATATTATATTTATGCTGTGTGTTAATTGACATTTTTACTTAAAAAGTATACACAAAGTACATAGACATTAATTATAAAATTAACAACTTAACAAAGAATGGACCATTGAAAGTGGGTCAGTAAAAGCTAAATTAATTTGTAAAACTGAGTAATGTTCTGTTCTATTTGATTTTCAATTCCCTGCCAAGATTGCGATATTGAACAGTAGGTTATCATAAAAAGGGTTCCTTACAAAATAGGCATAGAGCATTAAAAGAAACAACCCTTTGATGACAAAGGCATTTTTTGTCTTAATGAATATGAACTAAAATTCCTATTTGGGTAATATACAAATTTGATTGTAAATTATATTACTTCTTAACATCAGCTATCATGCAGAATTTATCATTTTATATAGGTGCTAAGCACCCAACATACTAGTTTTCTGCATTTTGATGCAGTTGTGATAATCCACCAAAACGTAAATATTATGCCCTTTTTGCAAAAAAACAAACAAACTCCAAACATATAGGAATGTATGCAAGAAGTATCTCATAGTTTTCTGTGATACAAACGTATGCTAACTGCAATATGTCAGTTATATTTTTCAGTATAAGCAATAGCATATGATTTGACACTAATGTTTACGCAAAAAAATAAAAAACTTACATGCAAGACGTACTTTTATTTTTATAATGGAAGTCAATGGATCAACGTATGCACATATGTAATACTTTGGTGTGCACTTCTATACCTTTTTGAGCATACAATTTTAAAAAAAAAATACATAAAAACAAGCTAATTTTGTCCAGCTATGTAATCATTAATTAACCCCTTCTCGCTGCAGAAATTTTTTATTCTTTTCATGCTGCATAACCGCATGAGGGTTTTGTTTTTTTGCTGGACAAGTTGTCATTTTTAATGGCGCCATTTAATGTACTGTATAATGTATAGTAAATTTAAAAAATATATATTTTGTGGGGTGGAAAGGAAAAAATACCAATTCCTTCATAGTTTTTTTTTATTTTGTTTTTACGGCTTTCACTGGGAAAAACAACATTTTATTCTGCGGGTCAATATGATTAAGACGATACCAAATTTATACAGCTTATTTATGTTTTACTACTTTTCCAAAATAAAACAATATTGAAAAAAATTATTTTGTGTCGCCGTTTTCTTAGACTCATTACTTTTTTATTTCTCGGTCGATGGAGCTGTGTAAGGGTTTGATTTTTGAAGGGGTGAGCAATTTTGGCGTCTTTACATTTATTTTTTACAGCGTTCTGTGCTGGATAAATAACATTATATTGATATAGTTTGGTCTTTTACAAACACAACAACACAAATTATGTTTATTTTTTTAACTGTTTACATAACTTTTTATGGGGAAAAAATGGGAAAATACTTTTGTTTTTTTACTTTAAATATGTTTTCCCAATACTCCTATAAACATTATTTATTGAATTTTTTTTCATCCCCCTACCAGGGCTTAATAGGAGCACAAACATGGCAGACCTGGGGGCCTTCTTTAGGACCCTGGCTGCCATGACTACCTACTCGCTCATCCCCTCTGTCCAATTGCTTTGATGCCACAGTCACTAGTGACCATGGTACCTGATCGGTTTAACGGCCGGGATCAGAGTTATCTCCAATCTCGCCTGTTAGTGCAAGGTGGCAGCTGTAATATAAAGCTGATGCCCGTGGTGTATGGAGCAGACTCAGCCTGTGAGTCTGCTATTTACTCCCCAAATATGATGTACATTTACGTCAAATGTCAGTAAGGGGTTAATAAAAAATGCAAAAAATGTATACTTTTTTTTTGCTCTCGCACATATGAAAATACAGCCCATTCGTTTGCATACATTTGCAACATGTAAATTTTTTAGACACCTAATTAGCACCATAGTTTTTCATTTAACAATAATTCTGTCCTGCTGTAAAGGATCTGCCAGGCACAGCTTCGGGGTTAACTCCCTTAATTAATCAGTCAGCACCTGAATCTACATCCCTGAGACTGACTCCAGCTTCCACCACTCAGGCTGGCAGGCTTAGGAGTGGGAGAGCCTATCGCAGCCTGGCCAGACTCAGCTAGCTCCCGCCCTCTGTCTATTTATACCTGCATTTCCTGTTCCTCCTTGCTTGTTATTCTTTTTCGTGTGGTTTCCTGGCCCAGCTACAGCTCCTTCTATTTTGTTCCTGCTCCATACAGACCCTGGCTTACTGACTACACTGCTGCTCTTCGTTTGGTACCTCGCACACTCCTGGCTTGACTCGGCTCGTTCACCACTCTGGTTGCGCACGGTGTTGCCGTGGGCAACTGCCCCTTTCCCTTGCTTGTATTCCCTTGTATGTTTGGCGTGTTTGTCGTGCACTTACGTAGTGCAGGGACGGCCGCCCCGTTGTACCCCGTCGCCTAGGTCGGGTCGTTGCAAGTAGGCAGGGACAGAGTGGCGGGTAGATTAGGGCTCACTTGTCCGTTTCCCTACCCCCTGGTCATTACATAATAACAAGCCCATACCTAGTCTACCCTGGTCCCTGACACCACTATGGACCACCGTGAGACCCTGGCTCAGCAAATAAAGGGTCTCTCCCTACAGGTCCAGGCCCTGGCTCAGAGGGTCAACCAGCCTGATGCTACCTTGGTAGTTCCCCTCACCGCACCTCTTGAACCCCACCTCAAGTTGCCCGACCGGTTCTCAGGGGACCGGAGGGCTTTTCTCTCCTTTCGGGAGAGTTGTAGGCTTTACTTTCGTTTAAAGCCTCATTCCTCAGGTTCTGAGAGCCAGTGGGTGGGTATAATTATGTCCCGGCTCCAGGAAGGGCCCCAAGAGTGGGCCTTCTCCTTGGCTCCTGACGCCCCTGAACTTTCCTCCGTTGTTTGTGTCTTTTCTGCTCTCGGACTTATTTATGACGCGACTGACAGGACTGCCTTTGCCGAGAGTCAGCTGGTGACCTTAAGTCAGGGTAAGAGACCTGTTGAGGAGTATTGCTCTGACTTTAGGAAGTGGTGCGTAGCTTCTCGGTGGAATGACCCTGCCTTAAGGTGCCAGTTTAGGTTGGGTCTGTCGAATGCCCTGAAAGACCTGCTAGTTAGCTATCCCTCTTCTGACTCCCTAGACCAGGCTATGGCTTTAGCGGTACGACTTGACCGACGTCTCAGGGAACGACAACATGAACGTTTATGTGTTTTCTCCTCCGACTCCCCCATGATGCCTCCCGAAGTTCCGTTGCTTCGTTCCTCCAGGAAAGACTCAGAGATACCTATGCAACTCGGGGCCTCCGTGTCCCCCCAACAACGTAGAGAATTCCGCAGGAAGAATGGTCTCTGCTTCTACTGTGGGGATGACAAGCATCAAGTGAACAACTGTCCTAAGCGTAAGAATGCAGCCAGAGAACTTCCGCGCCTAAGTGATCATCGGGGAGGTCACTGGGGCGCACAGGTATTTCCAGTAAATAGGAAACGTACTAAGATCTTGCTTCCCTTTCAGGTCTCTTTTGGTGGTAGGTCTGCTACCGGCAGTGCCTTCGTGGATTCAGGGTCCTCTACTAATATTATGTCTGTGGAATTTGCTATGTCTCTTGCTATGCCTCTGATTGATTTGCCTAAACTTGTCCCGGTAGTGGGTATCGACTCCACTCCTCTTGCTAATGGTTATTTTACACAGCATACCCATGTTTTTGAACTCCTTGTTGGCTCCATGCTTTTGGAGCAATGCTCTGTACTGTTGATGCAGGGATTATCGTACGATTTGGTTCTAGGCCTTCCCTGGTTGCAGTTGCATAATCCCACGTTTGACTGGAATACTGGGGAGCTAACTAAATGGGGTAATGAATGTTGTACGTCATGTTTTTCTGTTAATTCTATTTCTCCCCCTGAGGAGGCGAATACGCTACCCGAGTTTGTTCAGGACTTCGCTGATGTTTTCTCTAGGGAGGCCTCCGAAGTGTTACCTTCTCATAGAGAATATGATTGCGCTATCGAATTGGTACCAGGAGCTAAGCTTCCTAAGGGTAGGATATTTAATCTTTCTTGTCCCGAACGTGAAGCCATGAGAGAGTATATCCAGGAATCCCTGGCCAAGGGTTACATTCGTCCCTCGACTTCTCCTGTAGGTGCTGGCTTCTTCTTCGTGGGGAAGAAGGATGGTGGTCTTAGGCCATGCATTGACTACCGTAGCCTGAATAAGGTCACGGTAAGGAACCAGTATCCCCTTCCTTTGATTCCTGATCTCTTTAATCAGGTTCAGGGGGCCCAATGGTTCTCTAAATTGGATCTACGGGGGGCGTATAACCTTATTCGCATCAAAGAGGGGGATGAGTGGAAGACTGCATTTAACACGCCCGAAGGCCATTTCGAATACCTCGTCATGCCCTTTGGGTTGTGTAATGCCCCTGCGGTCTTCCAGAATTTCATAAATGAGATTTTGAGAAATTACCTGGGGATATTTCTTGTAGTGTACCTTGATGACATACTGGTGTTTTCCAAGGACTGGTCCTCCCACATTGAGCATGTCAGGAAGGTGCTCCAGGTCCTTCGGGAAAACAAACTGTTTGCCAAAACCGAAAAATGTGTGTTTGGGGTACAGGAGATACCATTTTTGGGTCAAATCCTCACTCCTCATGAATTCCGCATGGACCCCGCCAAGGTTCAGGCTGTGGCGGAATGGGTCCAACCTGCCTCCCTGAAGGCGTTACAGTGTTTTTTGGGGTTCGCTAATTATTACAGGAGATTTATTGCTAACTTCTCGGTCATCGCTAAGCCTCTTACGGACCTCACTCGCAAAGGTGCTGATCTCCTCCACTGGCCTCCTGAGGCTGTCCAGGCTTTTGAGGTCCTTAAGAAGTGCTTTATCTCGGCCCCGGTGCTGGTTCAGCCCAACCAAATGGAGCCATTTATCGTGGAAGTTGACGCATCTGAGGTGGGAGTGGGGGCTGTCTTGTCCCAGGGTACCAGGTCCCTCACCCATCTCCGCCCCTGTGCCTACTTCTCCAGGAAGTTTTCGCCAACTGAGAGTAACTATGATATTGGCAACCGCGAACTCTTAGCCATTAAATAGCCTTTTTCTGTAATTTTGGGTTTAATCCACGGTTCTCCTCCGTTTCACCTGGTAGTTCCAACAATCCCGAGGTAGAGGTCGTTCATCGGGAACTGTGCACAGTCTGGGCCCAGGTTCAGAAGAACCTAGAGGCGTCCCAGAGCGTACAAAAAACTCAGGCTGATAGAAAACGTTCTGCTAACCCCCTGTTTATGGTCGGGGATCTGGTGTGGTTGTCGTCTAGGAACTTGCGTCTCAAGGTTCCGTCCAAGAAGTTTGCTCCCCGGTTTATTGGGCCGTATAAGGTCATTGAGGTCCTCAATCCTGTCTCCTTCCGGCTGGAGTTACCCCCGTCTTTTTGTATACACAACGTGTTTCATGCCTCCCTCCTTAAATGCTGCTCCCCGTCCTTGGCTCCCTCGAGGAGACCTCCTGTTCCCGTCCTCACCCCTGAGGGGGTGGAATTCGAGGTGGCCAGGATTGTGGACAGCAAGATGGTCCAAGGCTCCCTCCAGTACCTGGTCCATTGGAGAAGTTACGGGCCCGAGGAGAGGACTTGGGTACCCGCCCGGGATGTTCACGCTGGAGTATTGGTCAGGAGGTTCCACCTGCGTTTCCCCAGTAAGCCAGGTCCACTTAGAAAGGGTCCGGTGGCCCCTCATAAAAGGGGGGGTACTGTAAAGGATCTGCCAGGCACAGCTTCGGGGTTAACTCCCTTAATTAATCAGTCAGCACCTGAATCTACATCCCTGAGACTGACTCCAGCTTCCACCACTCAGGCTGGCAGGCTTATGAGTGGGAGAGCCTATCGCAGCCTGGCCAGACTCAGCTAGCTCCCGCCCTCTGTCTATTTATACCTGCATTTCCTGTTCCTCCTTGCTTGTTATTCTTTTTCGTGTGGTTTCCTGGCCCAGCTACAGCTCCTTCTATTTTGTTCCTGCTCCATACAGACCCTGGCTTACTGACTACTCTGCTGCTTTTCGTTTGGTACCTCGCACACTCCTGGCTTGACTCGGCTCGTTCACCACTCTGGTTGCTCACGGTGTTGCCGTGGGCAACTGCCCCTTTCCCTTGCTTGTATTCCCTTGTATGTTTGTCGTGTTTGTCGTGCACTTACTGAGTGCAGGGACCGCCGCCCAGTTGTACCCCGTCGCCTAGGGCGGGTCGTTGCAAGTAGGCAGGGACAGAGTGGCGGGTAGATTAGGGCTCACTTGTCCGTTTCCCTACCCCCCGGTCATTACACCTGCTATCTACTAAGTATTACTTTCAGACAGTCTAGACTTTACATTTTGTTCTACATTACAGATTCCTGGGCCCCATAGCATAGCTAAGTTTCTAACTCAAAGGGAGTGTATCATGTATTTCATTTTAGTTTCATTAATTAGATTGAGGTATACAGTAGAGGAAAAATGTGTATTTTTTTTTAAATGTTCCAAGAACTTTTTCCTTGAGCATCCATATTAGTCAAGCACACTTCATTCCCGTATTGTCTGTGTAGACAGTGGGGCAGGATGTCAGTACTTTAATTTACAGAAAAAAGTAATTGACGATTACTGTAGGAAGTGGAGTACAGACCCCTCCCCAGAGACCAGGGAGTGACAGGGGAAATGCATACAGAGCTTTATCTGTGTATATCCTGCCTTATCTGTGTTACTATTCTGCCTTATCTAGGCCTCCAGCAGTATAATAAAGCGGTCATTATATCACTCATCCTCTAATGATAATGAGAGGACTCTGCTCATATGTCCCAGTCCATATAGCAAAGCTGACAAGTGAGCTGCAGAAATCAGGAAATGTTATACTAATGTATGTACTCCAGTGGTCAGTGTGAAAACTGAAATATTTTATAATAAATATTTTATAATAAAAACCTGATTGAAATAATATGCTATTTTCTGATGATACAATCCCGTTAACACAACTCAACATGTATCATGATATTTTATCTGAGGTTTACCATAAGGCTGCAAGTAAACCTAAAGAGTTATCTCTACTTAGAGTTCTTGAGGCACATGAAAAAAACTTTTCCATACCACATAGTATCCCTAGGAAAAACAATACAGTTCTACAATTTCAGATTTTTTTTGTGTACTTGTCAAATGCATACACTTTTGTAGCTAGACTATAAATGGGATATATTTTGCAGAATTATATTTATTGATATTTTTCTATTTTGCTTACATTAATTTGTCTATTATTGGTTCCTCCATTGTCCCAATGTATCTATGCCCCTTTGTCCTTAATATTCTACAGAATGTTATTACTTTGCCCCTTGAACTAGCATGAATGTACCTGGGGTCTGATCTGGGGATCTGATTTGGGGGTGGGTCTGTTAGGGGGGGCATGGTGCCCGGAACGGGGCTCAGCACTCCCTAGTTATGCCCCTGCAAATATAGCACTGCACCTAAGAGAAATCAGAACTGGAAATGTAAATTAAAAAATAGTTTTTCAAATGTATATATGTGCAACTGGTATTTAGACCTGTCTATGTCTAAATATATATATTTTATTGAAACATTATTACATTGAATTACTTATTAATAAGTGTCTAATTTATTTCAGCCCCAAATACTGTATTTTTATTGTTTATAATTTTAGAAGTTTAAAGCCAACTAAATAACATAATCCATGCATTCAATTGGATTTAAACACATTAGTTGTGTTTTGTACATCATCTACTTATTGTGCACTGTCCATTAAAAGAGACTATCAAAAAATATTACTACCAAGTGCAGCATATCATTCTGTATTTGTGGTTGACAAAGGCTAACAACCTAAAGTTTTTACACCTATTTCCCTAGTATTAAGATGTGATACTTCTACAGTTTTACTCATTACATCCTGGAAAAGGATGTGGGTTATGTTCTTTTTTTATCCTAGCCACCTCTGCTAAGTTTCTTCTAAAAGGAGAATTACAACCTACACTCATTTTGTACTATCTTTAAATTAATTATTAACGCAAGAACATGGTCAAATTCTTAAATGTTTCAATTCAACAGACATCATGGAGACTGGTGAACAGTTCTGAATTGCCAACCGCTATTTTGCTCCATGTTGACTATACTGTATATCCACTCACCTTTTTCTATGTGTGCAGCCTACATAAAATGACAGTGTATGCGTGTAATTTATAAGAAGATTATACATATCTGTAAATTAACATAATAAAACATAGTTTGATTAATAGATATGAAGGCAGAGGATTGGTAAATGTGGAGGGGGGAAGGGGCAGAAGGCGGATGGAAGAAGTACCAATGTTCTGGCATGGAAAATCCTTTTACTGTAAATATTTATAGGGCTATGTTCACGCTTAAGTTGGAGCCTCTGTTAGAAGAATAGCGCAGTATGCAGCGGTGTTCTCGCCATCTAAATGGTGAAAACCAAGATAGAAACCAGACGGACCCCATTATAAGTCAGTGTGAACCGTTGAATGCCGTTGAGATCTGTCATACAAACACAAATGTGAACAGAGCCTAACAGATTGTTATGTGCTAGGATGAATTTACTATTTACATTAGTATTGCCCTGCAATATTGTTATGGTACTTCCAGATATTTAACCTTTGAATAAAAAACATTTTAGGATTATTTATACAAAGGAATGCAGTTTAGTTATCAGATATAATATACTGTGTCGTGACCATACCATTGCTGAGCTAATTACATACATCACCGAGGGGAGCGTTTTCAATGGATGTTAATTGTTATAAATGTTGAGAAAGCACACGTACTTAGCTTATGTCACCATGGTACCAGTAACCTATCTTCACAAATACGTTATGTTACAGGAAGTAATCTAGAGAAAGTTAATCATAGAGTAATAATCTGTATACAGTACCTGTATATAGTTAACAAATGTAAAATCTCACGTCTTTGCAGTATTTATTCATTACCCTTCTTGCTGTTTTTATGCATTTAGTTTGTTTAGCTGTGCAGTATATAGGAAAAAATCTCTTGGAAACCATCAACAAGCAACTACTGTTATTGTTAATATGTGTCTCAGTTTAGTACTTTGAGCTCAAAATATCGGCGTGCTTGCAGCCATTAAATAGGAACCTTCATGGTTTACTTTTAAATGATTAAATATTTTCCACGTCGTGTTATGACCTGACAAAGGCTCGACTTATTACAGTTATAGTTCAGTTTTCAGAGTTCTACACTGTAATAAGCACCTGTATTCCTGTTGAATATCAGCAAGAAGAGATCTTAAAAGTCGTGAGGAATTAAAGAGAACCTGTCACATTGGATATGCAGTCTGATCTATAGGCAGCATGTTCAAGAGCAGGAGGAGCTGAGAAGATTGATATATAGATTTGTGCAAAAAAATTCAGGATAACCTATAATGTATTCATTTAAATCCTTGCTCCCTATAAACTAAAGAGTCCAGTGGGCGGTCTCAAGCATTGATTGACAGCCTTACCTCTATGAGTGTGAATACAGAAATAGCTGCCAATCACCGAGTAGGACCTGCCACTGGACTCTTAAGCCCAGAGTGAGCAGAGGTTTATATAAATAAATTTAAGGTTATCCTAAATTGTTTTGCACACAACTATATATCAATCTGCTCAGCTCCTCCTGCTCTATAACATGCTGCCTGCAGATCACACTGCTTGTTTGACGTGACAGTTTCCCTTTAATACACAAAGTATATAAGAAAACTGCAAAGCTTTTAATTGTACAATAAATAAGCTTTGCTAAAATCAGAATAACCCTTTAACATCTTAATACTCTAAATCCTTCCTTATTAATATATTTATTGGTAGCAACAATTTTTCTGCATTCGCTGGATAAAAAAAACTGTAAAACAAGTAAAAAGTGCTAAGAAGGTAATGGAAATAAATAACAAAGATGCTTTAGATAGTGAATGTTAATAAAATATATCAATGGCTTACTGACAAAGCCCACCTGTCCCCTTGCTAGCTCTCATTGCTCTCAGCACTAGTCTTTAAAGTCAGTTATGAGTTATTTCTAAATCAACTATTTTCTATCATTTTTCCACATTATATACTGATGCAGAGATGCTATGGGTAACCTACACGCTCAATAAAGATTGGCTCTGTAGAATACTCCTTGTATGACTATTTATTCCTGCTTTCCTGCATGCTAGGTTTCCGGTGTCTTATAGTTGCGTAGGCAACTGGAGTTCCTACTCTTGAGCCTGCATCTGCCGCTGTCAATTTCAACCTTCTGGCGGAAAACACAGCAGTCAACATCATTGAAAATATGCTTCAATAACAGGTGAATTAGCGGAAATATACAACTTGTTTAGATTATTATGGTTTAAAGATGTATTAAAAAAACACAAATTTCAAATATATTCCAATTTCAGACCTCAAGTATGGACAGCAAGCTTTGCAGTTGTTGAATTTAAATATTGTAGGGTGCTTGGTTATGTGTTTGGGAAGCAATAGCGTAGTCGACTACGCTATTGGTTCCGGCAAAATGACGGGTCCGGTGCACAGCAGACACAAACGGAAACCATGGGCACCGGATTCCTCACCATTGAAATCAATGGTGATGGAAACGGAAACCTCTGGTTTCCGTCAGTGTCAGTTTGTGTCTGCTCAGTGTCCCATTCTGATGGAAACCTCAGACGGAACGGGGCTCCAACGCAGATGTGAACAAAGCCTAACTTGGGTGAAAGCTAATCGAAGACACCTGGACCTGGACAGAGTCCATCAACAGCAGCGAGTCCGCCATATACATATTACTGACTTGATTCAATGCCTCTACAAAATGATCAACATGCTGATTTATAAGGGCACGTTCAGACGTGGTGGAATTGCTGTGGAATTCCGCTGCGGACAGTCCGTAGTGGAATTCTCCAGCGGCCGGTTTTTACATTTGTTTCAATACATTTTTAGGCAAGTTAGTTCAGACGTTGCGGAAAACTCCGATGCGGACCATAGGCTGCTGTGCGGAATTTTCTCTCCGGAGCATGCACTGACTGTTGCGGAGAAGAAGCATAATTTCACTGCGTATTTCAGCCTTTGCAATGCAAAAACTGAAATCTGTGGCACGTCCGCTGTGTTTTCTGCAACGTCTGAATTACCTGTCAAATATGTAAATGTTGGTGCAGATTCGTTGTGTAATTGCCCCAAATCTGCACCAACATTTGCAGCGGAAAAATTCAGCCATGTCTGAACGTGCCCTAAAGGAATCAGAACTAAAAGTCTGGTAATGCTGCAGTGTGTGCTTCCACATATTTTCTTTTTTTTTTTAAATCCTAATTTTTCTTAGAAAATAAAAGGTAACAGTAAAAAAAAACAAAAAAAAAACATATTTTCAATATTATAAAGCATACATGGTATACAAAGAAAATACAATCCAACGGCACGCGATGACATAGATTTAAAATAAATTATTTGCATCCTATAGCACTAGATACAAGATAGAACGCCAGATACAAATAGATGAACAGTGCTGGCTACACATTTGTCAACTGTCACCACTGTAGATGAAAAAAAAAGGGGAGGTGAATGGGAAAAAAAAGGTGACAGCATAAACCTGTGGTAGTCATTGTAGTAAACTGCATAAAGGCAAGTGGAGGGGGGGGGGTAAAGGAAGATGAACTTGGAAAATCATGATGGATTGCTCAAGAACTAGTACTAAGAAAAAACTCATAATCAGGTGCTCCGGAAACAAGCAAGTTAGCACAAAGAATAAAACAGACTTTAGGAGTGGCAAGGTCTTCTTTGTTGGGGTGAGCTAGAGCAATTCAAAAAGGCCAGTGGAGAACATTTCATCCCTGGAAAGAAGTCCATCAATTCCTACAAAGCAAAGCCAGACAAAGTGAGATTTTTAGGGAAATTCCAGTAGGGGACTGAATGTAGATATTTCAACCCACAATCGTAATCTACATAGAAAAGGGGTATCCAGACCTATATTCGGTACTATCGGCTTTGAGATAGTCAGTGAGTGATTTGAGGGTGGCTCTTTGAGTTGAGTCCATCTGGTTCAGTAGGAGTAAATTTGGAGTCGGGACAATGTTAAGTGAATGGGCCACTCGTAAATAACACTTTGAGGTGGGCTGACCTGTCTGCCAGACAGGTGAAATGGCAGAGCACATCTTAAGGGATAGAAGAAGAGATGGAGTAGGAATATAGCGATAATGAGACCAATTGGGCTTGTAAGGGGTGCTCAAGTAGTGGGGAAAATAACGTTTGGAAGGTGAGGAGATCTGAGTCCAGTAATGCCTGATGAAGTCCCAGTATTTTAAATTTGGATAGGCTTGCTTTGCTGTCAATGTTGTCAACTAGGTGTAGTAAATAGGAATTACACATGTTTTGTTAGGCAATGTCCTCGGTAGAGTCCACAGCGGATTGCAGGGTAACCTGGGATTCTTCCCTGCAATCAATCTGTACGAGGGTCAAGTTCTGGTCTGACTTCAGGTCGCCCAGTTTCAATTTAAGGGAGGACTCCAGGTGTGTCACAACCCAAGCTAGTACCAGGTGGAAAGAGAGCCTGTCAATGACTAATCTTAAGCAACAAGTAATCTGAAGCAATGAAAACCACTGGGGGATAGTAGTTTCCTTTAAATCCGTAGAGGTTCTGCAGACATAGGGCGGGATGGAGGGCCCTATTCTCCTTTAGATAAGGAGATGATCAATTTAGGATGACTGCATCCTTGGGAGAGGGTATAGGAGGACCAGTATGCATTGGGGGATTTGGAGTGGAGGTATGCTGGATTTCCATCGACCCAGCAGGGAGAGGAAATAAAAGACATTGTGGTACAGGCACTTACCCGCAATTTTGGGGCCATCTCGGCTCCCGAGTCATCTATCACTAGTCCACTACCCTGGAGTGTATGGGACTTGTCTCTAGGGCATTTCATCATAGGAGATTTGGGGCAGTCCACCAAAGAGGTGAAAAGCCACCAGAGAAATTGGAGAGAGGATTCGCAGGTAGCAACGCAGCTACACCTCAGCAAAATCCTCATCTATTTAGCTCTAGTATTTGCCAAGAAACATATCAATGCTACCGGCAGTAGGTCTCGGCTTCACTGAAGTCTTAGATTCAAGTTTCTTGCCTTTCTCCATAGCAAAGAATGGCCTAAAGTCAGATTAATCAGTGCAGGACCTTGACCACATGAAGTGCACTACTGCTCCTAAGATCATCCAGCAACGCTCACCACCCTCCACCCCCGTATCACATTTTCTGAGCATGTGGGTTAATACTGTACACTGCACTTGTGTGGGATTACAGGACTTTTACCTCTGTAGGGGAAGAGAATCAAGGTTGCAATAAGTCTAAGTCTGGCTCACTGCTGCCCCCCCCCCCCCGACTTGCTGCATGATCAATTGTATATTTGTTGCAAAAGAATCAAAGCTAGATCGTGCAGGTACTGTGAAGTATTTGAAATAAATAAAATGTCGAAATTGTGCCTTGCATGTACTGGCTATATGAACCCTTTCAGGACCACACTAATTTTCGTTTTTATGCGTTTGTATTCCCCCCCCCACCCCCCGGCTTCAAAAAGTAATCTCTTTTATTTTTCCGTTGACACATCCATATGAGAGCTTAATTTTTACGGGACAAGTTGTACTTTCTAATGGTACTATCTAATATTATGTGCGATGTACTGGCAAGCTGTAAAAAAATCAGAATGGGGTGGAATTGGAAAAAAACAACAGTTCCACCATTTTCTTATGGGTTTCTTTTTTACGGTGTTCAATGTATGGTGAAAATGACACATGACCCTTATTCCTCTTGTCAGTACGATAACGGTGATACCAAATTTATATAGTTTTTGTTATGTTTTAGAACCTTTAAAAAAACGTTTTGCATCGTCATGTTGTGACCCCCATAACATTTTTATATTTCTGTGTATAAAGATGTGTACGGCCATTTTTGTACGTGGCAAGATGTAGTTTTTATTAATACCATTTGGGGGAATGTCTGGCATTTCAATCACTTTTTATAAAAAATTTTGTAGGGGGTTAAAGTGGCAAAAAAAACTGTGATTCGGCCATTTTGACCTTTTTTCTCGCTACGACGTTCACCGTATTGGATATATATATATAGTTTGGGCATTTTTGGACTCGGGGAAACCTAATGTGTTTATGTTTATTTTTGTTTATTTTTTTTATATTGCAGTCTATGACAAAATTAGTGCATTGCTATTGAGACCTGTCACCGGCAGGTCTCAAAAGCAATCTTCCTATGGCATGGCTGAGAGCGTTCACAAGGCTCCCAGCTGCTATAGGAGTAGACAGGCTCCCGTGATCTCGCTGTGCGGGAGCCGGTGACTGGTCCCGAAGCGAAAGGGGCAGTAAAAACCCCTCAGATGCCAGTGGTCACATCTGCCACCGGAATCTGAGGGGTTAAATGCTTGCGATCAGAAATTTTTCTGATCGCAAGCATTGCTGCTTGGTCACTGCTGTGTAATACAGCAGAGACCCGGCGCCATTTTTAAAAACCCTTTCCCGACGTATATAGGTGTATTAGTGACGGGAAAAGGTTAAGCTGATGGCAGTTTGGGGGAAGGTATTTGGTGTTTACTTTAAATCTCCCCTCCTTTATGGGTGAAGTATTCAGTTACAGGCTCGCTGCAAATATAAATATTCTTCATTTGATCTATAG
This sequence comes from Rhinoderma darwinii, assembly GCF_050947455.1. Classification (NCBI taxonomy): domain Eukaryota; kingdom Metazoa; phylum Chordata; class Amphibia; order Anura; family Rhinodermatidae; genus Rhinoderma; species Rhinoderma darwinii. The sequence goes on along the minus strand of NC_134689.1, from coordinate 177,049,237 downwards.
ATTTAAAGAAACAAGTATGCAAAGTATTATTAGAAACGCAAAAATTATATATGGCTATGTTTTGCCAATTATTTGTGTCGGAAAAAGGAGAAAAGCAAAGCCTGAAAGATATACTTCTGTCCAATTCCTTGGCACATCACATTATTCCTTGACACGCTAAATATAATCAAATAGCATCAAAAATCGTTTACTTCTTAGTACCTTTTAATGTACATTTGATATGCAATCCACTATCTGTGGTATTCCGGAAGTGCTAAATCAAGAAGAATGTACATCTTGTTTGATAAATGTATTCCTTTCCTTGCATCTTTTGTGACTCGGTGAGGCTTCCAGAGGGTGCTGATAAATAATCCATACAGCCTGACTGCAAGAGATATGAAGAGGAAAAAGAGCCTGTTATGCAGCTCAGAAGATGTGAATGTTACAAGAAAGTGTCAGACGTAACTAACTGAGTGTTTGTTGACTGGCCTTTATTTCTATAGTGGATGCTGGTACAGCAGAGTGTTACACAAAAATTATGGAGCAGTCTATTTTCTCCTCTTCCAATAGTTGTTTTGCATTAGTGATAAGCAGAAATTACCATAATGTGGTATTATTTTTAATTATATATTTTTTTAACTAAAACTGATATAAAGTAAACGTTAAGGAAGTATAATAAAACCTAACTTTTATTGAATGGAGATAAAAATGAGGTAGATGCAATACAATCAGCATTCTGTTCTTAACTTCCCTTGTGTATGTTCTATTTTACCTACCTAATTTTTATCTCTATGCAATAAAACTTTTATTATGCTTTCATTTTTTTATAAAACTGAAACATAATTCTTTATAGGGGAGAAAAAGTATTGAAATATAATTCTTTATAGGGGAGAAAAAGTATTTACCTGACAAATGATCCTATGTGTGACCTATCTCAGTAGTGTGAAAAATAAATTGCCCCCCATAAATACCTTGAACAGCAACAAGTGCAACCAAACGTTTCTGATAACTAGAGATCAGTCTTTGACCTCAGATTATGTATTTCTAGTGTGATCCTTGCACAGACCGTAAAAAACATTACCAAACAAAACTACTTGTGCGCTACGGTGGCATCATCTGGTGACCATTCAGACAAATATAGGTACTTTTCTGTGTTTTCCATGAGCTCAGAAAATCCCTGTAAGTGATGAAAAGGACTTCCGATGCATATCATTAGCAGATTAGGGGATTTCCTTCTACATTACAGGACACAGTTTCACTTTAATTTCAGCAGTGAAATCCAAATCTCCTGAGATTCTCTTCTACCAACTGTGAGGGGCTATATACAGCATCTAAATGGTAAAGTGGCACCTTGTACTCAGATCAGGTCAGGATTTGGAATAAGCAAAACGATTCACCTGTTTTGCCAATTTGCTGCTCCGTATAATAAAATGGAAGAATCTATTAAATTTTTTCATAATTTTGCTAAATCTGGTGAAATAATTCGCCAATGCATTGCAATAGGGTAATGAATCAGCAACTTCCTGCCAGTATCTGGGGAAGGCCTGATTATGGCTCCGTACAAATCGGATCCATAATACAGCCATGTGCCAGGTAGCTTACTATTTGTATGTGTTTATTTTTTTAAGATTTTAATGTAATAAAACAAGCTAAAAGACAACATTAATATCTTTAGCAGTAAATTATTTGAAGGCTGTACAACTTACAACCTTTACCTTTTTTCTTGTGGTATACAGTCAAAAATTTCACAATACCTATATTTAGATGCTTAAGCTCAATTCACACGTTTGGCAGTATACATTTTTTTAAAAATGGTATCCAGCCTTGGGGCAGATGTAGGACATAAGTGTGTCCTTTTGGCATACATCTGGCTTAACATATTGGTTTACATTTGCATGATATAAATTATGGAATTTTAGGTAACATAAAATTTCACTACAAACTGTATATAGTTAACATTTTTTTATACAGTTGCATGTCCTTTATTGCACTATACATTTATTTTTCTAAAAAACACAATAAGAAACATGTAAAGGTCTGATATAGGTTACAAATAGACAGACGAGACAGCGCATCCAAAAAAAGGAGGAGTTTATGCACCCAAATATGCAACGTTTCAATCCAATTGGACCTTTCTCAAAGTCCTATTGGATTGAAACGTTGCATATTTGGGTGAATAAATTCCCCCTTTTTTTGGATGTAAATAAATGGAAATTTTAAATGGAGATTTACGGAGGTAATGGGTTGGTGTCGATTTGCTCCATAATTTAGGCCAGTTTATGTAAATTTATTGAGATGTGTGTGGACACGCCCTGTTTAGAAAGACACGCCCCATATTTAATAAAAATGCATGGTGTAAGGGCTTGTCCACACGTAACGGAATTGCAGCGGAAATTTTCTGCAGAATTTACGCATCAACTAGCAGACAATCCTCGGTGGAAAATCTGCACCATTTCATGTGTTTTTTACTGTGGAAAATAGTGCTGATTTTTTGGTGCATTTTTTAAAGGGCTGTGTGATGGCGATATTTCTTCTTCCTGTGATGTCTTTTCCACCGCCTGTAAGAAATTCTGCAGCGTTTCAGCAGCAATTTGCACAGTACCTTGTAGTTTGCTGTGGAATTATTGTTCCTTATTGATTTATATGGGGGGGGGGGGGGGAACGCAGGAAATCAGTCCTTTCTGCAGCAATAATTGACATGCTGTGGAAATAAAATTACACACCGCAAGTGAATTTCTGGATGGAATTATTCTGCAGCGTGTGGATGACATTTGTTAAATCACACTCATTTTGCTGCTACTGTATTACGCTGCATATTTTACGTCCACAATTCCAGACAGAAAAAAATGCAGCAATTTCTTTACGTGTGGACAAGCCCTACAAAGATTAAAAATATTAAAAGTTATACATACATACATAGATACATACTTACAAATGGACACAGACAGGTCAGAAATGCTGATGAAGGAGAGTGAACAGGTGAATTTAAATAATAATAGCCACTCCCACTAGTCTTGAGGGGAGTGGCGTGTGGTGCATAATATGTGTAGTAAACAATAATAAATGAATGGTGTATGTGCAAGTGATAAGAATATAAGTGAAATATAGGGGCAGTAGTGAGTAAATAAAGTGCCTAAGTGAAAATAAATGAATAATGGGGTGCAAGTGTGTGAAAAATGGAGGGATAGTGTATAAGTCATGAGGCGCAATGTGTATAGCCAGGTAAGAGCCTATTTGTGACGCCTTGATAATGCATAGAGCGGGCTACCCTGCTTGCTAAGCCAAACGACAACACACCATACTCTCCCAGCATCAAAGACCCGGCTGTGTCCAAAAGAAGCAAATAAAGTAAGCATGAAAAATACCTGGGGTATTAGTAATCATTTTGGCCAAAAGGACGCAAGCTCGCAATCCACGACAAGGATCCCCAGACTTGCGAGTCCCTAACTCCTTAACTGGAACTGAAAGTTCCTGATACAAACCGAACATTCAGTTCCAGTTAAGGAGTTAGGGACTCGCAAGTCTGGGGATCCTTGTCGTGGATTGCGAGCTTGTGTCCTTTTAGCCAAAATGATTACTAATACCCCAGGTATTTTTCATGCTTACTTTATTTGCTTCTTTTGGACACAGCCGGGTCTTTGATGCTGGGAGAGTATGGTGTGTTGTCGTTTGGCTTAGCAAGCAGGGTAGCCCGCTCTATGCATTATCAAGGCGTCACAAATAGGCTTTTACCTGGCTATACAAATTGCGCCTCATGACTTACACACTATCCCTCCATGTTTCACACACTTGCACCCCATTATTCATTTATTTTCATTTAGGCACTTTACTCACTACTGCCCCCTATATTTCACTTATATTATTATCACTTGCACATACGCCATTCATTTATTATTTTTTACTACACATATTATGCACCACACGCAACTCCCCTCAAGACTAGTGGGAGTGGCTATTATTATTTAAATGCACCTGTTCACTCTCCTTCATCAGCGTTTCTGACCTGTCTGTGTCCATTTGTAAGTATGGCCTTTTTCTGTGTTTTTATACGTAAAAGTCTGAACTATTACAATATTTCATTATTTAACCCGCACGGTGTATGCCGTAAAAATAATAAAAATGTAAACGCTAGAATCCCTATTTTTTGGTCACCTCATCTCCCACAAAAAAAGGAAATAAAAAGTGATCAAAAAGTCGCATGTACCCCAAAATGGTATCATTAAAAGTTATAGCTTATGCCGCAAAAAATAAGCCCTCATACCACTTAATCGACGGAAAAATATAAAAATGATGGCTCTTAGAATTTGGACCTTAGGTGGAGTTAGGCTGCGTTCACATCTGCGTCAGGGCACTGTTCCGACGTTCCATCTGAGCTTTCCGTCAGAACGGAGCCCTGTCTGACACAAACGGAAACCATAGGTTTCCGTATCCATCACCATTGATGTAAGTGGTGACGGATCCGGTGAAAATGGTTTCCGTTTGTCTCTGTTGTGCAAGAGTTCCGTCGTTTTGACGTAATCAATAGCGTAGTTGACTATGGTAATGATTTTGTCAAAATGACGGAACCCTTGCAAAACGGAAACCATTTGCACCGGATCCGTCACCATTGAAATAACCGAGAATTGTCTAAAGTCATACAAATGCAATTATTAACGCAAACAGTCAGCAACTTTATACTGCCTTCTTTGAGGGAAGCATAAAGTAGTGACATACACGCCGGATTTAGCTGCTTGTCACCTATGTCTGATAGTTATGGCATCTTTGTTAACTTACATCTTAAATGTTGCAGCACTCACACTCGCTCGGAGGAAGAAGTCTGGCATATTCATCAGCAGCTGCTCTCCCCGACAGCTAGATACAATACAATATACAATGACAACATATAATAAAATATGTATTAAAAAGCATCATCACACACTACAAAAACATATTATAAAGTGCAATAGCTTTTGGCATAAAAGATCTTTTAAATCGTTCTTTCCTACATCGAAATTGTAGCAATCGATCACTAAAACAGCTTTGTTTATCGATTAAAATGCTATGCAACGGATGCAATTCCTCTAATTTAATTGCACTAATCTTCCTTAATAACCTTTTATTTAATACCTCCTCAAATAAAGGCACCTCACTAACCATGATCGCTTTTCCCTTTTTGATCACCTTATTCAATTTATTCTATTCAGCTTCTCTAATGTTACCTCCCCAACAGACCGCACCATAAAATATAATGCTAGCGACCACAGAGTTATAAAACATTAACATCATTTTATCACATTAAACGAGCGCAAATTACGTAAAAAATACAACCGGCTCATTGCCTTTTTGTATACCTTTTCTGTATTCTCGATCCAATCCAAATTCTGGTCCAAATATATACCCAAATATTTGTATGATCTCACTCTCTCCACTTCCTGATTTAGAATAGACACCGGCACCACTATCTCTTTTTTTCTGCGTAAATCAATAATCATTTCTTTTGTTTTCCCAATATTTAATTCCAACCCATTGTCCACACTCCATTTAACAAATTCAGATATCACATCCCTATATTCTTTATCACAGCCCCCCTTTACTGCCCCCATAATTACGGAATCTTCAGAGAATTTCTGCAGATGACAACTTCCAGTATTGTACCTAAAATCTACCGTATATAGCGCAAATAAAACCGGCAATAAAACAGTCCCTTGTGGTGCTCCAATATCACTTATTTCTATCCTCGATGCACATTCCCCACTCCGCACACACTGGGGGCGTCCCCTTAAATAATCAAATATCCAATTAGACACTCTAGGGTTCATTTGCATTCCTTCCAATTTATTTTTCATTAGATCCGGCCTTATCAAATTAAAAGCACTAAAAATAAAAAAAGATGACTCTCACTATAACCCCCTGCGCCTCCAAAAAAGAGAACGATCCTCGTATTCTACCACAACAGATTTAAGGTACCCCAACATTAGCCTTTCAAACACCTTCATCATATGAGAAGTTAATACCACTGGTCGATAATCACCCACCCTCAAAGGTTTTGCTATTTTAGGAATTGGGACTATACAAGATTTTTTCCATACCTTCGGCACTTTTTCCATCATCAAACTTCAATTAAATAAATCTGCTGTAATTTCACACAATGCATCAGCACAAGTTTTTAGTAACCTAGTACTAATCCTATCCGGGCCTGGTGCCTTCCTTACACTTAGTTTTTTTTTAACTGTTCTCTCACATCATCCGCTGACAAAATAAGAACCCCTGTACCACATCCATCTTTATTAATTGCATCATCTTTTCCCATCACATTAGATTTAATCATAGGATCCACTATAACACCCCCAACATTTGAAAATCTGTTAAAATACACATTCAGTTCATTGAATTTTTCCTCATCCATATCGACTATCCTTTGTTTGTGCTCCATCCCTGTTATGGCCTTCATTCCTGACCAGACCTCCCTCACATTATTTTATCCAGTTTGAGCTCCAGTTTCCATTTATACTCCTCCTTACCTTCTTTTATTTTATACTTTAACTCACTTTTCACTATTCTGATCGATTCATCATCCCGATCTCTATAGGCTTTTTTCTTTCTGTTTAATAACTCCTTGAGATCCTTTCCTACCCATGATTTGTTTCCAAAACACTTCACTTGCACCTGCGGTACGATCAAATCAGTGCAAAAATTAATATAATCTGTTATATGTTCTGTAACCTCATTAATATCACATCCGTCTACCCCAACGCCAAAAACGCCCCAATCTGTTAATTCAAAACAAGCATTTAACCCCTCCTCTCCTTCCTTAGTCCATTTTCTTACATGTTTAATATCAACCGGGTTTGCTTTTACAATTGGGCAATATACAGGCCGACCTAATACCAAGTTATGGTCCGAACGACCCAACGGAGGTAGTATATCGGTACGATATGCATTCCTCACGTTGGCATACAACAAGTCCAGCGTTCTATCACCTCTTGTTGCATCTTCCACATACTGCATAAAATTTGGTAAGACTCCACTCAATGACACATGATTAAAATCCCCTGTTAATACAAAAAAACAGTCAGGATATTCAGTCATGATACCTGATATTACAGATGATAAAACATCACACTCTAATTTAGCGTCCCCAGACAGCGGAATATACACCACCCCCACCATCACAACATTAAATTCCCTCGGCAAGTAATATGGTCTTATTCCCACCACAAGCAATTCGATATCGATACTACAATATGTCTTTTTCACAATGAAATGCCCTGGATGACACCATTTGCTATTAATGTACAGTACCACTCCTTCCCCTCTTTTCTTCCCTGTACTCTCAAAGACTCTATCCGCTCTTACTAATTCGAACTCTGGAACTTCAATACTCGCATCGGTTATATCCGTGTGGAGCCACGTCTCGGTAAAAGCCAAAATACTACACTCCCTCACATCACGAACAAACAACCCCATTGCAACCAGCTCGTCCATTTTATTTCCAAGGGACCTCACATTCCCCATTAGAACTAATGGAACTGCCGGTTTATACCTCCTCCTTTTTGCCCGTACCTTATGGCCCGCCCTGCACCCCCTAAACGGCCTCCACACATCCCTAGAAATCCTCACCAATTTAGTAATACCTTTCGGCATATCCTTACGAATCTGTATTAACTCTCTCCTTGAATATTTAATCACAACAATGGTACCCCTGTTAAAAACCACAGAAAAACAATTCAATTCCTGTTTAGAATCCGCAAACAGTTCTTCCTTTACTCCTACCGCTGATTGACAGCTTTCTCCCTATGCACAGTAATATAAATGGCAAATTTCAGCGAAGTTGGACTTCAAGCCAACTCTGGACCTATAACTCATCTGTTTTTTCAAATTTGTATAGTTGTGCATTTGGCCATTCAGCTTCCCTTTCTTTCCTGGTTAGATGCCGTTTCGCCTTTTCTTTAAAGACTCCTTTATATGAAATATTCAGTCTCTTGGCAATCTAACACATGGAATAGCTGTCATTTTGTAAAAACAATAATAAACATATGTTTCTTGAAAAGGCAGTTACTTTTGCTCATTTTTAAACTTTAGAAATTCCAGTGCACTATACTGAGCTGTGCTATATGCACCATTATTTACATATGAACGGAAACAGTTCTAGAAACTTTTCCTAGAACTGTGAATAGGATAAATTCAGAACGGCAACAGATTTTGCAGTGGTAATTGCGCGGCTTTCTACAGCATCATTACTGTCACTTGTGCATATTACATAGTTACATAGGATAAAAAAGGCACAGGTCCATCAAGTTTAACCATACAAATAACAAATTAGCATATAAATATGATTACACATAAAGGATGAGTGATGGCTGCTGTATCTTTGCAATCATATGTGAATAATAAATGATTAATTATTCATTTCAAGCAGTGATAGCCATCTGTAGGATATGTGATGTCTTAATTATATTTATTAATTACTTTTATGGTTCTCTGATATACAGTTTATTAATGCAATTTTGTCAGTTTTGGATAAATTCCCTTGAACAAATTGTATAAAGTGACTATATTACACCTAGAGAGCAAACATTTTCCACAAGAAGTACTGCCATTTAGATACACACTGTAGATTTCAAACAACTAAAGCATAGTTAACGGGGTATTCAGGTTTCAGCAAATAAACGTTATTCTTTATATAATGAAAAGTTATACAATTTTCCGATATACTTTCTGTATCAATTCCTCACCGTTTTCAAGATCACTGCTTTCTGTGATTGACTATTTAGTTCCAGGGGATTCAAATCTGTGGTGGTCACGTGACGGACCCACAGGTGCAGAACTAATTACAGTTACAGTATGTGTATCAGAGCTGTGTCTTGTAGTGTCCATCACATGGTCAGGACAGATTTTATCACCTGACGGTAAACAATGAACATTCCTATGGAATGACTGCAAGCAGAGATCTTAAAAGATGTGAGATTTAAAACAGAAAAGGAACAGAAAGTATATTAGAAAATTGTATAGCTTTTCATTATACAAAAACTAAGATTTATTTGCTAAAACTGGAATTCCTCTTTAGCAATAATCACTTGATGATCTAGAACAGTGGTACACAACCTTTTCTGCTTCATTAAACTTATCTCACTGTTTGACCCTCTAAAGGGTGGTGGATGCACACGCTGGCTGGATTTCCTCGCTTGTCCCTTAAGGCCCTATTAGGGCACGTTCAGACGTGGCAGAGTTTTTCCGCTGCAAATGTTGGTGCAGATTTGGGGCCCTACCCAACCCTTGGATATATTTTCTTGCCTCCCAATGTCAGCACTTTAAGGGGTGGGGGGAAACTATACCAAAGGGATCCAATGGCTCGATCCTACAGGTACAGTTCGGACCATCTGTTCTACTCTCAGTTTTGGAGGTGGGACACTATATGTTGGTGGGTAGGAATATGCCCACATATACACTAATGCGTAAAGTATGGGATAAGGTTCAAACTATTAGAGATATAGGGGTCTGCACAACTTTTACACCTTTATGGGGGAATAAGGCACTTCCGGAGTTCCTCTTGAAGGATTTGAAGGTTGGAAAGCAAGAGGCATCTTCTATGTCTCTCAGTTGCTCCAGGAGGATATATTTAAAACTTATCAACAGCTCCAAGAGGTGTTTGAATTACCTCGAAACTCCCTCTACCAATATTTATAGATAAGACATGCTTTTGATGCCCAGAAGAAGACTGTGGATTTGGTAATACACACAGATGGGGTGTTGTCTGTTTTACATAATGGGAGTGTTCCATCGGGGGTTATTTCACATATCTACCAGTTGTTGTTTAGTACATTTTTGGATAAATACCCCATGATGGTTTCTAGAAAATGGGAAAGAGATATGGGTCCAATCTCTGAAGAACAATGGATAGATATTATGGAAGCTGTTCCGAAAATCTCTCTTAGTGAGGCTGGGCACCTTTCCCAACTATATATTATCCATAGAGTATATGGGACTCCTAAATTTCTTTTTCATATTGGGGTACGGAGTGATTCGAAATGTCCCAGATGCGCGGAAGAGGGGGCTGATCATATACATATGTTGTGGTCCTGCCTGCAGGTAACCAAGTATTGGACGGATGTACTGAAGGTGATTCAGGATGCCTATGGACCTATGCTGCAGGGGACTTCTTTGGAGTGTGTTTTGGGGTGTATTAGGAACACCCCGTCCTATATCCTAGAGCGGGTAGCTATTGCAAGGCTGCTATATATAGCTAGAAAACTAATTGCATTACATTGGAAACAAGGCGCCCCGTCGACTAGGAGTGAATTTATTTCTAAAGCGAATAAAATGATCATATTGGAAAAGGCTGTCTACGCAAAGCGTAGAAAGCTTAAAAAATTTGAATCTATATGGGGACCATGGGTAGGTGTAATGGAACTTGTATTATAAAATATATTCAGGGACTCTGTATGATTGTTAATCTCTACACGGTATTGGGATTATATATATAGTTTTGGGATAAGGAGAAGGGGGGAACTAGAGAGGATTATATACTTGCCCTACTTCTGTTTTGTATTGTATATGCTTGTAGATAATTAAATTACCTGATATTGGAGATATGATTCATCCCATGTATCTTGTATTGGTGTTTAATTCACTTGATATCTGGAACAAGTTTTACCTCATATACTATGTAATTTGGTATTTTGTTATGGTGCCTGGGGGGAGGGGGAGGGAAAGGATTTGTTTAATGTGTCTTGTAATATATAATTTTGAAACTTTAATAAAAATTATCTGATTAAAAAAAAAAGATTTGGGGCAATTACGCAACGAATCTGCACCAACATTTGCATATTTGACAGATAATTCAGACGTTGCAGATATCACAGCGGACTTGCCACAGATTTCAGTTTTTGCATTGCAAAGGATGAAATACGCAGTGAAATTCTGCTTCTTCTCCGCAACAGACAGTGGATGCTGCGGAGGAGAATTTCTGCACCGCAGCCTATGGTCCGCAGCAGAGTTTTCCGCAACGTCTGAACTAACTCGCCTAAAAATGTATTGAAACAACTGTAAAAAATGGCCGCTGGAGAATTCCACTGCGGACTGTCCACAGCGGAATTCCACAGCAATTCCGCCACGTCTGGCCGTGCCCTAACACCTACAGCGAGCGCCGATCAATGAGACAGCTCGTTGAACGGCGTTCGTTTGCTCCTGTCACAAGGACCTATGGATGGGGACGAGCGGTCGTTACACCAATCGATCATTACTCCGATCGCTCGCCCTCATGCATTATTATCATGTCGGCAGCGCATCTCCCTGTTTACACAGGGAGATGCGCTGCCGACAACGATAATACTTTACTTTTTGAAAACGATACGATCCGCAGATAAACGAGTGTTTGCTCATTCATCTGCTGATCGTTCCCCTGTTTACACAGGACAATTATCGGCAACGAACAGTCTATGAACGATCATTTGCCCAATAATTGCCCAGTGTAAAACCCCCTTTACTCATCAGAGCATCTGGCAGGGAGACAAGATCAGTGTGGCTGGTTATTAGGAACAAACTAAAACAGTCTGTTGCAGAAATACCCAATGCACTGAGACATCAAGGGCATTGGGTTTCAAAAGCAGGCAGCATGAAGTGTCCCCCATACAGAGTAGCTGTTTTCAGAGTGAATGGCTCTGAATATGGATTTTCCCTGGCAACGGCCAGTAGCTGAGGATAAGGTCAGCAGTTCAAGAACAGTTTTACAATGAAAGGAGGCTGAATTGGTTAATAAAATATATTGCAATATTTCTTAAAATCGCCTGCCCTAGACTTTATTACAAATAAATGAAATTGGAGGCCACTAAAAAAATGAAACAACTCAATTCAGCTTGGCAAGAATTAGACTTCTAGATCGAAAAAAAGACTGCCCCTACCACTTTTTGCAAATTAAAGGAAAAATACACTATAAAATAAATATTTGACTTTCTAATAGCCAAACGTTTAATCCTCAATTTCCTTGAAGATGTGTGGTGTGATGGTCTGTGGCTGATTCTCCTTAGTGCAGTCTGATGCTTACTGACAGCAAAGAGGATGTGGAATTATTAAAGAATACCACAAGGAAGATTATGCTAACATATGCCTACTAAAAACAGGTCAGGGATGGACAAAGCATCAATCTTAAATGGCGACAAAGAGAATAGACAATAAACAAGTATGGGTTGTACATTGACCTGGACACTACTTTAACCTTGTGCATCATTTATGCTGTGCACTCTTATTTTAGTACGAATGCTCTAGAAATGTAATATAACCAGTCATTACATCCTTGTACAATGATATTTAAATAGATGCTTTCACATAGCCATATATGTGCAGCAGAGTGCACCATGTAGGGCTGGGCGGTTAATCAAAATAATTTGATTAATTCGCCCTCAAGGACTCTCACGATTCTGTTTTTTAATAGAATCGTTGAATCTATTCTTTAGTGGCACCGTCCTGCAGGAGGAAGCTCCGCCCCGCAACTGCCTGGTCCGCTCTGTTCTGTCCCTGCTTCCACACAAAACTGCTGTTCTCTGCTGAACAAAATGATAGCGTACGGAACAGCAGTTCCGTGGGGAAGCAGGGACTCCTCGTATATATCGCGATACCACCCTGCTGTATATATCATCCCCCCTTGCAGATCGCACCACCATCCCCCTTGCAGAGCGCACCACCACCCCCCTTGCAGATCGCACCACCACCCCACTTGCAGATCGAACCACCACAACCCCCCCTTGCCAATCGCATCACACACCCCCTTGTAGATAGCATCCTCACATGTAGGTCTCACGCCCACCCCCCTTGTTGATCGCAGCACAACCCCCACTTCTTTGTAGATCACACCCCAACATGTAGATTGCACCCCACTTCTTCCTTGTAGATATCGCCAATGTAGTTCCCACTAGGAGAAGAATCCCCAACCAAAGCGTCAGCAACCTCTGGCCGGGGATTCAGCTCCTAGTGGCAGCTACATTGGCGATATCTACAAGGAAGAAGGGGGGTGCAATCTACATGTGGGGGTGTGATATATAAGGAAGTGGGGGTTGTGCTGCGATCAACAAGGGGGGTGGGCGTGAGACCTACATGTGGGGATGCTATCTACAAGGGAGGAGGGGTGCTACAATCTACATGGGGGTGTGGTGCTATCTGCAAGGGTGTATGGCACTATCTACATGGACACTGTGGCACTATATTTAGGGGGTGGCACTATGTGGGCACTGTCAATATATGTGGGCACTGTCACTACATGTGGGCACTTTGGCACTGACTTTATGGGCACTGTGGAACTGACTATATGAGCACTGTGGCACTGTCACTATATGTGGGCACTGTGGCACTATGTGGGCACTATCTACAGGGATATTGCAGCACTATCTACATGGGCACTGCTGTTTTCAGGGAATTAATACAAAAACCCTGACAAATGAAATCCATCTTTTTTTTTATTTTATTTTTCTTTAACGGCCATGAAAAACGGACAGATGGACTGGAAATGGATGAGAATATGGAGCTATTGATGCAAAATGCACATTAAAAACTGACCTTTGATCAGCTTTTAATGGCCATTTTTTTTTTTTTTTTACTATCGTGTGACTAGCCTAAATGTCTATGATGCAAGGAGTCCCGTTCACATGTACCGTGATCAGACTGCAAAATCCGGCGGACACACGGACCGTTTTTCACAGTCCAATCACGGTCTTGGGAATCTGGCCTTAATGTCATTTATTAAAACCCCATGGTGGGGCCGATACTGCACAGGGTCCTGTGCCCCAAAGTGCCCGCTCGGTGCTAGCAGAAAAAAAACAGAAGAAAATTAAGATTCAAATCGAAAATCGCCCAAAGTGTTGAAATAAAATTAATTTTTTTAGTTTTAGCCAAAATCACCCAGCCCTAGCACCATGTAGTAGGCACTGCTGCACAAACCTTGTCTCACTTTAATATTTTTTCCTATCCTCTTCCGTTATTTAGATATCGGTGCCGTTCTATTTGGTGCGCGCACGCTCTCGACTGTGTGATCTCACGAGAGAGATCACACAGCACAAGTCGCTCTCACACTGTCCATAACTGATTGGACATTGTCAGAGTGATAAGTAACACACCCCATGTTATTTAGAATAAATAAAATAAAGAAACACCCCATTGACAGTTCAGGGTTTTATTTACATATTGAGCGCCAAATATAACGGCACCGATATCTAAACAACAGAGGATACAAATTTTTTTTTTAAACTGAGACAAGGTTTGTGCAGCACTGCCTAATACATGGTGCACTCAGCTGCACATTTAGGCCTTATTTACACAAGCGTATTTCACGTCCGTGATACGCGCGTGAAAAATCACGCACGTCGCACGGACCTATGCAAGTCAATGGGGCCATTCAGACATTCCGTGTTTTTCATGCAGCGTGTGTCCGCTGCGTGAAACTCACTGCATGTCCTATACTTGAGTGTTTTTTGCGCATCACACACCCATTAAAGTCAATGGGTGCGTGAAAATCACGGACATCACACGGACGCACTACCGTGTGCTGTGCGTGATTCGCGCAACAGTTGCTCAAGAAATGAAGAGGAAAAAAAAACACCTCCTTCATTTCATTTTACATACGTCAAAAACACGTGACATAAGAATGCCATACGCGCAAAAATAAAAGACACGCACCAAACACTGATGACACACGTAACTGCAACGTGTGCAAAACGCACATGTTCGTGTAAATAAGGCCTTATGGGCAGGTGAAAGGTTCTCTTCAAGGTTTATGTTGGTTTCAATAAAGCTGCATTTATACCTTATCATTTTTCGAACTGAAAACCAATAATCGGAAACTTTTCATATTAAAATTTGATTAGAGATGCAAGGTATAAAAGGACAACGAACATTTAGGGCTTGTCCACACGTAACGGAATTGCTGCGTATTTTCCGTCCAGAATTGCGGTCGGAAAATATGCAGTAGAATACAGTAGTAACAAAGTGGGTGAGATCCAACAAATCTCATCCACACGCTGCATAAAATTTCCAAGCAGATATTGACCTGTGGTGCGTATTTTTCGTACTGCAGCATGTCAATTCCTGCTGCGGAAAGTGGACTGAATTGCTGCGTTTTTCACAGGAGATATCACCTTCTCCCAGCACGCACACATTGAAGTCAATGGGTGTGTGCAAATCGCCCATGGCACACGGAAGCACTTCCGGGTAATGCGCGTGATTCGCGCTACAGCTGGTAAAGAAGAGAAGGGAAACATAAAATCCCCTCCTTCTTTACTGTATCGTCACATAAAAAGGAAGTGTCATAATGATGCCGGCTGCGCGAAAATCACGCAGCTACGCACCATATACACATGTCACACTGAACTTTTGCACGCGCAAAACGCAGCATTTTTTGCGTGCGCAAAACGGACACGTTCATGTGAATAAGGCCTTATGCTAAAATTATAAATTTTTACCAAAAGTTTTAGCATTTACCATTGAATCCTTTGTGCTTTTGTATTGTGTATATATATATATATATATATATATATATGGCTTGTATATAGTCCCTTTTTTTTATCACATTATTGAAAGCATAACGCTTCTTCCCACAGCACCATTACTCCTTACTATATATAGTTACTGCATATCTCAGAGATTATTACATTATTCTCCATAAAACACATGGAATTAAAGTCTGAACTGCAAGAGTGCACACAGACAGGTGATAGGAAAATTGAAACTATGGGGAATAAAGGTTAAACACTGCATGTAAACAGGCGATAAGACTGTCTAGAGCTGTCAGGCATTTTTACCACACAGATACAGTGATGCATGCCTAATGATATTTATCTAGTAACTCTGAAGTATGTTAGAACTTGTTTTCAGAGATATGCACGTGAAAAAAATAACTGTGTGGTTTCTGGTTGCTGGCAATCCAACCACAAAATAAAAACAGTATTAATAACATACTGAACACAGGAAGTCAACCTTCTATTTGTTAGGCAAATACCACAATTTCAACGTTCAAGAAATACCTTCTAAACTTAATGTTGAAAATGAAAACTGATGCCAAAAAAACACAATGTATGAAGGAAAGCACCAACATATCCAAAAAGTATCAAACTAAAGACACGTTTTGTTGCAGGTCACAATATTTTAGTGGAAACGGCTTTTCCTTCGGTGGAGTAATGTTTGTAGTGTTGGGTTTGTCCCTATAGCTGTTCCGCCTCGGTTTTCTTCAGTTTCCTTCCGCAATGCAAAAAACTTAGGGCATGGCCCCACGTAGCGTATTTCTTCCGCAACTGTCCGCATCAATGCCGCACAGAATCTGCGTTGCAGATTCTGTGGCGGATCTGCCCAAAATGTGCAGTAAATTGATACGGACTAGCCGCTGCGTATTGAGGTGAAAGTACTTCCCTTCTCTCTATCAGTGCAGGATAGAGAGAAGGGACAGCACTTTCCCTAGTGAAAGTAAAAGAATTTCATACTTACCGGCCGTTGTCTTGGTGACGCGTCCCTCTTTCGGCATCCAACCTGACCTCCCTGGATGACGCGGCAGTCCATGTGACCGCTGCAGCCTGTGATTGGCTGCAGCCGTCACTTAGACTGAAACGTCATCCTGGGAAACTGGACTGGAGGAAGAAGCAGGGAGTTCTCGGTAAGTATGAACTTCTATTTTTTTTACAGGTTGCTGTATATTGTGATCGGAATTCACTGTCCAGGGTTCTGAAACAGTTACTGCCGATAGCTTAACACTTGCAGCACCATGGACAGTGACTATTTACTGACGTCGCCTAGCAACGCTCCCGTAATTACGGGTGCACACACATAGTCACCCGTAATTACGGGTGCACACACATAGTCACCCGTAATAACGGGAGCCCCATTGACTTCCTCAGTCTGGCTGTAGACCTAGAAATACATAGGTCCAGCCAGAATGAAGAAATGTCATGTTAAAAAACCAATACGCTCCGCAGCACACATAACCATGTACATGACATCTGCGGACTTCATTGCGGAATTTAGAATCTCCATTGAAGTCAATGGAGAACTTGCGCAATGAGTCCGCAACCAGTCCGCCACAGGTCCGCAACATCCATTGTATGCTGCGGACACCAAATTCCGCAACGCAGCCTATGCTCCGCAGCTGAATTTTCCGCATCGTCTAAACGAACACTACTAAAAAGCAGTGGAAGGCAATGGAGAAACGTGTCCGCTTACTGGTAAGTTAATTGGGTTTCTGCTAAATTGGCCCTAATGTGTTTGTGTGGCAGAAAAATGGAAAATTAGATTGTGAGTCTCATGGGGTCCAGGAACTGATGTGAATTGTGACAATCTCTATACAGCACTGCAGAATAAGCAGGAAAAAAATTAGGCTTGGGCCCTGTTTACACTGAGTTTTTTGCAGGCACAAAATTCTGCCTGGAGAAATCAGCTCTTATTTTTTTTAAGTGGTTTTGCCCCAGAGGTGTTTTTGGGCGCAAATTTTGCCATTTATTTTGGTGCGTCCTTTACCTCTTTCTTCCATAGGCAAAGGAAAAAACCGTGAGCATTTTTTAAAATTAAACACGTCATAAATCGTTGTGGCCGTTCGTCGACCATTGATTTTAATGGGGTTTTTGTGGCGGAAAACACCTCAAGATAAGGCATGCCGCTTCTTTTTCAGAAAAAACGCCTCCACCTCCCATTGAAATCAGTGGGAGCCAATTTCAGCAGTTTTTTGCCGTGGTTTTTGTCGCGGGTTCCGCGTAAAAAAACTCAGTGTGAACAGGGCCCCATAGTGAAGCAGTTGCACAATGCTCTCTGTAAGGGCATGACCACACATGGCGGAATTCCTCCGCAACTGTCCGCATCAATGCCGCACCTAATCCGGGTTGCGGATTACGGCTGCGGATCTGCACAAAATGTGCAGAAAATTGATGCGGACTAGCTGCTGCGGACTGCGGGAAAAGTGCTTCCCTTCTCCCTATCAGTGCAGGATAGAGAGAAGGGACAGCACTTTCCCTAGTGAAAGTAAAAGAAATTCATACTTACCGCCCGTTGTCTTTATGACGCGTCCCTCCTTCGGCATCCAGCCCGACCTCCCTGGATGACGCGCCAGTCCATGTGACCGCTGCAGCCTGTGCTTGGCCTGTGATTGGCTGCAGCCGTCACTTACACTGAAACGTCATCCTGGGAGGCCGGACTGGAGACAGAAACAGGGAGTTCTCGGTAAGTACGAACTTCATTTTTTTTTACAGATACATGTATATTGGGATCGGTAGTCACTGTCCCGGGTGCAGAAACAGTTACTGCCGATCGCTTAACTCTTTCAGCACCCTGGACAGTGACTATTTACTGACGTCTCCTAGCAACGCTCCCGTCATTACGGGAGCCCCATTGACTTCCTCAGTCTGGCTGTAGACCTAGAAATACATAGGTCCAGCCAGAATGAAGAAATGTCAAGTAAAAAAAGCAAGACGCATCCGCAGCACACATGACATGTGCATGACAGCTGCGGACTTCATTGCGGAACTTTGAATCTCCATTGAAGTCAATGGAGAAATTCCGCCATGAGTCCGCCACTGCTCCGCAACAGACAGAGCATGCTGCGGACACCAAATTCCGCTCCGCAGCCTATGCTCCGCAGCGGAATTGTACGCATCGTGTAAACGAACACTGCTAAATTAAAGTGAAAGTCAATGTAGAAACGGCTCCGCTGCGGATTAACGCTGCGGAGTGTCCGCAGCGGAATTTAAGTGCAATTCCGCCATGTGTGAACCCGCCCTAAGGGCAATTCCGCAAAAACTAGCAGAAATTCCGCTGCGGAATAACAGCACCATTTCCTGCATTTTTGACTGCAGAAAATGGTGCAGAATTTGAAGCTTTTTTCACAATGCTGGGAGATGGTGACATTTCCTCTCAAAAATGCAATTGAGTCCACTTTCTACAGCAGGAATTGACATGCTGCAGTAGAAAAAATACGCATTGCAGGTGAATTTCTGCTCGGAAATTTTACGCAGCGTGTGGATGAGATTTGTTAAATCTCACCCACTTTGCTGCTACTGTATTCTGCTGCGTATTTTCCATCTGCGATTCCAGAAGGAAAATAAGCAGCAATTCCGCTACGTGTGGACAAGCCCTTACTGCTACTCTTTACCCAAGTATTAGTGTAGGTCTCTGCAGAAGGGCATGTAAATACACAATATTAATAACATTTCTGCAACAGTTCTCTGGCATAGAAAAGTTGCAATTGACTCAAAAGTCGTAGTTTACTATAATTTTTTTTTACTTTTTTGACGTTTACGCCACTCTCGCCACTTTTTTTTTTTTTTTTTTAAAAAGAAGTGTGCGGAGGTTGGTAAAAGGCGCGGGGTCACCCACAATCCAACAAATGTCTTAGAATTTTTTTAGAATTTTTTCATAAACTGGTGTAAATTATAGTGTAAAGTATAGTGGAAAGTTTTTTTCTGGACTTTCTGCCAGTAATCCGTTTTATAAAAATACAGTCTGTCTTAGGCCTAAAATGGAGTTTACAGGGAATAGAACAAGAATCAGTAACCTCAAATGGGGCATAGTTTGCTGGCACGCTTCCCCCTCCTGGTGTCCAACACAAAGAGAGAGAGCATTGATTCATTATACGCTTGCCGGCGTTTAGCACCAGGAGAGAGAGCAGTGGTTCACTGAGTTGGCCACTGCTGAACAGGTGGCATGTAAACAATGCAGCACACCTCTCCCACCTAGTGATAAGCACCGCAAGGACGGAGTTCAGTAACCGCTCTGTAAAAGAAAGAGTTGGCAGCTCTCTCTTGCTGGAGTGGAGTAGCTGTGGTCTCTCCCATGTGCACCCCCCAAGCTGGTGTTCAGTAGTCACTCTCGCTTCTGTGTGCAGCGGACCCAAGCTGGTGTTCAGTAGTCAATCTCGCTTCTGTGTGCAGCGGACACAAGCTGGTGTTCTGTAGTCACTCTCACTCCTATGCGCAGCGGACCCAAGCTGGTGTTCAGTAGTCGCTCCCTTTCCTGTGTGCAGCGGACACAAGTTGGTGTTCAGTAGTCACTCTCGCTCCTGTGTGCAATAGACCCAAGCTGGTGTTCAGTAGTCACTCTCACTCCTGTGCGCAGCAGACCCAAGCTGGTGTTCAGTAGTCGCTCTCACTCTTGTGTGCTGCAGACCCAAGCTGGTGTTCAGTAGTCCCTCTCGCTCATGTTTGCAGCAGTCCCAAGCTGGTGTTCAGTAGTCGCTCTTGCTCATGTGTGCTGCAGACCCAAGCTGGTGTTCAGTAGTCACTCTCGCTCATGTGTGCTGCGGACCAAAGCTGGTGTTCAGTAGTCGTTCTCCCTCCTGTGTGCAGCAGACACAAGTTGGTGTTCAGTAGTCACTCTCGCTCCTGTGCGCAGCGGACCCAAGCTGGTGTTCAGTAGTCACTCTCACTCCTGTGCGCAGCGGACCCAAGCTGGTGTTCAGTAGTCGCTCTCACTCCTGTGTGCAGCGGACCCAAGCTGGTGTTCAGTAGTCGCTCTCACTCCTATGTGCAGCGGACACAAGTTGGTGTTCAGTAGTCGCTCTCGCTCATGTGTGCAGTAGACCCAAGCTGGTGTTCAGTAGTCACTCTCACTCCTGTGTGCAGCGGACACAAGTTGGTGTTCAGTAGTCGTTCTCGCTCCTGTGTGCAGCGCCCCCAAACTGGTATTCAGTAGCTGCAGTCTATCCTGTGTGCAGTTCCCCCTAGCTGGTGTTCAGTAGCTGTGGTCTCTCCCATGTGCACCCCCCAAGCTGGTGTTCAGTAGTCGCTCTCAGTTCTGTGTGCAGCGGACCCAAGCTGGTGTTCAGTATTCACTCTCGCTTCTGTGTGCAGCGGACCCAAGCTGGTGTTCAGTAGTCACTCTCACTCCTATGCGCAGCGGACCCAAGCTGGTGTTCAGTAGTCGCTCCCTCTCCTGTGTGCAGCAGACACAAGTTGGTGTTCAGTAGTCACTCTCGCTTCTGTGTGCAGTAGACCCAAGCTGGTGTTCAGTAGTCACACTCACTCCTGTGCGCAGCAGACCCAAGCTGGTGTTCAGTAGTCGCTCTCACTCTTGTGTGCTGCAGACCCAAGCTGGTGTTCAGTAGTCCCTCTCGCTCATGTTTGCAGCAGTCCCAAGCTGGTGTTCAGTAGTCGCTCTTGCTCATGTGTGCTGCAGACCCAAGCTGGTGTTCAGTAGTCACTCTCGCTCATGTGTGCTGCGGACCAAAGCTGGTGTTCAGTAGTCGCTCTCACTCCTGTGTGCAGCAGACACAAGTTGGTGTTCAGTAGTCACTCTCACTCCTGTGCGCAGCGGACCCAAGCTGGTGTTCAGTAGTCACTCTCACTCCTGTGCGCAGCGGA
This sequence comes from Rhinoderma darwinii, assembly GCF_050947455.1. NCBI lineage: Eukaryota > Metazoa > Chordata > Amphibia > Anura > Rhinodermatidae > Rhinoderma > Rhinoderma darwinii. The sequence continues at coordinate 177,027,962 of NC_134689.1, read as the reverse complement.
CCCAAGCTGGTGTTCAGTAGTCGCTCTCACTCCTGTGTTCAGCGGACCCAAGCTGGTGTTCAGTAGTCGCTCTCACTCCTATGTGCAGCGGACACAAGTTGGTGTTCAGTAGTCGCTCTCGCTCATGTGTGCAGTAGACCCAAGCTGGTGTTCAGTAGTCACTCTCACTCTTGTGTGCAGCGGACACAAGTTGGTGTTCAGTAGTCGTTCTCGCTCCTGTGTGCAGCGCCCCCAAACTGGTATTCAGTAGCTGCAGTCTATCCTGTGTGCAGTTCCCCCTAGCTGGTGTTCAGTAGCTGTGGTCTCTCCCATGTGCACCCCCCAAGCTGGTGTTCAGTAGTCATTCTCACTCCTGTGTGCAGCAAGCCCAAGCTGGGGTTCAGTAGTCACTCTTGCTCATGTGTGCTGCGGACCGAAGCTGGTATTCAGTAGTCACTCTCTCTCCAGTGTGCAGCAGACCCAAGCTGGTGTTCAGTAGTCGCTCTCGCTCCTGTGCGCAGCGGACCCAAGCTGATGTTCGGTAGTCGCTCTCACTCCTGTGTGCAGCAGACACAAGTTGGTGATCAGTAGTCGCTCTTGCTCATGTGTGCAGCGGACCCAAGTTAATGTTCAGTAGTCGCTCTCACTTCTGTGTGCAGCACCCCCAAGCTGGTATTCAGTAGCTGCAGTCTATCCTGTGTGCAGTTCCCCCTAGCTGGTTTTCAGTAGCTGTGGTCTCCTCCATGTGCACCCCCCAAGCTGGTTGTAATGAATCGGGGTAGGGAGACGGACAGGTGAGCTCTAATCTACCCGCAACTCAGTTCCTGCCTACTTGCACGGCCCGTCCTAAGTGACGGCGTACAACTGGGCGATGGTTCCTACGCTCAGTAAGTGCAAGACAAGACAACACAAGACAAGGGCACACAGAAGCAAGGGGGGGTAGGGGCAGTTGCCCACGGAGACACCGTGAGCAACAGGCAGTGGTGAACGAGCCGAATCAAACCAGGGGAGTACGTAGTAGCAAAATCAGAGCAGGAGAATAGTTAGGCAGGTCAGGGTCAAAAAGTAACAGCGGTCAATCAGGTGAATAGCAGGAATCGCAGAGCCAGGAAACCAGACAATCACAGCCAAGGAGCATGCTGCAAGTGAGGGTATAAATAGACCAAGGGCGGGAGCTAGAAATGTCAGGCCAGGCTGTGATAGGTTCTCCCTCTCCTCAGCGTGCAAGCCTGAGTGGTAACAGATCGCGTCACTCTAGCAGACCTTGGAGCTGATGAGGGCTGATTAACCCTGGGCGTCGACACAGAACCTGTGTCTGGCAAACCCTTTACACAGGTGTTCAGTAGTTGCTCTCACTCCTGTGTGCAGCAGACCCAAGCTGGTGTTCATTAGTCACTCTCGCTCATGTGTGCAGCGGACCCAAGCTGGTGTTAAGTAGTCACTCTCGCTCATGTGTGCTGCAGACCGAAGCTGGTGTTCAGTAGTTGCTCCCGCTCCTGTGTGCAGCAGACCCAAGCTGGTGTTCAGTAGTCACTCTCGCTCATGTGTGCAGCGGGCCTAAGCTGGTATTCAGTAGTCGCTCTCAATCCTGTGTGCAGTGCCCCCAAGCTGGTGCTCAGTAGTCGCTCTCGCTCCTGTGTGCAGCGCCCCCAAGCTGGTGTTCAGTAGTCGCTCTCACTCCTGTGTGCAGCGGACCCAAGCTGGTGTTCAGTAGTCGCTCTCACTCCTGTGTGCTACGGACTGAAGCTGGTGTTCAGTAGTCACTCTCGCTCCTGTGTGCAGCGGACCCAAGCTGGTGTTCAGTAGTCGCTCTCACTCCTGTGTGCAGCAGACCCAAGCTGGTGTTCAGTAGTCACTCTCGCTCCTGTGTGCAGCAGACCCAAGCTGGTGTTCAGTAGTCACTCTCGCTCATGTGTGCAGCGGATCTAAGCTGGTATTCAGTAGTCGCTCTCAATCCTGTGTGCAGTGCCCCCAAGCTGGTGTTAAGTAGTCGCTCTCGCTCATTTGTGCAGCGGACCTAAGCTGGTATTCAGTAGTCGCTCTCAATCCTGTGTGCAGTGCCCCCAAGCTGGTGTTCAGTAGTCGCTCTCACTCCTGTGTGCAGCGCCCCCAAGCTGGTATTCATCAGTCGCTCTCACTCCTGTGTGAAGCGGACCCAAGCTGTTGTTCAGTAGTCGCTCTCACTCCTGTGTGCAGCGCCCTCAAGCTGGTGTTCAGTAGTAGCTCTCGCTCATGTGTGCAGCGGACCCAAGCTGATGTTCAGTAGTCACTCTCACTCATGTGTGCAGCGGACACAGGTTGGTGTTCAGTAGTCGTTCTCGCTCATGTGTGCAGCACCTCCAAGCTGGTATTCAGTAGCTGCAGTCTATCCTGTGTGCAGTTTCCCCAGCTGGTGTTTAGTAGCTGTGTATCTCCCATGTGCACCCCACAAGCTAGTGTTCAGTAGTCGCTCTCGCTCATGTGTGCAGCGGACCCAAGCTGGTGTTCAGTAGTCGCTCTCACTCCTGTGTGCAGCGGACCCAAGCTGGTGTTCAGTAGCCGCTCTCACTCCTATGTGCAGCAGACCCAAGCTGGTGTTCAGTAGCCGCTCTCACTCCTGTGTGCAGCGGACCCAAGCTGGTGTTCAGTAGTCGCTCTCACTCCTGTGTGCAGCGCACCCAAGCTGGTGTTAAGTAGTCGCTCTCGCTCCTGTGTGCAGCGCACCCAAGCTAGTGTTCAGTAGTAGCTCTCGCTCATGTATGCTGCGTACCCAAGCTGATGTTCAGTAGTCGCTCTGACTTCTGTGTGCAGCAGACCCAAGCTGGTGTTCAGTAGTCACTCTCGCTCATGTGTGCAGCGGACCCAAGCTGGTGTTCAGTAGTCACTCTCGCTCATGTGTGCAGCAGACCCAAGCTGGTGTTCAGTAGTCACTCTCACTCATGTGTGCTGCAGACCGAAGCTGGTGTTCAGTAGTCACTCTCGCTCCTGTGTGCAGCAGACCCAAGCTGGTGTTCAGTAGTCGCTCTCGCTCATGTGTGCAGCGGACCCAAGCTGATGTTCAGTAGTCCCTTTGCTCATGTTTGCAGCAGACCCAAGCTGGTATTAAGTAGTCGCTCTCACTCATGTTTGCAGCAGTCCCAAGCTGGTGTTCAGTAGTCGCTCTTGCTCTTGTGTGCTGCAGACCCAAGCCGGTGTTCAGTAGTCCCTCTCGCTCATGTTTGCAGCAGTCCCAAGCTGGTGTTCAGTAGTCGCTCTCGCTCCTGTGTGCAGTGCCCCCAAGCCGGTATTCAGTATTCGCTCTCAATCCTGTGTGCAGCGCCCCTAAGCTGGTGTTCAGTAGTCGCTCTCACTCCTGTGTGCAGCAGACCCAAGCTGGAATTCAATAGTCACTCTCGCTCATGTGTGCTGCGGACCGAAGCTGGTGTTCAGTAGTCGCTCTCACTCCTGTGTACAGCGGACCCAAGTTGGTGTTCAGTAGACACAAGTTGGTGTTCAGTAGTCGTTCTTACTCATGTGTGCAGCAGACGCAAGTTGGTGTTCAGTAGTCGCTCTTACTCATGTGTGCTGCAGACCGAAGCTGGTGTTCAGTAGTTGCTCTCACTCCTGTGTGCAGTGCACCCAAGCTGGTGTTTAGTAGTCACTCTCGCTCATGTGTGCAGGGGACCCAAGCTGTTGTTCAGTAGTCGCTCTCACTCCTGTGTGCTGCAGACCCAAGCCGGTGTTCGGTAGTCTCTCTCGCTCATGTGTGCAGCAGACCCAAGCTGGTGTTCAGTAGTCGCTCTCGCTCATGTGTGCAGCAGACCCAAGCTGGTGTTCAGTAGTCGCTCTTGCTCATGTGTGCTGCAGACCAAAGCTGCTATTCAGTAGCTGCTCTCAATCCTGTGTGCAGCGCCCCTAAGCTGGTGTTCAGTTGTCGCTCTCACTCCTGTGTGCAGCAGACACAAGCTGGTGTTCAGTAGTCGCTCTTGCTCATGTGTGCAGCGGACACAAGTTGGTGTACAGTAGTCGCTCTTGCTCCTGTGTGCAGCGCCCCCAAGCTGGTATTCAGTAGCTGCAGTCTATCCTGTGTGCAGTTCCCCCAAGCTGGTGTTCAGTTGCTGCGGTCTCTCCTTCGTGCACCTCCTCTCGCTGGTGTTCAGTAGTCGCTCTCACTCCTGTGTGAAGCGCCCCCAAGCTGGTATTCCGTAGCTGCAGTCTATCCTGTGTGCTGTGCCACCTAGCTGGTGTTCAGTAGCTGCGGTCTCTCCTACGTGCACCTCCTCTCGCTACAGTAGGCTACAAGAGGCTGGTGTGTTGAGTAGCCTCGTATTCACCACAGATGGATCATCTTTGCAAAGAAAGTCAAGGACAAAGGTCAGACTGAAATGTAAGGTTAAGTAATTGATTGATTGCTTTATGTCAGATATATGGCAACAGTTGGTCTTGGCACACTGAGTATTTGATCAATTTTCTGTTTTTTCTATCGGCACCCCATACAGGAAAGATTTCCTACCCCTGAAATTGTGACATGTTTATCAATGCGATTGCTCCAGTTTTCTATCCCCATTGCATTGAAAAGAATGCCGTTCAGGCTAAACCCAGAAACTCGCAAGGGGTTAAAAAAAAGGGGCATGGTTTTATAGTTGCATACAGTGCAATTTATTTACCAGAACAAGGCCATGTTCACACAGCATATGTTCAGGCTAAAAAATACAAGGCCGTTTCCAAAATCCAGGCGTTTAAGGAAGCTGATTATCAAAGCGTTTCTGATTTTTGCAAACGTTTTGAGGTGTATTTTCAAAACGTTTTTTTAAACGTCAATGGGAAATAAAAAAAGAACCACTCCCTTTCTAGTGGGAGCTCATACGTTGTCTATTGTATACATTTTATTTTTTCTTTATGATGACCTGTATACGTTCTTCACAACATTTATTTTATTTACCTTTCTTTTATTATCCATATTATTTTGAATCCCATTTTCTCAAAATGTTAAAACTTATAGGTTAATTATTATTTGAGACTAACTATTTACTTCTACCTGCGAGTAGAACTGTTATACACATATATTTTCTGATGTCTCAACTGAAATAAGCATGCAAAAAAAAAAAAAAAAGAATCAGCTTTTTTTTAAAAAGTGACGTCACTTATGTTTTTACGAACCATTTTTTTCGAGGCGTTTGTTAATTTAGAAGTGTAAAAATAGACCTCATACGAACTACACATTGTATTTCCCATTGAAATCAACGGAAAGCTGCTTGCAGGCTGTATTTAAAATATGTCATGTGAACATGGACTAGGCTGCCACCCTTCTGAGCGGTAACACCCCGTCATAGGACAAGGAAACCCTGCAGCTCAGTAGCTGTGCAGACAGCGGTGTAGTAAGTTATAGCGACGTGACAATATCAGTGAATATGACATTGTATTTGAAAGTCTAAGAAGTAGCGATTCATTTACTGTAAATTCACTGTCACGGTCAGCCGCTCCACTGACTACAGGCGGCCACAGCACACTGTACAAGACGCAGGCTGACTGGCCGCACTAGCAGCTCGCTGCCGCCCCGCAGTGGTTGTAGGCCCCGCCCCTCCAGTGACAGAGCGCCTCGGTGTCGGCTCCCGCCCACTGTGCACATGGTGCGAGACAGCCTGACCCCGGGAAACAGGAAGACAGGCAGGTAATCGTAATGTTACGTCGCTGCCTGCGGGCTGCTCATGGGGACGAGCTCCTAGTGAAATAAACACTGTCTTGTTACATCACATGCGGTGACAGAGGCCGCCTGTTGTATTCACGTTACCAGGCGGGCCAGTCATACACGTTATCACTCACGGTTCTGCACTTGTATTATATACAGGGGACGTGCCTGCTGTGTTCTCACTGGGCGGCAGGGGAAGCTGATAGTATTGTCTGCCAGTCATGCAGAAGTGACATTCCTAGTTCAGCTGTGCACTGCAGCACTTCTATACCAGGGGAACATGATCACTATAAATCTATGCTGGAGTGTATGTCTATGTAACCATAGCAACCAGTCAGCTTACGGATTTTATTTACAAAACATTCTAAAAAAATATATGATTAGTTGTCATTACCAACTACCCTACTTTTTGTATGTCATATTTGTGTTAGAATGTTTATAAAGAATCATAACACGCGGGCGGCTTATAAAATTCGTTTAAGTGGATGTTCAATTGTTCTCTGATTTTAGACTGTGTTCACACGTGGCTAAAGTACAACCGTGCCGACATGGAAACTGGCTTAGGGTTTTTTAATTGAGTCCATCTAAAATCAATTTGAATCTTAATGGCCGTGCAGTATTGCAAATAATACATCGGACTAATAGGGCAGTTTCATACGTGCCGTTTTTTTTTTAAAATCTATGCCAGGTGTGGATTGTAAAGGGTGGAGAATTATATAGGAAAAATTCTACTTTTTTTCTGAAGCCACTCCTGGTTTATAAGTGGCACGTGAGACTCCACCGCCTCTCCTTACCTTCCCCCACCCTTTTTGGCAGTGATTAACGGCTGACTGCTAGGTATCTGCAAACATAGCGGCCATCAATCAACGTGAGGGTGGCAGGAGGAGGCGGTGGGACGCTGCCCTCAGGAATACACCAGACTGATAACTAGGAGTTCAGTGTATTCTTTGATGGCTCCTGTTAGCCACAATATTTTTTCTTTTGGCTAATAGAACAGATCTGGCCCTGTGTTGCACTTACCCATGGCAGCAAATCCAACTGACATATCCACCTGACATATCCACCTGACATCCGCTTTGGTACATTACACTCATTTAGGCCGGTTTGGTGGATTATTTTAGCCAAAGCCAGTTGTGGATCCTAAAGAAAGGTAAAGCTTTAATCTTTTAGTTTTTTTCTTTGCACTTTTTAGCCAAAACATGGACTAGAAGAAGTGTGTGCCCGTGGCCTTGGGGTTTTCCCACATAGTAAGTTTTGACACATCGCTAGGATTGCTGCTGCCATGGACAGCACTGTTCTAAGGGTATGATCACACAAGCAGGATGCGTTGCACATTTTGCATGCATTTTTTTAAGCCAAAACTAGAATTGGATCCAGGAGAGCAGACCTATAGGCATTACTTTTATATATTTCTTCTGTTTAGGTTTCATTCCTGGTTTTGGCTTGAAAAACACTGGCAAAATCTGCGATGTGGGAACATACTCTTAGAATTAAAACTCAGACCAATTCAAGTGACTGACTTGCAGTTCCTGCATAGCGCCAGGTCAGCAGAATCTGAATTGATCGCTGTGCTCTACGGTCCCTTCATTCTAGGGATCTCCGAGGTTGTCAAACGCTCCACGTAATGAAGTGATGGCATATCCTAGCGATATGCCATTACTTAAAGTGGCATTCTGGTTACAACAAGTTACCCCCTATCTGTAGGGTAGGGGGTAACTTGCTGATCGGTGGGTGTCCGACAGCTGGTACCCCCACCGTTTACAAGAACAGAGGTCCCGTACCCCTCGTTTGAACCAAGCGGCAGGTTGCTTATGCGCACTGCCGCTCCATTCATCCTCTATGGCAGCATCGTAAATAGCCGAACACTGCACTCGGCTATCTCCGGCACTCCCATAGAGAATGGAGCTGCAGTGCGCATGAGCGACCTGGCACCGTTCGAACGAGTGGTACGGGACCTCTGTTCTTTGAAATGAGAGTTTATTGAAATTAATATGCCCTTTACAAACGCTCTAATTTATACAGTAAATTATACTGTAATACCCCATAACCCCTTGGTGTCATCCGCCGTATGTACTGCAGATCGCCCCTCAAAAAAACAGCCCTCACACTTTTCTATCGACCGAAAAAAAAGTATGGATCTCAGAATATGGTGAAATAGACCAGTTTTTGTTTTTTTTAACAAAGGTTTTTATTTTGTAAATTAGTAAAACTTAAAGCGGCTCTGTCACCAGATTTTGCAACCCCTATCTGCTATTGCAGCAGATAGGCGCTGCAATGTAGATTACAGTAACGTTTTTATTTTTAAAAAACGAGCATTTTTGGCCAAGTTATGACCATTTTCGTATTTATGCAAATGAGGCTTGCAAAAGTACAACTGGGCGAGTTGAAAAGTAAAAGTACAACTGGGCGTGTATTATGTGCGTACATCGGGGCGTGTTTACTACTTTTACTAGCTGGGCGTTGTGTATAGAAGTGTCATCCACTTCTCTTCACAACGCCCAGCTTCTGGCAGTGCAGCACTGTGACGTCACTCACAGGTCCTGCATCGTGTCGGCACCAGAGGCTACAGATGATTCTGCAGCAGCATCAGAGTTTGCAGGTAAGTAGCTACTTACCTGCAAATGCTGCTGCAGAATCAAGTGTAGCCTCTGGTGCCGACACGATGCAGGACCTGTGAGTGACGTCACAGTGCTGCACTGCCAGAAGCTGGGCGTTGTGAAGAGAAGTGGATGACACTTCTATACACAACGCCCAGCTAGTAAAAGTAGTAAACACGCCCCGATGTACGCACATAATACACGCCCAGTTGTACTTTTACTTTTCAACACGCCCAGTTGTACTTTTGCAAGCCTCATTTGCATAAATACGAAAATGGCCATAACTTGGCCAAAAATGCTCGTTTTTAAAAAATAAAAACGTTACTGTAATCTACATTGCAGCGCCTATCTGCTGCAATAGCAGATAGGGGTTGCAAAATCTGGTGACAGAGCCTCTTTAACAAAAACAATAGAAATTTGGTATAGCCATATTTTCAGAGGAGACGTCACCATCTCCCAGCATTGAGAAAAACGCAGCAAAACCCGCACCATTTTCTGCAGTAAAAAACTCACGAAATGCTGCGGTTTTTCCGCAGCGGAATTTCTGCTACTTTCTGCCGAATTGCTGCAGAAATTTTCTGCAGCAATTCCGTTATGTGTGGAAAAGGTATATGTTCTTTCTTTGTATTTCCCATTCCTCTTGAACCCACCCAAATCTGCATCAAAATCTGCAACAAATGGCGATGTGTGAACATAGCCTAATTGTCTGATATCAGAATTTTCTCTTGCAATCGTGAAGCACATGTAGTTTGTATTGTTTGAGACATATGTTTTATACATATGCCAAGCCAATCCTCAGCGACGGTATTGCTAAATGCCCCACCATATTAATTACTAGTATAGAAAACCCGTTACACGGGTTTGCTAGCAAAAGGAATGATAAGAATTTAGAATTGTGCTCTATGAGAACGACGTTGGTCATTACAGGCTTGTCTGAGGGTATGTGCACACGTAGTGTTTTCATGCGTATTTCGGGGTGTTTACGCCTCGAAAAACGCCTGAAAAAACGGAAGCAGAACACCTACAAACATCTGCCCATTGATTTCAATGGGAAATACGGTGCTCTGTTCCGACGGGGCGTTTTTTATGCCCCATTTTCAAAAAAACGGCACGTAAAAAGACGCCTGCGAAAAAGAAGTGCATGTCACTTCTTGAGCCATTTTTTTTAGCTGTTTTTCATTGACTCTGTAGAAAAACAGCTTAAAAAAACGTCCGTGAAAAACGCGAGTGGCTTGAAAAACGTCTGAAAATCAGGAGCTGCTTTCCCCTGAATGTATTTTCAGACGTTGTTGATTTTGTGTGTGCACATACCCTCCTTACTTCAGGGTTTTGCCGGAGGGTATGTGCACACACACTAATTACGTCCGTAATTGACGGACGTATTTCGGCCGCAAGTACCGGACCGAACACACTGCAGGGAGCCGGGCTCCTAGCATCATGGTTATGTACGACGCTAGGAGTCCCTGCCTCTCCGTGGAACTACTGTCCCGTACTGAAAACATGATTACAGTACGGGACAGTTGTCCTGCAGCGAGGCAAGCACTCCTAGCATCGTACATAACTATGATGCCAGGAGCCCGGCTCCCTGCACTGTGTTCGGTCCTGGACTTCCGGCTGAAATACGTCCGTCAATTACGGACGTAATTAGTGTGTGTGCACATACCCTTAAAGAGAACCTTTGACCTCCCCATACATGTGCAGCATGTAATGGGGAGGGCTGAATCAACCCTGGGTGAATAGGCCATCATTTGTCCAGTAGTGGACAACCCCTTTAATATGCTATAAATCAGAAAAACACATTTATAGATGTCTTGTCAATAAAATATTTTGCTAGCATAGTTATGTGACGAGTACATCATCGGAATATAATACATTGTTCTTTTTGTTTAGATGATGGCACACTTCTTGGGAAGGAAATATATTCGATCATTTGTAAGTGGATTTTTTGTGGCTGTGCCAGTCACGGTGACTTTTCTTGATCGTGTTGCTTGCATAGCAAGAGTGGAAGGTGTTTCAATGCAGGTAAATTTCTGTATATTTTGTTTACTTTTTACAGGATTAAATTGTATTTCTGTCTGGTTTTAGTTACAGAATGGCAAAGTAGATAAATATTAACCCCTTCCCTCTTTAGCCACTTTTGACCTTCCTGACAGAGCCTCATTTTTCAAATCTGACATGTGTCACTTAATGTGGTAATAACTCCGGAATGCTTTCACCTATCCAAGCGATTCTGAGATTGTTTTCTCGTGACACATTGGACTTTATGTTACTGGCAAAATTTGCTCGATATGTTCAGTATTTAATTGTGAAAAACACCAAAAATTTGCGAACAATTGCAAAAATTAGCATTTTTCTCAATTTAAATGTATCTGCTTGAAAGACAGGCAGTTATACCACACAAAATTGTTGCTAATTTACATCACCGATATGTCTACTTTAGATTGGCATTGTTTTTTGAATATCCTTTTATTTTTCTATGACCTCACAAGGCTTAGAACTTTAGCAGCAATTTCTCACATTTTCAAGAAAATTTAAAAAGGCTATTTTTACAGGGGCCAGTTCAGTTGTGAAGTGGTTTTGAGGGCCTTATATATTAGAAACCCCCAAAAAGTCACCCCATTTTAAAAACTTCACCCCTCAAAGTATTCAAAACAGCATTTAGAAAATGTCTTAACCCTTTACACATTTCACAGGAATTAAAGCAAAGTAGAGGTGAAATTTACAAATTTCATATTTTTCTGCAGAAATAAATTTTTAATACAATTTTTTTTATAACACAGAAGGTTTTACCAGAGAAATGTAACTCAATATTTGTTGCCCAGTTTCTGCAGTTTTAGGAAATATCCCACATGTGGCCGTAGCGTGCTACTGGAATGAAGCACTGGCCTCAGAAGCAAAGTAGCACCTAGTGGATTTTGGGGCCTTATTTTTGTTAGAATATATTTTGGGCACCGTGTCGGGTTTGAAGGGCTCTTGCAGTGACAAACCAGTAAAAATCCCCCAAAAGTGACCCCATCTGGGAAACTAGACACCTCAAGGAAATTATCTAGGGGTGTAGTGAGCATTTTGACCGCACAGGTTTTTTACAGAAATTATTGGAAGTAGGCCGTGAAAATTAAAATCAACATTTCTTCAAAGAAAATGTAGGTTTAGCGATTTTTTTTTCTAATTTCCACAGGGACTAAAGGAGAAAAAGCACAAAATATGTAAAGCAATTTCCCCCGAGTAAAACAATACCCCACATGTGGTAATAAACGGTTGTTTGGAGACACGGCGTGGCTGAGAAGGGAAAGAGCGCTATTTGGCTTTTGGAGTTCACATTTAGCAGGAATGGTTTGCGGAGGCCATGTCATATTTACAAAGCCCCTGAGGTGACAAAACAGTGGAAACCCCCAACAAGTGACCCCATTTTGTAAACTATACCCCTTGAGGAAATTATCTAGGGGTATAGTGAGCATTTTGACCCCACAGGTTTTTTGCAGAAATTTTTGCAAGTAGGCTGTGAAAATGAAAATCTACATTTTTTCAAATAAAATGTAGGTTTAGCTAATTTTTTATAATTTCCACAAGGACTAAAGGAGAAAAAGCACCAAAAAATTTGTAAAGCAATTTCTCCCGAGTAAAACAATACCCCACATGTGGTAATAAACGGCTGTTTGGACACACGGCAGGGCTTAGAAGGGAAAGAGCACTATTTGGCTTTTTGAGATCACATTTAGCAGGAATGATTTGCGGAGGCCAGGTCACATTTGCAAAGCCCCTGAGGGGACAAAACAATGAAAACGCCCAAAAAGGGACTCCATTTAGGAAACTACTCCTCTTGAGGAATTGATCTAGGTGTGTAGTGAGCATTTTGACCCCACAGATGTTTCATAGAATTTATTAGAATTAGGCAGTGAAAATAAAAACAGTCCATTTTCTTCAATAAGACGTAGCTTTAGCGCAAATTTTTTCATTTTCTCAACAAATAAAGGAAAAAAAGAACCCAACATTTGTAATGAACTTTCTCCCGAGTACGGCAATACCCCATATTTGGTCATAAACTGCTGTTTGGGCAAACGGCAGGGCTCAGAAGGGAAGGACCGCCATTTGGAGTGCAGATGTTGCTGGATTGGTTTCTGGGCGCCTGTGGGCCCAAAACAGTGGAAACCCCCCAGAAGTGACCCCATTTTGGAAACTACACCCCTCAATGCATTTACCAAGGGGTGTAGTAAGCACTTTAACCCTGCAGGTGTTTTGTAGAAATTAGTGTTCACTCGATGTTGCAGAGTGAAAATGGGATGTTTTTCCATGGATATGCCAATATGTGGTGCCCGGCTTGTGCCACCATAACAAGACAGCTCTCTAATTATTATGCGGTGTTTCCCGGGTTTAGAAACGCCCTACATGTGGAACTAATCTTTTGCCTGGACATATGACAGGGCTCAGAAGTGAAGAGTACCATGCGGAGTGGAGGCCTAATTTGGGGATTTACAAAGTATTGGTTCACAACTGCAGAGGCTCAGATGTGAAATAATAAAAAGAAACCCCTGATAAGTGACCCCCACTATGGAAACTGCACCCCTCAAGGCATTTATTAAGGGGTGTAGTGAGCATTTTCACCCCACAGGTCTTTTCCATAAATGAATGCGCTGCGGATGGTGCAAATTAAAAATTTATATTTTTCCCTAGATATGCCATTCAGTGGCAAATATGTCATGCCAAGCTTATGACGCTGGAGACACACACCCCAAAAATTGTTAAAAGGGTTCTCCCGGGTATGACGATGCCATATATGTTGAAGGAAACTGCTGTTTGGGGACGCTGTAGGGTTCAGAGCCGAGGGAGCACCATTTGGCTTTTGGAGAGCAGATTTTGCTTGGTACTATATTTGTTTGAGTATTGCTGGTGTTTCCATTTATAATGTGGGGGTACATGTAAGCGGGGCGGAGTATATAAGGGGCATAGTCAGGTGGTATATAAAAAAAATAATAATCCATAGATGTGTGTTACGCTGTGAAGCAATCCTTTCTGCACAGGCCGGTGTCACACTGATAAATGGTGTCATTTCTTATCCCCCTTTTGGTCCACACTCTGCACCTTTTGTAGTTTGGGGAATTTTGCTGGGAAAGTGTTGTCCTGGTATAATACGGGCACCGTCGCTTCCAGCAGATATGTTTGGGCTCTCCCCTTCCTGGTTTCCTAATTTTAGGTCCTTGATAAATCGCCTCTTGAAACAGAAGAAATGTTCCCCTCGGGCTGCACAACTGCATATTTTTTTATTTCCTGACTTATTGGAGCCATAACTAATTTTATTTTTCATAGACGTAGTGGTATGAGGGCTGGTTTGTTGCGGGACGAGCTGTAGTTATTATTGGTACCATTTTGGGGTACATGTGACTTTTTGATCACCTTTTATCCTATTTTTTGGGATGCCAGGTAAACAAAAAAACGCATTTCTGGCACAACTTTCGTTTTTTTTTATACAGCGTTCACCATGCGTTATAAACTACATGTTAACTTTATTCTGCGGGTCAGTACGATTCCGGCGATACCTAATTTATAGCACTTTTTTATGTTTTACAACTTTTTGCACAATAAAATTACTTTTATAAAAAGAATGTATTTATTCTGTCGCCAAGTTGTGAGAACCATAACTTTTTAATTTTTTTGTCGACAGAGGTGTATGAGGGCTTGTTTTTTGCGGGACGAGCTATAGTTTTTATAGGTACCATTTTTGGATACGTGCGACTTTTTGATCACTTTTTATTCTAATATTTGTAGGGCAAAGTGACCAAAAAACAGAAACTGGTAAAGTTTTTTACGTTTTTTTTTATGCTGTTCACTGCGTGCAATAAATAATATAATATTTTGATACCTCAGGTCGTTACGGTCGTGGAGATACCAAATACATATAGTTTATTATTATTTTTCAATAATAAAGGACTTGATAAGAGTAAAAGGGGGATTGTGTTTTATTTGATTACTTGAAACCTTTATTGTTTTCAAACTTTTATTTTTTGCACTTTTTTTTGCACTTTTTTTTTACACTTTTTTATACTTTTTTTTACACTTTTCTTCAAGTCCGACTAGGGGACTTGAAGGTCCAACGGTCAGATATTTTTTTTTTTAATACATTGCACTACCTATGTAGTGCAATGTATTAGATCTGTCAGTCATTCACTAACAGCAAGCCGATTAGGCTTCGCCTCCCGGCGGGGCCTAATCGGCTTCCGTAATGGCAGAGCAGGAGACCATTGTGTCTCCTGTTGTCATAACAGCAGTCGCCAGTCCCGATTGCCTGTCGGGGCTGGCGATCTGCTAGTAACCGCTACGATGCAGAAATCTCTTGCGATTGCTGCATCGAAGGGGTTAATGGCAGGGATCGGAGCTAGCTCCGGTTCCTGCCGTTACAGGTGGATGTCAGCTGTACAGTACAGCTGACTTCCACCGCTGATGACGCCGGATCAGCTCCTGACCCGGTGCCATCTTGCCGGCAGCTACGGAAGCCGATCAGGCTCCGCCGCCGGGCGGATCTTGACCGGCTTCGGTGCTAGGCAGACCGGGAGGCCAGTATTAGGCCTCCGGTTGCCATTGCAGCCACCGGAACCCTGGCAATTTCATTGCTGGGGCTCCGATGAGCTGCAAACACCTTAAGTGCAGCGATCGCGTTTGAGCGCTGCACTTAAGGGGTTAATGGCGGGGATCGAAGCTAATTTCGGTCCCCGCCGTTACAGTCGGATCTCAGCTGTAAGATACAGCTGAGATCCGACGATGATGGCACCGACTCAGCTTCTGAGCCGGTGCCAAACATTTGCCGTAAATGTACGGCATTTTGCGGGAAGTCGATGCTTTCCATGACGTACATTTACGGCAAATATCGGGAAGGGGTTAACCCAGTGGAATACCACTTGTTGCCCGAATTCTTGCAGGAATCCGATCACCAGTCAGGGTGTGTTCACACGCCCTATTTACGGATGTAATTCAGGCGTTTTACGCCTCGAATTACGACCGAAAAAACGGCTCCAAACCGTCGGCAAACATCTGCCCATTGAATTCAATGGGTCTTACGGTGTTCTGTGCAGACAGGTTTTTTTTTTACGCGCCGCTGTCAAAAGACGGCCGCCTCAAAGAAGTGCATGTCACTTCTTGGGACGTAATTGGAGCCGTTTTTCATTGACTTCATTGAAAAACAGCTCCAATTACGGCCGTAATGGACGCCGCAAAAAACGCGTGCACTTGCAAAAACGTCTGAAATTCAGGAGCTGTTTTCGCCTGAAAACATCTCCGTAATTATAGACTTATTTTACATTTGCGTGTGAACGTACCCTCACTCTTAGGCCCTGTTCACACACAAAATGCCTTCCATTGATGTAAATGGGAGGCGGATGCGTTTTTTTTTACCGCTCGCTGTAAAAAAACGCTCGCGGTAAAAAGAAACGACATGCCCTTTCTTCAGGCATTTACGCCTCTGAGCTCTTGATTTTCAGCCGTTTTTTAATTAACTAGCATTTTTCGCTGCGCTTTTTACGGCCGTTCTTGGAGCTGTTTTTGTATTGTCAATGAAAACCGGCTCCAAAAACGGCTCAAGAAGTGACATGCACTGTACATTAAAGTTTAAAAATCAAAAAGTAAAAACATAAAGTAATGTTAAATAAAAAAAATACACATACGCGTTTTATGCAATAAACATTAAAATAAATGTCAATACATAAAACATACACATATTTGGTATTGGCGCGGCCGTAATAACAGTCACGACAATTTTTTTGCGTCATTTACGATGTGTACGCTATAAAATAAAAACTTCTTTCACTTATTATTGTCAGGCACGAGGTGTGATGAATTTAACCTCCATGTGCCTCACATTAATAGTAATTAACCCCATCGTGTACCTTACACATTAACCCAATGTTGTTCATTATGACTGAGAGACATAACCCCATCACTATTAACTTGGGGCACATACAAAATTCATCACACCTCGCGCCTCACATCAGAAAATGGAAGAACTTATTTTCTTTTTATTACTGTTGACAAAGTATCGTTTTGGTATCGAAAATCGCAATACTACAAAAAAGTATCGGTATCGAAGTCCAAATTCTGGTATCGTGGCAACCCTACCTTAAAGTTTAGCTAAACGTTTGACAAACTTCTGACATGTCATAGTGACATGTCAGAAGTTTGGATTGGTGGGGGTCCGAGCACTGAGACCCCCACCAATCGCTAGAACGAAGCAACTGAAGCGTTCGTGTGAGCACTCAGCTGCTTCGTGTCTGTTCGGCTTTTTCCGGAAATAAATGTATCGGTGTACGGACTCAATAGAAAGTCTATGAGCCCGTACTCCGATACATCGGCTTTCCGGAAAAAGCCAAACAGAAACGAAGTAGCTGAACACTCACACGAGCACTTCAGCTGCTTCGTTCTAGCGATTGGTGGGGTCTCAGTGCTCGGACCCCCACCAATACAAACTTCTGACATGTCACTAGGACATGTCAGAAGTTTGTCGAACGTTTAGCTACACTTAAACTATTCCTGAACAATATTTGAAGAGTGGCTGTGCACATCATCCTAGAAATAACGTTGTCATGAAGGAGTGTACTTGGTCTGCAACAATGTTTAAGTAGATGGTACATATCCTAAAAATGCCAGGACCCAATGTTTCCCAGCAGAACGTTACCCAGAGCATCACACTGCCTCCACTGGGCTTACCTTCTTACCATATTGCATCCTGGCGCCATCTCATTGCTAGGTAAGCGACGTACATGCACCTGGCTATCCAAATGATATCAAAGAAAATGTGATTCATCAGACCAGGCCATTTTTGTTTTTGTGCTCTATGGTCCAGTTCTAATTCTCGAGTGCCCATTGTAGACCCTTTTGGCAGTGGACTGGGGTGAGCATGGGCACTCTAAATGGTCTTCGACTACGCAGCCCCAAACACAACAAGCCGTGATTCACTGTGTGTTCTGACACAGTAGCTCTTCTGTGGGATTGGACCAGATGAGCTTGTCTTCGCTCTCTATGTGCATCAATGAGCCTTGGACGCCCATGCCCCTATTAGCTGTTTCACGGATTGTACTTCCTTAGACCACTTTTGTAAGGTACAAACCACTGCATACTGGGATCACCCCACAAAACCTGCCGGTTTGTAGATCCTCTGACTTAGTTGTCTAGCCATTATAATTTGGCCCTTATCAAAGTCGCTCAGATCCTTTCATTTTTCCTGCTTCCAGCACATCAACTGCAAGAACTGACTGTTCATTCACCGCCTAATATATCCCACCCCTTGATATAGGCCATTGTAACAATATAATCAATATTATTAACTTCATCTATCAGTGGTTTTAATGTTCTGGCTGAGAAGTGTATATATGTAGCAGAAATAAATCCCAATCATGGATTCCTTCATAAACAGTCCACAAACTTTGCAGCACTCTGAAGTAGAATAAATTCAAGTGATTTTATTCACCCATGTAAATAGGGGCGAAGTTTCAGCCCACAAACTGGGGCTTTGTTTTTTTGTTTTTTTTTAAAGAAATCTTCTTTTGTCAATCCCTTTTTATTAGTGTGAGGGCACCCATATGATGTCCAGAGGTCCCACATTTCACTGTGATACACATTTTTCTTGTACGTTTCAGCTAGTGTTACGTTAGGTTATGGAGACATGAATGTTTTTCTTTCCAGTAGATGTATTTTTATATCAGAGAAGCTAAGAGCAAGAATTAAAAAAAGGTTAATTGGTAGAGATCTGAGAATCCTTACATGTGAAGCCGATTAATTTTATTCTAGCTAGAAGAAGCAAACCCAGCAGATTACTCCAAACATACTCTCTTGTATATTGGAATGATTTATGTGGAACACTTGAAAGATGGTGGTTGGAGGGGAGAGAGAGAGAGGAGTATACCCAGCATGTTGCCTTTTATTGATATGCAGTATACGACCATAGGGCACTCAATAGTCTTAACTTCAAGCTAGCTCTGTGTGATCCCAGAAAGTTTGATTTCTAATAAACCTCTTAGACTGCCAGCGGTGTTGTGCTCTCATTATCTGGCCTCTTGCTGTGTTTGGAATTAAAAGTTCTGTCAAAAAGAACAGGACATTTTTAAATATGTAGCTACATTTTGTTCTAGGACTTCTGTAGTACTGGAAGACACTGACTTATAAGTCCACTGATGGTTTTGCAGAAGATCTGAAATGCGCAATCAAAACATGTCATCTCTTCTGGTTTGTGCCAGCTTGATTGTTTTGGCACTGCTATGAATTATCTTTTTTGTGTGTATGTTTCCCTGCAAGTCCATGTCATCCGCAAATCAGCAGGGAGCAAAGAAACAGAATAACTGCATTTTATTTTTATTCTGCAATAGATGGAACCTGATATTTCAAAATGTCACTTTTTATTCTCAATCCCAAATGTTCATGCTGTCCCTTGAGATGTCATCTAACAAGATGTTATTAACAAGGAAGCAAACGTTTATTTTAGCATAATAGGCAAAATAGCATCAACTGTTATACTGAAGTGTTATTTTTATAGTAAATATTTCCATGTTTTGTTGATGTAATTGAAGCTCATATGATCTGAGAAGGATAAGCAATAAATCTGACCGTTCAAGATCTTTACAACATGGGATCATTGACGTTGTTGCAAAATTCTTGTTAATACATTGCCAATGTTTGCAGATTTATACAGCATGCATTTTAGTCTCTGCATTAAAGCAAATCTGTCAGTATAATTTGCATCCCTATTTGAGGACTGCATATTATACGTGCCACGTATTATACGTTCAGATTGAAAGGGCTACTAGGACAAAGGACCAAAAAGTATTGCGCGGTTTGTCTAATAACCTTTACAAGGCATATGCAAAACTAATGCTTATGAGCCCGGTGTATTCATGAGGAGAGTACTTCACCCGTCTTTCGCTGCCCTGCTCACATTTGAGTGATAGCAGCTGCTGTATGAACCTGTATACAG
Organism: Rhinoderma darwinii; assembly: GCF_050947455.1. Classification (NCBI taxonomy): domain Eukaryota; kingdom Metazoa; phylum Chordata; class Amphibia; order Anura; family Rhinodermatidae; genus Rhinoderma; species Rhinoderma darwinii. The sequence continues at coordinate 177,008,788 of NC_134689.1, read as the reverse complement.
TGGTTGTGGTCACAGTGAAGAGGGCAGGGGGAAGAGGAGACCGCATTCTGCTCATGTATGTACCAGAGTAATTCGCAAAACACACAGCCTAAGGGTAGAGACGCAGGTAGCGGCCGCGAGATGAAATGATATGTGGCTGGGAAGCGGCCAAACACCGAGCCAGCATGCGCTTTTAACAGAAATCAGCGCGGTTTTTAAATGATTGTTAATATCCACGTGTTTTTTTACAGGTTGAACTGCTGTTTACCTGCAAAAAGGCGCTGACATTAAAACCTGCTAATTTGCAGTAAAAACACTGGTGGCTTGGTGTTCGGGCACATAGCTATGTCTTTTTTCATCTGTAATATATATGTCCATCAAGTTCCACCAAAGGATAGTAGAAAGAAAATATCATGGCTGCTATGTGTGTGTTTACCCTATGAGATCAAGCACACAGGAATATCGAATACAACCTCTGACCAATAGGCACCATGTGCCTCTGATTTCACACTAAAGGTACGTGCACGCGTAGTGTTTTCAGATGTTTTTCGGGCCGTAAACATCCCGAAAAACGGCTAAAAATCGGAAGCTGAATACCTACAAACATCTGCCAATTGATTTCAATGGGAAATACAGCATTCTGTTCTGACGGGGCGTTTTTTTACGCCTCGTTTTCCAAAAACGGCGCGTAAAAAGACGCCCGCGAAAAAAAAGTGCATGTCACTTCTTGGGAAGCTTTTGGAGCCATAAAAAAACGCTGCGAAAATCGCAAGTTGCTAAAAATTTTCAGACGTTTCTGAGTTTGTGTGTGCACATACGCTAAATGAATCCGACAGAATTGAATGTCTAATTACAAGCTATTCTCCATTAGAAGCAATGCTCCTGAAGCAGAATAGCTCCGTAATACAGCAATATACAGAGCACCATGCGGCAGCACATGAAGCGTCTCTGGCTCAGTAGTTCAGAACTGCAGGGACTACCTGTGTCTCCGCAGAGTCTTTGGACACACAGTTCTGCTGTGTACATGAGGCATTGGGCTGTATTCACACGTGATGTTTTTGCTGCGATGTTTGATTTTTTTTTTTGTAAACATTACGTAAAATATTTAATTGCAATAAATAACCATGGCAAAAAAGGCAAATGGGATTTCATCGCAAAATCATTTGGCTGTTCCAATTATGATTAATGTGCCATACTAATAGGAGTGAATCATTTTTAAATTCAGTTAATTTGTGGTTAATAGTTGCAATCAATGTAGATCACTCTATAGAGTCTTTATATTAAATAGTCTTTCTGTTGATCAGTGCCAGAAAAGCTAAATGTACACTATAGTTGTAGTAAAAAAAATAGCATCTAAATCGAGGTGCTCATACAATTAATTTGACACTTGAATCCTACCATATCGTCTTTACTATAAGGGTGCTGATAAATTACAGTTTCTTTCAGTTATATGATGTACTTTCTATGAAAAAGAATCTCAAGATGGTCATTTCAAGAGCAAATGTAGAGATGAATGTTTTTCCAATTTGAAATGATAGGCTTTTTTATGTGTAGTTGTCATTGTGACTTCCTTTAGTCAGGATGACAAAACATTCTAACTATGTTGTTCTTGCCTACTAGGTTTGTGATTATTTGTAATTGCTCAGCTGTATTGTAGGCTTCTGTCACATCATGTTTATGAGCTATGCCAGAAGTATACAGGGGTGCTTGAAAGTTTGTGAACCCATCAGAATTTTCTATATTTCAGCATAAATTTGATCTAAAACGACATCAGATTTTCACAGAAGTCCTAAGAGTAGATAAAGAGAACTAAATAAAATATCACATATCTGTGTGTGGCAAAAGTGTGTGAACCTTTAGGATTGGCAGACAATTTGAAGGTGAAATTAGTCAGGTGTTTTCAGTCAATGAATGGGATGTGTAAGGGGGCGACCAGTTCTATTTAAAGAACAGGGATCTATCAAAGTCTGATCTTCACAACACATGTTTGTGGAAATGTATCATCAGAAACAAAGGATTTCTGAGGACCTCAGAAGAAGAGTTGTTGATGCTCATTGGGCTAGAAAAGGTTACAAAACCATCTCTAAAGAGTTTGGACTTAACCAATCCACAGCCAGACATGTTGTGTACAAATGGAGGAAATTCAAGACCATTATTACCCTCCCCAAGGGTGGTCGACCAACAAAGATCATACCAAGAGGAAGGCGTATAACGGTTTTTAAGCAAACTTGTTTTTTTTTTAACTGTACTGAAAAATTATTTTTTCCTACACTTTGAAGTACACCAGAATACAGCAAAAAAAAAAAAAATGAAGAAAAAATATATTTTAGAGAATCTATCACCAGTGGATCACTATTGTTTTTACTTTATAATTAATTATCCCCTTTAAAAAAAATTCTCGTAATATATCTAATAAAAAAAAATGAAATTGCTGCTACTCTTCCCATCATGCCAGCGACGTCCGCATCATTTTCCATAAATCCCAGCAGAAAAGAATGAAAAAATATGATCTCGCTAGTTGTCATGAGATCTTGTGGCTGTGAATAAAGGAGCAATGTTAAATATGTTGTCATTCAAATTTAACAGTTCTTCTTTATTCACAGCCGTGAGATTTCGGTGTATCACACAGAATTGTATTTTTGGGGGGGGGGGGGGGTTCACATAAGTAGGCCAGAACATAATTACTGTTTCTGGAGCATATGCTTTTTTTTTTTCTTAAATGATTTTTTCTTTTGTTAAAAAGAGGTTTTAAAGGAAACAATAAGGTCCTGTTTACACTAGCGTCATGGCTTCCATTCATAACGGAGCATGAAAGCAATGCCAGTGGAACTATGCTCAATCTGTTTGACTTATAATAAGGTCTGTCAGGTTTACATCAGAGTTATTGTATTTCTTACAGCAAGAACAGCGCTGTAGACCCCCATCAAAATTCAGGAATCCCTGATGGAAACCAAAAAGCGTAAATGTGAACAAAGAGTAATACATAATAATATAAAATATTCTATAAATTACAAAAATCCCAAACTGAAACATGAAATGTAGAAATTTATACAAAATCTACTACATGATAGGACGGAGCTATGTAGGCATATACCTTCCATTGCAATCTACACAATAAGAGCAGTGGTGTTTCCATGACGGGGAATAATAGAAAGGGAAAATGATGGCGGAAAGGAAGGAAAATATCCAGTAGGATTTAGGAGCAGAGGAATCGAATCTCCAATTTTATAGGACTGATTTATGTTTATCAAGTAAAACATTTTCTTTTTCATATTGTCCAGAAGCCTACATCACGGTGTTGGATGTGGGTTATAGCTGGGTAATCGAGCAATGAATGAAGCCTTATGCTGTACATTTTGGTTTCTTTGTCAGATGTGGAAATAAGAATATATGCCATGTTTGGATCACATTTAGCACCGGTTTGAAATGATATCTAGCTCAATATTTATCCATTTGTTTTTTCTTTCCCCCTTGCTAAATAATTGCATTTATCCTCTTAAATGTTCTAGTCCCTACCGTATACTTCGTATTAAATTCAACGCTCGGTGATGCTACTTTTCGGCAACATATATTTGTTCTTTATGTGTGCAATACATTTCAAGGGAGAAAAGACACACGGGAAATATTTTTTACATAAAGCTGTCTTCTTTTGTTTTCAGCCTTCTTTGAATCCAGGTGGGAGATATGAATCAGATGTAGTGCTCTTAAACCGATGGAGCATTCGGAATTATGAAGTTCAGCGAGGGGACGTAGTCTCTCTAGTGTAAGTGGACATTTTCAGGTTATTTGTTATCCTTGTTTACGGTCTGACCCATGAAATATGCTTGGAAATGTTTTTCAGTCGAATATGAATATTGGAAATGCTGATGGGGGTGACATGGTTTCGTGGTTACTGTTTTTTTTTTTTCTCATCTTGGCTACTGTTTTTTTTACTCTTATCTTGGCATATGTGAAAAAAACCAAACCGTTCATTTGTATTGCTATTACTAAAAATATTTAAGTATTGAATTTATTGCTTTGGCAAGGTGCTTGAGTCTGGACTTCTTTCAGTACGAGTTTTGTTTTTTCTTTTGTAACCTTACTGGTTGGTGAATACTGTGTGGAATACACTCATCTGATGCCTGCTGTTAGGCATTGCTTGTTCTTATTCTTTTGACAATCGTACGCTTTAATAGCGATGAAGCTGTATTTTCCTTCTGCCGTTTGTGGTCTAGGGTCAGAGCCAAAAGATGGCACTGTTTCACAAATAATAATGAGACGTAATTAAAGGGAAAATGTTAGCCAATAAAAGACTGTCAAAGCCCAAGCATGTGTCAGAGGCACACATGATTATTTACGCTGTGAGTGGCTTTGCCTTATATTGTCTCTATGCTTCATTTCCACATATAGCATTTAACCTTTCCTACCAGTGCAGCATTTCATGTATGTTAATTGCATCTACTTGCTGATTCGACACCACATGTCTGGTGTTTGACTCCTTTGACATTGTAGACCTGACGAACCTTAAAGTTGGACAATAGTTATGGAGCAGAGATTGTGATTTTATCTCACAGTAGCATTTCCATTAATGCATTAGTACGTGATTAATTGACTTGTGTTGTCCAAATATCTGGTGGATCTCACATCCTGTTGTCAGAATCTAAGCGTAACTAGCGGTCTACAAACTGGATGATCCTCTGGAGTCGTCATTACTCTTTTTTTGTCTTTAGCCTTACAAGGTTACGTTACACTTAGCTGGTGATGGAGGAGATGCTCACCCACATGGAATAGGTCACAGGATTCATGCTGCTGCAATGTTATGCTTCTCTTCCATGCAGCCAAGAAACAAAGTGAAGATTTCAATTACGTTGTAAAGAATGATCAATCTGAACAGTGGTAATATAAATTATTTGTGGATTACAGGGCAGAATCCGCAGCCATCCTGTTGTCAATGTTTTATTAATATAAAAAGAAAAATTATTTTACTGCTCAAAAACAGTCACAGCCTTAAAATTCTATATAAATTCAGAGGAGTACTTTACCCCCACACCACTGTGTAATAGACAATAAAGCTGGTATTACACGGCCTGACGTAGGCCGTATAAACGAGCGCCGATCAACGAAACCGCTTGTTGATAGGCACTCGTTTGTGCCTTTCACAAGGAGCTGGTATAGCGACAAGCGCTCGTTACTATGATCGCTCGTCCCCATACATTTGTATCAAGTCGGCAGCACGTCTCCCTGTTTACACAACACTTGTAACACTTTTTGAGTGGGATTTGCACCTTGATCTGAGTTGGTTACCTGTGACAGCTCCTACCCACGGAAATACTCACAGTTACTATATATTTTTTTATCTGAAATGTGGCTCAAGACATTTTTTTTACCTACTCTGAGAACAAATGAACAAACTTATACACATTCCTAATTTTAGGAAGCTGGGAAGGTCTCTCTGTGGGAGATAGGTGTGTTGGTAAAGTTGGCCTGGTCTGCCAGTTCTGTTCTGTAGGCAAATCAAACAGCTCTAACAGAATTTAGCAGCAACCGCTGTAAAACCTGAGGAAACCAATTAGATCTTACAAAATCGATCTTTGCAGTCTTGGAGGCATATTTGAGGCCACACACCATCAATACAACTGCAATCGAGTGCCTTGGATGCTACCAGTCTACCATTCTTATCCGTCCACATTCCATTAGAATCTGGTTTTCACACCTTCTGCTCCCAGTTGGACGCTTCCTGTGGGGAACAATCTTTTTGCAACATAATTATTAATTGATCTTAATCAGGTAGTTCAATTGATGGAAAACATTAAAAAAATGACAACTTTAAGTAAAACATTCCCATTGAGCAGTATACTAAATGTGATGTACATAAAAAGAGAAAAAAAAAATCAGTTTGCATATACGTCATCATGTTTCCCTTACACCTATCTATATCCGCAAATTTTTCTATATTATGTGTATTATTTACTGTAGAAAAATAGGAGGGTTCCTCCAGCTCACCTTTGTTATGGATGTGTAGAGTCACTCACGCACGGATCCCCGTGTCGGCACACGTACAAGCATTAGGAGTAAGACAAAAAATTGGATCCAGCGTTGAGTTCTTTAGGTCTGTTTAAAATAGGAATCTTCTTCCAAGTTTTATTGGCAAAAGGATAAAAAACAAGTGCGGTGAAATAAGAGTAATTTCCCAAGTACAAATGGAGGGATAGGTAAGGCAGTGTGAGCGGTGCCTACGCGTTTCTGACGCTGACTGCGTCCTTAGTCATTTCCCATTTGTACTTGGGAAATTACTCTTATTTCACCGCACTTGTTTTTTATCCTTTTGCCAATAAAACTTGGAAGAAGATTCCTATTTTAAACAGACCTAAAGAACTCAACGCTGGATCCAATTTTTTGTCTTTCTCCTGTATTATTTACTCATAAGCCTACTAATTTCAGTGATAACCCAAACTTTTCCTGCCCTGGCACATGTATAAAGGACTGCTTTTTCAAGCTTCGCTTCTTGTATAAGCAGCATTTGCTTTGGAAGGTTACCATATGGGAAGTATTTATCGTCCCAAACCCAAGTGGCAGGCTCAAGTCTAGCCAAAGTACATGTTTTCTCAGCTCCCTAAGGGATCCATCGATATGCAATATCCCCACATACTACGTATATACCATTAGGTAACGGATATTGTATACCACTAGGCAAAACATCTACCATATGCATCAAAAGAGTAGAATTATTAAAGAAACACCAAGAGTCATTTGTATTGTGATCCATGGGGCTATAATGGTGATTACCTCGTGCATCGTGACTACTGCGTATTCTGTCTAGTAGGTGCCTTCATGGTGGAATCTTGAACCATCTAAAAAATCTGGGTTACTTATGGGTGTCTCATACACATTTTGTAGACCTTCTAACTCTGAGTTAATTAATTCTACACAATTGTGCGGTGTCGCACTCAGATGTAACTGATCAGTCTCGTCACTACTCCCCTTTTTTGGGTATTAATGCGGTTCTGTTTTACAGAGAAAGAGATACTTCAAACTATGAAATGTAGTCTTTAAACAAAATGAAGTCACATACACACCTTACTCACTTTCACAGATATCATTTGATAGAGTAATGCCCAAACAGATTTTAGCTGCAATTTTTATGGTCAGTGGTGTTTTTCCCATAGGCTTCTCTGTAGAACTACAAAAGTGTCATAAGTAATGCATTTGTACAAAAAGACACCAAATTACAAACTCCTTAAAAAAAACGCATGTCACGTTTTAATAATGCTAGCGTTTTTTTTTAATGCAGTTTAAATTGCCAGAAAAATTCTGCATTTGAAGGAGTCTGAAACGCGGTGACAGTCACTTTTTAATTTAAAATGCTTTCCAGAAAAGCTAGATAAACCAACCAGAAGTCAAAAAGATTTTTTAGTGGCCAATAAAATGGATCAGAAGAAGTTTACCCAGAACATTAGACGCTAATAGCAATGTTTTAGACTCATTGGTTCTCTCACTCATGGATTTTTCCAGTCCTGACATGGTGCAATATTTTCCATCAAGAGGAAGTCCACCCTCATATATATTCTGAAATGTCATATAGATATGTTGGAAGATGCCTTTGGTTGGGTCCCACAAACCACAATGCAGTTGTATGTAGTACATTTGATATTTTACTATAGACTTTAATGTAATGGCTGGCCGCACTTAAAAACACATAAACGCCATTAAAATGCCATGATAGGTGCACGAAAATGCAGTAAAACGCTATGTGCAGTCTAAAGGTGGTTGAGGTGGGGTTAAAACCAAGTAGAGGTAAAACCGCTTGCATTTTTCCGATGCGGTTTCAACCGCACATCGACCGCAGCGTGTGAATTCACCTTTAAAGAGGCTCTGTCACCAGATTGTAAGTGCCTGCATAATCCAACATAATCTGATCGGCGCTGTAATGTAGATCAAAGTGGTTTTTATTTTGAAAAACGATCATTTTTTACAAAGTTATGAACAATTTTTTCGTTTTATGCTAATTTGTTTCTTAATAGACGACTGGGCGTCGTAAAGAGAAGTGTATGACGCTGACCAATCAGCGTCATACACTTCTCATTGTTCCAGCCCAGCTTCTTTCACTGCACAATCACGCTGAGCACAGAAGTGTATGACGCTGATTGGTCACTGATTAGTCAGCGTCATACACTTCTCTGTATGACGCCCAGTTGGTAAAAAGTAAAAACACGCCCAGTTGTCCATTAAGAAACTAATTAGCATAAATCTAAAATTGTTTATAACTTGGTCAAAAATTATCGTTTTTCAAAATAAAAACCACTGTTATCTACATTACAGCGCCGATCACATTATGTAGGAGAAAGTGCACTTATAATCTGGTGACAGAGTCTCTTTAAGGTGTCCAACCCTTTGTGGAAGTAGCCAGTTGTTTCAATCACAGGAAATCTTTGACACATTTTGCTGGACTGCATCATTGATTTCACTGATGACACTCCGGCATGTTTGAAGGGACCTTATGCTGTGCTGCTCAGAGCTGTTTAGTGCAGTTCTTTTTCATGTTCTTTTTTCCCTTTCAATCATGTAAGCTAACTGAATGAACTCTTTATAACAAGTCCCGTGAGAGTAGTGTCCTCTGTTAAAGGCCTTTACTTCATTTATAGCTTACATAGATACCCTAACATGTATACATTACTAGTTACATGATCTTTGTTTTATTTGTTGTGTTTTTTTTCAATTATTTGTCAAATTATGCCTGGAGTTGGTTGATGGGAGAGATCTACTTTAGCTGTATCTTAAATCCTTTGGCAACAATCGTTTTTTAAAACAGAATATCGCTATAGCTCAATAATTTCCAATTTGATCAGAGCCGCACTTGCCGCAGGGTGAGTATTAGTCAGAATGTGTCACTGCAGTGTTTTGGAGGATGGTTTTGTAGCTCGCCTGGCAGCACGTCTGCTTTTATTTTCTTCGATACTAAAGCTAGTGCTTTATTTCCTGAGTGAATGCTCATGGTTCCTGAGTAGAGATTCACATGTGCTAGATACATTGCTGTGCAAAAGTATTTGCTCCCCCTTCCACATATGTTGCATATTTATTATAGTGAATAGTTTCTGATCTTTTCACATTTCTTGAATTATTGATTTTATTTTATTTTATTTTAAAGCGTGCCTCCATAGAAACATGTCGGTGCTTTTTCAACCTTGTGATTTTGCGCATCTTGCTAAACACTTTTTTCTCTTCTTTATACTACTTCTTGGATGGCTTACTTCTTGGCCAGTATTTTGTGCCAAAATTGTAGCGCACACAATTGAATAAATCTGGCACATTTTAGGACTCCACTTATCTATGCCCTCGTTTCTAGACACTCCAAAACTGTCTAGTGAGGCGCAAAAATTTTTAAAACACATAGGGAGAGATTTATCAAAACTCGGGCAAAGGAAATGTGAAACAGTCAATCAGGCTTCTCCTTTCATATTTTACAAAGGGCCACTGCAAAATTAAATGTGGAATCTGATTGGTTGCTATGGGCAACTACTCCACATTTGCCTTGCCCAATTTTTTTTGTAAATCTGCCCCATAATACATGTTGCGATTTAAGCCAGAATTGTGACGCATTTGGCTTAGTAAATCTGACCCAGTGTGTAATATTACTGCTATGATTTCAAAGACTTATTAGGCAGTTTGCTTTCCTTCTTCCTTCGTCAACTGAAAGTACTGTTTTCCCTCATGTCAGTTGCAGCCTTTTTATTTCTTTTTCATCAGCCTGGTCACAGTAATTAATGCAGATCCCCATGTTCTTGCTGTCCCTAAATTCCCAATCTGCCCCTCCCAGCCAGCTCCGTGGAGAAGCCTTCAGGTATGCCAATAGGATTCGCATTGAACTCCTCCTGTCGCTTAGATTTCTGGGAAGTTTAGTTGCTGAATGATATTGGCTGGGTGAGAAGTCCTAAGCGCAAGTGAATGTGGGCTCCTCCTATGGCACATATATACTGTGTGAAATAGAGTGGGCAGCCTGCAATGTAAAAAGACTATAACTAAAGGAATGCAGGGAAATTTTAAATTATTATTATTAATACCAAAATGCCTATCAGCATATATCTTACTGTATATACAGGACTACTCTTCTGTTCATCAGTAGAAGTACGTTTGATGGAATAACATTATAAAATTCCGATATCACCCATGAGAAGAAGTAACTGCCAGCTTAAATGCAATTTACCACCATTAGCAGTGTGCACAATATGCGTTCCTCAGACTAAGCTGTAAGTATATGTGGTTATGACCAGGCATTCTAGCTGCTTCTTGTGTTCATATATATTTGTACATTTATTTTTTATGAAGACAACCTTTTTAAAAACAAGCCGGCTGATTGTGACCGAGTTGGCTTGTCTAAACTCTGGCGTTTAGCTGCTGGGGAAATGTAGCATTATATGCCAACCATTCCAGTGAATGACTGTCCGTGGAAGTAGTGACTTTAACGGGGCCATTACACGATGGTGTGTGTAAAGAAAGGAAACACGGCGCCACATGGTGCAGGTTACCCAAGGTAATGGAGCAAAAGATCAGTGAGATGAATAATAATCACCTATTGAGGTTGTGCAAAAGCAGGCACAACACTGGTGTAGGTAAGTAAATGGAAATGATGAAGATGCAGCTGGGTCCCAATCCGGTCAGCACAAAGGTAACCGCTAGGCCAACTTGGCCTGATGAAGACGCTAGTCCGGCTTTGAAACGCGTAGCCTCTTGCTTTTACCAATAAAGCTGTCAATATTACTTACTTGGGTGCCTCTTTGATGTTAGCAGCACTATTCTATGGTCCATATTTTTCTTTACATTACAAATTAGGATGGTGTGTGGACCCACTGTGTTGCTAAGAGATTTGATGTAGGGCTAAATTATTGAGCGGTGTCTAAGGGATAACTAGGTTTTCCCCCTTTACACTGTACGGAGATGTGGACTTAGCTGCTAGTGTCCCCAGGTCGCTAAGGGAGTTACCGTTGCTAAGGGAGAGACTAGAGTAGTCTCCCTTAGTAACTGCGGATGTGCACAAGCATGATACAGATACAGCAGATGCAGTATGCAGGGCCAGGTATAGCGTAGATCAGGGCAGGCGGCAGATGTACACTCACGCTTAGCAAGTTTAAAGCAGATAGCAGTGGTTCGAAACGGTTAAAAGGCAAGTGGTCAAGGCTGGCGGCAGTCAGTAACTCGCTGCAGGGAACAACTAGCATGCTAGTGTAGAACCTAATTGTTCAGGCATTGAAGTGGAGTAGGCGGTACCCCTTTTATGGCTTGGGAAAGCTGGGCAGAATTTTCACGCTCTGGCCCTGTTAAGGGGTTTCCCACAAATGTACATTTATCACCTATCCAAAAAATAGTTTATGAATATTTAATTGCTGGGGGATCCACCACTTAGACCTCCACTGATCTCTTGTTTGGTGGTGAGCGTACACAGCGCTGGAGGCCACCAGCAGCAGAGACCAGAGTAGAGGCGCAGGCCAGGGTACAGAAGACATTGGGAAACGGCGATGGGCAGTGGCTGGCAGCCATTACACTGTTATATAAAAAAAGAATTATTTTTTTTCCAATGAGTTGTCGTTTTAGCTGTCTCTTGAAGATTAGATTTTGCTGGAATGGTTGGGGGACTAAAACAGTTTAAACCCCCCAGAAGTGACCCCATTTTGGAAACTTTATTCCTCAAAGAATTTATCTATGGGTATAGTGAGCATTTATAAACTAGAAGTTTTTTGCTGAATTTATTGGAATTGTGAAAATTAAAATCTAAAAATTTTTTTTCCCAAATAAAATGTAGTTTAATATCTATTTCCACAAAGAATAACTGAGAAAAAGCAGCCAAACAATTGTAAAGCAATTTCTATATCCAAAACTAAAATAGAAAAAGAGCCCCCCCAAGAAACCTGTCAAAAAATTATTACAGATTCTGTACAGTGATAAGAGTCACTAATCAGCACTCAGTGGCCATAGTGTGCATACAGGGAGATGGTGCAGATGCAAAAAAACAAAACCATGTCCTGTGCCAGCAGGCGCAGGACGTACACAGGGAGGGGGCTAGGTAAGCGGCACAGATCAATTCATGGATGGGATCAGGGATTCTAGAAATGCTGATGATCACACTGCAGCAGCAGCAGAAGATCACAGCAGTCAGATTGCCACACTACAAGGCCCAGCAGAAACCTGCACAGAGGATCACAGACAAGCTCAGCATTCTGCTCCTAACTGGAATGAGGCCTGCAGAGCGGTAACGGTAGTTTAAAACCCTCGGCAGTGCCGTGATTGGTCGGTCTGTACAGATAGACCACCCGCAGCAATTGTAGAGGTGGTACCATCGTTAACTCGCCAATGTTTCATAGTCAAGGGTGCTTTTCTAGACCGCTCCAATCACCACCATTTCACTGTGCCTAGTGGCACAATGACCTAATTTCAATCTGTGGATGGGGCAGTGATGGCCCCCTGGGCAATGAGTAAATATAGCCTGCTGTCATTAGACATGGTGACCACTTAATGCTGAAACGTAACTGTGCATATGATCGCACTATGTTCTTAGCGACAGCGACATGACTTAAAGAGGCTCTGTGACCACATTATAAGTGCCCTATCTCCTATATAAGGGGATGGGCGCTATAATGTAGGTGACAGCAGTGCTTTTTATTTAAATAAACAATATATTTTTACCACTTTATTAGTGTTTTTAGATTTATGCTAATGAGTTGCTTAACTCCCCTGTACAACGCCCACTTGGTCTAATCAGCGTCATGCACTCCTCTCCATTCATTTACACAGCGCATAGGGATCCTGTCAGATCGCTATGCACTGTCTTATACTTACACCAGGGGCGTAGCTAGGGGGGGCAAGCGGGGCATGTGCCCCGGGCGCAGTTCAGAGGGGGGTGCCAGCGCCACCTCCTCCTGCACTATAATTGTACCTGTGTCGCAAGGACCCAGGTACAATTAGAAGCAATGAATGACCGGGCACGTTCCGTGCCCGGCCATTCAGCGCCTCTCCACGAATGAAGCGTCTGGTACCTTTTGTACCAGTGACGCTTCCGTCGATGAAAGGCGCTGACTGACTGGCAGGGAAAGTCATCCTGCCCAGCCAATCAGCGCCTTTCATAGACGCCGCGTTCAACCTCCTGGAGACCTGCGCAGAAGAGAGCAGGTCTCCATGGCTGCCGGACGGCGTGGGAGCGGGAATAAGGTGAGTTTGAATTTTTTTTAAATTGTAATAGAAGTGTGGCTGTTTCTGCGGGGGGGACTTTGTCTACACGGGGGACTTTATCTACGGGGGGTGTCTATCTACAGGGAGACTATATCTACAGGGCTGGGCTATATACAGGGGGACTATATCTGCTGGGCTATATACAGGGGGACTATATCTGCTGGGCTATATACAGGGGGACTATATCTACAGGGGGGCTATATACAGGGGGACTATATCTACAGGGCTGGGCTATATACAGGGGGACTATATCTGCTGGGCTATATACAGGGGGACTATATCTGCTGGGCTATATACAGGGGGACTATATCTACAGGGGGGCTATACACAGGGGGGCTATATACAGGGGGACTATATCTACAGGGCTGGGCTATATACAGGGGGACTATATCTACAGGGGGGCTATATACAGGGGGACTATATCTACAGGGCTGGGCTATATACAGGGGGACTATATCTACAGGGGGGCTATATACAGGGGGACTATATCTACAGGGCTGGGCTATATACAGGGGGACTATATCTGCTGGGCTATATACAGTGGGACTATATCTACAGGGGGGCTATATACAGGGGGACTATATATACAGGGGGACTATATCTGCTGGGCTATATACAGGGGGACTATATCTACAGGGAGGCTATATACAGGAGGACTATATCTGCTGGGCTATATACAGGGGGACTATATCTGCTGGGCTATATACAGGGGGACTATATCTGCTGGGCTATATACAGGGGGACTATATCTACAGGGGGACTATAGCTACAGGGCTGGGCTATATACAGGGGGACTATATCTGCTGGGCTATATACAGGGGGACTATATCTACAGGGGGGCTATATCTACAGGGGGACTATATCTACAGGGGGACTATATCTACAGGGGGACTATATCTACAGGGGGACTATATATACAGGGGGGCTATATACTGGAGTGGGCTGTCTATAGAGCACCATATACAGGGGTGGGCTATATAGTATATAGCCCCCTGTAGATATAGCCCACCCCTGTATATGGTGCTCCATAGATAGCCCACCCCAGTATATAGCCCCCTGTAGATATAGCCCACCCCTGTAGATATAGCCCACCCCTGTAGATATAGCCCCCCTGTGTATAGCCCACCCCTGTAGATATAGCCCCCCTGTGTATAGCCCAGCCCTGTAGATATGGTCCCCCTGTAGATATGGTCCCCCTGTAGATATGGTCCCCCTGTAGATATGGTCCCCCTGTAGATATGGTCCCCCTGTAGATATGGTCCCCCCTGTAGATATGGTCCCCCCTGTAGATATGGTCCCCCCCTGTAGATATGGTCCCCCCCTGTAGATATGGTCCCCCCCCTGTAGATATGGTCCCCCCCTGTAGATATGGTCCCCCCCCTGTAGATATAGCCCACCCCTGTAGATATGGTCCCCCTGTAGATATAGCCCACCCCTGTAGATATAGCCCACCCCTGTATATAGTATCCCACAAATAGCTCCCCCTATAGTGCTCCACAGAAAGCCCACCCCTGTATATAGCCCCCTTGTACATATAGTCCACCCCTGTATATAGTGCTCCACAGATAGCCCACCCTTGTATATAGTATACAAACTGAATCTTTGCCCCGGGTGCTGGAGAACCTAGCTACGCCTCTGCTTACACATTAACAATGCTGACGTGTTTAGACAGTGAATAGACTGTGAATGGAGAGGAGTGCATGATGCTGATTGGTCAGCGTCATACACTCCCCTGTACAACGCCCACTTGGTCTAAAGTGAAAATACGCCCACTTGGGCATTAAGCAACTCATTAGCATAAATCTAAAACCGCTAATAAAGTGGTAAAAATAGATCGTTTTTTAAAATACAAAGCATTACTGTCACCTACATTCTAGCGCCGATCTCCTTATCTAGGAGATAGGGCACTTATAATGTGGTGACAGAGCCTCTTTAACATTAGATGTCGCTAAAAACTGAGATTCATGTATTTAGAAAGCACCGTTACTACCTTTTTAGAATGCTAGTGTTCTTTATTTTTCCTTGTTAGGCTATGTTCACAAAGTGTTTTTTTGCAGGCAGAAAATTCTGAATTTTGAGGCAGATTTTGATCTGCCTGCACGCCGTTTGCTGCGTTTTTTTCACTCGCGGCCATTGAGCGTCGATGGGCAAAAACGTCGCAAAATATGCTTTCTCTGCCTCCCACTGATGTCAATAGGAGGTCAGAGACGTAAACACCTGAAGATAGGCCATGTCGCTTCTTTTTCCCGCGAGAAGGTTTTTCCGCTCGCGGGAAAAAAATGCCTCTGCCTCCGGTTTCCGCGTCAAAAAACGTGTCAAAAAACTGTGTGACCTGGCCCTTAGTAGGTTTAATTTGCTTGAAATGTAAATGACTATTTTCAGCCGTGTTCTATAGGATTCCTCAGGCTCTTGTTTGAGTAGCCTGGGTTTGGGAGAGTTAGGGTACTCTAAGAATCCAGCCTCGGAGTCCAAATCAGATAACGATGCATCGGAGAGATGACACAGACAAGTGCTTCAGTATCCCATGTAGCATTCTCTGTAGAATGATATCCTGTTCAGTTTATTTATACAGGACAGGATGCCAAAGAGAGAGAACATACAAAAGCCAATAGAAAACACACATGATTACAAGTATAGCCTCATTGCAGAGGTAGCTTAACCAATTAGGTTTATGGTATATACATACGTTAGGCCCCATTCACACGGCCGTGCCGTAATCACGGTCGCGATTGCGGGAACGGCCGGCCGCCGACTGCCACTCGCATTTTCGCGCCGTGCTCCCATACAAAGGAGCACGGCCCGCAAAATGCAAAAGAACGGACATGTTCCATAATTTTCGGAACATTTTTACGGCACGGCCACCCATCCGTAGCGATACAGAAAGATGTCCGCGTTCAATGGAAGTGAATGGCTCAGTTTTTACGGACCGCAATAGCGGAGGTTTTTTATGGTCGTGTGCATGGGGCCTAGCTTAAACAAAGAGGGAGCCTGTTGGAAACACCATGAGCCCCCACCTATGGAAAAAAAATGAGTTACACTGAACTTTAAACTTTCCTGGGGATTTTACAGACCACGTACACTAAAACAATAATTAACTCTGTCATTTTCATAGTCCGAAATATACATGGTGAACTACTTAACCCTTCGGTTCCTTTCATATTCTTTTGAATCACATGTTATGCATGAATTTTCTGACACTGCGTGATTCATGGGTATGGCTCATTTTATTTAGAATACATAAAGTTGGGGTTGATCAAATTTTCTGTAAGGGTATGTTCACATGGGCTATTTTCAGCCGTTTTTCGGGCTGTAAAAATCGGAAGCAGAACGCCTACAAACATCTGCCCGTTGATTTCAATGGGAAATACAGCTTTTTGTTCCGACGGGGCGTTATTTTAGGCCTCGTTTTCCAAAAACGGCACATAAAAAGACGCCTGCGAAAAAGTGCATGTCACTTCTTGGGATGTTTTTGTAGGCGTATTTCATTGACTCTATAGAAAAACCGCTCAAAAAAACTGTGAAAAACACAAGTTGCTAAAAAAAACGGCTGAAAATCAGCATCTGTTTTCCCTTGAAAACAGCTCCGTGTTTTCAGACGTTTTTTGCTAAGCGTGTGAAAATACCCTAAAATGTCACTATGTAAGTGAGATTTCATGTTACTTCAGGACCTAAGTATATCCACACATATAAAGGAATTTGTTTTACTTACACCCTTCTTTTTTCTTCTGGTCATTCATGTGTATGTTTGAGGTCTGTATGAAAACTGATTTAGGCTGGGTCCACACGACCTATTTTCAGGCGTAATGGAGGCGTTTTTCGCCTCGAATTATGCCTGAAAAGACGGCTCCAATACGTCGGCAAACATCTGCCCATTAATTTCAATGGGCTTTACGATGTACTGTGCCGACGACCTGTCATTTTACGCGTCGCTGTCAAAAGACACAAAGGGAAGGACCTCAATAGTTGGTGGGCGTGAAACAGTTAAATTCAAAAGAGGCTGCCTGCCGGCAGAAAAGAGCACTGTTTTCCAACGATTATGTAAAGAAAAAAGTCTTTATTCGATTTGCAACAAGGACAGACTACATGAAATTTAAAAGCTAACGTCCATTTCTGACAGCCGTCAGCGTAGTGCCAGACGTAGGAGCTCTGTCTAGGAAGGGTTAAGTACCACAACTACAGAGCGCTACATTCAGTTAGTTATTAGTTAGATTCTAGAGCGTCAATAGGACAATTATTAAAATGAAGGTAGAAGCCCCCCCTGTCAAAAGACGGCTCGTAAAATTACAGCCTTGTCAAAAGAAGTGCAGGACACTTCTTGGGACGTTTTTGGAGTCGTTTTCTCATAGACTCCAATGAAAACAGCTCCAGAAACGGACGTGAAAAACGCGAGTTGCTCAAAAAACGTCTGAAAATCAGGGGCTGTTTTCCCTTGAAAATAGCTCCGTATTTTGAGACGTTTTTGACTCTACGTGTGAACATACCCTTACAGTAACATATTTTGTGTCTTAAAATGTTAAAGTTCGGTTCCTGGATTCTGAATGCTGATCTGTCATATTGTAAATAATGAGCAGTTCAAGATACATTTCCTAGAACTCCGTTTAAAAACCATTTCTAGGCTGTTTTTTTCTTGCATTTTAATTTTTTTGTGACGTTTTTTTTTATAACAGATGTATTTTAGTACATGCATTTTTTTATGCGTTTTTCTATAGAATTCTGCTTTTAACCCCTTAATGACCAGCCTATTTTAAACCTAATTGACCAAGCTATTTTTTGCATTTTTCCATTGTCGCATTCCAAGAGCTATAACTTTTTTATTTTTGCGTCGACATAGCTGTATAAGGTCTTGTTTTTTGCGGGACAATGGGATATTTTATAATAGCACCATATTGTGGTATATATAATTTATTGATTAACTTTTTTTATTAACTTTTTTGGGGAGTAATAGAAAAAACCCCATACATTTCACCACTCTTTTTTTTTTTTTTTTTTTTTGCGCCGTAGATTTACGCCGTTCACTTTGTGGTATAGATAACATAATAACTTTATTCAGTGGGTCATTACGATTGTGGCGATACCAAATTTGTATAGATTTTGTATGTTTTACTACTTTTACACAGTAAAAACACTTTTTTTTTTTTTCCAAAATTATCTGTTTTTGTGTCGCCGTGTTTTAAGAGCCATCATTGTTTTATTTTTACGCCGATGCAGCTGTATGAGGGCTTGTTTTTTGCAGGATGACTTGTAGTTTCTATCGGTACCATTTTGGAGTACATGCGACTTTTTGATTACTTTTTTTATCATATTTTTTTGAAGGCAGGATGAACAGAAAACCGCAATTCTGGCATTGTTTTTTTTATTTTATTTTTTTACGGCGTTCACTGTGCGGGTTAAATAACGTAATCGCTTTATAGGTGGGGTCGTAACGGATGCGGCGATGCCAAATATGTGTAATGTTTAAATAATTATATTTTTTTCATATTAAGGTATTTGTTTAGGCGGTAAAAGTCGGTTTTTCGTTTTTTCTTTTTTTATTTGGGATTTTTAGTTATTTATTAAACTGTTTGATAACTTTATTTTTAGTCCCACTAAGGGACTTCATTATGTGATGATATGATCACTTTTATAATACACTGCAATACTTCTGTATTGCAGCGTATTATTGCCTGTCAGTGTAAAACTGACAGGCACCTGCTAGGTCATGGCTTAGGAGGCGTCAACTACTGGCAGACCTGGGGGCCTTTGCTAGGCCCCTGGCTGTCATAGAAGCCAATGGCACCCTGCGATTGGAATTGCAGGGTGCCGATGGGGTGAGAGAGGGAGCTCCAAAACCACTTGGATGCGGAGCTTGCTATTGACGCCGCATCTAAGGGGTTAAATGGGTGAGATCGATGTTGAAATCGATCCCGCCCGTTAGTGCAGGTGTCCAGCTGTCTATAGACAGACCGACACCCGCTTCAGCCGGCACAGGACATATGTCAGAGCGCCGTGAACAGACGTATTGGAGGTCGTTCAGGGGTTAAAAAAAAATGCCTCTTACCTCACAAACGGCTTTAATAACCAACAACCAAAACGCTATGAGGGGAATTTGTCAACCTTTTTTTACGGCAATTTTCTATTATAGAAAAGTCGCAAAAGTTGGGCTTTTTACGCCATCCTCACCACTTTTGTGGAAAGGGTGCGTGGCTTCCTAAAACGGGTGAAGCCACGGTGGCCCAACAAACATTATAATTTATGCCAGAAGACTGACGTAGCTATAATGGAAATCACTCTGGGGAGCATAGCAAGGTAGAGTCCTGTGCTGGGAATCATACCTCTATCCCCTTACGATCAGACTAACCCCCCCCCCCCCCACTGATGGGATAATTAAATGTAAAAACAAAGTATGCTCACCTCACCGCTCATCTTCTCCCTTCCAGGTCCGCTGATCGCTGGGTTGACTACATTTTACAAATAAAGTAATAATGAGATGGCCCCTTTAACCCCTTAATTCCGAACGTATTTTGGGACTTACTGACCTAGCAGCTGTGTCACAGAGAAGGCAAAACAATGTTTCTGACTTGTCTAATGTGACAACTTTTACCAGCAGCCTGTGTCTTTGTCCTTCTCTGCTTCTCCTCCCCTCTACATAGACTTTTAGTGGAGCAGCGTGTCTGTCTTTTGTCCTGTTACTTCCTCATAGACTTCTATGGGCATCGTGTCTGCCTATCCCTCGTTCATTCTCCTCTTCATCCTTTCTTCGGCATATAAATTAATTCAAAGGCATAGCATGCGAAAGGGGCGTGGTATAAATAATTGTTCATTGATCGTAATCAAGGTTACATGTTCAATTAATCAGGATTTTTATTTAGGTCATAATTGTCCAGCCGTACTTCAAAGGTTTACATAGCCTCTAAGGCAGGGGTCTCAAACATGCAGCCCTTGAGGCTGTCATCCGCGACCCGCATCTGTCATCTGAGGCCCGCAATCTGAATGGTCCGCAATTACAAGTGACTGGGAACAGAGAAAGGTAGAACGGGGGTTTAGGTGGCCCCTTTCTAGAGATAGGTGGGACCCGCATCTGACATATATGGCATATCCTGTTGATATGCCATAAATGTCCCTGATGGGCAAACCCCTTTAACCCCTTAGTGACCACTAATATGCCTTTTTACGTGATTCACTAATGGGCTTTAGGCTAGGCTAAGTCCTGCACGGGTCTCCCGTGCAGGCAGGAGCCGGGGCTCTGCTGTCTGATGACAGCTGAGCTCCTGCTCCAACGCCCGCGATCGAAGTTTACTTCGATCGCGGCCGTTTAACCCGTTAAATGCCGCCGTCAATAGCGACCGCGGCATTTAACTTTGTTTACAGAGGGAGTGCGCTCCCTCTGTCACCCATCGGCGGCCCGCGATGGTCTCCGATGGGGTGTCATGGCAGCCGGGGGACTGATAAAAGCCCCCAGGTCTGCCCTGGACATATGCCTGTTAGGACGCGCCGGAGGCACGTCCTAACAGATTGCCTGTCAGATTTACACTGACAGGCAATAATGCTCTGGTATACGAAGTATACCAGAGCATTATAGCAGCGATCGGAACATCGCACAGTAAAGTCCCCTAGTGGGACTAATAAAATAAGTCATCAAAGTGAAATAAAGATTATTAATAAAAAGTACAGTAAAAAAATAAATCCATTTTTTTCCATAAAAAGTGGTTTTATTTAGTAAAAGTGTAAAAAATAAAAAAAAAGTACACATATGTGGTATCGCCGCGACCGTAATGACTCCATTAATAAAGTTAATATGTAATTTAAACCGCAAAGTGAACACCGTAAAAAAAAAAAACAAAAAACTATGGCGAAATTGCAATTTTTTTCCATTGCCCCCCAAAAAAGTCATAATAAAAATGAATCAATATGTCCCATGTACCCCAAAACAGTACCATTCAAAACTACGTCTTGTCCCGCAGAAAACAAGCCCAAAAAATCACTACATTGATGGAAAAATAAAAAAATTACGGCTCTTGGAAAGCGACGATGCAAAAACAAATAATTTTAGTTCAAAAGTGTTCTTATTGTGCAAAAGTCGTAAAACATAAAAAAAAACTCCACATATGTGGTATCGCCGTAATCGTACCGACCCATAGAATAAAGGTAACATGTTATTTACGTCGCATAGTGAACGGCGTCAATTGAAAAACGCATAGAACAATGGCGGAATTTCAGGTTTTTTTTATAATCCCCCCCCAAAAAGGTTAATAAAAGTTAATATAAAAATTATATGTACCCAAAAATGGTGCTATTAAAAAGCACAACTAATCCCGCAAAAAACAAGTCCTCATACAGCTATGTAGACGAAAAAATAAAAACGTTATAGCTCTTTGAATGCGACTATAGAAAAACGAATAAAATAGCTTGGTCATTACGGCCTAAAATGGGCTGGTCACTAAGGGGTTAATCAAAGAGAACTATTGAATATACAAATGATCCTGCTTACAGCCCACTGGTGTAAATAACATAATTGAATCTTCACTTGATTAAGAGTAATATTGGGTTGTTTTTTTGTTTGTTATTTATAACGAAGGTGGCTTTCCCCTGTATAATAGCATGGCCCACGTATCGCTTATTGTTTTGTGAAGAGCTAATCATTTTTTTAATATTTACCGTACTTCACCTAAAATGTTTCTTTGCCACATCCTTCCTGCAGTCATGATAATATACAGTATGGGCTGTTTTGTAGCACTTTAATTTTGTCCTCTTTTGGCTTCCGTACCCCAGTTGCTGCATCCTCTTGTTATAACAGCCTTGGAATACTGGTTTTACAAATACCTTCTATATGAAAAGTTTTTTGAATTCTATACTTTTATGATTGTTGTTACTGGGTATGAGTCTATTCCCCTTTCACTTATGTTGCTGATATCTCATTCTGAATCATCGAAAGTGTTGGTATATTATTATAACATATATCACTTCGCATTATTGGTCTATAATGTATTTATGTTTTACAAGTATTTATTTATTTAACTTTAAACTAAATATGTAGCTTTATTTAGCCTGCATTTGCTTGCTGTTACAATATATCTGTATGTCTATGTGTTTTAATTGAGCTTTGATGCTGTCTGTCAATTGCATCCTCTTGACCTTATTTGACGACACTCCACCACTTTCTTTTCTTTTAAAGTGTATTTATACCCATTTGCATTGTCTGTCTATTAATAACCTGTTGATGAGGCTGGTTGAAACGCGCAGCTAATAACAATAAATGATTTGTTTTTCTTACTGATGTGTCATCCGTTGATGCCGACAGCGCTGCTTATCTTCCTTTATTTTATCTCCAAGATCCTCTTTAAGGACATTTTCATCAGTATAATCCTCGCAATTGAGTGCCATTATTGGAAAGAGGCGTCTCTTGCGGCAGCAATGCCTTTGGTAAATGTAAACGCTGCTCGCAGCAACATTTACACATCATGCAGTCAATAACATTGGTTTTTATGGCGGCATGATCAATAAAGATCAATGATATGCGATAGTGAAGTAAATAGTAACGATAATTGGTTGTGTAAACAGGCCTTTAGGCTGGGTTTACACACAAAGATTCCTAACCAACTAGAACAGTTTCAATATATGAAAGGTTAGTTAACTGCTCACTTTCGGATATTTTCTTAGCATAGAATTGGTTTCCATCTTTTCTCATCTTGGGAAAATATACCCTACCATTCCTTCTAATGGACTCGTTTTTCAGCTGCTTTATACACACTCCAATTTTTAAGCAGGTCAGATACATTTTCTAAAACTGACCATAAAGGTAAAGCTGTAAAAATTCTGATTTTTTTTATTTTATTTTTTTCACGTGTATGGTCATCTTTAATTCTGGTGGAAACTCTGATGCACAATTTGTATGACCTTCATATTCATAGTATAATTTTCGCATACTTTATTTTCTTCTTACTTTTCGTCTTCAAATAAAACTTTTATTACAACTGTCTATCATGTATGCTTACTTTTTAATTTCGTAAGTTTTCAAAGGACTTTACAGCTGCAGTATCAAGTAACACAGGAACATTTTTCTACTTCCACATTCTTATCTTTCTTGCTGCTTTAAACAACTTTATCTAAGGACATACATTGGTGAAGATGTAGATTGCTATCTTGTCTGGTATATAGTGATTCCGTTTTGACTAGCTATCTAGAACTAACCTTTCAAATGGAAATGATTTAATGCTGTGACAAAAAAAGTTGACAAATTATATATTGGTTATCTACATGAAAGATTTAATCTTTGCTTTAAACCTTCATTTCCATTGTATTCCGTTTATTAAGAGTTGCTACTATTTCAATACATCTTGTCTGATGTTTTTTTTTTCTTCTCTAAAGTGGTTTTGTAACAGACCAAAAATAAGAAAAGTCCCCTTACGTGTAAAATAAAATTGTAACTAAAAATTTTTTATGCTGGGTTTGTTTTAAAACTGTTATAGGTGTATAAAAAAATTTCTATTAAGTTATTTCAAGACTCCAATTAAAATGTAGCACTTGATGCTTATTGCAATATTCTCCATGTGGTACAGTAGTTCATGCTCCGAGTCCATGAGCAGTATTTGTAAAATTAAACTTTTAAAACCTCAGTACAGTATTCCTTTACCACTAACCCATGCCCACAACTAGGCGCTGGTCTTGCCACCGTACTACAAATATAACCGCTAACTTAGAATTACAGGAGACTACTCACAGCATCAAAGCAACCATCGCTCTGCTAGCTGACAGCCGGGCATTCTGCACTGTTACAGACCATGCTTTGTCCAGCTCTTTTGTGCCACCTAACACCAAAGAAAGTTCTGCAGCCATTGCCGTGCCTGTATTTACTAAACATCTGTCATGTCCTGCTACTTGCGTTAACCATGTATTCCAGCCACCACAAGCGCCTTCCGAGGACAAGCTAATGGAGAAGTTAGACCACAGTTCTTGTTTTAAAACACTGAGCCCCTGTCATCCCCTTTTAGGGGAAATCCACATCTCTAATTTACCACCCAAGGAATGTCTTCTCTTTTTTTTTTTCACTCCGATCTTTCAATAAGTTTTGCCCCCTTGGGTCCGAACCAAACTACGCAAACCATTTCATTGGAGAGCAGGGCCAGTTCTCAGCTGACTGTTATCAACAACACGTCATACACTCTCAAATAAGTATGCCTATGATTCAAAAGATTAATCGCATTAACTCTTAAAGGGATACATCTGTCAGAAAAGGGGTATTTTTTTTAAACTCAATATTCATGGAAAACATAGCCAAAATAGGGCTGGTCGTTGAGGGGGTTAATCTCACATCAAAAAGGAAGAGACAATTTGAAGGCATATTGTTTATTTAACACAAAAAACAGAACCCAAAGTCAATTCATACCGCACCCCCAAACATCCAGGGGAATCGCATAAGAAAGCACTGAAAATGAACAGATAAAGAGACTATGGCAACAAGGACCTACCTGAAGCAGTGGCACTTGCGTTAAACCATTATGACCTAATCTTATCAAAAAGTATGTATACTAAATACACTGGTAAGTTCATATTCACCAGATGCAACCATTAAGAGACACCGTTAGTGTGTCAGTTGACTTCTGTTCTATGATAATTCCTAGCACACAATAACAGGAATCTGTTGTAGGACATTACAGTGACCGTGATCATCCCTGCAGCTAATCCTGGGTTCTAATCCGACTAAGCACATCTACATGGAGTTTGTATGCACTCCCGTCCGTATGTGCATGGGTTTGCTGTCAGTACTCCGGTTTTTCCCCACACCAAAAATATAAGGGATATGGAATTTACATTGTAAGATATGAGTGATGACCATCACTGTACAGCACTACAGAATATAACCAGACTCGAAGGCAAGGAATTCAAGATGTTGATCCAGAAAAAACATGACCTCTGACCATAAAGCACTGCAGTGAATGCAGGGTGCCAGTTTCAGACTGGAGAAATATCCATAGTTTTCGGCTTTGCAGGTGTATAATGGCTACTGTAAACATGCTTTTTCTGCTGCAGAGATATACAGTTGAAACGCCTAGAATCAGGAGTGGCGTTGAGTGCACATCCCGTATCTAACGAAAGTTTTATTTACACGAGCGTGTCTAATTTGAATTTTTTATCGATGTCCATGTGCGTTCCATGTGTCCGTTTATACGTCCATATGTCACCCGTTTTTCTCCTGCAAGCACCTTCTGGTTTCACTTTCATCCGTGTGTGTGTTTTTGTTTTTTTCATGCCGTAGACTTCAATGGGGGAGTTTGGTCTGCAAAAACGGATGAGAATATGGCATGCTGTGGTTTTCTGCATTAAAGAAACTGATGTGTGAATAGCCCCATTGACTTATATGGGACAGTGCGCTGTCCGTTGTTTAAAACAAACAGCACACGGATAAGAAATATGTTCGTGTGAATAAGACCGAAGTTTAAAATACAGGAAGCTTTGTTTTACACCTGCAAGACCCCAACGAACCCCATTTCTCACAGACTGGATTATTTCTATTAACTCCACCCTTTCTCTCAAAAAATGTCTTCAAAATCCCTGTGTGATGTGTGTCAATCCTTGTTAGAAGCTGCTTACAATGTTAGTAGTTATAGGGTATATTTTCTAATAGTGATACACCTGTGTGAATTTATAGTGTATGTAAATATAATGTATCACTTTTTCTAGTGCCATTTCAAAATCAACTGGACTTTTTGGATGATATGTCCCTACTCATTTCTTTAAGATTGTGTTCACACAGTTAGTTTTAGTGCAGTTTAAAAATAAATACATTTTAGAACCAAAAATGGCACCAAATCTTAAATGTAATCGTGTGAGCACAGGGTGTTTGATAAAGAAAATAAGGCAATAATAAAAGTGATTATTCAGGCAGGGAATGGGATTACATAGTAAACTAACAGATACTCGCTGAAGTCCCGTCCCCCCCCCTGCTTCAGCGATGAGGTCCCGTTCTCTGCTACTCTGGTCCTGCGGTGGAAATGTTTCAATCTATAGTCACGTGCCGCTGCAGCCAATCACTGGTTTCAGCGGTGATGCTGCCATGGACAGCGTGTGACCGCTGCAGGAACTTCCGGGACCAGAGCAGCAGAGAACGGGACGTTCGCGCTGAAGTGGGGTGCACTTCTGTTTGTTTACTATGTAATCCCATCTTCTACTCTTCTGCCAATTTTGAAAAATCCTGAATAACCCCTTTAATACAGATAATGTGTAAAGGTGGTCTTGAATTTATTTTTTCTTTTCATAAAAACTAATATTGAATACTGGTATAATTACACTAATAATCTTGCACTCCTCTCAGTTGATTCATTTTAATAGTTCATTTTGTGGGGCTCAGTACCCGGCTAGAAGGACCATGACTATGAGTAAAGCCTCTCATCTTTTTGTGACCTGTGACTTTAAAAACTATCCTTTTCTTTCATATATACTGTTCTGTCTTTTTTTTTCTCTACCACACTAGTAGCTTAGGAGCGTTGATAAATGTCCCCTAGGGCTTTTGAGCTTCAGAAAGCTATTTTATGACAAACTGTGAAAAGCTCAAACTTGTCCAGGAAAAAGCATCCTAATTGTTGGGCATGGCTTTTGCTCCTTACTTTAACATCCCGTTTTGAGGTCAGACCTGTGAAGCGTGTATGAAAGAGGTGATTAGATAGATGTTCCAAGGTATAGAAGATAAACGCATCTCTGCATTGACTTTGTAGGAAGACTAAGGATCAGTTCAGGTCTCAACTCCCAAAGCCTGTAGGACAACTGTCTACGTTTTGTATTTTTACTTTTTTTATACCATTGTATAAAATAAATTTATTCTTTAATATTGTGCAGGTTATTTCTTATTACAGTACATTTGCTTTGTCAAATTCTCTTTCAACATTGTAGCCTGTTCATTTGAAGACCGCCCTCTATTTGGCGCTTAAAAACATCGGTCCCTTATTTTCTGTACACTTTATCAATGTACGGTGAATCTCTTGGCCTGCTATGGGATCATACTGTGCTCTGTGCTGCTCCAATTTTACATGGAAGCACCATATGACTGTACACGGGGTACTTATTGGTCTGCAATACGAACCCATAGGGACTCCTTGTCATTGCATGGCATCTTTGACTACAGATTTAGGAAGTTGTACATGTGGAGAAGTAGTTCTGTTTATTCCGGTCTTAGTACGATTCTTATATGTAATGTTGTTTTTCACAGTATGTGTTTGAAATCTTCACAATTGGGAATATTTGTGCATAAATTACATTCTACTGATCATTTCATTGCCTAACTCTAATTATGGCTGTGTTTTGGTTTTTTTTGTCCTTTATTTTCAACTTATAAGTATATTGAGCATGTTTATATGTAATGGGGCAGATAACCCTCAGCAGGCAAGATGATCACCGGCAAAATGAAAGTGACTACGTTACATTTCTCCAGCTTTCCATTAGGGCTTATTCAGACAAACGTATAATACGTCCGTGCAACGCGCGTGATTTTCACGCGCGTCGCACAGACCTATGTTAGTCAATGGAGCCGTTCAGACTGTCAGGGATTTTCACGCAGCGTATGTCCGCTGCGTAAAACTCACGACATGTCCTATATTTACCCGTTTTTCGTGCATCACGCACCCATTGAAGTCAATGGGTGCGTGAAAACGGCACACGGACGCACTTCCGTGTGCCGCGCGTGATGCGCGCTACAGTAGTCAAAACTATGAATGAAATCAGAAAAGCACCACGTGCTTTTCTGTTTACAAACATAAAAACAGCGTGTCATAATGATGCCGGTTGCGCGAAAATCACGCAGCCACGCATCATATGCTGCTGACACACGGAGCTTTTATGGACCTTTTGCGCGCGCAAAACGCACACGCTTGTGTGAATCCGGCCTTATAATAAGATTTTTTAAGGATGAAACACCTGTCACAATAAATACTGTCTTCCTTCAGATGCTTCAGAATTTTTATTCTTGTTAGTATAATGTATGTGAGCGTTGCAGTCTTCTTTGTTTTGCTTAAAAATCTTAGGAGGTGCAGCGATTTCTGAGCTAAAAGCTGGGGAACGAGTGGATATTCTGCATGAAAAAATGCCAGAACCCCTTCATTTAGCAGTCATTGGGATTCTTCATGGATAGGTCTAAGGCATTTAAAAAGGGATTCCATCTATGCAACGGCTTTATAAGAACAGGTATCCCAAGTGCGCCCAAAAACTCAAGATTGGCATTCGGTAAATCTAGAAGGATCTGTATCTCGCACAGACTTGAAGTGCAAAATAAATCCCTTCAGTTGGGAAATGTTGTGGTCAGATTTCAGATTTGGATGTCTTATGTAGCAATGCATTAATGTTTCTTGAGCACTAGCTACAGTACAAAATCGTCTTTTAGGTCAGAGTTACAAAAAGAGAAACATTTTATAACCTGAAAAAGTCTTCACGCCATAGATTCTAAAGATAGCTTCTGTAAAAGGAATAAGCCAATGCAGGGCTCAGTAAACAAATGGCTATGCAGAAAAAAAATCAATAGTGCATGGACAGAAAATCATTAGGCATCCTAATAAAGTTCATGATGAAACTTTATGTATGCCGCCGGAAAGGTCATATGCTGACTGCATTAGCTCTGATGACATATTTCTCAGCTGTGCTGCAAATACACTGAACGAGAAGTGAGATGTGAAACGCACCACTTACAAATAATGGTGTCTGTCATGGTAACTTCTCCACAGGCTATGCCTAACAAGTCGTCTACTGCTCCCTTTACTCCTTTCCGAAGTTTGGTCTAATTTTCTGGGAGCTGTCATAACATAAAAACGCTGTGTCTCTTCTCTAATTCTAAAAAGCTGGTTTAGACATTTCTGATTATCCACCCAATAAGTCATGTTAAACTCATGCAATATAGAGAATCAGAAAATATCTTGCTTCATTGCCTGTCGGCTTTTTTTCAGGGCTAAAGCAGAGGAAGGCAAAGCATTTCATACATTTCCTATTGATCTAAAGATAGACTAGATTAGAGGTTATCGCTAATACCCTTGAACACCCTTTGCTGTCAGATTTTTACATTGATAGCTAGAATTATCTTGCCGTCTAAACACGACTATGTTCCAGAATATTCTACTTCAACATTAATTATACATTTTCAAGATGTTCTGACATATGGTTTAGAAAATTTAGAAAATAAAAGGCTTAACAAGTAGTTACCTATATAAATGAAGAGCACAAAGAAGCTTATATAAAAAAAACAAAAAACCTTTTAATATTTTAGCAAACTGGACTAGGAATACAGAGGATATCTGGAAGCAAATAAAAGAATGAGGTAAAAGTCGGGGTTTTCCCCCAACCTATACCTCGGACAGAAGGCTCCGACACATGCCACTCTATAGGCGTACAGTGACATACGTTGTTAATAGGTAACCATTTAAATACCACAGGGTATATGTTTATTTGCTTGATGCCTCTACTGCAGCAAACACACTTTCTTATACAGTAAAACAAAAGGTCCGGCCCAGCATATGCTTAAAAGACAATCCTTTGGCATGTGCTGGTTGCATGGGACCCTATAAATACTTTAGACGTATCCGCTGGGAGCTTTCCCAGCTAAACATATTTGTGAATAGGGCCTAAAGTGTATCCTGTAGGCAAAGATTTTCAGCCACTCTATGCCCTTCTAAACTGACACCACAGTTCATTGGCACATAAAAGTTTAATGGGGGGAATTTATTAAGACTTTTGTTTCATACGCCTATCTTAATATAAACGAAGATTAAGGCTGCTTCTGCAGCCGCAATTCCCCCGAAACTCAACAGGAGAATTGCGGCCCCATTCATTCCTATGGGGCCATGCACACAACCGTGGTTTTCACGGTCCGTGCATGGCCCAGGAGCCCGCACCGCAGAAAGAACGGGCAAGCCTTATTACGGCCGTGTTCTGCGGTCCGGGATCATTGAAAATAATAGCTTCAGCCATGTGCACGGCCCGCGATTTGCGGGCAGCTTGCGGCGGTCACTCCGTGGCCGGCCGACCAGAAAATCACAGCCGTGCACATGGCTACGGTCGTGTACATGAGGCCTAAGTAAAATGTGCCTAATTTATTAAGAGGAGCACGCTTTTTAATAAATTAGGCGCATTTCTGACCATCCGTGCACCAGAATGTGAAATCTATGCAGCTATGAACTGGTGTAAATTGGTGACATAATTTGTCAGTTCGTGGCATAAACTATCATAAATTTGTCAAGCCGTGGGTTGCCCCACTCCGTTTTCCTAAGTTTTGCTTGTTCTTTAAAAAAAGTTCCGCGAGCGGCGCAAATGGCACAAAAATCTAAATTTTTACTGCAAATTGCGACTTTTGTGGCATTTACAACTTTTCTACGTCAGGAAACTGGAGTAGAAAAGTTAATGAGTTCCCCCTAATGAGTCTCTACTCGAACTCCTGTCTTCTGCCGCCAATGTCTTGTCTAACAAACCAGCAACTTCACACAAACTAGAATTTAAAAGGTAACTTCCTTGATTATTCACCACTTGTGACATGCAACATTTTGGCTTACTGTGGAGCCTTTCTCAAGCAATTAGAAAGTGAGAAGTGCCAAGTGTATAATAAATGATATATATATATATATATATGTCAATCCAATGCAATCACATGTAAATATGCAACACATCAAAAAGAATAAAAATACGGAAAGATCTAATTTACGTTTTGATCCATCAATATAAAGCAGGGGTCTTAAACTCGGCCGGGTAAGTCGGCAACATATAGAAAAAATTTGAAGTTGACGGGCCGCATTACCTTCAAATTTGATACATTACAAAATTATTCTTAAGCAATTATTTGAACTACTATAATAATATGACATTACTACATTACTATAATCATACGACATTACTATTATAATAATACTAAATTACTATAATAATACTACATTACTATAACTATACTACATTACTATAACTATACTACATTACTATAATACTACATTAATATAATAATACTACATTACTATAACACTACATTACTATAATAATACTACATTACTGTAACAATACATTACTATAACAATACTACATTATTAAAATAATGCTACATTACTATAACAATACTACATTACTATAATACTACATTACTATAACAATACGACATTACTATAATAATACTACATTACTATAACAATACATTACTATAACAATACTACATTATTAAAATAATGCTACATTACTATAACAATACTACATTATTAAAATAATGCTACATTACTATAACTATAAATTACTATAACAATACTACATTACTATAATATTACTACATACGACATTACTATTATAATAATACTACATTACTATAACAATACTACATTACTATAATACTACATTACTATAACAATACTACATTACTATAATACTACATTAATACTACATTACTATAACACTACATTATAATAATACTACTACATTACCGTAATACTACATTACTGTAACAATACCACATTACTATATCAATACCACATTACTATATCAATACCACATTACTATATCAATACTACATTACTATATTAATACGACATTACTATAATAACCGTACTACATTACTATAGGAATACTACATTACTCTAATAATAGCGCTAGGTTTAAACATAACGGAAATTTGCGAGATTTCTCCACGTGCTTATTTCAACAATACAGTTTTACAGATTAAGTGTCGCTAAATGCAGTCCGGCGGCTCAGTTGGCGGCTTTTGACAGGCACACAAATGTCAAGATAAGGCAGCCCTTTTTAGACCGTGCCCCAGAGCCCTCTGTAGATACCGTCACAGTGCCCTCTGTAGATACCGTCACAGTGCCCTCTGTAGATACCGTCACAGTGCCCTCTGTAGATACCGTCACAGTGCCCTCTGTAGATACCGTCACGGCGCCCTCTGTGGAGGCTGCCACGGCGCCCTCTGTGGAGGCTGCCACGGCGCCCTCTGTGGAGGCTGCCACGGCGCCCCCTGTGGATGCTGCCACGGCGCCCCCTGTGGGTGCTGCCACGGCGCCCTCTGTGGGGCTGCCACGGCGCCCTCGGTGGGCGCTGCCTCGGCGCCCTCGGTGGGTGCGGCCACGGCGCCCTCTGTAGATAGAGCCACAGACACCCCCAATAGATCTATTGGGTCTCCCTTTAGGAGTGGAATCCACAGCCAGAGCGTTGCCAATGCTTTGGCCAGGGATTCCTCTGCTGGAGGTGCCCCTGATGTCACTGTCCATACACAATGACGTCAGGGGATCCTCCTGGACCCAGGAGCAACCCCAGAGCTGGTGTCCCAGAGCGGAGCACTAGTATAGGCTCTGCTCCGGAGCTCTGGGGAAGCAACTGACATCAGTGTCCATATATTGACAGTGTTGTCAGGGGCTTGCCCAGAGCTGGAGTCCCGGAGCAGAGCTGCTTCTAGCACTCTGCCTGGGATTCCAGCTCTGCTCCTGACATCACTGTTCATATATGGACAGAGATGTCAGGGGCAACCCCAAAGCTGGAGTCTCGGGCAGAGCGCTACTAGCACTCCTACTGGGGCTCCAGCTGTGCTCCTGACATCACTGTCCAGCTCTGGGGATGCCCTAGACATCGCTGTCCATATATGGACAGCGATATCAGGTGATTCCACAGAGTCCCGGAGCAGAGCCTATACTAGCGGCTGTGTGTCCCGCGGGCCGCAGATGACCGCATCAGTGGCCGCATGCGTCCCGCGGGCCGCGTGCTTGAGACCCCTGATATAAAGTGACTAGTGCATCTGTGTATAACAAGATCATACAGTTCATAATTATTATTAACCCCTGAAGACAGACAATTTTTTTATTTTCATTTTTCCATCGTTGCATTCACAGGCCGTATGAGGGCATGTTTTTTGAAAGACTAGTTGTAGTTTTTAATGGTACCGTTTAATGTTCCATATACTGGGTAACTGAAAAAAAATCTTTGTGGGATGAAATGGTAAAAACAATTGGGATTTCTCCATTGTTCTTTGGGTCTTGTTCTTACGGCATTCACTGCGTGATAATAACATGTTAACTTTATTCTGCAGGTCAACACGATTACGGCGATACCAAATTTATATAGTTTGGTATATGACTACTTTTAAAAAGAAAAAAAGATTTTGTTGTGGGGAGGGGTACTTCGGGGGACAGAGAGAACCTCCCCTCTGTCCAATTGCTCAGATGCTGCAGTTGCTATTGAGAGGTTAAATGGCCAGGGTCGGAATTCTCGTCAATGCTGCCACCTGCCAACATATGTGATGGGCTTAACGCCTGAGCAATATTGAGGTAGCACACATCTGACATAACTGTATGTTGGATGTCACTAAGGAGTTAATAGTAAAAACGTAAGAAATCCATATATTTGTGCATAATTGTTAAAAAACACAAGGCCGCAGTAACAATTAAAGCAAAGCACTTACTATGCACCTGTTCAGAGTATCTTGTCACCCAAGTCAGCGTTTCCTTCCCTCTATGCAGCTGTAAAGCAGAACATAAAAGAAAGTTATGCTCTTTTTGGGCTTATTTTGCAAAAATCTGTGATTTCCAACCCCTTCTATGGCACGATCCATTCTGACCACTACTTTGTGTGTCAGGGATGACTTGTATGGGTAGACAGCCCAGGACCTTATGTCCATGCTAGCCTGTTATAAAGTATGAAAAAAAGATCAATAAAGATATATATTTTTTATGGGACTGGTAAGAAAATGTATAAAATAAAATAGAAAAATTATGGTAAAAATAAATAAATCATAAGCAGTATTTGTTTCCAAACAAAATTAATTTAATTAAATATTAATTGAAAGAGTCCAAATAATATAGACATATTTCGTATCATCATAAGTATGACTATCTGTAAAATCTATTTTTAAACTATAATTCTTGGTGAACAATGTAAAAAAAACAAAAAACGATGCTGCCGAAATCTAATTTTTTTTCTAGCATTTTCCCCATATTATGTTTTAGTATGTATGTTGTATCTCTCGTTTTACACTGAATCCATCAGACCCGCGGAGCTGACGGGTTCAGTGAAAACGGGTACTGTGCGTCTCTGACACGCAGGATCCATCTGTAAACGATCGAGAAAAGCAGATCAGAAACTAAGTGGCTTAGCGCTCACCCAAGCTCTTCTGCTGCTTCGTTTTAACAATCGGTGGGGCTCTCCGTGCTCGGACCCCCACCGATCAAAACTTCTCAAAGTTTAGTTACCCTTTAATGTATGCTTTCCATTGTTTTTCTGAGTTCACACTGTGTTTTTATTGCATTTTTAGCGTGCCTTTTTTTTTTTTTTTTGTTCTATATAAATTCCCTATTCTTTAAATGGGAATTCATCATTAAAAATAAAAACCGCATGCTGAACACATAACAAAAACGCACAGTGTGAACCCAGCCTAATAGTGACTCCTTTCCACATTGTTGTCTACATTCGTATGCTGTAACGTTATGTGGGTATTGTGATTGATTCTTGAAAGGGGAAATATACAGGCAGGAGGACTATGTGAGCGATTTGCTGATGGATTTTCACATGCTCTGTGTACTTTACATTTTGTCATATTGTTGACAGTAAGCTGTTTAGTATTGTAAAACCAGTTTAACTGATTGCATGATCGATATAACACATTAGCATATCCAATGTATAGCATCTCTTATTCTTCATACAAACACTTTATCCATACAAAAGAATGCTTCTTCAGTTTATAATATACAGTATTAACACACATTCATTTTAGTATAATATGCCTAAAATGTACAGTGTCATTGATATTTCAATGTCTTCTGATTTAACCCCTTCCCTCTTTGGCCACTTTTGACCTTCCTGACAGAGCCTCATTTTTCAAATCTGACATGTTTCACTTTATGTGGTAATAACTTCGGAATGCTTTTACCTATCCAAGCGATTCTGAGATTGTTTTCTCGTGACGCAATGGACTTTGTTACTGGCAAAATTTGCTCGATACATTCAGTAATTATCTTTGCAATTTTTCGCCAAATTTTGGTGTTTTTCATTTTTCGAAATTTCAATGTATTTGCTTGTAAGACAGGCAGTTATACCACACAATCCCCCATATGTCTACTTTTAGATTGGCATGGTTTTTTGAATATCGTTTTATTTTTCTAGGACGTTACAAGGCTTAGAACTTGCATTTTAAAAAGGCTATTTTTACAGGGGCCAGTTCAGATGTGAAGTGGCTTTGAGGGCCTTATAGATTAGAAACCCCCAATAAGTCACCCCATTTTAAAAACTTCACCCTTCAAAGTATTCTAAACAGCATATAGAAAGTATCTTAACCCTTTAGACGTTTCACAGGAGTTACAGCAACGTAGAGTTGAATTTTACAAATGTCATTTTTTTTTTTTTTGCAGAAATTCATTTTTAATCCACTTTTTTTTTACACAAAGTTTTACCACAGAAATTAAACTCAATATTTATTGTGCTGATTCTGCAATTTTTGAAAATATCCCACATGTTGTCCTAGTGTGCTTATGGACTGAAGCACAGGCCTCAGAATCAAAGGAGCACCTAGAGGATTTTGGGCCTACTTTTTTATTAGAAAATATTTTAGGCACCATGTCAGGTTTGAAGGGCTCTAAAGGAGAAAAAGCACCCCAACATTTGTGAAGCAACTCCTGAGTACGGCAGTATCCCATATACGGTCATAAACTGCTTTTTGGACACACGGTAGTGCTCAGAAGGGATGGAGCGCCATTTGGCTTTTGGAATGGTTTTGGGCACCGTATCGCATTTGCTGAACCCCTGTAGTACTAGTACAGTGGAAATACCCCAAAAGTGACTCCATTTGGGAAACTACACCTCTTGAGGAATCATCCAGGGGTATAGTGAAAATTTTGACCCCAAAGGTTTTTTGCTGAATTAATTTGAATTAAGCCGTAAAAATGGAAAATTAGATTTTTTTTTCAAATGTGATGTAGATTTAGATCAACATTTTTCCTTTTCACAAGAAATAAAGAAGAAAAAGCACCCCAACATTTGTAAAGCAATGTCTCCCGAGTACGGCAAAAACCCATAAGTGGTTATAAACTGCTGTTTGGACATATGGGAGGGTTCAGAAGAAAAGGAATAATTTTTGACTTTTGGAGCGTAGATTTTGCAGTAATGGTATGCGGGTGCCATGTCTCATTTGTAAAACCACTAATCTACCCAAAAAAAGTCACCCCATTTTAGAAACTACACCCCTTAAAGCACTTATCAAAGGATGTAGTGCGCATTTAGAGCCTACAGGTGTTTCTAAAAATTAATACGCAGCCGATGATGCAAAGTGGAAATTGACATTTTTCCACTGATCTGCCGTTTCACAGCAAAATATGTTGTGCCCAGCTTGTGCTACTGAAGAATCTTACCCCATAAATTGTTAAGCGGATTCTCCCGGGTATGGCAATGCCATACATATGGTCGTAAACTGTTGTTTGGGCACACTGTAGGGCTTAGAAGGGAAGGAGCAACATTTGGAGGATGGATTTTGCTTGGTAGTAGTTTTGTTTGAGTATTACTGGTATTTCAGTTTATAATGTGGGGGTATATGTAAACTGGGCAGAGTACATTAGGGCATAATAAAAGGGTATATTAATGCAGTAAATAATAAAACTATCCATAGATGTGTGGTACGCTGTGAAGCAATCCGTTATTCACTGGCCATGGTCGCACTGATAAACTGTATTCTTTCTCATCCCCCTTTTGTAACATTCTGCAACTTTTTGGAGAATTTTCCCTCCTTTTGTAGTGTGGAAAATTTGGCTAGGAAAGTGTTGCTTATGTCCCTTCCCTTCCTAGTTCCTAAATACTAGGTCCCTGAAACTGAAGGAATATTCCCCTCCGGCCTGCACATCGGGATGTTTTTTCATCACCGCATTTCTTGTGCTATAACTTTTTTTTATTTTTCGGTTGATGGAGCTGTGTGAGGGATTGTTTTTTGCAAGACAAGCATTAGATTTTGTTACCATTTTGGTATACATATGACTTCTTGATCACTTTCTATTTCATTTTTTAGAAGAGGAAAATGACCAAAAACAAGAAATTCTGGAATTGTTTTTTTTTTTAATTTATTTATTTATTTTTTTCGGCATTCGCGGTGCGCCATAAATGTTAAGTT
Organism: Rhinoderma darwinii; assembly: GCF_050947455.1. Lineage (NCBI taxonomy): Eukaryota > Metazoa > Chordata > Amphibia > Anura > Rhinodermatidae > Rhinoderma > Rhinoderma darwinii. Next base: position 176,971,554 of record NC_134689.1, on the reverse strand, counting down.
TATTCTGCGGGTTGATACGATTACGGCGATACCAAATTTATATAGGTTTTTTTTTTTCATGTATTGCAGCTTTTGCACAATGATATCACTTTTTTTTTTTAAAATCATTTGTTTTCTGTGACGCCATATTCCAAGACCCATAACGTCTTTTATTTTTGCATGGACAAAGCTGTGTCAGGGATTTTTTTTTTTGTGGGACGGGCTGTCGTTTTTAATGGTACCATTTTGGGGTAAATGTGACTTTTTGACAACATTTTTTTCATTTATTGGGAGGAGATGAGACCTTAAAAACAGTGATTCTGGTGTTGTTTTTCATATTTTTTTTTTTACGGCATTCACCGTGCGAGATTAATTACATAAATTTTTTTATAGTTTTGGTTGTTACGGACGTGGCGATAACAATTATGTGTATATATGTTTTCTTTATTTTGTCCTTTTTTTTCCAATAATAAAAGACTTATGGGAAATGAGGCAATTTTGTTTTTTTTAACGTGAACATTTTATATTTTTTGTAGCTTTTTTTTTTTTGTGTGTCCCACTAGGGGACTTGAAGGCCAACATCGCTGTTCTAATACACTGCACTACATATGCATCCGAGCTGTCAGTCATACACTGACCGCAAGCCTGACCTCATAAGCTTCTATACAAGGCAGACATGGAAGCCACTGTTAGGCCTTCATTTGCCATACCAACCATCGGCACCCCAGCGATTGCGCCGCTGGGGTGCCGGTCGGGTAAAAAAAACCCTGAAATGCTGCTATCTCTATTGAGCGCAGAATCTAAGGGGTTAATTGGCCGTATCGGAGGGTTGCTCCAGTCCTGCCCATTACAGGAGGCTGTCAGCTGTAACATGCAGCTGACACCTGGTGGTGATTATGCGGGCTCAGCTTCTGGGCCCGCACTATCACCTCAATGCAATGGTACTGCGCGTTGCGTGTACCCCTTACCGACAGCAGCCTATATACATGTCGGATGTCGGGAACTAGTTAAAGGCTATGTAAACTTTTTTGAATGGCAACATTTAATTATTTTTTTTTATATAAAAAAAAAAAAAGTGTATCCGTGTGTTTTGTTTAAGTTTGTAAATACTTTTTATAAAAAATTTGTTCTACTATTTTAGATACAGCTTCTCTGTATTCTCTATACACACCAGCTGTATCGTTGGGCTGGTGTGAACAATACAGCAAGACCTTACGGGTTCAGTGTCGGCGAGTCCTTCTTGTCTGACACACAGGGTCCATCTGTAAGCTATCCCATCTAAGTTATGAACTTAAATGCGATAGATAACAGGTGGATACTGAGTGTCAGAGACATGCAGGACTCGCCGACACTGAACCCGTCAGGTCCGCGGGACTGACTGATTCAGTGAATAGTGCTAGAAACAGCTGCTCTGTATAGGGAATACAGAGCAGCTGCATCTAAAAGAGTAAAACTAATTTTTAATAAAAAGTATTTACAAAGTTACACAAAACACACTGATACACCTTTTTATTTAAAACATTTTTTTTTTGCTTTTCAAAGGTTTACATAGCCTTTAAAGTGAATGTCTTGTCTCGAACACCATTTGTTTTTTAACCTAAATTAGTCTAAACTGTTGTGCTAAATAATTTCTTAATACTGTAAATCTTTATAGCGGTCAGAGCTCTTGGCTATGCAGGGGATTAGGAGCACTGTATCATAAAAATGAAGCGCCAACCACTAAAAAGATATATTAAGAAATGAATCACTACAAAATTTGGACCTCAGAATGACATGGTGTTGAGAAGTGTAGGCACTGAAATATGGCCGAGTCTGTGCTGCTGTGTAGTGTCTCTGTACAGCACCATATTACATAGATATTCTACCTTCCATGCAATGCTTCTGGCGAAGAATACCTCCACAATATGGCATTCGATGGAGCATAACACCGTTTTTTTCTGTTGGATACAAATGTAATCATGAAGCATACAGAAGTACAGTTTAGACCAATATTCTTCCATGGGTGTTGTATTACGTCTCCATACAACTCACATTTTTTTCACTTGAATGGGGCTATGTTGCAGTTCCCTTCACTGCGAGTGTCCAGGAGCGCCACTGGGCCCCTACATTATCAGGATCTCTGGGGTCCCGAAAGTCAGACCCCCACCAATCAGAAATTGGTGCTATATCCTAGCCAAATGCCATAACTTTTTGTGATTGAAATACCCCTTAAAATTCTGGTATGTTTGTGGGATATAAAATTAACATTATACTATTTACGTAAAAGAAATAAACAGATTCCTTTAACCCCTTTCTGCATTTACACTGGCAAAATGTACTTCCTGCAGGTGCCGTAAATCTACGGCATGGGGTGGCACGTCTCAGGAGCTGTGCCTGTGGCATCAGCATAGAGTGTCAGCCTTTTAACCCTTTAGATACTGCAGTTTAGACTATAACGACCATGGCACCTAAGTGGTTTCACAGAGGAAGCCGGCTCTCTCTATATGCCCATCTGCACCCCAGTGATGCGACAGCAGGTTGCCAACGGGTTTCCTTGGCAGCCGGAGGCTTAATAAAGGCATGAACCATGTTTGCGCGAGCCTCTTAAGCCCTGCCCAAGGCAGAGCCTAATAGACTGCCTGTCAATGCAACACTGACCGGCATAATACATTGCACTAGTGAAGTATTGCTGTGTATTATGTAACCGATAAAATGATCGCATGTTCAAATCCCCAGGTGGGATCAAAGGATATTTAAAAAAAAAATTAAACAAAACGTGCAGAACATTAATGAAAAAACAATTTATTTTTTTTCCCATTAATGTTTTCTTATGGAACCCCTGTACATATTTGGTATCGGTGGAATCGTAACGACCCGTAGAATAAAGTTTTGATTATTTACATTTACCGCATGATGAACACTGTAAAAACAAATCCTAAAAATTTGCGTTTTTTTAAGATTCCCACCCTTAAACAAAAAATATTAAAAAATGAATCAAGCCTGTATATGGCTGCGTTGACTTAAAACAGACAAGCTTTTTCTTTTGGAATGCGGTGATGAAAGAACAAAGAAAAAAAAATTGCTGCGTTAAGAGTCTGTTCACATAAGCGTTGGGGTTCCGTTGATTGGTTCCGCTAGGCCTTTCTGTCGGATGAACCCATCAACGGAAAGGCAAACGGAAACTATAGCTTTTGTTTGCATTACCATTGATTTCACTGGTAATGCTTCTGTTGCAAATGGCTTCCGTTCCGTAAGGTTCCTGACTATTCTATTGTTTCCATAAAAAAAATGGAAACCATTTGCAACGGAAGCATTGAAATCAATGGTAATGCAAACGAAAGCTATGGTTTCCGTTTGCCTTTCCATTGATGGGTTTCACCGACGGAAAAGTCTAGCTGAACCCATCAACGTAACGCCACAACGCTGATGTGAACACACCCTAATTTGTTATCTGATCTAGAAAGTCTGATATTCTGGCACTTGTTTCTAGCACAGAACAGTAATACAATGTGTTATTTCTCCAGACCAGAAGACAGACCCGTGAGAACAAATTCAGAACTTCCTCTGATTAAAAAAAAATATTGACATATTTGGACTTAACACGTTACTTTTGTCTTTCTTCTGGAAGGTTCTCTATCCTTACTAGAGGAATTTATGTATACTTTTTAATGACCACTTAATAATTCCGAATAATTGATAGTCTGGCACCTATCAGGTTCTCTATAAATGGTGAATTAAAGGAATTTTACTGTACCATGTACAATCAAAACCGCTGTAATCTGCCAACAATGTAGTGTGTATGAATATACCCTGCCTGTTCCCTGGCTCCCTGCAGATTTCAGCATTCTCGATCCTTTGTTCTGCCGGAAGATTAGCCTCTGTCGGGAGTGTCGGGCAGCTTCTTGTCTCCCAATTGAACAAACGCATATTTTCCACTTCAGAGATTATTTTTTTTTTTATCCGTGTTGCATTCAGTTTTGCAGTGTTTTTCATTTTTTGCGTAGCAATGTGTGAAATCTGCAACGAATCCTGAAAATAATCTACGACAGAGCATGCTGTGAATATGAAAATCCGCAACGTGCCCTCATATCCTTGTTTATGTCTGAAGCGTGTGTGTGGTTTTGTGAGCTTTTAGTTGCATATGTTTGGTGCAGAATATTTGCCTTTAATCTGCTGTGTATGCACAAGGCCGAATGCTACTTACACCGAAAATATATTTTTTTACAGTAAAGTATTTCACTCCATGTATATTGCGTTATAAAGGATTCTGAGCGGGTTAGCTCAGGTTTGCATCTAGTATTTGAAAAGTTCTAAAAAAAATAAATAGGTTTTTAGATTAAAAGCTAAAAAGGATATTTTGTTTTGTATTTATTTGTGTCTTGTTAGTGCTGTGTTTTAAAGGCATAGTTAGCTATGTAGAATGGTGTTTTTTTTTTTTTTATCAATACCAGGAATAGATTCCTTGTAGCCAATTGTGCAACCTCTCCCTTTTGGAATTATATTAACTTTAATTGTATTAGGAGATTACTGAGCAATTGGAAGATGCAATGTGTCTTGTCTTAAAGCCTAATTTGGAACATACATCAAAAGGTAAATAAAATTGGATTAGCTAGTTTGGAAGGTTTTTGCACATATTTAGTTTGATGAAAACTAGTTGTTGGCTCCTCTGGGTTGTTTTAAGTTAGACTAAAAATACTTGTAGAAATAGCCATGATTTCCAACCATACCGGAGCACAGGTTAACCCTTTTGGACACGTTGACTAAATAGTATGTGAAGGGCCTGATGTACTATAAAGCCTCATGCACATGGCCGATTTATGTTTTGTAGACCGTGCTCTGCTGTATGCATGGGGCTTTACACTAAGGTAAGATATATTCCCTTCAGTGCCATGATCAAACTTGATGCCATGATCAAACCTGAATGCATGCCCCTGTAACTCAGAAATAGCTTGATCCTATAGGGGCTAAAAAAAAATGGATATGTGTTAAAATGACAAACAATTATTTACTTACCTTTCAAATCCCCAATTGTGCCCCCTTTAAAATGTGTTTACAATACTGTGACAGCCAGTCACTTGTAGTAGTGCTGAAATCCGTAAGGTTAAAACTCTTGCCTGTTTGGGTACTTGGTGAAAACCGTATTTCTTTTTGTTTCTTTTTAATAAAGTATATATGGGGAAAATGGAGACCATAAATACAGTTCAATTCATATGTGTAAAGACCTACGCCTTGTCCAAGCCCTGGCTAAACATACTGTAGCAGCCCTTTGATAAAACACCTTTAATGTGTCAAATTGTCCACACCACTTATTATTAAAAAATATTTGTATAGTTGTGTAACTTTGCCAGTTTTTATATTTTAATCCTCTGAATTATGCCACTGAGTTAAAACCTATTCATTTAAATGTCATTCCTTTGACCAGACCTCTGAAATGTCACTTATTTGGGTCACTGAAACCTGCCTGCAGTAAATGTCATAATAAAAGGTGTTTGTTTTTTTCTCCTATGAAAAAGCTGTCATTATTATACAGTTTTTATATATCTTTGTAAATTCTGATGAAGCAACTAAATTTAAATGCATTGTTGTGTTTCAGAAGAAAATAACGGAGTTCACATAAAATATATTGTTGTGATTACAAGTACATTATGATTAGAATATGCTAAGTTTCTATTGTAAGTGACTTAAGCCTGCTAGAACAAAAATGTAAACAGCAAGTGAAAATGTCTCTTTACAGCACCTGCTTTTGCCTACTATATACTGTACAGTTGGCTCCAGAAGTATTTGGACAATGACCCATTTTCATGATTTAGCCTCTGTACACCACCACAATGGATATGAAGCAAAGCAATGAAGATGTGATTGCCTTAAAGAAAAACGAAACCTATAAAATGCACAAAAATATGAAAAGAAAAAAAAATCACAGCACCTTCTCTCTTGATCTCCCTATATTAAGTGGTTAATATTACAATTAATATGTAGAAATATTTAAATAAATCTTCTCTGTGTCCCAGAAGGTCAGCCATATACCCCCACCTTCTCCTTCTCCTCTTCCTCCTCCTCCTCACAATCCTGTGTCTATTTGTAAGACAACTGGCTGGAGCAGGAGCCTCCCATCTCTGCCCTGTCTAGAGTAGGACAAAAATATTGTTAAGCACTGCTCCTTTTTTAAGCCCCGTCCCTCAATTGCTCTCCAGACGAAAACGGAACAGATCAGCAGGAAATTAAAGGGTTTGTCCGGTTTAGACAACCCATTTTCATACACCCTATTAGGGAATTCTGAGTGATAGAGGGGTTCACCAGCCTCATCTCTTGTATAAAGTGAGGAGCAGTTACAAAGAACGTCTCTTACTGTGGAGGACCTGTTCTGTACTGCCTTACACAAATAACCCATTGATTTGAATGTGGCGCTGTAGGAAAATCGAGCACTTACTGCCAGGTTTCCCCACAGATAACCGCTTATCCCTGGGGCATCTAGCAGAAGGGGGGTGCTTTGTGATCTGCTTATTGACAAGAAAGCCTTCTAATAAATAGGAATTATCCAAAGCAGACAACTTCTTTAATGCCTGTCTTATCTTAAGGATTTTCACAAGACTGTTTTAGAAGCTTGTAGAAAATCCTGCAGACTGGCAATTAGTGGGGGCAAATATATCTCCTGTATACTTTTATCTTTCATTTATATGTTTTTACGTCTTAACTCTTTAGGTTCCCTTCAAGGTATGTTTTGGTTTATTATCCATCTGTACTGTGAAGCGTTTTATCAGTTTTGCAGCATTAGACAGAATATGAGCAGAAATTCTGTCTCTATACACTTCAGAATTTATCCTGCTACTTTTATCCACAGTCACATCATCAATAAACACCAGTGAGGCCGTTCCATTGGCAGACATACATTCCCGTGCCGTTACACTGCCTCCACCATGTTTGACAGATGGAGTGTTATGCTTTGGATAATTTTCCTTTCCTTCTCCATACTTTTCTCTTTCCATCATTCTGGTACAAGTTCATCTTGGTTTCATCTGTCCAAAAAAATCTTGTCCCAGAACTGGGCAGGTTTTTCTTAGATATTTTCTTGCAAAGGCTAATCTGGCCTTTCAGTTCTTGAGTGTTCTGTTTCATTTGCATCTGTGCCAGGATCATCTGAGCTTTCTGTCGAAACGGGACACTGACTGACACAAACGGAAACCAAAGTTTGATTTTAATGCTGACGGATCCTGTCCTGATGATTTCCGTTTGCCTCCATTGTGCATGGGTTCCGTCGTTTTGACGGAATCAATAGCGTAGTCGACTAATGGAAACCTTTGGGACCGTATCCGTCACCATTGAAATCCATAGTAATAGAAACGGAAACCTATGGTTTCCGTTTGTGTCTGTCAGGGCTCCTTTCCGACGGAAAGCTCAGTCAGAACGGAGCCCTAGCGCAGATGTAAAGGAAGCCTTACCAGTGGTGTGCGTCTTGAGATAAACCATCTGTATTTACATTCATGACAGTGTCTCTTGTTTATAGACTTTGACCATGATATGCCGACTTCTTTCAGAGTGTTCTCGACTTGTCTAGATGTTATGAAGGGGTTCTTCTTTACCAAGAAAATCATTCTGCAGTCATTCATTTTAGTTTTGATGTGGTCTTCTAAATTGTTGATTCGGCCACTCCTAAAGTTTCTGCTTTCTCTCTGATGGGTTTGTTTTTTCAGCCTAATGATAGCCTCCTTCACTTGTGTTGACAATAATGGCTCTCAAGGTGTTTTTTTAATTTCAAAATCAGATAATACCCTTCTTTATTTTCATAAAGAATATAAAACCACATAGTAGTGCATAAATATTCATAGCAAAGAAATAGGCTTAGTATTAAAAACAATGAGTTTAGGCGAGACCAATAAATGTGCATAAAATAAGAACGGTTATGTACCTTATTACAGCCCAATATACATTATATTGGTATATGGTTATTATAAAACACCTTACTAAGTAAATATGGGTTTGAAAATGGAGATAGTAGCCTGCCACATGGCCCTCGTGGTTGAAACAGGCTCTTATAGTAGCCAGTAATAAGCACAAACGTAAGTTGTATAGATCCCCATAATTTGAACAAACCATCGTTATTTCTATAGGTGGAAAATAAATCGAATCAAAGTAGTCATGTGATGATGACACCAACTCAAGTATGACTATTTTTAATCCCATATTTCCTACGTGTTTTATGATCTGTACCATCCTCTGTACCATTATAATGTATATCAGCTAGTAATAAGGTACATTAGTTCTTCTGCTATTCATTATCTATTTTTATTTTCTATTTATGAATTTTATGTAGGTCTTTACATAGGTTCTAGTACTTTCAAATTATTAGTCTCACCATTGTGGAACCGGAGAATTGTGACCGGTGCACTCGTCGCCTTATCCATTGTTGGGACCTATAGGTGAGCTGCCCATTCACTATCTTTGAGCTGCATATTAAGGCTATGTTCACACAGAGTATTTTGCCGAGTTTTTTGACGCGTAAACTGCGTCGCAAAAACGGCCCTAAAATGCCTCCCATTGATTTCAATGGGAGGCATCGGCGTCTTTTTCCCGCGAGCAGTAAAACTGCCTCGCGGGAAATAGAAGCGACATGCCCTATCTTCGGGCGTTTACGCCTCTGACCTCCCATTGACTTCAATGCGAGGCAGAGAAAGCGTATTTCGCGGTGTTTTATGCCCGCGGCACTCAATGGCCGCGGGCGAAAAATGGCGCGAAAATCGGCGTGCAGGGAGAGGAATATCTGCCTCAAACTTCCAAACGGAATTTTGAGGCAGATATTCCTCCTGCAAAATACTCCGTGTGAACATAGCCTTAGTGTTCCCAAGACCAGTTACCAGATGTAAATTCAACAATTACAAACCATCCTTTATCTCCTTAATTTGTTATGAAATAAGGAGGGAACAGTTCACACCCGGCCATGAAACTGCTTATCAGTCAATTCTCCAATTACTTTTGAGCCTGTTAAAATGGAGGGGCTATGTATAAAATGGATTTCATTCTTAAATGCTATATTTTTGTACAACCCCTTTAATTAAAGCTTGAAAGTCTACACTTCAATCTCATCTTCATTGCTTTGTTTTATATTCATTGTGGTGGAGTACAGAGGCTAAATCATGGAAATGGTGTCATTGTCCAAACAATTCTAGAGTCAACTGTAGCTTTTCATTCCTCACTACAGCATGGGGTAATCGTGGTCATCCTCCCTTAAGAAATAGGTATGGAAGTGCTGTTCGTAGGTTATCGCAATGTGCTATCCAGCACTTTTGAGGCTCAAGGCTTGGTTCACACGTGCGTTGTGACATTCCGTTCTGCTCCATCAGGGGAGCAGAACAAGGGAATAATTAATGGAAGCAACGGTTCCGTTGCACAAGGGACACTGCCGGCGGCTGACGGAACCCATTGACTATAATAGGTTCCGTCGGCGTTCCGTCGGGGTGTCCGTGATTTTACCAGACACAATAGCGCAGCATGACACAGATGTGAACGAAGCCTTAGATAATGCATATGTTGCTAGGCAACAACTAAAAATAGCAGCCGCTATAAGCTGGTATTTCCTGTTCTCTCTAGCTCACTTATCAGCTTTACTGTATATACTGGCACAGGATGGGGAGAAATATCTAATTTTCATTAGGAGGTGGTTATGTTAAGACTTAATTATAGCGCTACTGCATTACTTGCAAGCCTAGATAAGGCAGCATAGCAACACTATACACTTGAAACATAGATAAGGCTCTCTAGGCATCACCCCTGTCACTCCGTGGTCTTTGGGGAATGGGCCATACACCATCACTTCTTGGAGTAAATAGAAACCCAATTGTTTTAGCTGGCATACAGCATACACCTGCTGCTGTACTGACAATACACGAAGGAAGTGTGTGTCTCCATTATGGTCACCCCCCCCCCCCAAGGAAAGTTTCGTAAATCCAAAAATATATAGCTACAACATTTTAAAAAAAAATTATATTTTTTTATTTTTGTTTGTGTATTTTTTTTTTCTTCCACAAAGCGGGAAGTATTAAAATTTAAATAATAATTTGACATGTTTTCTTATGTTGGCCACCAGAGGGAGCACTTCCAAGAATTACAGAAAGGTGAATCAGGCAAAGCAACCTGACTTACAGCTGCTGTAAATGTGGGAGGGAGACTCCATCCCTTCCCTATTTTTGGCTACAAGCCAGGAAAAGGCGACTTCAAATTGCTAAGCATTGTCCAGCTCCATTTTTGAAGAGCTTGTACAGATGCTATGTGGCAGAAGCTATAGAACACACTAAAAGTCTAAGAATGCTAAAAGACGGAGAGCACCTGCGGTGAATGACTTTTTCGGTTTACCGGCTCACACGGCGTGTATTTGCCACGTTTTTGGCGCATTTTAGGTGCCGAAAATTGTCAAACGCTTGATTAAGCTTGATTTAATTTACATAAATGGGAAAGCGCACGGTTAGTACATGCAACACTTTTTTTTTCTTTTTTTTTTTACTCAAGCGGTTTTAAAAAATGCATTGCGTAAATAAAGTGTCGAGTCAATTCCTTGGCACGTAAAATGCGGCAACTGTTCCCATAGTCAATGGGAGTTATAACTACGCACCCAAAAACTTGTTATGCGGCAAAAAACATACAAAAAGTTCACACAAAATGCATAAATAAAGTGAAAAAAGCGTCAAACGCTTGATTAAGCTTTCCATTTACATAAATGGTAAAGCGAGCAGTTAGTACATACTACGAATGAATTCTTTGGTGCGTAAAATGCGCCAAATATTCCCAGTCAGTGTGAGTCCTAACTACGCGCCCCCAAAAACTTGCAAAAAGCGCGCACAGAACCCAAAAAACCCCACAAAAAATGCTCCAAAATTCCTGTATTTTAAAAACCACTTCACAAGAAACGCTAGTGTATTCGCACACAACATTTTTTCTTAGCACCATCTGAACATACCATAAGGGAATTATTTTTCATTAGCCCCTACTTTACATTGCCTAGGGCCTCATGCACACATTCATTGCTCGTCATACGGCCGCAAATTACGGATCCATAAAACACGGACCGCACACAGACTGCTTCCATTTGCTGTCCGTTGTTTTAACGTACCAAATGAATGGAATGGCCAAGGCTGTTCCGCAAAAAACGGACAGGAATAGGAACTATTGTATTTTTTATCAGAAGGGCCACACGGTTCTGTTAAAAAAACAAAACATTTCATAGAAATGAATGGGTCAGTGTGCTATCCATTAAAAAAATGGGTAGCACACTGAAGCATTTCACTGAAGTGTGCTTGAGGCCTAACTTTATTTTTTGGATTTTGCAGGTTCCGCTAGACCTATCGGACTACGTCGTTGATTCGGTGGACTACTGCAATGATCTACGTTTTTTGATTAAATAAAATGGTTAGCGAGGATTGTGTGGGGGAGTTTTTATTTCAATAAAAATATTTTCTTATGTCTCTGTTTCTGTTTTTTTTAATGCTTTATAAAAATATAAATGTGATTTTTTTTTAAAAACTTTGTGGGGTCCCCTCCATTTTTTTTATAATCAGCCAGATACAATAAAGCAGCAGCAGGCTAGCGTTAGCAGGGTGGGAAGAGCCACGGTTTTTGGCCCTACCCAGCCTAATGATAACAGCTTGTGGTTGCCCCAGCCCCCGACGATCACAACAAATTGTCGGGTACTGGATTGTAACCGGCTCTTCCCGTCACCCCTGGGGGCGGTGGGTACCGGGGTAATAATGGGGGTTAGTATTAGCCTTTTTACCGGCTAACACTAAGCCCGCCTTAGTAATGGATGTCGTCAAACAGACAACTGCCATTACTAAGGTGCTAATATAGTACTAAAAAAACACAGAGACTTAAGAATTTTTTTTATTGAACTAAAAACTCCCTCACAAGACTCTTGTTAACCATTTTATTTAAAAAAAAAAAAAAAGGTCATTGCATTAGTCCAACGAATTTAAGACGTAGTCCAATAGGTCCAGCGGAGCCTGCAAAACAAAAAAAAATAAATTTAGCAATATGAAAAATATAAATACTTAGGCGCTGTTCAGACAGAGTTTTTTTACAGGCGGTAAAATCTGCCTCAAAATTCCTTCAGATTTTGACCTGCCTGCACTATGCCGTGTTTTTTTGCAGAAACCGCTTTCTTTGTCTCCCTTTCATGTCAATGGGATGTCAGAGGCAGAAAACGCCCGAAGAAAGGGCATGTGGCTTGTTTTTACCGCTCTCGAGAAAAAAAAACGCCTCCGCCTCCCATTGAAATCAATAAGAGGTGATTTTGGGCACGGTTTCCGAGACTGTTTCCACGGCAAAAACAGCGCCAAAATACTCAGTGTGAACTAGCCCTAATACTAAACTACAGAAGTCTTCTGTCTTCTTCCCTGCGCCACAATAAATACTAGAGGTCAATGAACTGTAGCTTCTATTGTGGCACACAGGACCTAGAGATGAGCCAGAAATATTTAATAGTTGCTAATAATTCTGGCACATCATGGAGTTCCCCCAGACAAACCTCCCCCACACACATGCAGATGCTCCGCAAACCCCCCTCCTACACAGACACAAGCTCCCCCAACCCCATAAACAACCTGCACGCACCCCCCAAACCCTCGCGCGCACACAGACGCCCACACCTCCCCACACACACCCCGCAAACCAACACAAACCCTCCCACAGACACCCCCACACACACACCCGCAAAACACCACACAAGCACCGTGCAAGCACACCCCCCCCCACAAGCACCCTGAACGCACACACCCGGAAACCACCATACAAGACTCCCGAACTTGCACACCCCGCCACACGGACCCCACGCAAGTATGGACCCCCCAAACCCTCTCGCACGAACACACGCACCCATCACACACACGCACCCCCACACACACCCATGGCACGCACGTACCCAGTTACACACACACCCCCCTCCCCGCAAGCACACACCCCTCGCATGCACGCACACTTTACCAGCTATGCTGCCGGGCTTCATCAAGATTGCGCCGGCCTTCCCCCTAGAAACCAGCTTCTACGTGTCACAGAGCATGCACAGTTTAGAGTTAGAACGGCCAGAAGCATAGGGGATAGTAGGAAAAGACATATACACAGAGGCAATAAAAAAATGGCAGCCCCCATAAAAAACAAGTATTAATAAAAAAAAAATTATGTAAAAAAATAAATTTAAGTAGAATATTAAAATCAATAAAAATACACAAAATAATAAACATTTTTTGACTCCTTTCCTTTAAACTAAAATTGAATACTTAAATTGTGATCGATAGGTTTACTCTTTATTTATGAAGAAAAATAACAAAATGTAAAGAAAATTTAGAATAACTTGCATTTACCTACATTTGCTTCTAAAATGAATAATCATACCACACAAACTTTTTAAATAAATAAGGTTTATTATGTCTTTTTATGTAGGCATAATTTTATTTTTTAGGACATTATAAGGCTTATCAATTTATAACAAAGTTTGAAAAACCTCTTGTTTTAGGCACCACTTCAAATCTGAAGTGGCATTAAGGGCCTATATATTAGAAACTCCCCATAAAACAACCCATTTTTAATAACTGCACAAAGCATTTAGGAAGTTTAAGACTTTAGATGTTTCACAGGAATGAAAGCAAAGTGGAGGTAGCATTTACAAATTGAAATTTTTATTTTTTTTGCCAATGTACGTTTTGAATTTATTTATTTCTGCAACAAAGCAGTTGTTAACCCCTTAACGCTCCATGACCTACTATTAGGTCATGCTAACTGTAGCGTTCGCGCTCAGTGACCTAATAGTAGGTCATGGAGTAAACACGGCGCCGTTCGCGCGGGGCGCGTTCATGAGCTGTGATAGCTGCTGTTTCCGACAGCAGACTATCACTGCTCAATGTGCCGGGACCGATCGCGGAGCTCCCACGTCGATTAACCCCTCAGAAGCCGCGTTCAATAGCGATCGCGGCTTCTTAGGCCCTGTTCACACGGAGTTTTTTGACGAGTTTTTTGGGGCAGAAACCACACCAAAAAACTCCTCAAAAACCGCCTGAAAATGCCTCCCATTCATTTCAATGGGAGGCAGACGAGTTTTTTTTCCACGAGTAAAAAAAACTCGTCGTGGTAAAAAGAAGCAACATGACCCATCTTGAGGCGGTTTCCTCCTCCAAAACCCCATTTCAATGAGTCAGAAAGAGGAAAAAAAACCCTCGACGAGTGTTTTGACGAGTTTTTGTCAAACCACTGTGCAAAAACCTACTGGAGCAGTTTTTGCAGGAGGAATTTTCCTCCTGCAAAAAACTCCGTGTGAACACAGCCTTAGGGGTTAATCCGCCATCGCCGGCCTGCTACGCGATAGCGGCCGGCGATGGTGACTATGGCAACCGGACACCAAACAATGGCGTCCGGCTATGCCATAGACGGAAGCCTAGTGGGTCCTGACAACGTCAGGACCCACTATGCTTGCTGTCAGTGAGTAGCTGACAGTTCTAATATACTGCACTACGCATGTAGTGCAGTGTATTAGAATAGCGATCAGGGCCTCCTGCCCTCAAGTCCCCTAGTGGGACAAAGTAATAAAGTAAAAAAAAAGTTAAAAAAAGATGTGTAAAAATAAGAAAATAAAAGTTTTAAAAGTAATAAAAGTAAAAGTCCCACTTTTTCCCTTATCAGTCCTTTATTATTAATAAAAATATATAAACAAACAAATAAACTGTACATAATTGGTATCGCCGCGTCCGTAACGGCCTGAACTACAAAATTATTTCATTATTTATCCCGCACGGTGAACGCCGTAAAAAAAAATATGAATAAACCGAACCAGAATCACAATTGTTTGGTCACTTCACCTCCCAAAAAATGGAATAAAAAGAGATCAAAAAGTCGCATGTACCGAAAAATGGTACTGATTGAAACTACAGTTCGTTACGCAAAAAATAAGTCCTCGCACGGCTTTATTGATTGAAAAATAAAAACGTTATGGCTCTTAGAATAAGGAACACAAAAAGTAAATGATTGTTTACAAAACGTATTTTATTGTGCAAACGCCATAAGACATAAAAAAAACCTATAAACATCTGGTATCGCCGTAATCGTATCGCCCCGCAGAATAAAGTGAATATGTCATTTATAGCGCACGGTGAACGCTGTAAAAAAAAAAGTATACAAAAACAATAGTAGAATTGCTGTTTATTAGTCACCACGCCACCTAAAAATGGAATAAAAACTGATCAAAAAGCCGCATGCACCCCAAGAAAACTACAATGGATTCCTCAAGGGGTCTAGTTTCCAAATTGGGGTAACTTTTGGGCGGTTTCCAATGTTTTGGCACCACAAGACCTCTTCAAACCGGACATGGTGCCTAATAAAAAAGAGGCCTCAAAATCCGCTAGGTGCTCCTTTGCTTCGGAGGCCGGGGCTTCAGTAAATTACCGCACTAGGGCCACATGTGGGATATTTCTAAAACTGCAGAATATGGGCAATACGTATTAAGTTGTGTTTCTCTGATAAATCCTTTTGTGTTATAAAAAAAATTGTATAAAAAGAGTAAATTTCACCTCTACTTTGCTCTAAATTTCTGTGAAACACCTAAAGGGTTCATAAACTTTCTAAATGCTGTTGTGAATACTTTGAGGGGTCTAGTTTCTAAAATGGGGTGTTTGATAGGGGTTTCTAATATATGGGCCCCTCAAAGCAACTTCAGAAATGAACTGGAACCTAAAAAAATAAATAAATGAGGCAATACTTCGCTTCTTACATTATACTGATAATGAGCCGTGCCCACCCCGAGATGACCCCAGTTTTGACCGTTTGTATAAACGGAGACCCCTATTAGACCGTTTCAGTGCCCGGTTTTCCCAAGCATACACCCCCGAGAAGTGTTTTTCTATTGATGAGTCCCTGGTACATTTTAAAGGGAGGGTTCAATTCCGCCAGTACCTGCCAGGTAAGAGGGCAAGGTATGGCGTGAAGATGTATAAGCTGTGCGAGAGTGCATCAGGGTATACCTACAGGTTTAGGATATATGAAGGAAAGGCCACCCCCAAACCAGACTGCATCCTGGACTACAATAGGTACATGGGAGGGATGGACTTGTCAAATCAAGTCCAGAAGCCCTACAGCGCCATGCGGTGTGGTATAAGAAGCTGGCCGGGCACATCATACAGATGGCTTTGTACAATGCGTACCTGCTACGTCGATGTGCAGGCCAGAGGGGAACTTTCCTGGAATTTCAAGATCTAATCTTTAGGGACCAGGAAGGGGGGGCACCCAGTACTTCTGGAAGCGAGGCCACACGCATCGTACCAGGGCAACACTTTCCAGGAGAAGTTCCCCAAACCGGTGGAAAGGGAAAGAGTCAAAAGAGGTGCAGAGTCTGCTATAAGAGGGGGATAAGGAAGAACACAATATATCAATGTGACACGTGTCCCGAAAAACCAGGGCTCTGTATAAAAGATTGTTTTAAAATGTATCATACATCCCTTGATTTTTAATTTAACCTGATGCACTCCGCACAGCTTACCCCCCTCATCTTTCCCTTCTGAGCCCTGCCGTATGCCCAGGCAGCTGATAACAGCCACATGTAGGGTATTGCCGTACCCAGGAGAACCCACATTACAATTTAGGGGGTGTATATCTCCGGTGGCGCATGCTGGGCACACTATATTGGACACTGAAATGGCATATATATATATATAAAATTGCAAATCTCACACTGCACCATCTGCTGCGCGTTATCTTTTACACAGTACCTGTGGGGTCAAAATGCTCACTACACCTCTAGATGAATGTCTTAAGGGGTGTAGTTTTTAAAATGGGGTCACTTCTCGGGGGTTTCAACTGTACTGGTACCTCAGGGGCTTCTGCATACATGACTTAGCACCAGAAAAGCTCCAGTAGGCCAAATGGTGGTCCTTTTCTTCTGAGCCCTCCCATGGGCCCAAACGGCAGTTTATCACCACAAATGGGGTATTGCCGCACTAAGGACAAATTGGGCAACAAAATGGGTTATGTTGTTCCTTGTGAAAATAAGAAATTTTGATAAAAAATGACATCTTATTGGAAAAAATATCATTTTTTTCATTTCACAGCCCAATTCAAATAGGTGCTGTGAAAAAACTGTGCGGTCAAAATGATAACAAAAACCATAAATGAATTCCTTGAGGGGTGCAGTTTCCAAAATGGGGTCACTTCTGGTGGGTTTCCATTGCTTTGATATCTCTGGGCCTCTGCAAATGCGACATGGCACCCGAAAACCAATCCAGCAAAATCTGGACTCCAACAAACACATAGCGCTCCTTTCCGTCTGAGCCCTCCCATGGGCCCAAACGGCAGTTTATCACCACAAATGGGGTATTGCCGCACTAAGGACAAATTGGGCAACAAAATGTGGTATGTTGTTCCCTGTGAAAATAAGAAATTTTGATCAAAAATGACATCTTATTGGAAAAAATATCATTTTTTTCATTTCACAGCCCAATTCAAATAGGTGCTGTGAAAAAACTGTGCGGTCAAAATGATAACAAAAACCATAAATGAATTCCTTGAGGGGTGTAGTTTCCAAAATGGGGTCACTTCTGGTGGGTTTCCATTGTTTTGATACCTCAACACCTCTTCAAACCTGGCATGCTGCCTAAAATATATTCTAATAAAAAAGAGGCCTCAAAATGCACTAGGGGCTTCTTTGTTTCTAGGGCTTGTGTTTTAGTCCACGAGCGCACTAGAGGCACATGTGGGACATTTCTAAAAACTGCAGAATCTGGACAATACATATTTAGTAGTATTTCTCTGGTAAAACCTTCTCTGTTACTAAAAATAAATTGAATAAAATTGAAATTCAGCAGAAAAAATGAAATTTGCAAATTTCATTTCCACTTTGCTTTAATTCCTGTGAAATGCCTGAAGGGTTAAAAAACTTTCTATATGCTGTTTTGAATACTTTGAGGGGTCTAGTTTTTAAAATGGGGTGTTTTATGGGTGTTTCTAATACATAGGCCCCTCAAATCCACTTCAGAACTGAACTGGCACCTTCAAAAAAAGGCTTTTGAAATTTTCTTAAGAATTTGAGAAATTGCTGTTTATGTTCTAAGCCTTGTAACGTCCAAGAAAAATAAAATAATGTTCAAAAAACGATGCCAATCTAAAGTAGACATATGGGAAATGTGAACTAGTAACTATTTTGGGTGGTATAACCGTCTGTTTTTCAAGCAGATGCATTTAAATTCTGAAAAATGCTATTTTTTGTAAATTTTCTCTAAATTTTGCAATTTTTCACAAATAAAGACTGAATATATCGACCAAATTTTACCACGAACATGAAGCCCAAAGTGTCACGAGAAAACAATCTCAGAATCGCTTGGATAGGTTTAAGCATTCCGACGTTATTACCACATAAAGTGAAATATGTCAGATTTGAAAAACGGGCTCTGAGCCTTAAGGCCCAAACTAGGCTGCGTCCTTAAGGGGTTAAAGAGGCTCTGTCACCAGATTTTCCAACCCCTATCTCCTATTGCAGCAGATCGGTGCTGCAATGTAGATAAGAGTAACGTTTTTTTTTTCAAAAATTAGCTACATCGACTTACCTGCAAACGCCGATGCTGCTGCAGAATCAACTGTAGCCTCTGGTGCCGATGTGTCCTCGCTCGTCTGACACGATGCAGGACCTGTGAGTGACGTCACAGCGTGATCTGGCAGAAGCTGGGCGTTCTGAAGAGAAGTGGATGATACTTCTCATCAGAACGCCCAGCTAGTAAAAGTATTAAAAACGTCCCGATGTACGCACATAATACACGCCCACTTGGACTTTTACTTTTAAACACACCCACTTGGACTTTTGCAAGCCTCATTTGCATAACTACAAAAATGGTCATAACTTGGCCAAAAATGCTCGTTTTTTAAAAATAAAAACGTTACTGTAATCTACATTGCAGCGCCTATCTGCTGCAATAGCAGATAGGGGTTGCAAAATCTGGTGACAGAGCCTCTTTAAGTGAATTTATTAGAATCATAACATGAAAATGGCAAGTTTTTTCCAAAATGCAGTTTTAGTTCAACTTTTTTATTTTCTCAAGGACTACAAGAGAAAAAGCACCCCAACATTTGTTGCGTAATTTCTTCCAAGTATATTGTTACCCCATATGTCATCGTAAACTGCTGTTTGGGCACACAGCAGGGCTCCGTAAAGAAGGAACGCCATTTAGCATTTGGAGTGCCGATTTTGTTGAAATGATTTTCTGACGTCAAGTTTTTGTCGCATATGCAAAGCCTGTAAGATGCCAGTACAGTGGATACCCAAGGGAAGTGACCTAATTTTTAAACTACACTCCTCAAGGAATTTATCTAGAGGTGTGGTCAGCATTTTCATCCCACATATGTTTTCCAGAATTTAATGATCAGTGGATGTTGCAGAGTGAAAATTTGCTAAATATTCCTAATTTATGCCATTTTAGAGCCTAATACGTTGTACCCAGCTTGTGCCAGCAGAGACTTGTATATTGTTCTAGAGGGTCTCCCAGGTACGGCAATACCCCACATATAGCTGTGATCTGCTTCCTGGGAAAACGGCAGGGCTCAGAAGAGAAGGAGCGCCATGTGGCTTTTGAAGCAATGATTTAGATGGAAAGGTTTTCAAGTGACAAGTGTGTTTGCACAGCCTCTGAGGTAAAATTACATCTAAAAAGTTATCCCATTTTGGAAACTACACCCCATGAGGAATTCATTTAGGGGTGTAGTGAGCATTTTGACCCCACAGGTGTTGTCCCAAAGTTAATGCGCAGAGGATGGTGCAGGGTGAAATTTATTTTTTCCCCAGATCTGCCATTTCATTGACCAATATGTTGTGCCTAGTTTTTTCCTTCGGAGACATGCAACCCATGAATTCTTATGCAGGTTCCACCGGCAAAATCCCACATGTGGGTATAATCTGCTGCCTGGATACACGGCAGGGTCAGAAGGGAAAGGGCACTATGCAACATTTCAGTGATATTTACTTCATTGATTCACTAACATGATTACAGAGACACTGAGAAGTGACCCCATTTTGGAAATTACACCCCTGAAGGCATTCATCTAGGGGTAGTGAGCATTTTGAACGCAGTTGTTATCTTAAAGTTAATGCACAGTGGTTGCTGCAGAGCGAATATTGCTTCCCCCCCCCCCCCCCAGATATGCCATGTCAGCGTCCAATATGTTCTTCCCAGCTTGTGCCACCGGAGATACACAATACATAAATTATGTGGGTATGGCAATATCCCACATGTGGCTGTTATCTGCTGCCTGGACACACGGCAGGGCACAGAAAGGAAGGAGTGATAGTGACATTTGAGACCTACTGTGGTGATATTTACTGCATTGTGCCATGATTGTAGAGACTCAGAGGTGTCAAAATATTAGAAACCCCCAAAAAGTGACCCCATTTTAAAAACGACACCACACAAGGCAATTGTCTAGAGGTGTGGTGTGCATGTTAACCATACAGATGTTTTCCAGAATTTAAAAAGGGCTGACACTAATTGTTTTCCTATATATTCGTGAAATATTCATATGTTAGCAGAGAGAGAGAGATGCTACACATCCTCCATTGATAGGGATAGTGATCTTTGCGATTTTCATGGTTTTATATTGTTTTTCACCAAATATAGTCCCCTTCAGTTTAGATATTTATTTGTTTTTTCTATTCAAAGGTTGGCTGCCACAGTTCTCACTTGGTAGCAAGGTGCCTTCTGTTTGTTAAATGCCATTTTCATCCTTAAATTAATTTTTGTCTTGCTGTATTGTGCAGACAGATCTAATTATTTATCTGGTAAAGCAGGACTTTTTGTCAGTATATGAAGAAGAATGTCAAATTCTAATGCAGGAATGCTGCATTGCTATGGATGGAAACATTATACTGTATCACAGATTGTTTCCGCTGAAGGGAAATATGCATTGCATTTAAATAAAATCAATGTTCCGTCAGTGCATATTGATGTCTTATTATACACTGTTTGTGATGTGCTGTGAATTATTTCTAATGTTTATGTTCACCAAAAATGTGATAACATTTTTCTGTTATGAGTTCTATAAAACCGAATACATTAATGTCCCCATTTCATGCTGGCTTGTGAACAGTCAGATTGCCGAAGGCGGAGCTGTAGCTAGGTTTTCCTTCACTCTGGGCAGAGATTGTGTGCCCCCCCCAGAATATATATATATATATATATATATATATATATATATATATATATAATGAAGAAATCACTGCACTCCCAAATGAACAGTATTCACCCGTCATAGCTGTGGCATTGGTGAATAAACCGTTAATTTTAGTGTTTTTCTAGTCCCCAAAAATTGCCCATCAATATGTGATCGGTCGGGATCCGACTTCTGGCACCCCCATGATCAACTGTTTGGAAGGGGCCGCAGCGCTCGCTCGCTTCCCCTTCATTTCTACTTGATCACTGTGAATCGTCGAGACACAGCCCTCTATTCACTTAAATGGGAGAAGGCTGTAATAATTTGAACCGCCTCTAAAAGTGTCGATGATTCACAGTGAGCAAGCAAAAATTAAGGGAAATAGGCGCTCCTACGAACAATACGGCCCCTTCAAAGCAGCTTATCAGCAGTGGTGCCAGGAGTCGGACGCTGACCGATCACACATTTATGGCCTATTTTGAGGATATGCCATCAATTTTCAGGGAATGAAAAACCCCTTTAAGTTTTGCGATTTCTTTATTTTGTTTTTTCCTGGCACGCTGGATCAAGGTAAGGTTCGGTGTCACCCTGCCTGATTTACCAAAGTGCTGCTGTTTTTCTTTGCAGTGTATGGTAATGCAAAGTTAAACTAAAATAGAGTGTTAAAATGGGTTTCCATTTACAGAGTCAGGACTGCAGTTACTATTTGGATTGAGGGTAAAGGCCCATTAACACATGCTTATTCCCGATCATTGTTCTGCGTAAACAGGGCAGAGTTCAACTGACAAGCAAGCAGACGCTCGTTTGACGCATCTTTTATCCTGCCAGAAAAATGATTGCTTGTCGGCAGCACATCTTCCCGTGTAAACAGGGGAGGTGCTGCTGCCATGAAAATGTGTGGGGACGTATGATCGTATTAACAATCGTTCGTTCCCAATACTAGCGGTCATTGTACCATTTTTAATGAAGCAAATAAGAGCCGAACGACATGGTGTATTGGCCGGTGCTCATTTAACGGGCAGAATATCTGCCCTAGCAAAAGGAACTGTCCATGTAAATAGTGCTGCTATATCGCACACATAAATAGTATTCTATACTGTACATATAAATATTACCATACACAAGGCTCCAAAATAAGTCAAGTACTCAGACCCCTAAATTAGTGAGATCCCAGACCAGGCCCCTTAATTAAATTAGACCCAAGACCCCTAAATTAATGAGATCCCAGACCCCTAGATTATTAGGAGACAAGACCCTTAAATCATTAAGACCTCAGACCAGACCACTAAATTTAATCACACCTTGGATCAGACAAAAATAAATAAAAAATCCAGACCCCAGATCAGGCCATTTACTTAACCTCCTTGCTTCTGGCTCCTCTTCAGCTTTGGGCACCTCTGCACTGCGTCTAGACATTGTGCGCGGCACCTGGAGCTCAACAGGAGCTGGGAGCGAGGAGGGTAAGGGCAACAACTACGCTATTGTTTCCGTTAAACAAACCTGAAACTTTACGGAACGAAAACAAACGGAAACCAACTGCAACAAAAGCATTACTATTGACGCTATGGTTTCCGTTTGGCTTTACCGTCATCGTTTTCTCCAACGAAAAGGTTGAACGGAACCGATGCTCTAAGTATACAGGCCACTACCTATTGCATTAATCTAATAGATAACGGTTGTCTCCTCCTGCGCACCCCTGCACATTCTGCTCGTGAAGGAAAGTGCCCTGGTAGCCCCCTTAGGTTATGGGAAAGAATGTATAGTTCCTTATGGAAACACTTCCACAGCTTTACAGTGGTTACACTAATATGGTTATCTCTATCCTCATTACGATGGGGCACCCTTGAACAGCTTTTCCACTCCAGAGAGACTCCTAATCCCATTCGTACTTTAAAAAGCTTTGTGTGGGAGCTTGTAAATCAAACACTAAGTCAACCTATAATTCTTGGCCAGTAATATATTCTGGTTGAGTTTTGTTGACTACTTTTCAAACCTGTTTGAGCAGGATGAAATCTGTATGCCAGTAGCCCCGAATTATCCCCTGAGGACGCTGCTTGTGCAGCGAAACATGTCGGGGGGGCTATCGCCATTTTAATATTCACTGACGGCCCAGCGATCTACCTCAATCCAGTGTGATTGCATGAGCAAACGGCAGTCTGCAGCTGCCGAACTAGCTTTTCACACTGTACTGTAGCGACGTGCTACGCACACTTATCCGACCTATGATATGCTGGCCATCTTTTGAAACAATTTTAACTCTTTGCTTGTATGTCCTTGTTTAGATACACCAATAAAAGTTATATTTTAACTGATACAATTCTAATAGTGGTTGGGAAATTGGGACCTCTGTGCTTAGGCACATCAGCTGTTGAAATCTGTATGCCATCACCGCTGTAAATATGACAGCTCTTGATGCTGCTGTGTTCTGAGGAGCCCCTGACCAAAAACTCTGGAAACCCTGGTTGGGATGAACTTCCCTAATACAATATCATAGGAATGCACATTGAGAAAGCAGATGACAAACCGTACTTCGGGACATTAACGTCCTCTCTACCTTAGGTCATACTCTATTCTCTACATTTTTTTTTTTGCACTTTTTGCTCTACATGTTTGCTATTCTTTTTTTTTTTTGTGTGATCACTATGTATATATGAATTCGTATTTTTTTGCACTTTATAGTTTATACCTTTTGGTTCTTATTAAATATATAATTTTGTGAGATACTTATGTATGAATTGATTGGCAATATAGATGAGCCATTGTTAGGACTGTTGTATTTTTCCAGACTGAGATGGACTATATTTTTCCTGATTCTTGCATTGCAGACCAAAATATATTCCTTATTTTGTTTTATGAATTTTTAATAAAGTTTTGAATTGCTATTCTGAGATATTTGTCTTCCTTCATTTGTACCTGTAGGATTTACCATTATAGCAGGTTATTGTTATATAAGCAGCTCCCTGACGTGTTTAGATTCACTAACTGAAAAGAAATAAAGCTACATAGGGCACCATAGGGAGAAAAAGGGAGAAAAATAGGTGCCAACTGCTTGATACGGCACAACTGCAATGTGGACTAAGGGCAAAATAGAAGATGATAGGTTGCTGTGTTCCCCCAGTTGACCTGTAAAGCACTGGCAGCAAGAATATGCAAACCAAATGCTCAACCTGAGGGATAAAAATCCAATGCGCTTTCTCGATAGAATGTCATCAAATAGTGTTCCAAATAATTGGTATAGGCTTCAATATTTTATTACTATTAAGTATTTCATAGTAGGACTGATTGCTTTATCAGGTCATATGTATGTGTAGATTCGTCAAGCAGATTGAGTAAGAAATTATAGATGCAAAAATTATTTGTCATGAAGGCAAAAGTTCCCTGCTGTATCTTCTACTTCCAAAGTCCCAGTATTAAAGGAGATATGTGAGCACCAAAAAGTATTAGCAGCGTACTCCCTGCAGTATGTGAGTACACTGCTAAAATACATTCCGGCCAGGGGCGTAACTAGGAAAGACTGGGCCCCATAGCAAACTCTTGACGGGTGCCCCCCCAGGTGCCACACGCAGCCCCTCTTAAAGATAGTGCCCCCTGTAGATTGTACCGTACAGCCCCCCTGTAGACAGTGCTATACAGGCCCGCCTTTAGACAGTCACACCCCACTTGTAGATAGTGCCATACAGACCCCCTGTAGATATCGCCATAAAGCCCACCCTGTATATAGCGCTATACAGCTCCCACTATATAGTGCCACACAGCCCCCTCCCTTGTATATAGTGACACACAGCCCCCTCCCTTGTATGTAGTGCCACACAGCCCCCCTTAGTAGATAGTGCCACATACAGACCCCTGTAGATAGAGCCACAGCCCTCACCCTTGTAAATAATGCCATACAGCCCCCCTTGTGTATAGTGCCACACAGCCCTCCATGTGTATAGTTCCACACAGCCCCCCAAGTAGTACAAGGTAATGGCACACCCGAGTTGTATCAGCCAGTGGGATGTCACTCAAACATGGAAAGGTGGGTTTGGAGGTAGGACTATGTGACTCTTCCGAATATCGGAACCGCTCCATGACCCTTTAATGAGTAATTAGCATATAGTGTGCACCGTTTTAAAAGTTGATTGTAATGGCAGCAACTCTCCCGGAAGGAGAGAAACGTCTTACGGTCCCCTGAGAACCGGTCAGGTAACTTGAGGTCGGGTTCTAGAGGTGAGGTGAGGGGTACTACTAAGGCAGCGTCACCCTGGTTGACCCTCTGGGCCAGGGCCTGGACCTGTAGGGAGAGGCCCTGCATCTGCTGGGTCAGGGTCTCAAGGGGGTCCATGATAGCGTCAGCGTAGGAGAATGGTAGACTAGGTATGGGCTTGTAATTATGTAATGGCAGGAAGGAGGTGAAGGGAAAGTGAGCCCTAATCTACCCACCGCCCTGTCCCTGCCTACTTGCAACGACCCGCCCTAGGCGACGGGGTACAACTGGGCGGCGGTCCCTACGTTGTCTAAGTGCACAGGAGAACAAACAGGGAACACGCAAGGGAAGGGGCAGTAGCCCACGGAACGCCGCGAGGAAACGGAGCGGTGAACGAATAGTCAGGACCAGGATGAAGTGGAGAATACCAACGTGGGCACGGAGAAGGAAGCAAGCCAGGGGCAAAGCGAAGCAGGTTAAGCGGAACTGCAGCAAGGCAGAAGCAGGCTGGAGCAAGCAGCAGTGGGGCCAGGAATCCAGAAGAATTACAAGCACTGAGGAAGAGAACACGGCAGGTAATAAAGGACAGGGGGCGGAGCTAACTCCGACTGACCAGGCCGCGATAGGCTCTCCCACTCCTGAGCCTGCCACCCTGGTTGGTGGAAGACGGTGTCAGTCTAACAGGTCTGGCCTCAGGTGTGGATTGATTAATCCCAGGAGTATACCTAGACGTAGTACCTGGCAGATCTCTAACAGTACTCCCCCTTTTATGAGGGGCCACCGGACCCTTACTAAGAGGACCCGGTTTAGTAGGGAAGAGAAGGTGGAACCTCCTGATCAATACCCCAGCGTGAACATCACGGGCAGGTACCCAAGTCCTCTCCTCCGGCCCGTATCCTCTCCAATGGACCAGGTACTGGAGGGAGCCCTGGACCATCCTACTGTCCATAATCTTGGCCACCTCGAATTCCACCCCCTCGGGTGAGAACGGGAACAGGAGGTTTCCTCGAGGGGGAGCAGCGTTTGAGGAGGGAGGCATGGAAGACGTCATGTATGCGAAAGGATGGGGGCAGCTCCAGACGGAAGGATACAAAGTTGAGGACTTCAATGATCTTATAAGGTCCAATAAATCGGGGAGCAAACTTCCTGGACGGGACCTTAAGGCGCAAGTTCTTGGACGACAACCAGACCAAATCCCCGACGACAAACCGGGGGTTAGCAGAACGTCTACTATCAGCCTGAATCTTTTGTGCGCTCTGGGACGCCTCTAGGTTCTTCTGAACCTGGGCCCAGACTGTGCACAGTTCCCGATGAACATCCTCTACCTCAGGATTATTGGAACAACCAGGGGAAACGGAGGAGAACCTTGGGTTAAACCCGAAATTACAGAAAAACGGGGAGACCCCTGATGAGTTACTGACCCGGTTATTCAGGGAAAATTCAGCAAGGGGAAGGAATGAGACCCAATCGAATTGTAAGTCAGAGATGAAACACCTTAAATATTGTTCCAGGGATTGGTTAGTCCTTTCCGTTTGGCCATTAGTTTCGAGATGGAAGGCGGAGGAGAAGGACAGATCAATCTCCAACTTTTTACAAAAAGCTCTCCAAAATAAGGAAACAAATTGTACCCCTCTGTCAGAAACGATATTGACTGGGGCCCCATGGAGACGCAGGATGTGTTTCACAAACAAAGAAGCTAACGTCTTGGCGTTAGGTAGCTTCTTAAGAGGCACAAAGTGGCACATCTTGCTGAAGCGGTCTACTACCACCCACACCACCGACTTGCCCTGAGATGGGGGCAAATCGGTGATAAAATCCATGGAGATATGGGTCCAAGGTCTCTGGGGAATGGGCAAGGAACGTAGTAGGCCCGCAGGTCGGGACCTAGGGGTTTTGGACCTAGCGCAAACCTCACAAGCGGCGACGTAAGCCCTAACGTCTTTAGGCAACCCAGGCCACCAATAGTTTCTGGTAATGAGGTGTTTGGTGCCCAAGATGCCAGGATGACCAGATAGAGCGGAGTCATGGTTTTCCCTGAGTACCCTTAGCCGGTATTGCAAGGGAACAAACAGTTTGTCCCCAGGGACGTTCCCGGGAGCTGAACCCTGATCAGCCGCAATATCAGAAGCTAAATCAGAATCCGTGGCAGAAACGATTATACCAGGGGGTAAAATACAAGCAGGATCCTTCTCGGAAGGAGGATTGGCCATGAAACTACGTGACAGAGCATCAGCCTTAATATTCTTGGACCCAGCCCTATAGGTAACCAAGAAATTAAATCTGGTAAAGAATAGTGCCCACCGAGCTTGTCTAGGATTAAGCCTCCGGGCCGATTCTAGGAAAACCAGATTCTTGTGGTCAGTAAGGACCGTTACCTGGTGTCTGGCCCCCTCCAGGAAGTGACGCCACTCTTCAAAATCCCATTTAATGGCTAAAAGTTCGCGGTTGCCAATATCATAGTTACTCTCCGTGGGTGAAAACTTCCTAGAGAAGTAAGCACAGGGGCGGAGATGGGTGAGGGAGCTGGTACCCTGGGACAAGACGGCCCCCACTCCCACGTCGGATGCGTCAACCTCCACAATAAATGGCTCCTCTTGGTTGGGCTGAATCAGCACGGGGGCCGAGATAAAGCACTTCTTGAGGGTCTCAAAGGCCTGGACGACCTCAGGGGGCCAATGGAGGACATCAGCACCCTTGCGAGTAAGGACCGAGAAGTTGGCAATAAATCTCCTGTAATAGTTGGCGAACCCTAAAAAACACCGTAACGCCTTAAGGGAGGCAGGTTGGACCCATTTCGCCACAGCCTGAACCTTGGCAGGGTCCATGCGGAATTCATGAGGAGTGAGGATTTGACCTAAAAATGGTATCTCCTGTACCCCAAAGACACATTTTTCAGTCTTCGCAAACAGATTATTCTCCCGAAGGACCTGGAGCACCTTCCTGACATGCTCCACGTGGGAGGACCAGTCCTTGGAAAACACCAGTATGTCATCAAGGTACACAACAAGAAAATTACCCAGGTAATCTCTCAGGATTTCATTAATAAAATTCTGGAAGACAGCAGGGGCATTACACAACCCAAAGGGCATGACCAGGTATTCGAAATGACCCTCGGGTGTGTTGAACGCAGTTTTCCACTCATCCCCCTCTTTGATGCGGATAAGGTTATATGCCCCCCGTAGATCGAACTTAGAAAACCATTGGGCTCCCTAAACCTGATTAAAAAGATCCGGAATCAAAGGAAGTGGGTGCTGGTTCCTTACGGTGACCTTATTCAGGTTACGATAATCAATGCACGGCCTAAGACCACCATCCTCCTTCCCCACGAAGAAGAAGCCAGCACCTACAGGAGAAGTCGAGGGGCGAATGAAACCCTTGGCCAGGCATTCTTGGATATACACCCTCATAGCTTCACGTTCAGGACATGAAAGATTAAATATCCTACCCTTAGGAAGCTTGGCACCAGGCACCAAATCGATGGCGCAATCGTAATCTCTATGGGGGGGCAACACCTCGGAGGCCTCCTTAGAAAACACATCGGCGAAGTCCTGAACAAACTCAGGAAGCGTGTTTTTACCTCCTCCCGGGGAGAAATAGAGTTAATAGAAAGACATGACATAAGACATTCATTACCCCATTTGGTAAGCTCCCCAGTATTCCAATCAAACGTGGTATTATGCAACTGCAACCAGGGAAGACCTAATACCAGATCAGACGATAATCCCTGCATCACCAGTACAGAGCACTGCTCCAAATGCATGGAGCCAACCAGGAGTTCAAAAACAGGAGTATGCTGAGTAAAATAACCATTAGCAAGGGGAGTTGAGTCGATACCCACTACAGGGACAGGATAAGGCAAATCAATAAAAGGCATCTTTAGAGACATAGCAAATTCCACGGACTTGATATTAGCAGATGAGCCAGAATCCACGAAAGCACTGCCCGTGGCAGACCGGCCAGCAAACGAGACCTGAAAGGGAAGCAAAATTTCATTGCGTTTCACATTAACGGGAAATACCTGTGCGCCCAAGTGACCTCCCCGATGATCACTTAGGCGCGGAAGTTTTCCGGCTTTTTATTCTTGCGCCTGGGACAGGTGTTCAGTAGATGCTTGTCGTCCCCACAGTAGAAGCAGAGACCATTCATTCTGCGAAACTCCCTACGTTGTCGAGGGGACATGGAGGCCCCGAGTTGCATAGGTACCTCCGAGTCCTCCGTGGAGGGGCGAGGGGACGGGACCTCGGGGGGGATCGCAGGGAAGTCAGAGGGGAAAACACTGAAACGTTCAAGCTGACGTTCCCTGAGACGTCGGTCAAGTCGTACTGCTAGGGCCATAACCTGGTCAAGGGAGTCAGAAGAGGGGTAGCTAACCAGCAGATCCTTCAGGGCGTCAGATAATCCTAACCTAAACTGGCACCTTAGGGCCGGATCGTTCCACCGAGAAGCTACGCACCACTTTCTAAAATCAGAACAGTATTCCTCAACCGGTCTCCTACCCTGACGTAAGGTCACCAGCTGACTCTCGGCTAAAGCAGTCCTGTCAGTCTCGTCGTAAATGAGTCCGAGGGCAGAGAAAAAACGATCAACAGAGGAAAGTTCAGGGGCGTCAGGAGCCAAGGAGAAGGCCCACTCTTGGGGCCCTTCCTGGAGTCGGGATATGATGATACCCACCCGCTGGTTCTCGGAACCTGAGGAGTGGGGTTTTAGGCGGAAATACAGTCTGCAACTCTCCCGGAAGGAGAGAAACGTCTTACGGTCCCCTGAGAACCGGTCAGGTAACTTGAGGTCGGGTTCTAGAGGTGAGGTGAGGGGTACTACTAAGGCAGCGTCACCCTGGTTGACCCTCTGGGCCAGGGCCTGGACCTGTAGGGAGAGGCCCTGCATCTGCTGGGTCAGGGTCTCAAGGGGGTCCATGATAGCGTCAGCGTAGGAGAATGGTAGACTAGGTATGGGCTTGTAATTATGTAATGGCAGGAAGGAGGTGAAGGGAAAGTGAGCCCTAATCTACCCACCGCCCTGTCCCTGCCTACTTGCAACGACCCGCCCTAGGCGACGGGGTACAACTGGGCGGCGGTCCCTACGCTGTCTAAGTGCACGGGAGAACAAACAGGGAACACGCAAGGGAAGGGGCAGTAGCCCACGGAACGCCGCGAGGAAACGGAGCGGTGAACGAATAGTCAGGACCAGGATGAAGTGGAGAATACCAACGTGGGCACGGAGAAGGAAGCAAGCCAGGGGCAAAGCGAAGCAGGTTAAGCGGAACTGCAGCAAGGCAGAAGCACGGCAGAAGCAGGCTGGAGCAAGCAGCAGTGGGGCCAGGAATCCAGAAGAATTACAAGCACTGAGGAAGAGAACACGGCAGGTAATAAAGGACAGGGGGCGGAGCTAACTCCGACTGACCAAGCCGCGATAGGCTCTCCCACTCCTGAGCCTGCCACCCTGGTTGGTGGGAGACGGTGTCAGTCTAACAGGTCTGGCCTCAGGTGTGGATTGATTAATCCCAGGAGTATACCTAGACGTAGTACCTGGCAGATCTCTAACATTGATTTTATAGATTTGGCTGCATCTGAAAAAAAACATACATTTGGAAATATTGTAAGGTCATGTATTACCGCATGGTGCCGGTTCAAGGGGTTAAATCTACCAGACAGGTTCCCAATAAATACGCAATGAATTGAAAACAATTCCATCTGCCCTGCAATTTTGTTATTATAAATATATCCTATACAATTACAGCTCCAGAACCAGGCTCATACATATATACAGTACCATAACCAAGCTCAGTACATAAATACAGCACTAGAACCAAGCTCTGGCATACATACAGTACCAGAGTCAAGCTAATACATACATACAGCACCAGAACCAACCTCAACACATATATACAATACCAGAAGCAAGGTCAGTACATATATACATCCCCAGAACCAAGCTCCGTACATATATACAACACCAGAGCAAAGCTCAGTATGTGTGTATATATATATATATATATATATATATATTTATATATACATATACATACAGCCCCAGAACCAAGCTCGGTACATATATATGACACCAGAACAAATACAGCTCAATTTAGTGCAGCCTCTGCCATATAGGTTTGTACGGCGTAAAACTACAGCTCCCAGCATGACCCGAACAATGGTAAGGATATGCTGGGAGATGCTGTTAACAAAAAAAAATCATATCACCCATCATCTCGCTGCAGATCATACAGTGACTACAGTACTGATTAGAGGCAGAATAAACATTTACATTAAGTGATTCACCGGTGATGTCCCAGATTCTAGTTTTCTTTTCCCTCCGGTCCAGACCTCTGATGGATTTCTCCCGGCCACGACCCATTTCTGCAGTTTTCCGCTCAGTTATCTTCAGCTTCTCACGTTTAAAACATTTCTGCATTTATAATCGAAGATAAAATTCTCAACACGTCTAAATATAATAAAGCGCCATACACTGCACCACTAACTATAATAGCGCCATACACTGTGCCCCTGATTATAATAGTACCATACACTGTGCCCCACACACCCTGCCCCCATACCCCCTGTAGATAGTGACCCCCATAGTGCCTGTGTAGATAGTGCCCCATATGGATTCCAAATCTGTTATGCAATAGTGCTAACCACTGAGCCACCCTGCCCTACATATCTTCTCCTATAGATAGTGCTTGACATATAGCCCACCTCTGTAGATAGTGCCTCACATATAGCTCCCCTGTAGATAGTGCCCCACAGTTAATCCACCCCGGTAGATAGTACCCTACAAATAGCTCCCCCTATAGATAGTGCTCCACATATAGCCCACCTTCATAGATAGTACCTCACATATAGCTCCCCCTGTATATAGTGTCCCACATATAGTCCACCCCTGTAGACAATGCCCTACATATAGCCCCCCTGTAGATAGTGCCCCACAGGTAACCCACCCCTGTATATAGTGTCCCACATCCCCACATACAGAGCCTGCACACTAGATAATGTCACTGACCGTTTTAATTGGAAAAAAACAACCTAAAATTACATACACGCCCTGATACTGTTCCCACGCCATCCGGTGGCATTGCAGATCTGCTCTCTTCTGAGCAGGTGTGCTGGAGCTGAACGACACAAGCGGCTCGTCATTGAAAGGCGATTATGGGCAGGGCAGAATTTAAAATGTACTCTCGGTTACGTGACCGCAGATCAGAACACCGTAACGCTGCCACAGGTAAACAGACATTATATTAGAAATGTACTTCAATATCTCCAATTAAGTTGAAATATAAATAAATATTTCCCATATTCCCTGTTAGATGCTAGAAGGCTATGTGGTCCGATATATTTTTATTTTTTACTGGAGGTTACCCTTACTTATGAACCTCTTATTATTTTAGTTAAATAATACATTTTAACAGGTAAGGGGGTTGTTTCAATTGTTCGGGTTGTTAAATAATGTGCACTTCTGCCATCAACCTATTGTTACTGTCAACCACCAAGGATCAGATTCATATCAAGTCAGAAGAAACATCTGAAAAATCCTTTGTTTGATGCCAAAGCCCAAATACTCTAGACGGATTCTGAACTCCCCCCTGTTACCTGCCAACAAATACTGTGCATAGGAAACTCATATCACTGTAGGTCACTGAATTCATTTTTAAAATGCCAATTGACATTATTTCTCTGCGGAGTCGTAGATTGCAGTCTAGCTCAGTACAAAATGTGGATATTCAGCATTGTAGAAAAGAAATCTCATTTGTAGTACAGAGACTGCCTGACATGAATTGGGTTTGCCTTTTACAGCATTTAAATCCTGCTAAATGGTAATAGCAGACTGAGCGGAGTTGCAATGTCCCTGTCTGCTTGCTGTAAAGAAAGCAATTGAGGATTCCTTGCTTTCTTCTGACACAACTGTTCCTGAATATTGGCCGTTCATCTGTTTTACATAAATGAAGCTGAAGTTGAAGTACTGATAATTATCAGCACAGTTTATTTCTCTGTGATCCGAGACACTGTGGAGGGATCAATTTGGTCAGTCAATCTTGAGAATGTAGTGTGAGTGTGTGATAGAATTCATTACACTTCTTCTCTTCACATTCTGTCTCTATGCCAGGGAAAATGCTAAGTTAAAACCTTGAAGAATGTTCTTTAACCTCTTGCCGCGACAGCCATTTTTGTTTTTTACTTTTTCGAATTTTCCTCCCCATATTCCAAAAGCCATGAGGGCTAGTTCACTTGGAGTTTTTTGACTCAGAAACCGAATCGGAAACAGCGCCAAAATCGTCCCCCATTGATTTCAATAGGAGGCGGAGGCGGTTTTTCCACGCCAGCAGAAAAGTACGTTCGCGGGGAAAAGAAAAGTATCATTTTCTTTCTTCCCATGTTTCTGTCTCTGACCTCCCATTGATATCAATGGGAAGCAGAAAAAGCGGTTTTCGCCGTGTATTTTGCCTGCAGCGTTCAATGGCCGTGGCCGAAAAATGAAGGAAGGAATTTTTCTACCTGCAAAAAACTGTATGAACATACCCTAACTTTTTTTTACTTTTTCATTGATCCAGCCATATGAAAGCTTGTTTTTTGAAGTATGAGTTGTAGTTTTTCACGGCACCATATAATGTACTGGGAAAATTATTTTTTGAATGGGAAAACAGCGATTCCTCATGCGGTAAATACGACATGTCAACTTTATTCTGCAATATACAGTAATTACAGCGATTCTAAATTGATATTGTTTTATTTGTGTTTGACTACTTTTGCAAAGACAAAACCAGAACATTTATCTTTCTAGTTGATTGAGCTGTGTAATAGAGGTTTTTTTTTTTTTTTTTTGCAGGATCTGTAGTTTTTATTGATACCATTTTGGGGTACATGCGACTTTTTGATCACTCTTTCTTCAGTAATTCTAGCAGTTTAAATTTTTTCCGCAACATTTACTGTGTGGGTTAAAAAACATTTTAATGTAATAGACTTGTACGGATGTGCGATACCAATTCATGTTTATTTTATTTTGTTTTTACATTGCTTTAGGGGAAAAATGGAAAGGGGGTGGGGGTTTTATGAACTTTTAGGCCTCATTCACACGACAGGGTCCGAGTGTCGGGCGGGAAAATCGGCTGTTTTTGGCCGATTTTCCCAGTTGGTTTGCATCCGTTCCGTTTCGGGCCGTGTTGCCGTTTTTACTGGCCGATTTGGACCCGATTTGCATCCGTTTTTTTCCCTGTCCGTTTTAAAATCGGATGAATTTCATTTACATTTGTTGCCACACACAGCCCTTTGTAGATAATGCCACAGCCCCCCTGGTAGGTAATGCCACAGCCCCCCTGGTAGGTAATGCCACAGCCCCCCTGGTAGGTGATGCCACCCAGCCCCCCTGGTAGGTGATGCCACCCAGCCCCCTGTAGGTGATGCCACCCAGCCCCCTGTAGGTGATGCCACCCAGCCCCCTGTAGGTGATGCCACCCAGCCCCCTGTAGGTGATGCCACCCAGCCCCCTGTAGGTGATGCCACCCAGCCCCCTGTAGGCGATGCCACCCAGCCCCCTGTAGGCGATGCCACCCAGCCCCCTGTAGGCGATGCCACCCAGCCCCCTGTAGGCGATGCCACCCAGCCCCCTGTAGGCGATGCCACCCAGCCCCCTGTAGGCGATGCCACACAGCCCCCTGTAGGCGATGCCACCCTGCCCCTGTAGGCGATGCCACCCAGCCCCCTGTAGGCGATGCCACCCAGCCCTCTGTAGGCGATGCCACCCAGCCCCCTGTAGGCGATGCCACCCTGCCCCCAGTAGGTTGCACCCACCCCCCCCTTCCAGGAGAAGTCACTGACTTCAATGTCCACATATGCCACAGGTCGGGAATTCCGCTTCAGAAGTGAGTGACGTCACTGTGTCCACATATGGACAGTGTAGTCACTCACTTCTCCTGTAGCGGAATCCCCGGCCATAGAGTCGGGGATTCCGCTGCAGAAGTGAGTGACTTCGCTGTGTCCATATATGGACAGTGTAGTCACGCACTTCTCCTGTAGCGGAATCCCCGGCCATAGAGTCGGGGATTCCGCTGCAGAAGTGAGTGACTTTGCTGTGTCCATATATGGACAGTGCAGTCACGCACTTCTCCTGTAGCGGAATCCCCAATCCCCAGCCGGGAATTGGGGATTCCGACTCCTACAGGGAGCAAAAAAAGACCCTCCTCCTCGCGCACTCTCTCTCTTCCTCCTCCTCCTCACAGTGCAGAGTGCATGTGAGGAGAAGGAGGAGAGAGAGTGCGTGAGCGACGGTAGACCCGGCCATCACTCGGGACACATTCCGGTGATGGCCGTGTATTACCCGGCCCCAAAGACTTCTATGGGAGCCGGGCGGCCGGGTACCAAGCCGAAAATAGGGCATGTCCCATTTTTTGACGGCCGGTTTTCCCGGCCGTCAAAAAATCGGTCGTGTGAATAGCCCCATTAGGGGTCTATTGTTCCTAATGCAGCCGGGTGCCGGCCGATTTATGAACGGCCGGCACCCGGCCGGAAAACCCTGTCGTGTGAATTCCGCTTTAGGGTAAGTTCACACGTAGTGTAAATACTGTAGATTTTCCGCAATGGATTTTGCAAATACAGTAGCAGCAAAGTAAATGAGATTTGAACAAATCTCATCCACACGCTGCTTAAATGCTGAGCAGAAAAAACGCTCAAAAATTTACCTGCAGTTCGGTATTTTAGTCCACAGCATTTCAATTGTATTTGCAAACGCTGCTTATTTGTTGCCGGTTTAACATTAGTAGTGCAGTATAGCATGCAAGCGATCCAACGATCGCTGCTTCAAGTCCCCTAAGGGGACTAATAAAAAAGTAAATAACAGTTAAATAAAGGTTTTTTTTATCTTCCCAAAAAAATAAAGTATATTAAAAGTAAAAAAAAAAAAACCTTTTCAAATTTTTTTCCCTAAATCAATGTTAAAAAAATAAATAAAAGTTGACATAACTGGTATCGCCCCGTGCATAAAAGTCCCAACTATCACAATATAGCATTGTTTAACCCGGTCGGTGAATGCGGTAAAAAAATAATACATATAAATCTCACAAATTGCTTTTTTTTTTGGTCACCTTAGCGCTAAAAAAAAATGAAATAAAAAGTGATCAAAAAGTCGCATATACCCCAAAATGGCCACCTGCCGTTCATTTTGTATTTTTGCTGATTTTCTTACTTTTTTTGCAGATTTTAATAAGCTTTTTGTAATTTACATAGGCTGCAGCTGTACCCTCAGATTTGTATTTTTCAAATGCCCTTTTTTTTCCATCTATTACCCTTTTTACAGAAGGTGTAAACCATGTGGGGTTTAATTTTAGTTGTTTGTACTTGTTACTTATAGGAATACATTTTAAGATCTCCCATTTATCATTTGTACCATTATTTGACATGAGTTCTCTCCAGTCCTTGTCCTGAATTGCAGCCCTCATCCTGGAGTAATTGGCCTTCTTAAAATTAATTGTTTTTGCCTTCCCAGCCCGTGTTTGTTTTTTACAGTATAGGTAAAATATAACTATATTGTGATCACTGTTTCCAAGGTTTTCACGAACATTGACAATCCCAACAAGTTCTGTATTATTAGAAATGACCAGATCCAACGGATCGTCACCTCTAGTCGGGTCTTCCACAAACTGGCCCACAAAATTTTCCTGCAACAGGTTGAGGAAATTTCTCCCCTTTGCATTTGAAGCCGAACCATGACGCCAATTAATATCCCGGTAATTATCATCTCCCATTATCACTACAGTAACAGTCTGTAGGGATGCACTATGCATCGAAACTTTGATACTGTTTCAATACCCTGCACCCTCAAAGGGTTCCATACCGTTATTTCATGTATTTTGATACTAAGCTGTGCGGCTGCACAGCTTAGCATTGTAACACGTGAATGTATGAGAGCGGGGCTGCGGCTGTGTGATACAACCATTGCCCCGCTCCTGAGTCTAGACAAGTGAGCGGGGTCAGCATGAGGTGATGCGGCTGGCGCTACATTGAGCGGCGACACAGAAGACCGAACATGGCAGGCAACACTGCAAAACACCTCCACGTTCTGCCTTCAGTGCCTGCGCTGCTGATCATCAGTGCAGTGCCGGCCGCATCACCTCATGCTGACCGCGTGCGCGCTCGTTGTCCGGAGCGGGGCAATGGCTGTATTACACAGCCGCAGTCCCGCTCTAACAGCGGAGATCAGAGAAACTTCTCATCTCCGCCGTTATTCCCCTAAATGCTGCGATCAAAGCTGACCACAGCATTCAAGGGTAAAATTATAGGGGGGATGCTCCTTGGATCGCGTCACAGTGAATCCCTGTGACGCGATTCAGGGACACACCATATGTGAGCAGACAGCCCAGAGTCTATTGAAGGACCCCAGGGCTGTCCTACCATATTTACTGTTAGGGCATACTGAGGTATGTCCTAACAATTGCCTGTGTACTATCAGTACACAGGATAATATACTGGCATATAGATATATACCAGTACATTACAGTTTAAAAATAAAGTAAAAACCTAAAGTAATGTTAAATAAAAAATACACATACACCTTTTTTTTACAACAAACATTAAAATAAGTCTCAATACATAAAAAATACACATTCGGTATTGGCGCGGCCGTAATAACCTTCACAACAATTTTTTGCGTCATTTATGATGTGTATGCTGTAAAAAACAGACAAAAAAAAAAACCTGCTTTCTTTCACTTATTGTGAGGCACGAGGTGTGTGAATTTAACCTCCATGTGTCAAGTTAATAGTAATTAACCCCATCATGTACCTTACACATTAACCCATTATGACTGAGAAACATGATGGGGTTAATTACTATTAATGTGAGGCACATTCAAAATTCATCACACCTCGTGCCTCACGTCAGAAAATGGAAGAGCTTATTTTATTTTTATTACTGTTGGCAAAGTATCATTTTTATATCGAAATCGCAATACCATACAAAGTATCGGTATCAAAGTCCAAATTCTGGTATCGTGACAAACCTACCCACCTGTGCAGCCCGCTCCATCTGTTTATATAACTGGCCTTCCATCTCCTCAGTTATATTGGGGGGTCTATAGATGACACCAAATGTAATTTTTTCAGTGTTTACCTCCCTTTGTAATGCCACCCACAAGGTTTCAATCTCCTCACAATCTTGACCCACTATTGTCTCTTTCACACTCCCCTTCATATCACTTCTCACATACAGACATACACCACCACCTTTTCCTGTTTGCACTGTATATTCCAAACCGTGTAAAACCCTGTAGATTTACAGCCCAGTCATGACCAGTTAAACTGTGGTAATTAGTGGTAAAACGTACGTGGTTTTGTAGCGTGGTAATAAGTCACACCGCAGCAAGACAGTGCCTTTTGAGACACTTGTGAAGTTACCCTTCAATCTTGTAGTCACAAAAAGCAGTGGCTGTCAGAGCATATTGGGAGTTGTTGTTTTACAACAGATGGAGTGCCGCTAGTTGCTGACCCCCTTCTTACTGTATTCTTTTTTGAATATTTATTTCTGTTTATATAGCACCAACATATTCCGCAGCACTGTACAGATTATCACCATCTACATCATTCCCTGTCCCCATTTGCGGTCACAATCTAATTTCCGTATCTCAGACAAACAGAGTAAATTTTTTATAGGAAGCCAATTAACTTATCAGTATGTTTTTGGAGTGTGGGAGGAAACTGGAGAACCCGGAGAGAGGCTACGCAAACGTGTATACAAACTCTATGCATATTTTGCCCTTGGTTGGATTCAAACTCAGGACGCTAGTGCTGCAAGGGAATAGTATCCTGACGTGTTTCCTCATTCACGACAATGGTTCATTAGGGGATCTTAGCAGGTTTAAATTTGTAGCCAATAGCCACATACAAGCAGCAATGCTGACCCCACGATAATTCTGTGTGCACTTAATCTGACTGCACAGGTTTTAGAACTGCCTAGACTCGGAGGCACTTCTGTGCGCATGTTTCCTTTCTGTTTGCAAACCGGGATTTCTGTTCCACACCGGGATAAACCTGCGCATATGTGTGATGAGACCGGCATGTATCCTAACTAGTGTAGGATCCCGTATGACCTGTAGAGGGATAGGTCTACACGTGTCTGACAAAATTGGTATACCCTTTCATTCCACATCTCCACGAACATCTGATAACCACGTTTCTCTTTTTGCCTATTAACTGGATGCATACAAAACAGCGCTAGCATTTATAGACCTCAATAATCTCTATAATGTTAAAGGAACAGTGTCATCACAATTTTTTTTTTCATATGTTAAAGATGTTAGTGCTTTATTAAAAACGTTTATATTTATTTGTGTGTTTGTGTTTTACTTTTTCTTATTTTTACACTTTTTTCTTCCCTATGGGGGCTGCCATTTTATGTTCCATTTCTGTATGTGTCTATTAACGACACATACAGACATGGAATACGGCAGCCACAGTCCCATAGGGACTGCGAACGGCTCCCGTCCCATCCACTTCTGTGTACGCCGTCTGTGTGGGAACTGCGCATGCGCCGCTCCCACACAGTCCAATTTGAAATTGGCGCCGTCCGGCGCCATTTTCCTGTGGACCGGAAGTCGCGGCCGGACAGTAAGATTACTACTTCCGGTCGCGGCTTCCGGACTTGTGCACTTGGACCAGCGGCAGCAGACGGAGCGGACGGGCCGGAGGGAGCCGCGGCGGCAGGAGCAGGTAAGAGATTTCAATGTATGTTCGTGTTTGTGTACGTTTACTACTGTATGTAAACCTACTACACTGTGTGTTAGCTCAAAAAATGGCGACACACAGTGTAGGAGGTTAGACCGTTCAAACCCCTCGTTTATCCCGGCACTAGCC
Organism: Rhinoderma darwinii; assembly: GCF_050947455.1. NCBI lineage: Eukaryota > Metazoa > Chordata > Amphibia > Anura > Rhinodermatidae > Rhinoderma > Rhinoderma darwinii. The sequence goes on along the minus strand of NC_134689.1, from coordinate 176,931,427 downwards.
AGGATAAAGGAGGGGGGGATGCTGAGATCTCACTAGAGCGAGGGCTTTTTACCCAATTTTGCAGCATAAAGCAATGTGGTTGCTTTACCACATGCAATGCTGCAATTTTGGGAATAGCTCCATCTAGTGACCAGCAATGGGAAATATTATAAATTAGAATCTAATTTATAATATTTCCTGACTCGTGAAAAAAATAAAAAAAATTTGAACAATGTTTAATCACCTACACACTAAATGTTTAATTAAAAAAAACAAAACATGTTTTTCTGGCAACACATTCCCTTTAAGTATTTAAAGCCAAGCTTAACTTTTCTTGCTGTGATGGAAGTAATGGGGTGCGGTATGTATGGAGGAGGAGAAGAATACCTCTGTACAAAATACAAATAGCATACAAAGGAGCATACCACCAGCTTTTTTTTCTGTCGGATTCTTGCGAAATCCGACTGAAAAAACCTCTATATGATCTCCGAGATATGCGATGGTACAGTAGGGGTCCACTGCATTTGAATTTGTGGAGGGGATCAATTGCAGTACATGTGCAAACCTCCATCCTATGGTCGTATCAATTTTTTAAGTCCGATGTCGCTGGTAGTAAGGTAGGGTTACTTGTACAGATGACCTAGCAAAATAGTGTTTGGAGAGATTTTTTCTTAATTGTTCCCTTCTAATGGACATACATGTATTAAAATTGCGTTCTTTTCATCTGCAATTTGTGTGTGATTTCAGGACAGTAATAACTCAACTAGATGGTTGTAGGCCTTTAAAAATCTGTATGTACTATGAAATATTTAGAAAAAGTGGTTTATCAGAATAACATTGTTCTATTGCAATCACTCTAGCATTGATAAATTGATATTATGCAAAGTCAATTTTATATCCTAACATTTTTAAGCTATTCTCCTTGAACATGTGCTGATGAAATCTTCAGATAAGTGGTTCTTTCTCACTGATCAGTATGCTGTGTGTGCACATGGTGCTGCTAAAATGAGGGTTGCAATGTGAAGGTGCAGAACACAATTCTTGTAAAACATTAGCTAAGCAATGATGTTGGGTTACAGGGGTATTCCCACTAATATAATCAGGTCCTATATTATAAATTGCTGTAAATTAATTATATCTGCCGTTGAAAGTTTTATAAGCAAATGTGTAGTAGCATTCATTTGAAAAAAGTGCCCCCATGTACCTTTATCTTATTGTTTAGAGACTGTTGCTATTAGCCCATTTAATCCATATTCAGGCAGGACGAGCATGCACAGTGTGTCTCTGTATAGCTCTGCGCTGTAGTGAATGCACGGGGCGAGTTTACACCGTAGAATCCTGAGCGATGCTGGCTGAAAGAACGCCGTAATGACATATGAGGGTATGTTCACACGCTGAGCCAAAAACGTCTGAAAATACGGAGCTGTTTTCAAGGGAAAACAGCACCTGATTTTCAGACGTTTTTTGAGCAACTCACGTTTTTCGCGCCGTTTTTTGCGCCGTTTTCGTGCCTTTTTTTCGGCCGTTTTTGGAGCGGTTTTCAATAGAGTCTATGAGAAAACGGCTCCAAAAACGTCCCAAGAAGTGTCCTGCACTTCTTTTGACGAGGCTGTAATTATTACACGTCGTCTTTTTACAGCTGTCAAACGACAACGCGTAAATTACACGTCGGCACAGTACGTCGGCAAACCCATTCAAATGAATGGGCAGATGTTTGCCGACGTATTGGAGCCGTATTTTCAGGCGTAGATCGAGGCATAATACGCCTCGTTTACGCCTGAAAATAGGTCGTGTGAACCCAGCCTGAATCTGCGCTACTTGACTCTGCAAATCATTTACCAAGCAGGTGATATTTAGATGCCACATAAACCACCAATGCTAAAAGATCTTCTGCTCCACTGCCTCACTGATTTGACAATATCAAAGCCGAGTCTATTGAAAACGGAAGCATGCAGGAGAGCGCATGGAGGACCTGAGACCTATAGTTTCTATAGGAAAATGAGCCGTTACAGAGAAAGCTCTGTTGGACCACCTATTCTCCTCACTGCCTTCAAAAAGAAAACGGAGCCGCTGAGACAAGAAGAATGATCAGTTACATGACTTAAACTAGGCTTGCTTAGGGGTATGGGTGAGGGTTTCTGTTTGGGGGAAAACCCCTCTAAAGTAAAATGTAACACTTTATTGTAGGTAAGTCAAAAGAAACATGTAAATGTCTCTTCATAAAGATATGATTGCATCACATCATATTATACAAAAAAATAAAGGCCGAGAATATTGCAATGCACATGATTCATATTAACATGAAAAAAAATTAAATAAACTGGGATTTTGGGATGCGTGCTTTGCAATATAGGATTTATTCAGAAGAATTTGTTGGAAGAATATGCCCGCTGTCAAAACCAAGGTATTAAAAGGTTTATTATTTTTATCACTTTATCAGTTGGTTACTTGAATTTTGTTAGTCACGTAAATGAACATTGTCTAATATGATTTAACTTATTTCAGGCTTTACATGATAACATTTCCATAAGGTTGTATAGACAGTGCATGCATACTTTAGTCTTTCTAATCTAGGATTGCCACAGTATGGCACAGGAGCCACATGCTGCTCACAAGACTATTCTGCTCCTGACCTCATGACAAACAGGTGACACCCCGAGATTCCTTACTGTTCTGGAATACAACACATCTGCCCTGCTCTACCTGTACGAGTTCATCCAGCATAATACAAATAGCATTTTGTAGTTTAAATAACACTGGTTTTAGTAAAAAAAAAACAAGCAAACCCAGACCTTTGAAGGGGTTTTCCCATGTGAGACAATTATGACATATCCACAGGATATAAGTCCATAGAAAAACCTTGAGCACTCTAAGAACACATTGAATATTGATTTTTCAAAATAGCTTTATTCCAAATATTGGATTTTTTTGAACAAGCGATTTTTTAATTTTGACGTTTCGGCTTATCCAAGGCCTTTATCATAATCGCTGTGAGAAAACAAAAGAACAGGTGTATAATATATGTTTTGAACAGTAATGACGTACAACTCTATGGGTATAACATTTCCAAAATGTTAACATAGCTATAGTGATCCAAAGTAAATGTGTATGAGAAAACAACAAATATAATAAAGACGATTAATAGCTAATATAATCTAAAGATGATTAGAGCACGGATAAGTATTCTCTTAATGATTTTGGCGAATGTCGTCACTACGGAAGGTCGTATGGTAAATAAATAGGGACCAGAGAAGGAATTTGCTCTGTGGCATAAAGAAGTAAAATATGTTCATTATTCATTCAATAAATAACATATATATATATATATATATATATATATATATATATATATATATATATACACACATACATACATGTGCAATTAAAAAATATGTACGTACGTCCAAACATCAAGACATACTTATGGATCGTAGGAGTACAAAAATAATACAAAAAAATGGAATAGAGTAGAACAAGGAAAAAACTAAGTCACTACATTTTTCAGTCAGTGAACATGAATATGATATCACAGATTAAGAGAAAATTGAATATACACTACCGTTCAAAAGTTTAGGGTCACTTTGAAATTTCCTTATTTTTGCAAGAAAAGCACAGTTTTTTTTCAATGAAGATAACATTAAATTAATCAGAAATATACTCTATACATTGTTAATGTGCTAAATGACTATTCTAGCTGCAAACGTCTGGTTTTTAATGCAATATCTACATAGGTGTATAGAGGCCCATTTCCAGCAACTATCACTCCAGTGTTCTAATGGTACATTGTGTTTGCTAACTGTGTTAGAAGGCTAATGGATGATTAGAAAACGCTTGAAAACCCTTGTGCAATTATGTTAGCACCGCTGTAAACAGTTTTACTGTTTAGAGGAGCTATAAAACTGACCTTCCTTTGAGCTAGTTGAGAATCTGGAGCATTACATTTGTGGGTTCGATTAAACTCTCAAAATGGCTAGTAAAAGAGAGCTTTCATGTGAAACTCGACAGTCTATTCTCGTTCTTAGAAATGAAGGCTATTCCATGCGAGAAATTGCCAAGAAACTGAAGATTTCCTACAACGGTGTGTACTACTCCCTTCAGTGGACAGCACACACAGGCTCAAACCAGAGTAGAAAGAGAAGTGGGAGGCCCCGCTGCACAACTGAGCAACAAGACAAGTACATTAGAGTCTCTAGTTTGAGAAATAGACGCCTCACAGGTCCTCAACTGGCAGCTTCATTAAATAGTACCCGCAAAATGCCAGTGTCAACATCTACAGTGAAGAGGCGAATCTGGGATGCTGGCCTTCAGGGCAGAGTGGCAAAGAAAATGCCATATTTGAGACTGGCTAATAAAAGGAAAAGATTAATATGGGCAAAAGCACACAGACATTGGACCGAGGAAGATTGGAAAAAAGTGTTATGGACAGACGAATCGAAGTTTGAGGTGTTTGGATCACACAGAAGAACATTTGTGAGACGCAGAACAACTGAAATGATGCTGGAAGAGTCCCTGACGCCATCTGTCAAGCATGGTGGAGGTAATGTGATGGTCTGGGGTTGCTCTGGTGCTGGTAAAGTGGGAGATTTGTACAAGGTAAAAGGGATTTTGAATAAGGAAGGCTATCACTCCATTTTGCAACGCCATGCCATACCCTGTGGACAGCGCTTGATTGGAGCCAATTTCATCCTACAACAGGACAATGACCCAAAGCACACCTCCAAATTATGCAAGAACTATTTAGGGAAGAAGCAGGCAGCTGGTATTCAATCTGTAATGGAGTGGCCAGCGCAGTCACCAGATCTCAACCCCATAGAGCTGTTGTGGGAGCAGCTTGACCATATGGTACGCAAGAAGTGCCCATCAAGCCAATCCAACTTGTGGGAGGGGCTTCTGGAAGTATGGGGTGATATTTCTCCCGATTACCTCAGCAAATTAACATCTAGACTGCCAAAGGTCTGCAATGCTGTAATTGCTGCAAATGGAGCATTCTTTGACGATAGCAAAGTTTGAAGGAGAAAATTATTATTTCAAATAAAAATCATTATTTCTAACCTTGTCAATGTCTTAACTATATTTTCTAGTCATCTTGTAACTCATTTGATAAATATAAGTGTGAGTTTTCATGAAAAACACAAAATTGTCTGGGTGACCCCAAACTTATGAACAGTAGTGTACATCGCATATAAGACAACTTAGAAAAAAGGGAGGAAGGGTGCTAACAAAATACCCCTCAGGACCATACCATAAAGTACCGGTAATATGCACAGTAGTGCACAGAACGGAAAATGGAATATAAAATATAAAACACGCAAGAGACATACCTGTGTGTAAATCACTAGGATGAAGAAAGATTGATGTAATGGCGTCTGCCAGACGCTCCAAGGGGGTTTGTACGGCCAGTGTCTTGAAACGCCCTAAATATAGGGTGCTGATTATTCCTACCGGAAATCCGGTGCCGGCTAGTATGTGGAACGCTGTCTGGGCATGCACGCTGTGACGTAGGTGTGTTTAGAAGCATTGCTGAAACGCAAGCGGATTGGTTGTCAAGGCAGGTATTCTATAGGAAATGACGAGGAACCCTGTAACCATGGTAGCATCGGCAGCGTTGATAGGTATGATGGTAAGTATGTTGGAGTGGATTGTATAGTATGTACTGTATGGAAAAATATAAGGCATAAGAAGTAAGAATGGAACAAGGGGAGCAAAGCAAAGGAGATAAAAAACATGGATAGTTTGCTATGTCAAAGATCAGAAGTATGGTATAGATGTATATACAAGAGGAAAGTACAGTCGGTGAACTGGTTTTTTGGTACCTGTATCTGGACACACAATGGATTTCGTATTTGTTTTGTTTTTTGTTTCTAGCGTGCCTAAAATAAATGCCATTATTACAGAAGCACAAAACTATGGTAGTTACACATTTTTTGTATCACAAGAACTAGAAACATCATTCATAACCAACAAGGATAACAGAATATCTAAAAAATCTACCCAAGCCAGGCTACCATTCGTCCTCACTTAACATCCTATAGTTCCAAAATTACAACAAACTATTCAAAAATACTGGCTGGCATTACATACCGCTTACCCTCAGATTGAGACGTTTTCACACCCTGTGATGATGTGCTCAAAGAGATCCCCCAACATTCATAGCAATAGGACTTTCCTGTCAGGGGTTACTTTACATGTGACTCTAATTTTGTGATTTACTTAATTAAATGCCCGTCTGGCCTCACCTATGTAGGTGAAACCACCCAACATATCAGGGATCGCCTATCTAGCCATAAGTCCACAATAAGATGTAAAAAAAAAAACATGGCTACCTCTACCTGACCATTTCATGAAGCTCAATCATAATCTCTCCCAATTGAGATTTAAAATCATCGAACAAGTACCTAGACCCAGGAGAGGAGGTAATCACATAAATCTATTAAAAAGAGAGTGAGTCCTATTGTATACACACGTTAGAAACTCTATTATCTAAGGATTTAAATAGAGAGTATGATTTACTGTTCTAAAAATCTGCAACTACCATAGTTTTGTGCTTCTGTAATAATGTCATTTATTCATTTCTTTTAGGCACGCTAGAAAAAAAATCCTGTGGACATTTATGACATATCCTGTGGATATGTCATAAATGTCTCCCATGGGAAAACCCCTTTAAACCCTAATATGTAATAAATTAAATTGTCGTGTATTCTGTATTTACATGTTGAGCAGCATCACGGTCTCACTCTTGACTGTCATACTTTACTTCGAAAGAAGTGTCTTTAGGGGATGCATGGACATAGCCACTTTGCTACTTGGTTGCAAAACCCTATAGACCAGGGGTCTCAAGCACGCGGGCCACATGCGACCCCTGAGGCTGTCCTCTGCGGCCCGTGGGACACAGCCGCTAGTGCAGGCTCTACTCTGGGACTCTGTGGAATCTTCTGACATCGCTGTCCACATATGGATAGCGATATCTGGGGCTTCCCCAGAGCCGAAGTCCCATGCAGAGTGCTAGTATAGGCTCTGCTCCGGAACTCTGGGGAAGCCTCTGACATCGCTGCCCATACATCGACAGTGATGTCAGGGGCTTCCCCAGAGCAGGAGTCCAAGTGATGTCAGGAGCACAGCTGGAGTCCCAGAAAGAGCCTACTAGCGCTCTGCCCGAGACTCCAGCTCTGGGGTTGCCCCTGACATCCATGTCCATATATGGACAGTGATGTCAGGAGCAGAGATGGAATCCCAGGTAGAGTGCTAGAAGCGGCTTTGCTCTGGGACTCAAGCTCTGGGCAAGCCCCTGACATCACTGCCCATGTATGGACACTGATGTCAGTGGCTTCCCCAGAGTTCTGGTGCAGAGCCTATACTAGTGCTCTGCTCCGGACACCGGCTCTGGGGTTGCCCCTGATCACATTCCGGTCCAGGAAGACCCTCTGACGTCACTGTGTATGGACAGTGACGTCAGGGGCTCCAACAGCAGAGGAATCCCCAGCCAAAGCGGCGACAGCACTCTGGCTGGGGATTCCACTCCTAGACGGAGCCCCAATGGAGCTATCTACAGAGAACACTGTGGCATTATCTAGGGGTGTGTTGCATTATCTACAGAGGGCACTGTGGCATGATCTACAGAGGGCACTGTGGCATTATCTACAGAGGGCACTGTGGCATTATCTACAGCGGACTCTGTGGCATCGAAAAAGGGGCTGCCCGATCTTGACGTGTGTCTGCCAAACACTGCCAACTGAGCCGCCGGACTGCATTTAGCGACACTTAAACTGGAAAACAGAATAAGCACGTGGAGAATTCTCTCAAATTATAAACCTAGCGGTATTATTATAGTAATGTAGTGTTATAGTAGTTCAAATAACTAATTGATTAACAATAATTTTGTATTGTATCAAATTTGAAAGTAATACGGCCCATCAACTTCCCAATTTTTTCTATATGTGGCCCGCTTACCCGGCCTAGTTTGAGTCCCTTGCTATAGACACTCTGCTAGGAAAGTGCAGACAGTCCAACTTCTATTGGCCAGCACCGTTACCATCCTTATGAAATAATAAGAGAGATGTATTACTACCAACATACTGTATGAGTGGTGCGGCAGTGATAGATCTGGCATAGGCTGAAAATAATGCCAGGTCAGAACTAGCGTTCTCCACCACTTTTCCAAATATTCTGTTTCATAGATAAAAAACTTCTGAATAATAACCAAAAGTGGGACGGTGATGTAAAGTACTTTGCGAAATGACTTCTCTAAATGACTTACCCGAAAGTGTCCTTCATCCTGATGCTGCAGAGCTTCTGTCACCATTTTTTGAGTCACAATGTTATATTACAATATATTGTTAAGGGAGAATTCAGTTAAAGGACATTTTACTTTGAAGTTAATGGGCCTAATTTATCAAAGCTGTCATTGTTGTCCATAATGTATCGCCCATGGCCACGGACCGTCAGGATTACTCACCTCCCGACGGCCGCAGCCATGGATCTGTGAGCGCTGGCCCACATCTTCTCCTAAGGAGACGTCAGTGCTTACGCTTCACTCTGCTTTGTCCCGTAGGATGAAAAAAAAATTAAATTAGCCCATGATCACCCTGTATAAGAAGGGCCCTGCCCCATCCTTCATTGCCTGGGCGTTGTGTTTACCCCTGTTAGTCTTAGCAAATGATCCCTTAGTGTTTTACAGTTCCCAGTGTTCCCATACCTGTATCCCGGGCTACCTTGTTCTCGTGCCATAGAGAGTTGGAGTTGTGTTGTACTATATACTACGCCTGCTGTGTTACACCCCGCCTTGTCTGCCTGCAGCCAAGGCCCCATCCGAGCCTAAGCATCGCTACTGTCTGAATTTCCACAGGTACTCTTATTCGAACTATAGACATTGACTTGGTATCCTGTTGGCCAGCTGCTATCCCGCTGCGGCGGTACGGCCCAGTGGGTCCACACACCCACCGTGACAGTACGCTCAGGCCATGGACCCCGCTGATCAATCCAAGACCATGACGACATCACAAACCTTGCGAGCAGATATGCCAGTCTGCCAGTTACGACAGGACCAATTCCTTTAAGCGGTGAACGCCATCACGCATCGGCTGGACGAGCTACAGCCGTCTCCTCTTCCATTCCTGTTGCTACGGCTGTTCCTCCTGTTACACCTCCTGGCAGTACCAGTGTTGATCCTCGATTCTCGCTGCCACTACCTCCTCGCTATGACAGAGATGCGAGTACCTGCAGGGGATTTCTGAATCTGTGCCAGATCAGTTTCTACACCAGAGCATTTGATACTGAGAGCGCAACGATCGCATTTATCATATTACTCCTTTCTGCCAGGGCCCTATCATGGGCAAACCCTATCTGGGAACGTCAGGGACCAGAGACCCGCCACTTCCAGGGTTTCCTACAGACTTTTCGCACAGTGTTCGAGGAACCTGGCCGAGTCTCCTCAGCAGCTGCATCTCTCCTGACCCTTCACCTGGAGGACACCACTGTCAGCGAGTACGCCATTCAGTTCCGCTCCATGGTGGCAGAGCTGTCCTGGGACGACGAGGCCATGGTGGCTACATTCTGGAAGGGACGGTCTCCAAAGATTAAGGACGAACTTGCTGCTCGTGATCTGCCACCTGCCCTGGATGACCTCATACGTTTGGCCACTCGTATTGACATGAGGATCCAGGAGCGATACCAAGAGATTCGTCGGAAGGGAAGATCCACAACGGAGAGCTTATGCAGGTGGACCTGCCTAAACTTTCTGTCCAGGAGAATCTCCGCAGATGCACCTCTGGACTTTGTCTGTATTGCGGCCTCGGAGGCCATATTGTGCGTTCATGCCCTCAGAAACAAAGAGAATCCAATGCCTAGGATTGATTGGAGAGACAACACTAGGGGGAACGTCACTAGATAAGAAGTTCTCCAAACTGTCCATTCCCATGACCATTGGGTCTGGGGAGAAGACACACCGAGTCTCGGCATACCTGGACTCTAGGTCCGGAGCAAACTTCATCGGAAAAGATCTAGTGGACCTCCAGTTGCCCACAGTCCCTCTGGAGACGTCTTTGGCTGTAGCATCAGTGAATGGACTACCTCTGCCTGAACCAATCGTGTCTGAAACCAAGCCACTGAGACTCCAATTTGGAGCCCTTCATTCATAACTAATTTCCTTTCTTGTCTTGCCTAAAGCCATCAATCCTGTTCTGCTGGGTCTGCCTTGACTTCGACTACATGCTCCAGTTCTGGACTGGAATTCCGGGGAAGTACTCCAATGGGGCTCTAATTGTCACAGCCACTGTCTGTTACAGATTCATCCTGCCTAGCCTCTTCTGCCCCGGTCATTGGCACGATTGAACTTCTACTTCTCTGAATTTGCAGATGTCTTCAGTAAAAAGGAGGCTGAGACGCTTCCTCCACACCGGGCTTATGACTGCCCCATTGAACTGGTTCCGGATGCGTGTCGTCTCTTCGACCTTGCATTGATTACCGTGGTCTTAATCAAGTCATGATCAAAAATAAATATCCGTTGCCACTTATTTCCGAATTATTTGACCGCATACGAGGAGCCAAGATCTTCTCCAAACTAGACTTGCGTGGGGCTTACAATTTAATTAGAATCCATCAAGGCGATGAGTGGAAGACGGCAATTAACACTCGAAATGGGCACTACGAATAACTGGTGATGCCCTTCGGTTTCTGTAACGCTCCCGCTGTCTTCCAGGAATTCGTCAATGACCTCTTCCGAGATCTGCTCTGTTTGTGTTGTGGTCTATCTTGATGACGTTTTGATTTTTTCCCCAGATCCGACGTCTCATCGGAGACATGTCCGTCAAGTTCTGCTGCGACTAAGGGAGAATCGCCTGTTTGCCAAGCTGGAGTTGTGCGTGTTTGAGAAGAATTCTCTTCCCTTCCTGGGCTACATAATCTCGGATCAACGCCTCAAGATGGACCCTGAGAAGGTAAAGGCTGTTCTGGAATGCCCACGTCCTCAATGCTTGAGATCCATACAGCGTTTTTTTGGGATTCGCCAACTTCTACCTGCAGTTTATCCCACACTTCTCTTCACTATCCTCACCAAGAATGGTATGAATGCCAAGGTGTGGACTCCAGAGGCAGAAGCTGCATTTAATCGCATTAAGAGTGCCTTCACATCAGCCTCAACCCTCCATCATCCTGATATATCGCTACAGTTTTTTTTGGAGGTGGACGCCTCCTCTGTTGGTGCAGGTGCACTTCTGTTCAAGAGAGGTTCTAAAGGGAAGGCAGTGGTATGTGCCTATTATTCCAGACTTTTTTTCATCTGCAGAAGGAAGTTACTCGATTGGATATCGGTTATTACTTGCCATCAAGTTGGCTTTGGAGGAGTGGAGACATCTATTAGAGTGCACAGCTCACCCCATCCTGATCTATACGAACCACAAGAACCTCACCTATCTCCAGTCGGCTCAATGACTGAACTCCCGTCAAGCCAGGTGGTAGCTGTTCTTTGCTCGGTTCCAGTTTGTGCTCCACTACCGCCCTGCTGACAAAAATGTGGGGGCCGGTGCCTTGTCTAGGTTGTTCAAGACAGAGGACACCGTGGACTCTCCACAAAATATCATTGATCCGTCCTGTATCCTCTCTGTTAATCACCTGCAAGTTAGAGACATCCCTCCGGGGAGGACTTTTGTGCGCCTGGCAGACAGGAGGAGAATCCTTCGCTGGGGACACAGCTCCAAACTTGCGGGGCAAGCGGGTGCCAGTAAGACCTGAGATTTGATTGCCCGTCATTTCTGGTGGCCCACGCTGCCCAAAGACATTGTGGACTTTGTCTCATCCTGCAGGGTGTGTGCTGCCATTAAAGTTGCTCACTCCAAGCCTGCCTGTCTGCTCAAACCTCTGCCTGTGCCCAATGCTCCCTGGCAGCATATAGCGATGGATTTTGTCACGGACCTTCCGTTCTCTGCTGGATGCAATACGGTCTTCTCGGCGGACTGTTTCTCGAAAATGGCTCACTTTGTTCCGCTGACTGGCCTACCTCCTGCTTCTAGACTGGCCAACCTCTTCATCCAAAACATCTTCCGCCTGCATGGCTTAACTCTGCATATCATGTCTGATCGGGGGGTTCAGTTTACCTCAAAATTCTGGAAAGCCCTCTGTAAACTCCTTGATGTAAAGTTGGACTTTTCATCAGCCTACCTCAGTCCAATGGCCAAGTCGAGAGGATCAATCCGATCATAGAGAACTATCTACAACATTTAATCTCCAGCCAGCAAGATGACTGGGTGCAGCTTCTTCCTTGGGCTGAGTTTTCTCTTACAACAACCACGCAAGCGAGTCTACCGCCTCCACACCATTCTTTGTCTACGACCAACATCTACGAATTCCTCTCCCTATTTCTGCTACATCCCAGGTGCCTGCAGCTGACCCGGTCCTCTATTCTGCTGGCGGTCGATCGCATGAAGCGAAAGGCAGACACGAGGAGAAGAGAGCCGCCTCCGTTTCTTCCGGGTACCAAGGTCTGGCTGTCCTCAAGAAATATCCGGCTGAGGGTGCTGTCATACAAATTTACTCCCAGGTTCCTGTGACCCTTTGAGATCTTCCAGCAGATCAACCCGGTGTCTTATAAGATTAGGCTGCCCGCTAACCTCAGAATCCCCAACTCCTTTCACGTGTATCTTCTGAAGCCTTTGGTCCTGAACCGCTACTCTAGGACTCTTAGCCTTGCAGTTGCCCCCAGCGGTTCTGCAGATGTATTTGAGGTCAAGGAGATCTTGGACTTCAAGAGGATAAGAGGAAAAACCCTTTTACTTGGTGGATTGGAGGGGGTTTGGTCCAGAAGAGGGGTCCTGGGAGCCAGAGAAGAACCTCAATGCTCCTACCCTTGTGAAGAAGTTTCTCTCCTGCTCTGGCCCCAAGAACAGGGGGCGTAAGAGGGGGGATACTGTAGCGCCCATGGCCACGGACCGTCGGGATTACTCCCCTGCCGATGGCCGCAGCCATGGATCTGTGAGCGCTGGCCCGCATCTGCTCCTCTGGAGACGCCAGCGCTCACTTCTGCTTCACTCTGCTCTGTCCCATAGGGTGCGCGCGCACGCTCGTGCCCTGCCTTTAAAGGGCCAGCGTGCGCACCTGAAACGTATATGAAATTAGCCCATGATCGCCCTGGACTAAAGAAGGGCCCTGCCCCTTCCTTTATTGCCTGAGCATTGTTGTGTTTACCCGTGTTAGTCTTTACAAATGGTGCCTTAGTGTTTTCCAGTTCCCAGTGTTCCAGAACCTGCTTCCTGTATACTGTATCCCATTCTACTTTGTTCTTGTGCCATAGAGAGTTGGAGTTGTGTTGTGCTGTATACTACGCCTGATGTGTTACATTGCGCCTGGTGTTTGCCTACTGCAAAGGTCCCATCCGAGCCTAACCATTGCTTCTGTCTAAATTTCCACAGGTACCCTTATTCGAACTATAGATATTGACTTGGTATCCTGTTGGCCAGCTGCTATCCCGCTGCGGCGGTATGGCCCAGTGGGTCCACACACCCACCATGACACATAGCAAACAATCAGAGATCACCTTTCATTTTTTAAAAGCGTCTTTTCTGTTATTTATTTTTTTTACAAATGAGGCTTAGTAAATAAAGTGTCCTATGTTATTGCATGATACTCGCTTGGCGTCATATGGTTTCATCGGCAACTGTACCACCCAGTGTACAGTTGCAGCTTTCCATGCCTGATATCAGATCAGACGGAAGGGTAATGGAGGGATACTTTGAGGTACACCTGTTTCTGGCTGAATTTATAGTGGTGGTCTGCATCTACTGTGAGGTCGCTTGATGGCCGGGCCAGTCAGTTTTCAGCATGTAGATAAAGCTACTAAATTATGTATTGGGAGCTTGATAGGGGCGGAATCCCTAATAAATATTCATGAGCTGCACAGAAAAAGCTCTGGAGAATCAGATTCATAGATATGAAGAACCCTCATACAGTGCTGAATATGTTTATTATACCATAACACAATTATTTCTACAAAAACATGGAAAAAACACATTTTGATGAGGGTGCACTTTAAACCCTATATTTCTATCTAGATGAATGGTAGGAGATACTTATGTAAGGAAATAGAGTTCATCTTCCGAAGTCTGGTTGTAGTACAATGGCACATGTACTAGCTGAGAGTGGATATTATCCTATGAAAGTCACGCCAAAAAACGCATTTTGAGGGTATGTTCACACGGCCTATTTACGGACGTAATTCGGGCGTTTTTGCCCCGAATTACGCCCGAAAATAGCGCCTCAATAGCGCTGACAAACATCTGCCCATTGAAAGCAATGGGCAGACGTTTGTCTGTTCACACGAGGCGTATATTTACGCGCCGCTGTCAAATGATCGCGCGTAAATAGACGCCCGCGTCAAAGAAGTGACCTGTCACTTCTTTGGCCGTAATTGGAGCCGTTCTTCATTCACTCCAATGAATAGCAGCGCCAATTACGGCCGTAATTGACGCGGCGTTCAAGTGCCTGCACATGCTGGTACGGCTGAAATTACGGGGATGTTTTCAGGCTGAAACATCCCCGTAATTTCAGCCGTTACGGACGCCCTCGTGTGAACATACCCTGACTGTGACATGTGAACCCAGCCTAAGGAGAAGTAGATAATTTCTGCTTATGGCAATGTACTGCAGCTGTAGCATTTGAGTTTATGGTATTGTTACATAGTACTTGTACATCTATGCAGTAGAACATGTTGTTAATCTGATAAACAGGAAACATTGTTTTCATGTAATCCAATATGTTTGCAAGTAATGACCTTTCTGTGAAATTGAGGGAAATGTTGTGACCTCTGCCTGACGACAAGTTATTGAGCATGCATCATTACATTATGTATATTAAATATGTCAGGTTTTCTGATCTGAAAGTGTGCATAATACTGCAGAATATTTATACTTCAAGGGTGAAGGTAACATTAATTATGCCATCTTTCTAATGACCATGAGGTTAATGGCGCACCAGAGGAGCTGAACAAAGCTGTGGCAGCACTTTACAGATAATGACTTTTTTTAGAGGAATATCTGTTTTATTACTTTATTACCTGCTTACGTGTAATAGGTCAGACACGTATGCTCTTGTTTAGATCTGCTACCTTGTGCTTTGCAATGGTAAATCTTTTTGTTTTTACTTCCTTTTTTTTCTTCAGCTAGTGTCTATTAATTTTCCAAAAATAGGACCATCACACGTGAACAGATAAATGGACAGAGGTAGTTTTTGTGAGGTTACAACTTTAACGACCACGTGATGGACATTTTTGTACGTCTATGGGGCTATCACACGGCAGTTGTTTTAACGGATCGTGTGGACGACCTGTGAAAAAATAGGACAAGTCCTATTTTTGCCTGTTTTCCCTGATCCCTCAGTAGGCATAAGTCACAGTAGACACAGCCGATTCGACACACGTTCGTATGAATAAGCCCTTAAGATTGTATTAACCATATAAAACCAAATATTACACAATAGAAAAGGTTGTTCACAATTAAAATACTACAGGTATGGGTCTCTTCTTATACTTCTTTACAGGAGGAAAACAAAATCAGCAGAAATTGGAAGAAGAAAAAAACAGAGGGGAAGAAGGCATAGAGCACAGAAGGAAAGGGTAGAGGAATGAGGAGACAGGAATGTATAGGGGAATGAGATCTTCACCACCAGGGAACTATATATATTTAGCACCATCAAAATGCAATGTAAATTGAAATCTGCAACAAAATCTTTGAAGACCATATCTGCCATGCATGGACCCGCAATTTATGGGTCTGTTAAAAGGAAATTAGAATGACCGTTACTAGATGTTCTATAGAAAATACAAAAGTAGGTGCTATTGCATGCATTGAACTGCCCCCCGAATTAGGCAGCATGTGGTTGAACTGACCTTCAGGTCTTGAAGTGCATGGTCACTGCTGTGTGGGACCTCTCACCTTTTGGCACAGATGCAAATTGATTTACTTGTGCAGTTGCAAGAAAAAACTATTTTCTGGATTTCTGCATTGATTATTAATGTGGTCTGATTGTTATCTAAACATAATAGCAAAAAGGGCGAGAGAGTCCGGATATACAAGAATGAATCATTCTGACTAATGCTATGCTTAGTCATAATAGCCCCTACCAGCCATGCCCCAGGTAACCATGTACAAACACAATGTCACTCCCATCAGTATGGCCCTGACAAAGTAGCATATCTGCAGGTCAATGGTTGTGCTCTGTAATTCACTAGCATATACAAGTATGCTTTATTGTCAGGGCCACACTGATTATTCATTTTTGTATATCCTGTATATAACTTGTGTATCTAGTAGTGCATTGAGTGCGTTTTAATGTACCTAGTAATCTATGTTTTAATTGTCTGCCATTTTTTTGCTATTTTGACTAAATTGTGCCTGGTGGGATCTCTAGATGTATTAACACTAACATCTGTCACAACTATAGACAAACACAATCTAACTTAATTAATAACATGCAAGCAGTTGTACTGTTTGTGTCTTTTATTGAGCACATCGCGTAAACATCCACAGTGCAGGGACAAAAAGTAAGTGAACCTCTGAATTTAATAACCTGCATGTCCTCATTTAGCAGGTATAACCTCCACCAAATATTTCCTCTAGCCGCAAATTAAATTTGCACATTAAGAAGGATTTTCAGAACATTCCTCCCTGCAAATGTCTTTGTTTATCAATATTTCTGGAATGCCTTGAGTTCACAGCATTTTTTAGCTCATGCCACAGGATCTCTATAGAGTAAGGGTCAGGACCCTGATTTGGCCATTCGAAAAAACATATTTTTCTTTTTCAACCATTCTTTAGTTGATTTACTTAAGTGCGTTAGGTCACTATCTTGTTGCATCACCCAACGTCTCTTCGAATTGAGATCATAGACTGCTGGACTTAAATTAGTTTGTAAAATGTCTTGATACACCTTTGAATTCATTGTTCCCTCAGTGACCGCAAGGCGTCCAGGCCCTGAAGCAGCAAAGCAGCCCCAAACCATGATGCTTCCTCCACCATTCTCCACAGTTGGGATGAGGTTTTGGTGGTGTTGTGCAGTGTTCTTTTTACTCCAAACATAGTATTGTGCATTAGTGCTAAAAATTTCTGCTTTTGTCATCTTTTGATGGAAAATCTTCCCAGAAGTTGTGTGGAACATCTGGGTGGCCTCTGGCAAAATTGAGACACAATGTTTTCTATGGATGGCAGTGATTTGTAGTGTTCTTACATGAACACGGTTCTTGTTCTTTGTTTTTCTAACACAGCAGTGGACACATGAACAGAAGTTTTAGTAGTTTGTAGAACCTTCTGTATGTCTTTTGCTGTTACCCTTGGGTTCATTCTCACCTCTTTCATCATTGGCCGTTTGCAGCAGTGCTCTTGGTGTAGTTTTAGCAGGACGACCACTCCTAGGGAGAGTAGCAACAGTCCTTCGCCATTTGTGCCAAATTTGTCTAACCGTGGATTGATGTACCCCCAGGTCTTTAGCAATGCTTTTGTTGCATTTTCCAGCATCATGCATCTCTATGAGACGTCTTCTCAAAGTTATTTGCCTCGAGGCATGGTTCATACCAACCAATATTTCTTAAGAACAAATTTGTCAGTAACCAGGCTTTGTGTGCCTTTAATGAGCAAAGCACAAGTGAAACCCACATTTCCAATCTCATCTCCTTAATTGGAACACATTTTGCCAATTATATTTTGCAAAAGTCATTAACACAGAGGTTCACTCACTTTTTCGACCCTGCACGTTTTTCGACTTCCGTTAAAGGTATACGTCCGGGGGAGTCCTGAAGTATACCTCAGATCGAAGGCACCTACGTATCCCACTGTATAGGCATTCAACTATGGAGTCCCCAGCCAGAGCATTGCAAGCGATCTGGCTGGGGAGTCCGCTGCAGGAGCAGCCTTGTCGTCACTGTCCTTATATGGACAGTGATGTCAGGGGCTTCTCCAGTCACGTAGTTCTCGGTCAGAACGCTACTGATGCTCTGGCCGGGGACTCCGTAGTTGAAAGCCCCTGACATCACTGTCCATGCATGGACAGTGACGTCAGGGGCTTCTCTGGGGCTGAAAACCCCGACCGAGTGCTACTTGATGCTTTTCCTGTGGATTCCGACCCTGAGAAAGCTCCCCAAAGTATACGTTTAATGTATACATGTGAAGGGTGCCATACAGTCGCATCTTTCACACACAGGCTCCCATGTAAAAAAAAAAGTGAACGGTATTCTTTTTTTTTTTTTTTTTTTTTTTGTGGGTTCCCTTAGGATGGAATAGCTTGGTATACTGTGTTTTTCCATCCTCAAAAAAAAAGTTTACCGACGTTTACCAGCCCGACTGATGCCAAAGGACATTCTTTTGGACTCCATCAGGCTAATGGAGCCCTATGGACTCGTTTAGCATGTACGTAGGGAGTTTTCCCAACGTGTCAATAAGTTATGTGAACAGGGCCTTAGATAACAATTAGACCAGATTTATTTAATGCCAAGTGATTCACTTACTTGCTCATGCAACTGTAGTATGGACTTAAAAATTTGTGCCCCACACTAGGATTTAGGATGCAGTTTCTGATGATTGATTTATTTTAAAAAATTACTATCTCTGAACTTTCAACCTTATATAACTTTGTCTTGACCTACTTCATTTAGATTTCTCCTCTAGCAGTAATAGACCCTTTAATCTAAGTCTATGTGACAGTGTACAGATCAGTGACGCAATATTCTTCAGAGCTGCTGAATTGGATAACATGACAAGCTGTCACAATGACACGAAGCTTTTGAAAAACCTATTTTGTGCCAGAATGAGCAATAAGGCAATGATGCCTCCAAATGTAAAATGAGGAGTTGTGATGAAGTCTTCTGGCTCGTGCAGACCTTTACCATTCTGCATTTTGCATTTTGCTCACCATTTTTTTTTATATGTTATATAGAAATAAGATTTTATTATTATCTTAAATTGTAATCTGTGAACCATGTGAAAAGAGTAATGTAGGTGAGAGAAATAATATGTACTGAAATTTATATTGAATATGATAAAGATTGAAAGTGTCTAATTATTGTTAAGGTTGAACTATTGTGAATGAAATGGATAGCTAGCAGTTTTGTTTAGCAAAGAAAATGATGTTACTATTGTGTAAGTGGGCTGCATAGCCCAGGGAATTGTTTTCACCACCATTACTAAAATGCAGTGCACGGCCAGAATGATTTACAGAAGTATTATACATTTCAAAGATGATCGTGTACTTGGTATGAGAATTACAGTGCCCCAGCTGAGCAGATGTTAGAAACTTTTCTCTTATGGCGCTGACCTAGATATACACTAATATTCTTTTTTTTTTATACAGAAACCCAAAGGGTATGTTCACACAGGGCTGGGTGATTTTGCCAAAAATTAAAATGTAGATTTTTTTTTTCCAACCCTATGGGTGATTTTCGATTTGAAACTCTATTTTCTTATCACTATTAAACTGAAAAAAATACCAAGAGATAATTTAATAACTTATTTTCTTGATATAAATAACTTTTTAACATATATTACTATAATAATTGTACGTAACGTCACAACTCTTAAACTTTGCAAATACCATCTCTTAACCTGTTCCCCGGCAGGGAACAAGTTAACAGAATCTATAATCGTATATGCGCTGCATGCACTAACATCCCTCTCTTCCCGTCACCACCTCAGCCGGTCTCCAACATTGCAGACGACAGCTGGCTAAATTGCAGCGGGGTCAGGTGGATAACGTCGAGCTGGCACTTTGGGGAGAGATTAAATTACGGTGTCTGAAGTTTGAGCAGGACACTGCAGTACCGGCCCCATGATGGTGGTTTAAATAAATGACATTAAAGGGGTTTTCCCATCAGAGACATTTATGACGTATACACAGGATACGTCATAAATGTCTGATAGATGCGGGACCCACCTTTGGGACCTGCACCTATCTCTAGAACAGGGCCCCCTAAACACCGTTCTACTGTATCTCAACTACTCTGTCTCAACTGTGTGGCTCAGCGTATATTTTCAGATTCCGTTAGACTTCTGTCATATACTGGTGTTTCAGGCATCCTATTGGTGCATGGTGTCCTCAATGCCCGCCCTGTTTTCTTCTTGTTTAGCCTCCATGCCCACGCACAAAGGCAAGCGGACAGTGTCCGCCCCAAATTGTATTTCCACAAATTATGGCGGTTATATATAGGGATGATGGCAAGCTGGTATATACAGGTTTGATGGGGAGTATATACAGGAATTATGGGGGTTATATACAGGGATGACCCCAATATCCCTGTATTTACCCCACTAACCTGGTATATAACCCCTACATCCCTATAGATAACTCCCATCATCCCTTTATATTGCGTTGATAGGGTGATATATAGGGGTGATGGGGGTTATATACAGGTATGATGGGGGTTATATACAGGGATGATGGGGTTTTATATACAGGGATGAAGTATATAACCTCCATGAACCCTGTATATAACCCCCATCATCTGTGTATGTACAATTCGGACGGGCACTGAGGCTAGACACCGTGGATCAATAAGATAACTGGAATTACTGTATATAGAAGTCCAGCAAACTCTGAAAACATGCGTGCTGAGCTGATCACGCCTCAGCTCAAACAGGCGCGAGGCAGTGACGTCATTGCGCCTGTCTGTGCTGAGCTTTTTGCGGCCATCGTTATGCAGTGAAAAGTAGAGCAGGGAACTGATGGTTCCCTGCTCTACTATAGGATTAAAAGGTTGGAAGCGGGAAAACAAACTGAGAAAACCGAAATGCGCAAGATGATGTTTGTTTTCTACACTGAATTTTTTGTTTTTTTTGTTTTTTTTCGGACTAATTGCCCAGCCCTACCCAGTTGTCAATTTATTTGGAAAATGCATATATTTATTAAAATAGACTAGGAGAGCTGATAGGCCCTATTTATTAAACTGTAACAATGTTAAGTTAACAAGTGTCTGGCCTTCACTGTATTGGTAGCATCCATGAGGTACACCACCACACAGATGTAAACTTGCTGCATGGATACTCATGCAGATGCAAGAGGGGGCATAGCTGTCATTATCTTTGGACTCCAAATACACCGTAGAAGCAGAATTATGTATTTTTATTTTTCATTACTTCTGCCCTTTGGTCACTCATTGACCTCTGTTAACTAATGACAGGATGAAGAACTACCTCGTCTTGTATATTTCCCAGCATTCACGCTACTAAACACCTGTGGATATAATTATATATATATATATATATATATGTATATATATATATATATATATATATATATATATATATATAGTGCTAACATATTCCACAGGTCTTTACAATGGGGAAAATAACAAGTAAAATGATAAATATACAAAACAAATGAACAAACAATGAGAAAAAAAGGAGAATGGTCGCTCCCCATTGGAGCTTTCAATCTAAAAGTACTGGGAGGAGTACACAATAGGTACAAGGTGCTGATTTTATCCAAGGGAAAGGCCACTTGAGTTGGCAAAGGGAAAATAACTATAGCTGTACTAACTTGTCAACCAGTCAGTATTTGAGAGATTTGACAGCAACACTGATATAAAATGCTAAGTGGTGCAACAAGGGCAGCTAGGTGAAGAATTAGCAAAGTGGAGTGTAGATATTTGTAACCAGGTTGAGCTTTGTATAAGCCATGTACTATGAGTATGTGCCATAAGTCTCCTTGAAGAAATTTGTTTCAATTAGTTAGGCCGTGTTCGGTCCGTGATATAAAGACCGCATGTCGGCCGTATTTCTTGGATCGACCACAGTTCAGGGAGCCGGACTTCTAGCGGTGTAGTTATGTATGATGCTAGGAGTCCCTGCCTCTCCGCGGAAATACTGTCACATACTGTAATCATGTTTTCAGCATGGGGCAGTATTTCTGCGTGGAGGCAGGGACTCCTAGCATCATACATAACTATGATGCTAGAAGACCAGCTCCCTGAACTGTGATCGGTCAGGGAAATACGTCCGACATACAGTCCATATGTCACGGAACGAACACGGCCAAGTGAATAAGTCCTTGGGAGGAAGTCGTCCGGGGCAGTAAGTTTCACAAAACGGGTGAAGAGCACAAGTGTGTTGGTAATGAGAGCCAAGATACACTGTGTGAGCATTGTGTAGAGCTATGTAGACTAGAAGAGTTGTGAAATTTAATTCTAAAAGAAATGGATGACCAGTATAATTAGTGATGGAGATCAGTGGCATTAGTATTAATGCAAGGCAGAGAGATCAGCTTGACTGCTTAATTTACGATGAATTAAAGCAGAGCCAATCTGTTTTAGTACAATGCCAGTTAGTAGCAAGTAACCGTAGTTGAGATGAGAAATGGTTAGGGCCGAAATTGTTCGGCCTGAATGGTTTTAGCAGCATCTGTGGGGCAGTAGGATACAGATACGAGAGAGTTTTTCTTTAGGTGAATGTGACAGGATTTGGAAGTTAATTAAATGTGAGAAAGAAAGGACAGGTCAGAGTCCAATATAACTACAATACATCGAGCCCGATCTCTAGGGAGAATGGTGGGGTTACACACAGAGATGGAGACATCAGCTATAGGTGAAACCTGAGGAACCTTCAATATGATATGAGGAGGAATATCAGGAGTGATTGCAACAAGTGTACCAGTATTAGCAACATTTTCTAACTACACACCAAAACTGTGCTGTACACAAAAAGTTCTTGTCCTGTCTGGTCAACCCGCTTTATGTATAGTTGGAATAGCAATCACAATGCATTGAAGATACATTTGCAAGCCAATGTTGTTAATAACTACACTTGAAATTGCCACATTTTAGCAGTGTGGAAGATATGTTGCTTCTGTAGAAATAGCATATCAAATAAATTCTGCTCACTTTTGTTTAACAGCAATTTTTTTTTTAAGTTTTGAAATTGCTATTTATTATATTGTACAATGCCTCACAAATCAATTATTATAGATTATGCCCATACCTGGAACTCACCTTGCAGTTCATTACTGCTTATTTTCGCACTAGCCTTATATATTGTATTGAGGTATAATCTGCAATATGTTGCAGATATATTTGTATGATAATTGACATTGCGAGTATTGTTTTCCACCAATGGCATAATACAATGCATTTTGATTATGTGCCTACCTGAGAGTAAAATTTAATAGAGCTGTTGGCTACGGATGGAAAACTATTTACTTTATTGGGAGGCAGTGAAAGAAAAAAAATTGTGTTTCAGAATTGATGTATTTTGAGGTGTCTGCTGTCAAGATATGACTTGATTGTAAAAGAATTAATTGTGCATTTTCTTTAGAATAATAAAAGAATTAAATGCCTGAAAAACTCCAAATATATAACGAGATTGAAAAGAATAGGGCTGCTGTGCTATCGACCATATAATTCTTAGAGTGAACTGTAAATCTGCAATGGTTTAACTGTTCTTGGTTTTATATTTTCTAATGCTGCCATACAGCTGATCTGGACTGAGATCACTGGCAAAAATGAACTTGTCACTACTTTGTCTTAGAGTGTTACCACTTTGCTCAATATACAAATGTCTGCTTCTTTTGGGAACCTCGGGCTTATGTGAATTTGAAAACTTGGATTAGTAAGGCAAAAAGGTTGAATGTTACTATTCTATATGGCTGTGTCTAAAAATTATGCTTTTCACTTCTATTCATTATATGCTGGATCAAAAGTAATTTAAATTTGCTTTAAATAATTATAAAAAACACTCTACCTTTTTACAATTTTCCCTTCCAAGGACTTCTCTCATACATCCTTGCAGGGAGAAACTTCAGTAGCCAAGGACATATCTGATGCGTCCTTGCTACGGAAGGCTTGGCTCAGGCTAGATTGCAGCTACAGCTGAGATCTAGGTCTTGTTTTAAAGAATTTTGTCTTTAAAACCAGACATAAATTGCTAATAGAGCAGGTTGATGCGAGAGCTGCTCTATTACTTGCAGATTTTCAGCCCATGTGGAGAAGGATTACCGGGGGGGGGGGGCAGCGGGGGATTTTTCTGCAGTGTGCAGGGAAGGGGAGGAATTTGTGATCCTCCTCCTGTCCCTGTATGGCTGTAGCTGACTGCAGGTAAGGGGTAACCTTAACTTTAGTTCGTGTCATCACCCCTGCCTTATCAATCAGAACTCATACTCTATGGTAGTCACATATGGGGTTTGTTTGTCGGAAAAGGAGTGGGACGGTGAGCAGTAGCTAATCTAATCACCCCTCTGCGCCTAAATAGGCTGTTTATTGACTCTACGACCCAAACGTTCACAAAAAACAATATCCTGTCTGTACCTGCTTATCTAGCGATACCCATTACACAATAGTCATATCGATAACGATTATCGCTAGAAAGGAATGTCCAATAAATTTCTGATAAATGGAAAATATTTCCGATAGTCAGAAAATACATTTTCACCCTCTGATGGTCACCATAAATGATCATTTCCACCAAGTTCCTCTAAGAATCAGCATTGGATTTGGTTTAGTGATTTGCAATTATTGATTAGTGTCGTCACTGTCAATATGAGTTTTTGCCGTGATTTTGGCAGAAACAGGGCAAAATTGCATCTTTTTTTCGGCAATTCTTTTTTGAAACCACAACAAAATACGCATTTTGACCATGATGTGTGAATACAGCCTTAGAGTTTGTATAGGGTAAGGGAAAATTCTATACCTATATAGTTTAATTTGCATTCAAATATTGGTTGGCGCATTCAGATGTACCTAGCCGCGTCAAATTCAGATTATCGTTCATTCAGACACACTAAGCTGTAATGTAATTTATACAGTTTAATGTTGATAACAAAAACTGCCTTGTCGTAGTTTAGTGTAAACCTGATGAATTAATTAAATTACTTTGCAAAATATTGGCAGAATTTGATGTAAGTGTAGTTAATATAATTAAATGCAATGCCACACTGAGACAGGTTAATGTAGTTGACACTATTTTGGTATATAAAATCACATTGAAGAACTGCGGAGAATAAGCTTGGTGGTGTTAATGTGACAATTAGCCATGCTCTAGGTTTTCACAAATTAGTGCGTTCTTAACTGTGTTAATGGTCATCGTCATCTGTTACAGCTGATTTACTCACATAATCTTTTGGCAAACTGATTCTGTTTTTCAGCCGCTTCAATATGTTGTTATTCAGCTGACCATGCAGGGATTGCAACTTTTGTATTTTTGAGTGCTCGAAACTGCAGGGAGAATTTATAAGATAAAGTTATTCCTAGATTCCTCAGGCCCCGTTCACATCACGTTTAGACCTTCCGTTGTAGGTATGCGTTGAAAATACCCCTGATCTATGCCTCCAGATGAAAGGCCCAAATGTATCCCACTGTATGGCATACAATGGGATACGTTGCCCGGGGGACTGACTCTGGGAAAATGTATGAAGTCACTGTCCATATATGGACAGGGACGTCGGGAGCAGTGTTGGAGTCTTCAGGCAGAGCACTAGGCGATACTCTGTTCGGGCAATCCAGCACTAGGAAACTTCTGAGGTCACTGTCCATGCATGACTTCAGGAATTTCTAGTCGGTGGAGTCCCCAAGCAGAGCATCAGCTTGCGCTCTGCCCGGGGACTCCAGCATGGCTCCTGACATCACTGTCCATATGTGGATAGTGACGTCAGCCATTTCCTAGTGCTGGAGTTCCCGATTAGAGTATCAGCTAGCGCTCTGCCGAGGGACTCCAGCACTGATTCTGATGTTACTGACCATATATGGAAAATGACGTTAGGAGTTTCCTGTCGCTGGAGTCCCCGAGCAGAGCATCAGCTAGCGCTCTACCTGGGGACTTCAGCACTGCTCCTGACAACTCTGCCTATCTATGAACAGTGATGTCGGGAGCTCCCCGAGGTATACGTTTAATGTGACATACAGTTGCATCCGTAACCCATAGGCCCCCATGTTAAAAAATGTATGTCGTGTGGTATAAGTTTTTTTTGTGGGATCCCTCAGGATGGAATAGCGTAGTCTTCTACACTATTCTATCTTTCAAAAAAAGGTATACTGACGTATACTAGCCCGACTGAGGCCCAAAGGGCACCCTTTTTGTCTTTGTCGGAATAATGGAGCACTATGAATACGTTTATTGTGTACGTCAGGAGCTTACTCCACGTACACGATAAACCCAGGGCAAGAACGTGATTTGAAAGGGGCCTTAGGCCCATGTCATACAGTGGCGAGATCAGATACCCTGTTGTGGTGGCTGCAGGCAACTTTAATCTCATCACTAGGAATTATGACTATGTTAAAGAAAGCAGTGGATTTGGAGCTGTCAATCTGTCATCTTTTTGGAAGAAAATTTATTAGATGCTCTTTTTAAATCACATCAGTGGGTTTCAGTGAACTCCCTGAAATCTGCTCTGTACTACTATTTTTAGTGTGCACATTGTATGCGAATTAAGGTGGAAAATGATGTCATGGCCATGAACACATAGTGCTTTTAAACCAATCCGGTCACTAGGCTCCTTAATTTGTATACAACATTCAATTATGTTATTTAGGAGGAGCATATAATAGCTTCACTTTTTTAAAGGGATATGTTCAGACTTTCTTGCTAGGCCCTTTTCTCACTGCATTTATGGTCTCCAATTGATGTATACACTTGGAAGAGCTCCTGACATATACATCAAAACGAAGACTTTGACAGATGCCTATCAGTGTCATCCGTTACCAATAGACTATTATGGGATAAATTTAACGGATACGTAATTAACTCTCATAGACTTTTATGATGTATCCATTAAATGGATGCCATAATAGCCTATGGCTGATTGATGCCACTGTTAGGTATCCAATACCCATAGACTATTATGGCACCCATTTAACATATAAGTTATAAAAACTCCTTCCAGTGTAAGCCGTATGTCTCCCAGCCATGAGGAAGCTGCGGGGGATTTAGGCATCAATAATAATAAATACGTACGTATGAGAAGGGAGCTGGCTTTTCTAATGGTCTGACTGAGGCAGCCAGCCCCTTCATCACCTCACCAACACAGAGAGGGACGAGGAAGCTCCCTGCCACCGGAGACTGTGACAAAGCGTCCCATCTAATAGGGGAACCTCCACATCCATGAACACGCCACAGGGAATTTAAATCTGACCATCCATGCAGTTTTGAAATTGAAAGTATATTAGGTAGTTTCTTTATTTTACATTTACTAAACAATTAGGAACATTTTTTGGTATCGGATAACCTCTTTAATAGACCTCCACAATGAGTTTACCATTGTAGTCTTCTAAAATTTACTGATAAAGGTTAAAGAGTTTTCTGAGCTCTGGGTGAATATTGGAAAACCCCTTTACTGTTTCCTGTGAAGGAAAATAAATGTAGAATTACAGTTTTGAAAAATAATTTGTCCTCTTCCCCTGCAACGTGTCCTTTAGCTAGTCATTATGATCTTGATACTTCTATCTGGTTTTGCCTGTGTTCAGTGACAACTTATATATGATTTTGCTTCACATTATTAGAAGCTCTCTGGACAGTACAATTTTTATTGTACAAAGCAAAATAATGACCCTAAGAAATAAGTTATGCGGGTAACCATTGCCATAACTATAATAACCCCTTTATTAAATGCAATTCTTTCCATGCACGCAGTATACCTCTCTCCTTGTGTCAGAACTTCAGGGATGAAGACTAAGGCCCCCTTCACACGCTGCAGATTTTGTGCTTGCTGCAGAAACAATCCCATTCAGATGAATGGAACTGCTATTTAATCGCAGAAATTTCTGCAACAAAATCTGGAGCGTGTGCAGGGGGCCTAAGAATCCCTGAACACGCTTCAATAATGCGTATGATTCGCCAATATCTTGCTCACATGACTATTCACTTATGGTCTTGAAAAATATCCAATGATATGTGTGCACATATGGCGATTCCTCAATATTGTTATAAATATATAATCGTTTTCAGATGGTACAGAGGCAGCCACAGATAGAAAAGATGAAGATGTCCGCTTCTTTATTCACCAACACGTCATGCACCTAGCAATGTTTCGGCTTAATGTGAGCCTTTCTCAGCAGTGTGAACATTACATTTATAGTGCAATATATACCCTGACAGGGCGTGTACAGTTTAGATAGGCGCCTTTAGGGTCAATGCACACAATGCGTATTACGTGCGGTTGTGTCTCGCGTGGCAAAACCGCAGCGTAATACAGTACCAGCATGGTCAATGAGATTCCAGGAAATCTCTTGTACACGCTGCAGTATTTTTATGCACGTAAATCGACCTGCTGTGCGAATTTTAAAATCCGCAGCATGTCAATTTATCTTGTGTTTCTGCTTGGGAATTGTATCTGACTACTGCTGAGGAAAATCGCACCAAACCCGCAGCATGAAAACGCACCGATTTACGCAGCTAAACATAAAAACCGCACCGAAAAACGCGTGATCTGGTGCGGTTTTTACCTGCGAATTTCCTGCATATTTCCTGGGTTTTGGTGCGTATATTTTTTATGTATCCTAAAAAAAGAATATGCCGAACTGTGGCTGCTGGGGAACAGCAGCAAAGGATACAATCTCCCTCATAGAATTGATGCCGCATGACTCACGGCGTCCTATGATCTCTACTGCGCATGTCTTCAAATCCCACAAACGCTTTTATGCATGTCTGTTAATATTCATATCAATAATGTTATTGCGCATGACACAAACAATCTCCAAAGGTATTGCGCCTGTCCATGGATACAATTCGCATGCCTAAAGGGTCCCCAATACTTAAAAAATTGAAGCGAAACAATTGTCTCGCTTCATTGAGCCCACCCCTCAGAGTAGCTCATTGGACAATTTATAGGTAATTGGCTCCATGGTTATGGAGCGTCCAATTCTCATGGCAACCCAATATGCTGATCAGCATCAAGTTCCATACAACATAGAGGCACAGAGTAAAAAATTGGAAAGTAGCATGATAACCAGCACAGAATAGATGAACATTCAGGCCACCAAATCTCCGCTGCTCTACCAACGCTGTCCCCAACATTCTCAAGACCAACTATAAATAAACCAAAGGCAGTGTAAATGACGCAATAACGCAGCATATATAATAAAAATAAGGTCAAGTCAGAAAAACGGACATCCACCAACTTCAGAATCTTTAGAGAATTTTTTTATGTATAAAGGAGAAGCCAGCGCTCGCGTGTATTCACCACAGCCGGATCCCGTAGGGTGCGCGCGCACGCTGTGCCTGCTCTTAAAGGGGCAGTGTGCGCACCGGACCTCGTTCATGAAACTTGACCCGTGAGTACTCTAGACTATGAGGGGTCCAGCCCCCTACTTCTATGCCTGAGCTTTGTTGTGTACTCCTAGTCTGCCTTTCATATGACCCCCGAGTTTTTTCTGCTCCAAGAGTTCCTGTTTCTGTATCCTATACTTGTATCCTGATCTAGTGCCGTGCTGTGCTGTATACCACGCCTGTCTTGCTTCTCCACGCCTGACGTCTACCTGCTGCCAAGTTCCTGCCAAGCCTGCCTTGCTACTGTCCGAGCTGCCACAGGTACCTATACGAACTATAGACTTTGACTTGCATGAACCCAACGTGACACTGGGACTGTGAATTTGATTTCCATGGAATGACGACGAGTTAGTGCTTTGGAATATTTCAGTTTTTATTTGTTAGACAAGACACTGCAGACATCCTTTACACATAGCTGAATTAAATCTAATAGGAAAAAGTTAATAGGGGAAATTTATAACCGATTGTGCCTGCAAATATGTTGCCTATGGCGATCAATCAAGCTTCTTCTTAGCAATGCTGTACAAGAAACAGAGCAATATATGGGAGCGTAGTGCAGCTATCGTTTGCATTTAGGAAATGAATGCTTTGGCCTTATCAGCTAGTCATAATAAAACACAGGCAGGTGGAATACACTGCAGTAGAAGTCCTTATGTATATGTAATAACAGTAAAAAAGTACCAGAAGTGCAGCCATAAAAGATTAAGCATCCTAGATTTTAAAATGGACATATTTCAACACTGTATAAAAATGAAGCAAAAAATGATTGTAACAATATTAATCTTATAACTAGCTATTTTCCCTAAGCTAACTTGGCAGAAAAATTAACCAGCGGCCTACTGTTCCCTGCCAGCTGGTAGAGCTAAAATATTTTTATTCAACTTCAGAGCTTTGTAATATTGGGAGGATTGTAGGCTATAATTAAAGTACATCGCCACTATTCCATTATAAAATAAAGACAGACTCATGTAATCTGAGACTGCAGAGCGATAAATGTAAACTGACTAAGAAAGCAGTCATTGTGAATGTGCTGTGCTGCACAATATACTGTACACGGGCAGGGTAGGTATACACAAGCTTCTGATCACCTCCTTCTCCTGATAGACTCTTGCGGCTGTCTTCGTTTTCTGCATAGGATTTGGGAGACTTGAGCTGATCAGCCGTAGACACCACCAACACCAAAGAGGTTGACTGCACAAAAAATAAATAAAAACATCACAGATATTTATTACAGAATGACCAAAGCTAAATCTTCACTTTAGTATATTTGCTAATACAGTACATTAAAGGGATACCTTCTGCACAGAGACATATAAATGTATGGCATGGGCACAGGAACTGAACACAGAAGGTGTCAGCCGTAAGGGTATGTTCACACGCAGTGACCAAAAACGTCTGAAAATACGGAGCTGTTTTCAGGCGAAAACAGCTCCTGATTTTCAGAAGTTTTTTTTAACAACTCGCCGTATTTTGGCAGCGACGCGTAAAATTACACCTCGTGGGAACAGAACACCGTAAAACCCATTCAACCCATTGAAAGCAATGGGCAGATGTTTGTAGGCGTAATGGAGCAGTTTTTTCAGGCATAATTCGAGGCCCGAATTACGCCTGAAAACACTGTGTGTGAACATACCCTAATACATAATCATTGCCATCGCTTTGGGTTACATACGACTTTTTGATTACTGTTCTGTATTTTGGAAGTTGATATTAAAAACAGAAGTTCTGGTCATTTAAATTTTTTAATGCGCTTTTCACTGTGCAGGGTAAACAACATGATGATAATTTTATGAGTTTTTTCCCCATAATAAAGCTTTTTGTAAGGGAAAAACAAAGTTACTTTTGTTTACTTTGAATTTCCTTTTTTTTATTTTTTATTTTATTGATCATTTAAAAAATCAATAAATAAAAAATATATATATATATATATATATATATATATATATATATATATATTAGTCTCCGCCTATTAGACCGCAGTCGCAGATCTGGTGAAAAATGGCAGACAAAATAGTATAGCACACTGCAGTTTTGTTTATCAAAGCGATGGTTTAAAACCCATTGGTGTCCGTCATGAGATGCATCTGGTGCTTCCTATAACTGAGCATAAAAATTGAAAAATACAAAAGCAGATGTGAACCCAG
The DNA here is from genome assembly GCF_050947455.1 of Rhinoderma darwinii. Lineage (NCBI taxonomy): Eukaryota > Metazoa > Chordata > Amphibia > Anura > Rhinodermatidae > Rhinoderma > Rhinoderma darwinii. Next base: position 176,900,094 of record NC_134689.1, on the reverse strand, counting down.
CCTAAGAGATGCTCTGAATTACTTTATTTTCCAGCTGACCTGTATTCATACAACTTGATGTACCTGCGCACATTGAGGGATATTTTTTCAGTGCCAGTGCACTGTGCAAGTGGTGCTCTAGTATCTCTCGCCCATGTAGGATGCACTAGATTTATCAACAGGGCATAGATGAATCTGGCTGAAGCTAAAAGCATTGCCAGGTCGGAAATAGCTTTTTTTTTTACCACCGACTTTCTAATTAGAAAAATGGTGCAATATCTTTTTTTAAATGAGATTTGTACTCAGGGCAGTGGGGCTTTTTCAATATGTTTTTGCTACAAAATTGGGGTAAATATATTATAGATAATCTGCCTTGTTAAATATATGAGGCAGGTAGAATTGCCCACCAATTTTACAAAAATAACCCAAAAAAGGAAATATCTGTTTGCACTTTAGAAATGACCACATCTGTAAAATACACAAGCATTTGCCTAAAACTGACGTGGAATTAACACCTATGACCTGGCGCGTAACTAGGAAAGACTGGGGCCCCCCCTCCCCTTGGTGCCACACACAAACCCCCCTTGTAGATAGTGCCCCCTTGTAGATTCTACCACACAGTGCCCCCTTGTAGATAGTTCCCCCCTGTAGATAATGCCATACAGCCCCTCTGCAGATTGTGCTATACAGCCCCCCTCCTGTAGATAGCGCCATACAGCCCCCCTCCTGTAGATAGCGCCATACAGCACCAACCACTCCAAAATAAGAAAATTGCCTTTTTCCTAGTTAAAGGGGTTGTCCCACAAAACACATGTATCCCCTATCCACAGGATAGGGGATACATGTGTGATCGCTTCAGGTCCGACTACTGGGACACCCAGCAATAAGGAGAACGGGGAACCGAAAGTTCCCCGAAGTGCTCCATGAGAAGCATGGGACTACTGGGGGTCTGTGTCCAGCTTGTGTATCCGGAAGCTCCATAGAAATGAATGGAGCGCCGGCCACGCATGCACACAAGCCCCTTGCAGATGATGCCCCACACAGCCCCCTTGTAGCTGATGCCCCACACAGCCCCCTTGTAGCTGATGCCCCACGCAGCCCCCTTGTAGCTGATGCCCCACGCAGCCCCCTTGTAGCTGATGCCCCACGCAGCCCCCTTGTAGCTGATGCCCCACGCAGCCCCCTTGTAGCTGATGCCCCACGCAGCCCCCTTGTAGCTGATGCCCCACGCAGCCCCCTTGTAGCTGATGCCCCACGCAGCCCCCTTGTAGATGATGCCCCACGCAGCCCCCTTGTAGATGATGCCCCACGCAGCCCCCTTGTAGATGATGCCCCACGCAGCCCCCTTGTAGATGATGCCCCACGCAGCCCCCTTGTAGATGATGCCCCACGCAGCCCCCTTGTAGATGATGCCCCACGCAGCCCCCTTGTAGATGATGCCCCACGCAGCCCCCTTGTAGATGATGCCCCACGCAGCCCCCTTGTAGATGATGCCCCAAGCAGCCCCCTTGTAGATGATGCCCCACGCAGCCCCCTTGTAGATGATGCCCCACGCAGCCCCCTTGTAGATGGTGCCCCACGCAGCCCCCTTGTAGATGATGCCCCACGCAGCCCCCTTGTAGATGATGCCCCACGCAGCCCCCTTGTAGATGATGCCCCACGCAGCCCCCTTGTAGATGATGCCCCACGCAGCCCCCTTGTAGATGATGCCCCACGCAGCCCCCTTGTAGATGATGCCCCACGCAGCCCCCTTGTAGATGATGCCCCACGCAGCCCCCTTGTAGATGATGCCCCACGCAGCCCCCTTGTAGATGATGCCCCACGCAGCCCCCTTGTAGATGATGCCCCACGCAGCCCCCTTGTAGATGATGCCCCACGTAGCCCCCTTGTAGATGATGCCCCACGCAGCCCCCTTGTAGATGATGCCCCACGCAGCCCCCTTGTAGATGATGCCCCACGCAGCCCCCTAGTAGATGATGCCCCACACAGCCTTCCTGTATATGATGCCCCACACAGCCTTCCTGTAGATGATGCCCCACACAGCCTTCCTGTAGATGATGCCCCACACAGCCTTCCTGTAGATGGTGCCCCACACAGCCTCCCTGTAGATGGTGCCCCACACAGCCTCCCTGTAGATGGTGCCCCACACAGCCTCCCTGTAGATGGTGCCCCACACAGCCTCCCTGTAGATGGTGCCCCACACAGCCTCCCTGTAGATGGTGCCCCACACAGCCTCCCTGTAGATGGTGCCCCACACAGCCTCCCTGTAGATGGTGCCCCACACAGCCTCCCTGTAGATGGTGCCCCACACAGCCTCCCTGTAGATGGTGCCCCACACAGCCTCCCTGTAGATGGTGCCCCACACAGCCTCCCTGTAGATGGTGCCCCACACAGCCTCCCTGTAGATGGTGCCCCACACAGCCTCCCTGTAGATGGTGCCCCACACAGCCTCCCTGTAGATGGTGCCCCACACAGCCTCCCTGTAGATGGTGACCCACACAGCCGCCCTGTAGAGGATGCCATACACAGCCCCCCTGTAGAGGATGCCACATACACCCCCGTATAGATATAGCCATTGTGGCTCCCTCTATGAATGGAATACCCAGCCAGGCGTCGGCAATACTCTTGCCGGGGATTCCGGCGCTCCATGTGGAGCCCCTGACTTCATTGTGCATGTATGGACAGTGTCGTAGTCAGTGGCTACCTCTATGACCCGAATCCCCAGCCAGGCGTTGGCAATGCTCTGGCCGGTGGTGATTCCGCTGCAGGAGGTGCCCCCCTGACGTCACTGCCCTTATTTGGACAGGGAAGTCATGGGCTACTCCTGGAGCGCCAGAATCCCCGTCCAAAACGTTGTTGACGCCCTGGCCAGGAATTCCGCTCTTAGAGAGAGCCCTGACTTCACTATCCATATAATTTCGTACTTGGTACATGTGCACATACAGAAAACATTTTCAGTTCTGAGATTTCTGATAACTTTGAGTCTGCCTTAGTTCATCACTTTGCATGAACTATAATTCTTTTGTGCAATTTATGGTCTTGGCGTAAAAAGCCCCCACAAAATATATAATTTAAAAGTGTAACCATTCTTACCCAACTGGCTTCTTCCAACTAGCTTCTTCCAACCCATAGGGTAAAGAGCATCGAAGTGAGAATCCCTGCTATCTACTTTCAAGTCCTGCAACCGGTATAACACAATGTATCAGTTTTGCCCTAACTGTTTCTTTAAGTTGCTTATAATAAAATAGTGACTGTCATGGTGCCCCCCATAGCAGTGACAGTCACAGTGTCCCCAAAACAGTCACAAGAAGATGTAGTAGCTGTATTTTGACCACTGTGTCTTTCTGTACCTTTGAGAAATAGATAAGAATGTATGTGCCCAATGGGTGCGGACCACACAAAACTGCATCGTAGGCCAGATGCTGACTGGTTGTGGTGGACCTCTGCTCCAGACTCACTTGTAGTCAAATGTTTACTAAAACTATATTTATTTCCTAACCTGATATTGATGTTTGTTTTTGTTTTGTTTTTTTGAAAATTCGATTTTTATTAATTTTCCAAATAAACAGGGTAAATAAGGCACGCATTGTACTACATAATTCATACATCTACAAGTACATTATCATTATCTAGTAAAAAGGCATTGGGTAGGAGGGGAAGAGAAAGTATACAAGAGTATAACTGAGCATAAATTTGCATAACATATCATAGTGCAGTACCAACAGCATCAACTTGAGTGTGGTTTGCCTAGTATATGCATCAGAAACCATTACAATTACTTGAATAAAATGGTGGTACAAACAATCAAAAATGTCTGAACTGTAAACAGCTGATCACCATAAATTCCTGTATGTGATCACGTGGAGGCCATAGCCTGAAAGAGAGTCCATGGGAGCCAATCTGACAATCTTGAACGAGCTCCTGGGAATCTAGCGTCATAAATTGTTCCATTTTACATGCATGGGATATTGCCTAAATAATTTCTCATAGTAATGGGGTGGCAGGGGACTTCCACTGCCTGGCTATAACTAAATGTGTGGCTAATGACCACTGCTTTATCCTTTGGGAGGCAGTTTTCTCCTAGAAAGCACAAAGCTAGTGCTGGGTTAGGCAAAATCAAGTGTGTAGTCACTGCATGTATGAAAGAAAATACGGAGATCCACAAGGATTTGATTGCCGGGCATGCCCACCACATGTGGAAATAAGTCCCCTTAAGGTCGCATCCCCTCCAGCAGGTGTCTGTATAGGAGCCACCCATTTTAGCGAATTTAGGTGGGGTATAGTACCATCGAAGGAACAACTTCTGCGCTGTCTCCCAATGAGCTATTCCATGACATATCTTTTTGACCCAAGAGAGGTCATGTTTCCAATCTAGTAAGGAAAAATGCTCGTCAATGTCTAATTCCTAAGTCAACATATGGGAGGATTTTTCTAACGAGTTAGGCTCAAAAAAGGAATAGTAGAATGTTGAAATGACTTTTGTGTGCCTAGGGGATAATGAAAAAAAGGATATAGGCAGCCTTAGGTCATTGGGGTAGTGACATCTACAGGAGCTAAAGCGTGTCTATTTTTTAGAAATTAGTAAAAGTCACTTTCAGGGACATAAAAATTTAGTCTTGAGCCCCACAAAGTCAGCCAATACTCCATCAAAATAAATGTCACCTATTTTCGAAATGCCCAAGGCCTCCCATGTGGATAAGTAAAGATGTGGAACAAGAGTATTTATGAATCGTAGGGGCAGAACCAAGATAGACACCATACTGGCCAAGTCAAACGACCATATAGATGTAACGTGTGACCACGCTGTAATCGCTGCTTTTATGCAAGCCACTTTTTGAGGGCGTAGTATGGAGATTAGGGGAGCTTTCACTAGCGTCGTCTCTATGGACACGCATCGTTTATGTGTAGAAGAGGACCACCAGTATTTGAGCTGGTCAAGAACCACAGCATAATAGTATCTTTTAATGTCTGTGTCTCCCATGCCACCATTCACTTATGGTTTAGAGATTGTGGAGAATTTTATTTTAGCTTGAGACCCTACCCATATGTAACGATTTAGGATGGACTTTAGTTTGGTAAGAAATGTCATGGGGATAAGGACAGGCATTGTGCTGAATAGATACAGAATACGTGGGCGAATCATCATTTTTAGAACTGCTATTCGACCTGCCCAGGATATGAATGGTTTGCAGAAGCAAGCTATCGAGTTAGGGTTGTCCGTCAGTAGAGGGGTAAAGTTTTTTGTGACGGTGCGTGAGCTCGGGCTAGTTAATAAAGTACCCAAATAAGGGATATGTGAATCGTTTCATTGGAAAGGAAAAGAGGTCTCTATCGTGGCTTTAGTACATGAGTCTAAACCGACATTGAGCATTAGTGATTTGGAATTGTTGAATTTGTAAAAGGAGATACGACCGAAGTCATGTAGGAGGGTTAAAGCATGTCGTAGGGAAGTGGTCGGATTGGTTACCGCTAATATCACATCATTGGCGTAAAGGCCAATTTTGTGCTCCTGTTGTCCTACTTTCACACCTTGAACACCTGGGGTATTTCTAACCAGTTCTGCTAAAGGCTCCATCATTAGCAAAATAGAAGAGGCAAGAGGGGGCACCCCTGTCATGTCCCATTGGTAATACAGAAGGAGCTGGAAATACATCCAGACGAGGAAACCTTCGCGGAAGGGGTCGAATACAATGCTAGAATAGCAGATATTTTATACTTCCATAAAACCAAATTTGACTAATGTTGCTTCCAGAAAACCCAAATGAACGCGGTCGAACGCCTTCTCTGTATCCAAGGCGAGGAGCAGAGAATGAGTCCGAGTGAGCTCACCAGCCCTAATGATATTTAAGAATTGTCTTGTTCCATCAGCAGCCTGTCTATGCAGGACAAAACCCACCTGGTCAGGATGAATCAAAGTGGGTAGTACATCTACAAGGCGAGTGGATAATATTTTCGCTTAGAGTTTGATGTCTGTGTTCAACAGGGAAATGGTGCGGAAATTCGCAGGAGTGTTAAGCTCCTTACCTGATTTAGGCAAAGTAATTATAAGAGCTTCCAGAATCTTAGAGGGGAATGAACCACTACTCATAGCCAGATTAAACACTGACACCAAATGTGGAGCAAGGGTCTTCACATATTTTTTGTAATAGCCATTTGAGGGACTATCCGGGCCCGGAGATTTAAAGGCTTTTAGGGATTTTATGGCTTGTGACACTTCATCTACAGTGATGGGGGAAGAAATCTTATCTTCCTGGTACTGGGGAAGGTGGGGAAGAGAGGCTGGAGGGTATTACCGTCTTGGTGCAGGTTATAGAGTGAATTATAGTATGAGGCAAATTGGTCCACTATCTTTTGAGGGTGGGAAACGTTATTCCCCTGAGAGTCTAAGAGGTAACTTATTTTCTGTTTAGACCTGACATGTTTTAGCTGCTTAGCAAAAAGAGCACCAGAACGATTGGCATGCGTATAAAAGTTTATCTGAACTTTCTTAAACATAAAGTCAAATTTGTGTGCTAGGAGCAAACGAAGCTCCGAGCGTAATTTAGCTAAGTCGGAGGTATGTTGAGCGGAAGGCGAAGCCTTATTTTGGGCTTCCAAGAGTTTAATTTGAGAAGTCAGGGAATTCAATTCCTTGTCTCTTTTCTTTTTAACTTGGGCATATGATTTTAGAAAACATACCCCTTATGCACATTCCAAACCGAAGACATATTAGGGACTGAATTTAAATTGTTGTGGAAATAGTCCTCTAGTTCAGATATTAGTGAGTGCTGGTATTCCGAATGTGATAGTATGTATGCGTTGAGCCTCCGTGGGGAAGTGGGGGAATTGGAGATAGTTTCATTGAGGGTGAGCGTGATCAGGGCATGGGCAGACCACGCGGTGGTGCCGATCTCGGTATGAAGTACATCTTGCAAATCTTGTTTCTCTATCCGGGAATATGAGGAATGTACATGTGAAAAAAGATGTCATCTAGTTCAGATCTGTGGTGACAACACCAGGCATCATACAGTGACAGTTTATTCAGTAGAGGAATAAGGGCCAATGGAGATCTCTGTGAAAGAGATGAGGAGTCTATCGAAGGGTCGATTATTAAGTTAAAGTCTCCTCCAATAATCAAAATTCCTCGTTTAATATGTTCGTTTTTTTAATGAGAGGAAAAAAATGTGTATTGTCTATTGTGAGGACAATAAATATTTACAAGAGTGTAAGATGCATTATTAATGTCACAAACTACTATAATGAATCTGCCCAAAGGATCAGTAAATGCAGAGTGGAGCATGAAAGCCACCGAGTCCTTGATCGCTATCAAAACCCCTCTCTTTTTCATATCACTGTCTGAGGCCAAAAAAACATGAGGAAATTTAGGGTGAGTGCACTTTGGTTGTTTACCGTGGAGGAAATGTGTTTCCTGGGCATAAAATATTTTGCTGTGCGAGGAATGAGCTTTGTTCCAGAGCATATTACGCTTGAATGGGCTGTTTAGGCTGCAGCGTCCATGGCCGCGTACAGTCTGGTTTACTCACACCCCGGCAGCCGCAGCCATGGATCCGTGAGCGATGGCTCGTATCTCCTTCCCAGGAGACGTCACTTCCGCTCCGGTCCGCTGTGTCCCGTAGGGTGCGCGCACAAGGGAAATCATCATCATCAACTGTCCATGATTTCCTTGACTAAAAGAAGGGCCCTGTCCCTTTGCTCATTGCCTGAGCGATGTTCGTTTTCACAGGTTAGTCTTGCAAATGGTCCCTTAGTGTTATCCTGTTCCTGTTGTTAGCCATGCTCTGCTACCCGTATCCTGTATCCCGTGCTGTATCCTTGTTCCTGAGCCTGTTAGTGTTGGAGTCTCATCCTATTGCACCTGCTGTCGTCTGCCACGTCCAGTGTCATCTGCCATGTCCAGTGTTATCCGCCATGTCTGGCATAACCTGCTGCACCTGCTGTCATCCGCCACATCTGGCGTAACCTGCTGCACCCACCTCCATCTGTACTAAAGCATCAGCCACTGTCTGGACTATTCAGGTACCCTAGTGCGGGACTTTGTATTGCTTGGGGGCTCTGTTTGGCCAGCTGCCTCCCCGCTACAGCGGTGCGGGCTAGTGGGTCCACATACCCACAGACCGTGACATAGGCCCTTAACATTTAGAGATACTATTGAGATCGGCATGAGTTCGAGGAAAAAAATGCCTGACTAGTGACATACCCAACAGCAGTAAGCTAAAAACAGTGCAAATAGTGATTGCCGGCAAGGCTTCAATATATAGCATATAATACATTCAAGTAGACAACATCGTAAAGGGAAAAAAATATAATAAAACCATAAAACAGAAAATACAGTAGTCACCAGTCGTTATACGCACAGTAGGTGATGGGTAGTGGGGTGGTATAAACAGTTGTAACTGACTTCGGATTACAAATTGAACACGAAACAACTATGTTTAATGCCTAGTAAGGGTACAATGTGAATGCAGTCAAGAGTGACGACCCTTCCTAATCGCAGTCCAGTCTACACAGACGTAACGGTATAAGAAGCACCATTCCGAGTGATGAACAGCTTTGCCGGGAATCCCATCTGTATCTGATATCAGTTTTGCGAAGAGACTAGGTCACAGGATAAAATCTGCGGCGCGGTACATATAAACTTTGTCGTATGGAATGGGGGGGGGTTCCCTTCCTTCTGCACTCCGCCAGCAGCTTTTCTTTAATCTAATGGAAGTGGACACGAGCAAGCACATCCCGAGGGGCAGATTTTGCTTTGGGAATTCTGTGCACTCTATGGTGAAATCTAGAGAAGAGCAAGTTGGGAGCTGTAGTCGAAAGAGCTGTGTGTGCCAGGTCAGGTGGGGAGACGTCCTCCGATATATCTCAGAACTTTATATTGTTTCTACTGGACCTGTCTTCTAGGTCCACAAACTTTTCTTTAAACCGACTTAACTCCTCTTCCAATATAGAATGTGTATCTATCAGCTCGATATGAGCAGTGAAGAAATTCCCCATTTTGTTTTCAATATGTGCTGTGCGAGTGCCCAGATTGTCAATGTTCTTTTGCAGTTGTAAAGCGACAGCATTAAAATCTTTTGAGATGTCTCTGTGAAGAGAAAGCAGCATGTCTTTCCGAACATTAGCAATAAGGGGGCCTTCTCGTCCTATATATATGCATCAAGTCCTGATGATGCCATAGAGATGGAGGACATGACAGCGTGATTTGAATGTGCACTTCTTTGTGTGCTGGGCCCTTTCCATTAGAAGAAAGCAAGGGAGAGTTAGGGGCGCCTCTCTCGCCCAGATCTGCGGAGCTGCTGATAGAAGAGACAGGAGAAGAAGCGGAGGGGCCAGAACCCGGCAGTTCATCACTGTGTCGTCCAGCTCTCGGAGAGGCTACAGGGGAGGTAGGCGCAGCAGCATGGATGAGCTGCTCGGCGCCATCTTGTGACAAGCCTGGGCCAAAGAACTCGGTCAGCTTCCGTGGGGCTGCCGGCTTCGTTTTCCTCCTCACCGTGTATGGGAAGTACGGAAAGGTTCACTTACTATGTGGGTGAATTTTTGCAGCTGTATGTGGGCTGTTTGTGAAGCTATAAGCCGCTAGTAACCCTCATGGTAGCGGGAGCTCAGCAGAATGCGGACATCTCGTTTAGCGGCCGGACTCCTCCCCCCTGATATTGATTTTTACTTCAACATTGATTCACTGCATTTAAAATTGTCAAATTTAGCTAAACATTGTAAATCACATGCAGAATGCAATATGCAAGTCACAAACAAAATATCCTCCTCTAATCTCTCGTTAAGTTTCATAGGAAGTGCTTGCTATAAATACGCAAACACTAAGATTGGTGTGAAGAGGAAATATTTATTTAGTCTCTTAGAACATAGAATGATCACACTTTTGAAGTGCTAACCAAGAAATAAAGGTTTGTAGCTGCTTACCACTCTGAAAAGTAAGTATGCATCCCATTATACAGACCTAGAACCTTACACCATGGATATTACTGGACAGGGAGGTAAAATGTTACTACCTTTTTATCCTTTTATTTTTATATTGCAGAAAATAAAATGGATACTACAGAGGAAACATTGTCAAATAAAACAGCGGAATATGACTATGGGGATTCCACAATCTACTATGTAAAAAATTTTGACGCAATGGATTCTGTTTTCAAGCCAACTCTATACAGCATTATATTTTTTTGCGGACTTGTTGGGAATGCCTTGGTATTGTGGATTTTAATATGTTTTAAAAAGATTAACTCATTAACTGACCTTTATCTACTCAATTTGGCTGTTTCTGACTTGATGTTTATATTTTCATTACCATTTGTGGTGTATCAACTCCTCAATCAATGGGTGTTTGGCGAAGTTTTGTGCAAAATGTTATCTGCAATGTATTTCATTGGATTTTTTAGCGGAATATTCTTTATTACAGTCCTAAGTGTAGATCGGTATCTAGCTATTGTGCACGTTGTGTTATCACTCAAGTTTAGAACGATGAATCTAGGACTGATTGTTACATTTGTTGTGTGGACTTGTTCTTTTCTATTGTCTGCAACAAATTTTGTGTTTCACAGAGTAGAGACCAATAATGGCTTCACTGATTGTACAATTTCTTATCCAGAAGAGCAGGAGGAAATTTGGACACTCCTGTCATACTTTCAGGTCAATATTTTTGGTTTACTTATCCCTCTGGTCATTTTAGTTTTCTGTTACTCACAGATTATCAGAAATTTACACAACAGCAGGAGTATGCAGAAGAAATATGCTGTGAAATTGATCTTTATACTTGTCCTTGTGTTCTTTATATTTTGGTCTCCTTATAACCTAGTCATTTTTTTAAGAATATTACACAAGTTTGGTGCATTTGGTGATTCCAGTTATGAAGACAAGTTTAAAACCGCAATGGAAATATCTCAGACAATATCTTTTTTACATTGCTGTTTAAATCCTATCATTTACACTTTTGCTGGAGACAATTTTAAGAAGCATCTTTTCCGTATGTTTAACAAGCTGTTCAAGTACATGCATGTAAACAGAAGGTGTGGATCATCTGAATATGCCAGTGTTGATCGATCATCCTTTACTGGAAGAGAAACACAATCCTTTTCTTCAGATACAATAATTTGAATTTATCAATTGATGGAAAAGTGTTGATGTCTAAAAACTTGTGTAGAGATGTGTTGTGAAAAGATTCCTGTGTAGATTAAAATATTTAGTTGATATTGACATAGAATGCTTGCTTAAAATGGGGGAACAAGTTTTCTATGTATTCCCATGTAGAGCATTTTTGGCATCGGATATGCCATAAATGCTTAAAGGAGTTGTCCACTTTCTGAAAACTGACCTATCCACCGGTCATCAGTATATAGTCGGTGCATGTCCGACATCCGGACCCCGCACCGATCCACAGCTCCTGGCTCCCTCCGTGCACCGGATGTTTGGAACGGGATGCAGTAGTTTGAGCCGGAAGCAGATGGCTCCGACCACTGCATAGCGGCCGTTCGGCGGAACTGCAGCTCTGCTCCTATTCACTTGAATAGGAACAGAGCTGCAATACCGCCGAATGGCCACTATTCTTTGACAGGAGCCATCTGCTTCCGGCAGCATTATGCGGCGTCCGGAGGCAGCCGGAGTGCCGGATCGGTGCTGGGTTCGGGTGTCGACTACGATAGGTCATCTGTTTTCAGAAAGTGGAAAACACCTTTAATATTTGGGGGTCCCACCACTAGGACCATCAGCTGTCGAGGGTCCCATGATCTATTTGCCGAATCAAATCGGCTATCGTCAGCCATTTTTATTTTTACTTTAGTGGGGAAGTGTGTCTTTCCTTTAATTTCAATAAAAAGTGTCTGCTTTGAAATGGCGAATAGGATTCACGGAACCCCTATACTCCTGGTCAGTGAGGGTCCTGGATGTGGGACTCCTACCTATCAGGCATTTATGACACATCCTGTGGAAGATGGGAATACCCCTTTAATATAATATCTAATTTTACAGCAGCTCATCCTCAATACAGTAAAACTGCAGAAACTGTTGATAAGGTTTCTGCCGCTGCCCTGCAAGCTACTTTTTGTAATTGTGAACTTTTGAAATTAATTAACCTTTAGGAGCTTGTTCAGAAAGTGAGCAGATAAGGCCATGGCCAAGGGATATTATTTTAGTCTATAGAGTTCTTCCAGCTCACTTTACAGTTCATGATTTCTTCCCTGGCACAGCTAGAAAGTTACCATCTTTACGTGTTTTTTGTTTTGTTTTTTTAAATAATTAAAGCATTGTCCTCCAGATGTCAGTAGAGCTTTTGATAAACATTTTAAATTCTTTTCTGTTTTTTTGTTGATTACATTATATGGAAAACAATTAGATCACTATTTTATGTCATATCACCCCTTTTTAAGGGCTTATTCAAATGAACAAGTGTAAACTCAGACATAAAAAAAGAACTGCAGTTTTTCACGTCCGAGTCGCACCTGTGCGGGACCCGTTTTCACGGATCCCTCATAGACGTGAGTCTATTGAGTGTTCGGTGAATACAGACGAAAATAGGACACGTCCTATTTTTTCACGGACCCTTCACACGGTCCGTTAAAACCATGGCCGTGTGAACAGCCCAATTGAATTGCATGAGTCGGTGTTCTGTCCGTTTTTTTAACGGACAACACATAGACGTATGATACGATCATCTGAATAAGCCCTAAGTAAAAGAGATAAGTGAGTTTTTTTGTTGGCTTTATATGTGTTGCACTTCTATATACTCATTAAAATAAGTTTAGTCTATCACTATATTATGTTGTATTTTCAGAGAAAAATTTAGCTGTTTCCTTTTTATCTACTATTTTTAGAATGTACTAACTGTTCATTAATCTGTGCAAAACTTGCTTGAATTGTTTGAATTAGGGATGCACGATGCTTCGAAACTTCGATACTGTTTAGATGCTATGCACCCTCAAACGGTTCGATACCATTATTTCATGTATTTCTATACTAAGCTATGCCGCCGCACAGCTTAGCAGTGTAACACATGAATGTATGACAGTGGAACTTCGGCTGTGTAATACAGCCAGTGCCCCGCTCCTGAGTCCTGACAAGTGCCCGCCGTCAGCATGATGTAATGCGACCAGTGCTGCACTAATGAGCGGCACTGAAGACCGAACATGGCGGATGCACTGCGAAATACCCCCATGTTCTGTCTTCAATGCCCGCGCTCATTAGTACTGACCGCGTGTGCACTTATTGTCTGGAGCGGGGAAATGGCTGTATTACACAGCCGCTACCCCGATCTAACCGCGGAGATGAGAGAAACCTCTCATCTCTGCCGCTATTCCCCTGAATGCTGCGATCAAAGCTGACCGGAGCATTCAACGGGTAAATGAGAAGGGGGGATGCCCCTTGGATCGCGTCACAGGGATTTCCTGTTTGAGGGACGTACCATATATGGGCAGACGGCCCAGGATCCATTGTAGGAACCCAAGGCTGTTTTACCATATTTCCTGTTGTTAGGGCATACTTAGGTATGTCCTAACAACTGTCTGTGTACTGTCCATATACAGGCTAATGTACTGGCATACAGATATATGCCAGTACATTAAAGTTTAAAAATATAAAGTAATGTTAAATAACAAAAATACACATACAACTTTTTTACAATAAACATTAAAATAAGTCTCAATACATAAAATATACACATTCGGTATTGGCGCGGCCGTAATAACCTGCACAACTAAATTTTTGCGTAATTTATGATGTGTACACTGTAAAAAAATAAAAATAAAAACCGCTTTCTTTCACTTATTGTGAGGTACGTGGTGTGATGAATTTAACCTCCATGTGCCTCACATTAATAGTTATTAATCCCATCATGTACCTTACATATTAACCCATTATGACTGAGAAACATGATGGGGTTAATTACTATTAATGTGAGGCACATTCAAAATTCATCATCCTCGTTCCCCACATCAGAAAATGGAAGAACTTATCGGTATTGAAGTCCAAATTCTGGTATCGTGACAACCCTAGTTTGAAGAAAATAGCCACAGGTAATGTATCGTGTATGTAGAAGAGAAATACTGGGGGATTTAGAAAGCAAAATACACTCGAATACTGTCACTAATTCTGTCACTAATTGTGGCATATATCACATTTAGGGTATGTTCACACGGCCTATTTACGGACATAATTCGGGCGTTTTTGCCCCAAATTACGTCCGAAAATAGAGCTTCAATAGCGCTGACAAACATCTGCCCATTGAAAGCAATGGGCAGACGTTTGTCTGTTCACACGAGGCGTAATTTACGCGCCGCTGTCAAATGACGGCGCGTAAATAGACGCCCGCGTCAAAGAAGTGACCTGTCACTTCTTTGGGCGTAATTGGAGCCGTTATTCATTGACTCCAATGAATAGCAGCGCTAATTACGCCCGTAATGGACGTGGCATTCAAGCGCCTGCACATGCCGTTACGGCTGAAATTACGGGGATTTTTTCAGGCTGAAACATCCCCGTAATTTCAGCCGTAACGGACGCCCTCGTGTGAACATACCCTTATATGTGTTTTCGATACCTTTTACATATCAATCAACCGTTTGAAAAGTGTCTCCTAAAAATGGCATGCTTGCAGCTTCAGGTATAGGTTTAATGCTTCTTCATAGTACCTGCTCCAGAGTTCAACTAAATGCAGTGCAATTCATACAAGAGTTTTTACAATAAATATTAAAATATGTCTCAATACATAAAATATACACATATTTGGTATTGTCGCGGCCGTAATAACCTCACAACAATTGTTTTGCATCATATATGATGTGTACGCTGTAAAAAAATAAAATAAAAACTGCTTTCTATCACTTATTGTGGGGCACAAGGTGTGATGAATTTAACCTCCATGTGCCTCACATTAATAGTAATTAACCCCATCATGTACCTTACGTATTAACCCATTATGACAAGAAACATGATGGGGTTAATTACTAGTAATGTGAGGCGAATTCAAAATTCATCACACCACGCGCCTCACATCACAAAATGGAAGAACTTTTTTTTTCTTTTTTTATTACTGTTGGCAAAGTATCGTTTTGGTATCGAAATCGCAATACTAAACGAAGCATCGTTATCGAAGTCCAAATTCTGGTATCGTGACATCCCTAGTGGAGACTACCCAAAAGGGACTCCATTCATGAAACTACAACACATGTAGAATTAATCTAGGGGTGTAGAGAGCATTTTGAACCCCACAGGTGTTTCATAGAATTGATCAGTGAAAATAAAAATAAAAAATCCCTTTTCTTCACAAAGACGTATCTTTAGCTAAAAAAAATAATTCATTTTCTCAACAAATAAAGGAAAAAAATAACCCAAATATTTGTAAAGCAATTTCTCCCGACTGCGGAAATATCCCATTTGTGGTCAAAGACTGTTTTTTGGGCACACGGCGAGGCTCAGAAGGGAACGAGCTGCATTTGGCTTTTGGAGTGCAGATTTTGCTGGATTGGTTTCTGGTCGATATGTCGCATTTGCAAAGCCCCTGTGGGACCAAAACAGTGTAAACCCCCAGAAGCATTTTGGAAACTACACCCCTCAAGGTATTGACCTAGGCGTGTAGTGAGCATGTTAACCCCGCAGGTGTTTTGCATAAATTACTGTGCATTCGATGTTGCAGAGGGAAAATTGGATTTTTTTTTGCATAGATATGCCATTATGTGGTGCCCAGCTTGTGCCACCATAAGAAGACAGCTCTGTAATTATTATGCTGTGTTTCCCAGTTTTGGAATAACCCTATATGTGGCCCTAATCTTTTGCCTGGACAGTCGACCAGGCTCAGGAGTGAAAGAGTACCATGCGAAGTTGTGGCCTAATTTGGCAAGTATTGGTTCACAATTGCAGGGCTCTGATGTGAAATAATAAAATAAACTCCTGAGAAGTGAACCCATTTTGGAAACTTCACCCCTCAAGGCATTTATTAAGGGGTGTAGTGAGCATTTTCAGCCCACAGGTCTTTTCCATAAATGATTGCGCTGTGGATGGTGCAAAGTAAAAATGAAAATTTTTCCCCAGATATGCCATTCCAGTGGAAAATATGTCATGCCCAGCTTATGCTGCTGGAGACACACACCATAAAAATTGTTAAAAGGGTTCTCCCGGGTATGGTGATGCCATGTATGTGAAAGTAAACTGCTATTTGGGCACGCTGTAGTGCTCAGGAGGGAGCACCATTTGTCTTTTGGAGCGTGGGTTTGCTTGGTAGTAGTTTTTGAGTTTTACTAATATTTTAGTTTATAATGTGGGGGCACATGTAAGCTGGGCAGAGTACATCAGGGGCATAGTCAGGCGGTATAATAATAGGGTAAAATAATCCATAGATGTGTGTTACGCTGTGAAGCAATACTTTATGCACAGACTAGTGTCGCACTGATAAATGGTGTCTTTTTTTTTATCCCCCTTTTGGACCACTCTGCACTCCATAACTTTTTAATTTTTTAGTCGACAGAGGGCTTTATGAGGGCTTGTTTTTTGCGACACGAGCTATCGTTGTTAGGGTATGTTCACACACACTAATTTCGGACGTAATTCGGGCGTTTTTGCCCCGAATTACGTCCGAAAAATGCGGCTTGAAAGCGTTGACAAACATCTGCCCATTGAAAGCAATGGGCTGACGTTTGTCTGTTCACACGAGGCGTATATTTACGCGCTGCTGTCAAAAGACGGCGCGTAAATAGACGCCCGCGTCAAAGAAGTGACCTGTCACTTCTTGGGGTGTAATTGGAGCCGTTATTCATTGACTCCAATGAAAAGCAGCGCCAATTACGTCCGTAATGGACGCGGCGTTCAAGTGCCTGCACATGCCGTTACGGCTGAAATTACGGGGATGTTTTAATAGCTGTCGTGTGAACATACCCTTATAGGTACCATTTTTGGATACATGCGACTTTTTTCACTTTTTATTCCAATTTTTGTAGGGCAAAGTGACCAAAAATAAATAAATTCTGGCATTGTTTTTTACGTGCATTTTTACGCCGTTCACCGCGTGGCATAAATAACATAATATTTTTATAGTTCAGGCCGTTACCAAATATGGTTTATTTATTTTTCAATAATAAATGACTTGATAAGGGAAAAAGGGCGATCAGGTTTTTTTTATTACATGAAACTTTTGATATATTTATTACAACTTTTTTTTTCGCTTTTCTATAGTCCCACTTGGAGACTTGAAGGTCCAAATGTCAGATTATTTTTCTAATACTAGTCATTCACTGACAGCAAATCGATTAGGCTTCGCCTCCAGGCGGGGGCTAATCGGTTTCCGTAATGGCAGAGCAGCAGGCCATTTTTAGGCCTCCTGTTCCCATTGCAGCAGTCGGCAGCCTTGCTTTAGCATGGCAGGGCTGCCGATCTGCTCCACAAAGATGCAGCGATCTCTTTCGATCACTGCATCTAAGAGGTTAATTTCAGGAATTGGAGCTAGCTCCAGTTCCTGCCGTTACAGGTGGAAGTCAGCTGTAACTTTTATTACCGGGATATTAATTGGTGTCATGGTTCGACTTCAACTGTAAAAGGGAGACATTTCCTCAACCTGTTGCAGGAAAATTTTATGGGCCAGTTTGTGGAAGACCCGACTAGAGGTGAAGCTCTGTTGGATATGGTCATTTCTAATAATGCAGAGTTTGTTCGGAATGTCAATGTTCGTGAAAACCTTGGTAACAGTGATCACACTATATTTATATTTTACCTATACTGTAAAAAACAAACACAGGCTGGGAGGGAAAAAACACTTAATTTTAAGAAGGCCAATTTCCCCAGGATGAGGGCTGCAATTCAGGACATAGACTGGAGAGAACTAATGTCAAGTAATACTACAAATGATAAATGGGAGATCTTAAAATCTACTTTGTATAATTATAGTGAAAAATGTATTCCTATAGGTAACAAGTATAAACGACTAAAATTAAACCCCATATGACTTACAACTTCTGTAAACAGGGCAATATATGACAAAAAAAAGGGCATTTGAAAAATACAGATCTGAGGATACAGCTGTAGCCTTTGTAAATAATAAAATCTGCAAACAAATAATATCAGCAAAAATACAAAATGAAAGGCAGGTGGCAAAGGATATTAAAACAATTCCCAAAATATTCTTCAAGTATATAAATGCAAAGAAGCCAAGGTCTGAACATGTAGGACGCCTAAATATTGGTAATGGGGAGATGGTCACAGGGGATCAAGAGAAGGCAGAGTAGCTCTGTATATACAACAGAAGAAAGAGCAGCTGATGTAGCCGGTGCCAGTGCTGTTAATACTTCAATTAATATACTGAATTGGCTGAATGTAGATATGGTCCAAACTAAATAAAATAAAATAAATGTGCACAAGACCCTTGGACCAGATGGGTTACACCCTAGAGTTCTTAAAGAGCTTAGTTCAGTTATTTCTGTCCTCTTCTCCATAATATTTAGAGATTCTCTATTGACTGGTATAGTGCCAAGAGACTGGCGCAGGGCAAATGTGGTGCCTATTTTCAAAAAGGGCTCTTTGTCTTCCCTGGGTAATTATAGACACGTTAGCTTTACATCAATCATGGAAATAATGGTTGTGGAGCTATTGAGGGACTATATACAGGATTATGTGACAAAAAATAGTATTACAAGTGACATCCAGCATGGTTTTACTAAGGACAGAAGTTGTCAAACCAACCGGATTTGTTTTTATGAAGAGGTGAGCAGAAGCCTAGACAGAGGGGCCGCTGTGGATATAGTGTTTTGGACTTTGCAAAGGCATTTGACACTGTCCCTCATACACGTCTAATGGGTAAATTAAGGACTATAGGTTTAGAAAGCATAGTTTGTAATTGGATTGAGAATTTGCTCAAGGACCGTATCCAGAGTGTTGTCGTCAATGATTCCTACTTTGAATGGTCCCCGGTTATAAGTAGTGTAGCCCAGGGTTCAGTTCTGGGGCCACTATTATTCAACTTATTTATTAATGCTATAGAGGATGGGTGTAGTGTTCATGGCCGCGGGTCGTCGGATTTACTCGGATCTGTGAGCGCTGGTCCCCATCTCCTTCCTAGGTGACACCAGCGCTCACTTCCGCTGTGTCCCGTAGGGTGCGCGCGCACACGTTCCTGCTCTTAAAGGGCCAGCGCACGCACATGTAAACAACCACTATCATCAACTCACATGATTTCCTGGACTATAAGTGGGCCACCGCCCTTCTGATCCTTGCCTTAGCGTTTGTCATATCCTAGTTTGTCTTAGCAAATGGTCTCCTAGTGTTTTCCAGTTCCAGTGTTCCCTGTTCCTGTATCCCATATCCTGTATCCCGTGCTATCCTGTTCTAGTGCCGTGCTGTGCTGTAGTCATGCTGTGCTGTATCTACTCCTGTCCTGCTCCTCCACACCTGACGTCTACGTGCAGCCTAGTCCCAGCCGAGCCTGCCTTGCTACTGTCCGAGCTGCCACAGGTACCTTATACGAACTGTGACCTGCACCCTGTTGGCCAGCTGCCATACTGCCAAGGCGGTACGGCCCAGTGGGTCCACGAACCCAACGTGACAATGGGATTAATAGCACTATTTCTATTTTTGCAGATGACACCAAGTTATGTAGTATTGTTCGGTCAATAGAAGATGTTAGTAAATTGCAAGCTAATTTTGACGCACTGAGTGTTTGGAAATCCACTTGGCAAATGAGGTTTAAGATAAATGTAAAGTTATGCATCTGGGTACCAACAATCTGCATGCATCATATGTCTTAGGCTATGTTCACACGGGGTATTTTGACGAGTTTTTTTGACGCGGAAACCGAGTCGCAAAACTCGGCAAAAACGGCCCGAAAATGCCTCCCATTGATTTCAATGGGAGGCGTCGGCGTCTTTTTCCCGCGAGCAGTAAAACTGCCTCGTGGGAAAAAGAAGCGACATGCCCTATCTTCGGGCGCTTCCGCCTCTGACCTCCCTTTGACTTCAATGGGAGGCAGAGAAAGCGTATTTCGCGCTGTTTTATGCCCGCGGCGCTCAATGGCCGCGGGCGAAAAACGGCGCGAATATCGGCGTGCAGGGAGAGGAATATCTGCCTCAAACTTCCAAACGGAATTTTGAGGCAGATATTCCTCCTGCAAAATACCCCGTGTGAACATAGCCTTAGAGGGAGCTAAACTGGGAGAGTCACTTGTTGTGAAGGATCTGGGTGTACTTGTAGATCATAAACGAAATAACAGCATGCAATGTCAATCCACTGTTCCAAAGGCCAGCAAGATATTGTCATGTATTAAAAGAGGCATGGACTCGCGGGACAGGGATATAATATTACCACTTTACAAAGCATTAGTAAGGCCTCATCTAGAATATGCAGTTCAGTTCTGGGCCCCAGTTCATAGAAAGGATGCCCTGGAGTTGGAAAAAATACAAAATAGAGCAATGAAACTAATAAGGAGCATGAAGAATCTAAGCTATGAGGAAAGATTAATAGAATTAAACCTATTTAGTCTTGAAAAGAGGCGACTAAGGGGGGACATGATTAACTTATATAAATATATGAATGGCAGATACAAAAAATATGGTGAAATACTGTTCTATGTAAAACCCCCTCAAAAAACAAGGGGGCACTCCCTCTGTCTGGAGGATAAAAAGGTTCAACCTGCAGAGGCGACAAGCCTTCTTTACTGTGAGAACTGTGAATTTATGGAATAGTCTACTGCAGGAGCTGGTCACAGCAAGGACAGTAGATGGCTTTTAAAAAGGCTTAGATCATTTCCTAGACCGAAAAAATATCAGCTCCTATGTCAGGTGTATACATTTTTTTACCATCCCTTGGTTGAACTTGATGGACATGTCATTACTAACTATGTAACATACAGCTGATATCCACCGCTGGTGATGCGGGCTCAGATCTTGAGCCGGCGCCATCTTGCCGGCGGTTACTTAAGCCTTTTAGGCCCCGCCTCCAGCATGGTCGGCAGGCCAGCAATTTTATTGCTGGCGTGCCGATGAGCTGCAAACACCGTAAATGCAGCGATCGCTTTTGACCGCTGCATTTAAGGAGTTAATGGCGGGGATCGGAGCAAACTTCGGTCCTCGCTATTACCCCAGGGTGTCGGCTACATGCAGCCGACACCCAGGGATGGTGGCACCGACTCAGCTTCTGAGCCGGTGTCCACCATTTGTCGTATGGATACAGCAAAATGCAGGAAGCACTAGCTTTCCATGACATATCCATACTACAAATGTCGGGAAATGGTTAAAATGTGCGCCTACACTTACAGTGCACGTTAGGGAATTGTGTGAACAGCAATCCTCTATAACATGCTTTTTACCGAGCTTCGAAAATTGAACATTTATTTCCCATCATGAACCTGAAAATCGATCATCAGAATACAAACTGCCATTACAACACCCTGCAGTCTACCAATGGAGTAGCAGGTATGAACTATTTTAAATTTCCCTGCATCATAAAGGTTAACCTAGCTTAGGGCCTGTTCACATCACCGTTCATTTCCATTCCGGGGTTCCGTCTGAGGTTTCCGTCGGGTGAACCCCGCAACGGAAAGTGAAACTGAATCCACAGCTACCGTTTCAGTCACCATTGATCTTAATGGTGATGGAAACATTGCTAATGGTTTCCGTTCGTCACCATTCCAGCAGGTTTCCGGTTTTCCGACGGAATCAATAGCGCAGTCGACTCCACTATTGATTCTGTCGGAAAACCGGAAACCTGCCGGAATGGTGACGAACGGAAACCATTAGCGATGTTTCCGTCACCATTGATATCAATGGTGACTGAAACGGAAGCTGTGGTTTCACTTTCCGTTGCGGGGTTCACCCGACGGAAACCTCCGACGGAACCCCGGAACGGAGAGCGAACGGTGATGTGTATAGCCCCGAAGTCTTTTTTTTTTAAGGATGTTTTATGTTTTTATTCTGTGAGAACCAGTATGTTTAATAAAGCATGTGTAGAATCAAAAACTGTTTCTTTTTTGCAAAAAATGTTTTGTATTTTTCGTTAGTGAAAAAGACGTTTTAAAAAAACACTGTCTTACACTTTTATCTATAGGCACTATTGTATCACCCAATATGTTAGTCTATTAGAAAGTCCGGTTGGGTCATCTCTTTTCCCGGGTGGTTTCTTTATAGGACTTGAGCAGAGACAAAACGCTGGCACGAGGCGTAGCAAGCGCTGACTATTCCATGTTTTTTGTCTCTGCTGGAGTTAGTTACAACTAATCGATAGTTGTAATCAATAGTTAAAGCATACAGATGCTTCTTGGTTTATTTCATTAATTTCCATATTTTTGTTAATTCTTTTGGCATACATTGTTGCTTTAGTCAGCACCAGCTACAGTGGGAAATGTAGTGTAAAATAATAAAGTCTCCGAAAGATCCTTTCTGTATTTAAATTTAGAAGGAAAGATAAAACATAGAACTTAACTAACAAATAATATTAATATTACAAAAAATAACCCCACCACCCTAGCCATGACTCATTTTCCTTATTTTAGCTTTAATTTACATAAGTAAAATGAAAAAAATTGAATTAGATCTTACATTTAACTCTTTTTTTTCACATCCCAAATATTCCAACGTGGCAATTACTATGTTTTTAAAATAGTACAAAAAAAAAAATCTTATCATGAAAAATACACAAAGAGAGCCTGACAATTAAAAAAAAGTTATTCTATAGTCATTTAACTAGCACATGCGTAGAGTTGCTTAAAATGGTTTTGTCATTACGGCTCCTAAACGCCTCTGCCATTAAAGGAATAAAAAGTAGGTACACCGTTATTGTCCCTGATGTATCTTGTTTGATTGTGGCTAGTAAACCCTTATCTGAATACGCCAGGCTGTCCGGAATCTCCGCTCCACTCTTTGCCTATAGGGCAAATATCCTGCTTAGCAACCTTTCTCATTGAAAGCATAATAATTGTTTGCTAGCAGCAAACTCAGCGTTTTATTTCTCCTGCAATAACATATGGAAATAGTGATAAGGTTTAGGGGATATATGTATCATTGCCTACTGATCTTTATGTTTGTGTACTGTAGTTCATGCTAAACATTTTTCCCACTAGTATATCGACAGTACAAAGTAGAATTTGTATATTGTAGTAAAATGTTTATGTTTTTAAAGTGAAAGCATATAATTCATATTTTTATACTTGAAGAAACATTTCAAATTTTAACATTGGACAAAGTTAAATTAGATTTCTGACTTTAAAGTTGATGAGTGTCTATGGAAATATGAATCATCTTAACAAATAACTCCTAGTCCAGTAGTGAACCTGTAGATAGAGATTATATTTGCCTTGACACCTTTCAGTTCAAGCCATGGGAACCTGCGTAGCAGCGATTTGCTCCTTAATAACAAACTTCTAATAAGTAATAATACGAAAAATGACCCCACCACCCTAGCCATGACTAATTTCCCTGATTTTAGCTTTTATTTACGTGAGTAAATTGAAAAATGTAAAATAATATTTTACATTTTAACTTTCTTTCGCATCCAAAATATTCTACAATGGCAATTAAAATGTTTCTAAAATGGTAAAAATAACTTCTTATCATGAAAAATGACTCAAAGCCTTACAAGTAATAAAGTTGTACTATAATCATTTAAGCAGCACATGCGTAAATTTGCTAAGAATCGTTTGTCATTACGGCTCCTAAATACCTCTGCCATTAAGAGGATCAAAAGTAGGTACGTCGTTATTTAAATGATAGGGATCATGTAAGAATGTGGGTAGTAGTCCTCACTACAGCATAACTCTGAATATGTAATCAGATATTACTCTAAAGGAAAGATGGAGCAGGCAAGACGTCCAACAGCACTATTAGGTTATACTCAAACCTAGCATTCATGTTGCGCTTTAGTGGAGCGACTACCGTAAGTATAACAAGGGGGCATTCTCTACGTCTAGAGGAAAGAAGGTTTCTACACAAACATAGTAGATTCTCTACTGTAAGAGCAGTGAGACTATGGAACTCTCTGCCAGAGGAAGTTGTCACGGTGAATTAAATAAAATCATTCAAAATAAGCCGGGATGCCTTTCTTGAGTGTTATAATATTACAAGTTATGTTTACTAGATTACTAGGGATTGGTCGTTAATCCATGGGTCTACTCAGATCGCTATATTGGAGTCAGAAAGGAATTCTTTCCTAAGATGAGGAAAATTTTATTTTTTTGCTCATGGGGGTTTTGCCTTTACTCTGGATCAACATTGCAGAGTAATAGGTTGAACTGGATGGACTTTTTTCAGCTTTATAAACTATGATACTATGTTACTAATGTATACTATACACACATTGTGTTTTTATTTAATGTTTTTTTCTTCTGTATATACTGACTGTTGCCTTAATACCATGTACAGCAGTTTAGGGATAACGGTCTGTATACAGTATATACAAAATAGCGGTCACTCAATGCAAGTCTATTAGAGCCTCGAAGTGAATCTAATAGAAACTGAAGCTTGGCAAAATATTATGGCCGCATGAGGCACCAAATTTTTTTTTCTTCCCTATCCTTCCCTTGCTAGTGTTCCTATTATTGCGATTTTCAAGACGGCCGCGTAAAAATACGCCCCATCAGAACAGAACACCGTTTTTCCCATTGAAATCAATGGGCAGATGTTTGGAGGCGTTCTGTTTCCGATTTTTCAGACTGAAAAATTGCCGAAAATAAGCCGTGTGAACATACCTATTATGAACAATGAAAATCCTGCTTACATCTCACAAATTTTGGGCTACAGGTTCTTAATCAAAACTTAATAAATCAATTTTGCTATCCACTGCATTAGAGGGGATTTCCGTGTACAGTAAAAATCTGACATGGGGAAAGGGGGGTAAAACAATAAAAGAGCCATTACTCACCTGACAAATCTCCCGACATTGCAGCGCAGCTGCTTTGTTGCTATAGTTTCTCTTTGCCTTGCGGTAGTGCACTGATAACGTGCCCATATACACACGTGATCGCTGCCGCCAATCACTGAACAGAGTGGTATGCGGCATGAGACTGCTGAGGCCAATGTCGGTGTATCAGTCTTCACTGTAGTTCTTGTATATGGATGGTTCTTGGATATGATGGTAAAAATAGTTCTGGATGCAGTTCTGCCTTTTCATTGAAATTAAACACCTCAACGGAACCTCATGCACACGACCGTAAAAACACCCGTTATTGCGGGTCGTTATTACGACCCGCAATAACGGGCTCATAGGCTTCTGTTAGCCACGGGTACCTTCCCGTTTGCTCACGGGAAGGTACCCGTGCCGTTAAAAAAGATAGAACATGCCCTATTTCATGCCGTAATAACGGCACGGGCATCCCATAGAAGTCTATGGGGCTCCCGTAATCATGGGTGGCTCCGTGTGTTCACCCGTGATTACGGGAGCGTTGCGAGGTGAGGCGAGGTCAGGGGACTACCCGGTCTGCAGGCCACAGCCCAGTGGCGTAACTACCGCCGGGACTACAATGAAAACTATGGCAGAGCGGGGAGGTATCTCCCCGCTCTGCCATAAACAAAAGACATGTATCCCCTATCCTGTAAAAAATAAAAATAAAAGACGTTCATACTTACCGACAACTTCCTGCTTCTCCAGTCCGGTCTCCCGCCCGTTGCCTTGGTGACGCGTCCCTCTCGACATCCGGGCCGACGTCCTGGATGACGTTTCAGGCCATGTGACCGCTGCAGCCAATCACAGGTCAATCACAGGCTGCAGCGGTCACATGGACTGCCGCGTCATCCAGGGATGTCGGGCTGGATGTGAAGAGAGGGACGCGTCACCAAGACAACGGCCGGGTAAGTATGAATTTCTTTAACTTTTATTACAGAAAAGGCTGTCCCTTCTCTCTATCCTGCACTGATAGAGAGAAGGGGCTGCCGATTAGTGCAGTGCTATTTTGCTGCCAAAAACGTGCTCGTAAATACGGGTGGAATACGTGTGACACCGGACCCATATTTACGAGCACGGGTTCGTAAATACTGGTGCAAAACGGGTGGAATACGTGTGACACCGGACCCGTATTTACGCCAGTATTTACGGGTGTGAAAAAATACGGTCGTGTGCATGAGGCCTTAAGTCAGTGTAATCCAACGGGGCAGCTGGTTTCTGTCATGGATTCAGCACTGCGTCGTGGCTTCTGTTATAAATAGAAGCCACAACACAGATGTGAACCTAGCGTTGGCCCTTTTCAGTGTGATCAGGCATTGGCTATGACTTCAGCCTTTTTTTTTCTTTCTGTTACTGTCGGTAACTCATCACAAACAATCCTTTTAATTTAAGAGCCACGGGTCCGGCTCCCAAGACCCCAGGCAAACCACTGATTTTACAGGCTGATAATGTGGCCATTCAGACAACTCCTTTCCATATGGGGCAGGGTAGGAGAAGGCTTTAATTACTGCAGACCTTTACTTCCTCCCTACTAAGTAAAAAACTAAAGGGATATTTGTGTGTTGCCATCAGCGTCAGTAAATCGCAATTATGCACAGGGTTATTATGTTCATTACAAAATATTCAAAAACTGTGCTTTCTATTTCTTGGACTATAATACTGATTTTCTAGAATGCAGTGAAATGGTGTTCTTTTATCAAGTTTATTCACTTTAGGCAAATTGGATTTGTTAGTATGGGTATGAAAATCCAGTAAACTTTTTCTATTGTTACTGTGATGTTAGAGGAAAATAGATAGGCACATTTTTAGAATTAAGACATATTTATGGCTTGCTGTTTGAGTTGGAAACACACCGTGTTGATTCTTTGTGAAGTAAAGTAATATTTTTTTGTCATTTAATTCAGCTGACTTTGTTTCCTGAAGGTAATAGAATTAGATTTTCCTGAGGCAGAGAATAATTGTGTTAGCAATTTCCTATGTGGTAAGTATTTCAGCAGTAATTCACTTTCAGAAAAGCACTTGCTGTACCAGAGGAGTTCTTAGGGGGCAAAGTGCTCAGTATCCCATCATTATGCATTAGTACCCAATTCATCACCAAAGTGCTGATCATAATGAGCCATTTGGAATTCTTCATTATTAGTTATAATATTTCCATACGTTAGGTAGCACAAATGTAATTTACTTTGGTCTATGGAAATTAAAGTTTCTCTTACACAAACTTATGCTAAAATTTTCCTGCTATCTGAAGAAGGTCACCTAGGATGGCTCACGTTGCCCTGCAGATTTCAGCCAAGTATTGTGATAAAACAAGTTGCGTGTAGGGTTCTTTTTGGCATTGAAATGAATGATCTTTTAGTAATTTTGAGTAGTATGTGGACATTATTTAGAGCTTCTGGACACAACTACCTATGGGCATTAATTGTTTGATGTCTTTTTCTAGAACTGTACTATGCACACAATATAAAGCATATGTCTATGACTACAACACAATATAATGGAACATACAACTTGGAGATTCATTGGCGAATATTTTTTTTATTGTCTTACTGCATCTAAAATAAAAAAAATATTATTATTACTAATGGCAGGAGGGAACCCCTCTTAAAATGTAACTTTTATTATTAATAGAAAAAAAAAATAAAAGAAAACAATGAAAAAGAACGCCCTGATGGTGGACTCCCACCCAGGTTGTATTTAATTATGTTTTTTAATAAATTTTTTGTATATATTTTTTGGGAGGTACATTAGCATGTCTACTGTATGTGGTAACAATAAAGATTGATTATGCTAGACAAACTGCTTTGTAATGTGTATGTATTTTGAGCTGGGATATTTTAGGATTTATTAATATTTTGTCTTTTTGCTTTGATATGTAAGCGTTGTTCAGGAAATATATAGGTGTAAAACTACTGCCCTGAGAAGTTTATGGGGTGAGGACGGGGAAGCAGGAGGAGGAAGCAGAGACAGATACAGGCACTGCTGTCCATATAAGTCTATGAAGAGGGGAGGGGAGCAGAGAGAGACAGAGTATACACAGCTTGTTATAGTTATGCCTCACCTCAATGCTGGATTCTCCGCTACACAGCTCCTTACTCCTGTATGATGTCCTCTATGCTGCTTATGCTTTTAAGGGTGTGCTTAAGTGAGATAGTGTACCAGGATGTTCTCTGCTCTGTGAGAGCTGTGAATGCTCTTGCTAACCGGCTCCACCCACTAGCTTAGAGAAAACTGAGAATTAGAGAGCCTGCAAAGGGGGTAAACTGCTATAAAAAAAAAAGCAAAATATAAGTCATATAATGGTCAGAAATAGTGTTATTCCATATGTCCACACACGGCAGCTTGTTCTGAATTATTGTAGAAAGGGATGGGAACAGCACTACAGTAACTTTAAATGGGGATGAAAGCACAGTATTCAACAGACCATCTTTATGGGCCAGCTCCAGCCCACCCAAAGCTTCACAGGAAGAAGTAGCGATGAGGTCAGCATTCCAAAAATGTGAATCTTTTTGTCTCATAGTACAGACACCAGCAACATTTCGGCTCTAAGTGTGCCTTTTTCCAGCTTATTCTATAATGTCACATGAAAAGTTGGCTACTCTTTAAATATTATATTAATTTCTTACTATATTATTAGGTCACATGCCTATTTTATATAAGGTTCTTACTTTTATGTGTCCTCCTGAGCTGCATTTCATGAAATTTTAATTAGATGCCAATGATTCTAAAGCTTTCTCAAAGGGCTTGTCTACAGCAGGGCTTCTCAATCTTTTTCTGCGTTGGGCCTTACTTGCCAAAACATTGAGATACCTGTCCCTCAGACAGGCCTGCTATCAGAGATTTCTGGGCCCCATACAGTCAAGGTGTTGGGGCCACCATTACCGAAGGATTTTGGGTAAGCAATGGAAAGTGGCGGGAAGGGGGCAGGGGTGAGACAAAAACTGGCAGTGGCTCTATGGATGGGCAGTGCGGAGACTGTAGGTAGGTAGTTGGAGTGGATAGTGGTGGGAGTGGGGCCAGGGGGGAAATACACACTGATAAAGGCATTGCAGAGTGTAGCGGGGAGAGACAGGTCGGCTGGGGCTCTGTGGGGGACAGTAGATGTCCACATTTGGCAATATAAAAGAAGTATTGCACTGAAGCTACTCTTTTTACTCAGCAGAGTCACTCACCAAGCTGCTTCAGGCTCTTAGCTCTTCCACCACCATCGGACGCCGTGATAAAGTCTCCACTTCCTCTTCACACACGTCACCTATGTCACCTGCATAGATACCAGACCAAATGCCAAATTTAATTCAGACCCCTGACCAGATACTTAAATTAATTCAGACCTGCCACGGACCCCTAAATTAATTCAGACTCCCAGACCAGACTTCTGAAATATACACCCCGAAATACACACAAAAATATCACGGCCGCAATGCGGTCACGTGACCGCACTGTGACTGGCTGATTCATACAGCGTCTGATGTGTAGCGGAAGTATCTTTCTCTATGCATTCTACGCGTAAAAAAACACCGCGAAAAAACGCTCCTTCGGAACAGAACGCCGTTTTCCCATTGAAATCAATAGGCAGATGTTTGGAGGCGTTCTGCTTCGCATTTTTCGGCCGTTTACGCCCAAAAAACGGCCAAATATAGGCCGTGTGAACATACCCTAACCGTTTGAGAAGCACTGGTCTAAAGTACATATTTTATTTTTATGACCTGTCAATTCAGACAGTTGTCTGGCTGAAAATGGTGACGTGAAGTCTTTGGTTTCCTGTACAGGTGGGGGTCTCAGTGGTAATATTTATCAATCACTCTTTTATGTTCTAATTGATGATTTATAAAAATGGAATATCACCAGTCCTGTACAACCCTTTTAATAATTTTTATAACCAATAGTTTCCAGAGGCTAACAAGGTTATTGGGCTAGGTATTGTTCCAAGAAACATCCTCCCATTTTTAGTGTTAAGGCAACTCTATAGTATATATATAGATGCAAGAAAAACAGAGTCTTAGAGCCAATATATATCAAAGAGTATCAAAAAAAGTTTCTTTATTCAATATATATAACAACAAACATTTAAAACTGTATATGACAGGAGAAACTCAATGTAATGTCAACACAGCGATATATCAGGGAAACCCAGATTATAGGTAGTAAACCATTAACCAATATAGATTTACAGGCAAGAGTAGTTAGAAAGTGCAGTGCAAGTATTGTTGCTGCTACAGGGCCAAATGATCCTCACAAGAAGCATGAATATACTAAAGAGATAAAGGTAAGCCATCCCCTGAATCTCCAGGAGTAGGCATGATAATCTTACCCATATAAAGTCTTGATGAGTTCCCTGACGATCGGTGTGTGCGCCCCCAATCTATATTGCCTGTAAATCTATATTGGTTAATGGTTTACTACCTATAATCTGGGTTTCCCTGATATATCGCTGTGTTGACATTACATTGAGTTTCTCCTGTCATATACAGTTTTAAATGTTTGTTATATATATTGAATAAAGAAACTTTTTTTGATACTCTTTGATATATATTGGCTCTAAGACTCTGTTTTTCTTGCATCTACCTTTTAATAATTTTGTAGGTTTTAAGCTTGTAGACATAAACTACTTTTACACATTTTGTAGTTATCTTGTTCTGCCGTCTACCATTTCAATTTCAATTATTTAAACTGTTCACCAGTGCTTTACTCCCAGGGAAACAAGGGATTGGTCCTTCTTTTCCCCAATGGCTGATGTCCAGGCACAGTCAGACTGTCCCTATACATATTCCGTTATTGGGTGGTCCGGATGAAATTTGTGGGTTTGGCCCAAATTTTTTAAAGAGGCTCTTAGTTTCGTAATGTCCTATCGCCAAGCTAATCTAATAGGCGCTGTCGTACTGATAATGCTAGTGAAAATTGTGTCCCAAAATGTTTATTATTTTAAAAGTTAGGAGCTTTTTCTAAATCTGTAAATGAGACAACTGGGAGGTAACAGCAGCGATTCTCCTGAGGTGGAGCTACGTCACAGCCTCTGACCCTGTCCTATCAGAATGAAGCTGCTTCACACAGTGTGAGAGACTGAGGCTGGAGGGAAGAGGGATCACTTCAAACAGCCGTATTTCGGGCTGTGGACCACCTAGAACAGCGGTTCTGGTGGCATATAAAAGAGGAGATTCTAATCTGTAACACAACCGGAGATATCACGAGTTGAAAACACAGTTGGCAAAGGAAGCTGTATACTATATGATCATGTTGTGTTGCTGGGCAGGAAAGGGGGAGAAGCTGTATGACGATTGGACAGCGTCATACAGAAAACATTACACCACCCAGAGTGAAAAGAAAGAGTCACCTCCTATTTGGCTACTTGAGCCAAATTAGCATATTTAGAAAAAATAACTTTGCAAATAATAGTTTTTAAAAATAAAATAAAATCACACTAGTTATCAGCAGCAAAGCTCCTATTAGATTAGTTAGGAGATGGGGAATTGATAAACTGGTGACAGATCCTCTTTAAAGTGTAGGAACAGCTTTACATAGCAGTGATTGTGAGCTCACATTACAGATGAGTCTGCTGTCAGCATGTGGGGAAAGCTGCTACTTTTATTCATTTTAAGGATATATTCACCAGTGGCAGATTTCAGCAACTGTGCCCTTCATTTGCAGAAGTCCCTGCATATACTGCAAAAACAACCTCATTCAGATGTATGGAATTAATTTTTTAGTTGCAAACATTTTTGCAATCAATTTGCCGCATCTGAACATACCCTAACAATGCGAGGAGGGGAAGAATTACCTAATAGATATTTATGAGGTTCCCTTTTGATAATGACATGTTGTTTAAATTCAAGATCATCACAATGTCAGCCAACGTGAGGAAATAAACCCCTCCACCTCATTTTCCAACAAGCAAAGTTCATTTCATTTATGAAGATTTTCCGATCTAGTGCATTTTTAGCTTATGGCACATGCTTCAAAAGTGAGAGAAACGGGCACACTGCTACTTTATTGTGTTGTGATAGCTGTAATTGTCTCTCTAAATCGGGTCACAAGTTGAACTTGGTAAAGTTAAGCAGTAAATGTAAATCTTTCTTGACTGGCCAGCGTTTTAACTTCCACTAGCCCATATGACGATAAGTGTCCTCATTGTACCTGCCACTTGTCCCCATCAAAAGATTACCTCTGTCAGGCACAATGCCCATTCAACTTTTTACACTATGTGATTTTATGCCATAACGGGATTGTCCCACCATAAACACTTATCACCTATGTACAGGATAGGTGATAAGTCTTTGATCGCTGGGGGTGCCACCACCAGGACCCCCACCTCTCATGAGAACGGGGCTTCTAAGTCCCCTATTTGAATAGAGTGGCGCCTTTAAACTTCTTTGGAGGCACGGTTTAAGCAATGGCTCAGATATTGAGATTTTGTTTTACGTGTTATACGATCTTATCAAACTATCTTGCAATTGCAAAACCTGGACCATGAAACTGAAATTCAGATTGTGGTCCTTCTGCAGTTCTGTGTAATACCAATAGAAAAAAATGCAAGAAAACTGATTTTACTGTGTTCAGCTTGTTTCCCTCACATCCAAATTAACTTACAGCAAAACACATCTGATTCTTTAGTTAACATTATTTGGGATAAATGTAATTAGCGATACTAATTTCTTTGTTGTGAGATACAGTATACCAACTTGCTTATGCACACAAATCAAATCCGTTCCTGTATAGCTGGCAATTTTAGAAAGCTATTTGGCTGGTCACAGTCCTGAATGTCTTATAGAATATATGGAAACATGCAAATTAGAAAGGTTGTGAGAATGCTAAGAGATCTCAACTATTTGTAAACATTTATTCTTTGTAAAAAGCCAGGCAAGAATCAGCGACAACTTCACATCTTTTTTGTGACTTTGTCAGCACTAATTATTGGAGTATTGGCATACATTAAATTTATAATCTGGTTGTTTCTTTTCATTGCTAAAATATAGGCATGAAGCTAAAGGGGAACTCATCAACATTATGCTGCGCTCGCTGAGGGCTGTATAATCTAGTGACAGACATGCTAATTTCATAGGTCTGTCACTTATGTTTTAATGTGAACCCTTTTATAAGAACTTAAATTCAGAGTTCAGGCAGCGCCACCTGGGATGAGTCTGGCATAATCATGAGCTGCCGCGAGCTCCGCACACTTTATGCTAATTGGCCGATGTCTCCCTATTACTGTGCATAGGGAGACATATGTCGATCACAGAGAGTGGTCGGAGCTGGCGGAAAGTGAGTAAAGCGTGGCAGCTGATGAATATGCCGGATCTCTGGCGGAGCTGCCTGGGCTCTAAGCGTAAGTTCTCATAAAAGGGTTCACAATAGCACATAAATAACAGACCGCTAAAATCAATGTGTCTGTCACTACATTATGCTGCCCTTAGAGAGGACAGCATGATGCGGGTGACAGGTTCCCTTTAAGTAGTTTATTAAGATGTTTGTTCTCATTGAAGTGGTTATACAATGGAGAAAATAGTGTTCAGTTAAAGGGTTTTTCCCACGGACATTGATGGCATTTTGATAGGACATGCCATCATTGTCTGATCAATGGGGGTCCGGCGACCATTGAGAGACCCACAAAGGTGTCTCTAGCCCCTTTGGCTTCTTTCTGATAGTGCCGCTTCCAACTAAGAGCTTTGTAGAGATTTGCAACACAGCCATATTTAAGTGAATGGGACTGAGAGATGCTGTCCGTGAATAAAGGTAATGGGGAATTTGCACTTTAGCTCTGCAGCCCCTTTATTCTCGGCATCCATGAGAAACCCAGGGGTCAGACACCCACCAATCTGTGGTGGGAAAACCTCTTTAAGTAATGTTACCAATATACAATTGTCTCTATGGATGGGTTGCGTGCATAGAGCTTACTGTACACAGCATTTATACTCTGGAGGTATGTAGGAGTAGAGAATAAAGTTAAATGTTCAAGAAAGAGGCGCAGAAGTCTAAGCAATAGAAAGGAGCTGAAATCAATATGCGGTGATTAGAGTTTAATTTGCTTTGCATTTCCAACAGAAACTCAACCCTCGAGTGAAGAAGGGAAACGACTTTTTTTATTCATTTCTTTTTTTTCTGCAAACATTCTTAAAGTATACTTTTGTAACCATTTTCTATTTCTTCAATTCATAGAAAATAAAAATGAAAAACATGACTACAGGATCAGACTACACACAAGGTTTGTTTGTAGTCTGTAATCATGGAGACACATGCATCACATGATATTTTTAATCAAGACTATTTGCAAAGTATCTTCATTTTTTGTTATTTTAGATGCATTAGAACAATTAAAAAAATGGTTGCAAAAGTGCACATAGAATTTAAAATTGTATTTGATGCACATCAATAGAGCAAAGCAGTTTTCAGGATTATGTTTTCTCAATGATTTCGAGAGTTCCAATCCGCAAGCTATTTACTGTAATTTATAGAGGACAGCTTATAAAGCTTACTGGTTGGGTGAAAGTGAATCTATGGGTATTTCAATATCTGCCTATTTGTATTCTCCGATCACTCCCACTGTGATTGGTAGGAATTCTTTTAACAGTATATTCTTAACATGTGGATGTGCGGTCCAGGTCTTCTTTTCTCCCTTGTGGATATTCTTAACATACTCGTGCATTTATGTATATTCAGGACCAGGGATGATGCGGTGATCACTTGAATTATTGTCTGAAATCGTACTAAAGCCGCCGTCTCTGAATACTAAGAAACAGAGCACATGATTAAAAAGGACATCTTTTTATTGGGAAGACCCCCATATTCTCCAGTGCAGAGTCAGCTATCCTATTTAGACATTCATCTGGGTTTTCAGCTCTCAGATTATCATAATGTACAGAAAGGTCTGAAAGACAGAACATGAACTTGGAACTTTACCAAAAAACAAAAAAGCATTTAATATACCGTACAGCAAACCAGTTATTGCAAGGTTATTTCAGCTTTCACTATATTTTTCTTCAGTTGCTTAAATAGTAATTGGCCCATGAAATGCCAATCAGTCTTACGGAAATAATATGTAAGTGTTTTTACTTTAATGGCTTGTACTTCTTTAAATAACGAAGTAATAATGCCTATTATTGCACAATTAGCAAAGCATTCTAGAATATCATTATATTCATTGTTCTTTATGTTCTTTTGCTGAACGCTAATAATGCAGTAGAATAAAATTGTACCGCATTATATGTTACTTTTCAAAACTAGGATATTTCTTTCTTTTTATCCATTTAGGTTACTCCGGCACAATTAAACCTGCAGCATGCTAGTTTAGCATTCTTTGAAATCTGTAGGGAGGCTTATAAAGTTACTGGTATAATGGCATGCTACTTTTCAATGACGAGGAAGTTTATGCTGAACTGTACATTTTCATCTTTAAATCAAACAAGTTACAATCTGATTTGCTTTGATAATATGAAAAACTAGAAAAACAATTATAATATTTGCTTAAAATTTGTATTCTAAGCTCGGTGAAAAATCTAAATCAAAAGAATTTGTACGAAGCAAAAAATGAATTTATGATGAAAAGGAATTTTTAACTGGAGGGTTATGTTGTTTGGGGTGGCAAAATGTTTTATTTTTTTTGCTGTTTTTATTTTCATAACTTGATGTTTATATAGATTTATGGGCAGGAAAAAAAGTGCAAGAATTTTTTTTTTTTTCATATTGTATGTCTTCCCTTAACTTATCTCTAAACCTGACATATCCCGAGATGTCTGGTGTAGACTGATGCCATTCATAGCCCAAACTTACATTTTTGCCCTAGTTTGTATTGAATTGGTATCATGACAATTTTTTTTAACCTAAACGCTATTCAAGAAAAGATATGGGGAAACGCATGTGGAGATAACTATTGGAATGATCCATGACAATATTGCGATCACACTGTATGTCATTCTGTATGTTAAAAATTAGTAAAAAAAAGTCATAAGATTATCTTTCTTTGTATGAATATGTGCAAGGTAGGTTCTAGGTACACCTTAAATTTTCTTACCTAGCTTAAAAGAAATTTTCGTTTACAGTCTAATAAAGGGTATGTCTAATGAAGACAACCCCTTTTTGAAAAGATAGCTGAACACCGCTTGTCTGCCATCTCTACTTCCCTGCAATCAGCTGGTATCACGCGGGAAAATTTAGCATTACATTCTGGGCATTCAGGTAAATGACCAACCATGTAATGCATGGACGCGTCATGTCTGCCAGGGTTCTGGCATATATTAAAACAACACAACTGCTGTCATATCTTAATAGAATGCACTGAAAAAATAGTTATAGCCGTACCATTTTGCCGTTGATAAAGTTCAGGAGCCCTACAACAAAGTGCAATGGTCAATGGATTAATAAGTGCAATGGTCAATGTCTGCTTTTATCATTCTCCCACTTAAATACATACACTCCTCAACATTGAAATGGCAACAACAAGAAGGGCAAGCCATAAGGTTATGCAAATCGAGGAAGTAGCAGGTGCCGCTAAGATCTGCAAATGATACCATTTTCAAGCACCTAGCTCCCATCTGTGGCATGTAGAAGGGGCATAAAAGCCAGATTAAAAGCAAGGTTTTTTTTAGCCACATGAAACCTCAAGCATCGGATCAAGTGGTGTGGGATGATTGTGAGATGCATCCTGCTCATCGACAAGCCAGTTATTGCCACTTGTCGCAAACTGAGAGGGACAGAATCCTTGAACTGAGAGACCTTGGTTTATCACTCCGGCAGATCGCTACGCGCCTAGGCCGAGATGTTAGCACTGTTCAATATTGCATGTCACAGAGGTTTGGAGAACAACAATGGATGGGAATGACAGCAAGAGGTGGGCGGAGGTGAACTACTGCACGGATGGATCATCTGATTGGAAGAATGGCGCATAGTGATCAATTCTGTACCTCAAGTAAAATTGGACGTCACATCCCAAGCCTAGGGCAGCAACGTGTGTCGACAAAACCATCAGAAGGCATTTGCATGACATTGGGCTACGAGCCAGATGTCCAGCTACAGGTTTTCCATTGACCACACACCACCGCTCTCAAAGGCTATCATGGTGCACAGCAAGACGACAATGGAGGCTGAAATGGAGGTCTATTCTTTTCGTCAATTAGTCCCACTTTTGTCTCAGATGCAATGCTAGCCGGAGATTGGTCTAGAGACCACCTCGGCAATTCCATGTTGAGGCCTTCACAACAGAACGTCACACCGGTCCTACTCCTGGGACTATGATGTGGGGTGACTTAATGTATGGTAGCCGGACCCCTCTTGTATTCATTTCAGGTACACTAACGTCTCGGCGTTACATTGATTTGGTTGTTGAATCAATGGTACAGCCATTTCTCCAAAGTGTCCCAGAAGCCGTTTTTCAACAGGACAACGCCAGGCCGCATGTTGCTCGTACTACTGTGAGCAGCCTAAGTGGCCTAAACGTGCTACCGTGGCCTGCCGCGTCTCCGGACTTGTCTACCATTGAGTACATCTGGGGCATCATTAGTAGGTAGATGCAAAGGGAGCTACCAGCAGCCAATCTTGATGATTTGCGTGCCCAAGTGCATTAGGCATTGCATAACATTCCTCAGACAACCATTAATAACCTGATTGATAGCATGCCAATGCGTATAAGTGCTTGTATTTCTGCGCGTGGCACTCATACTAGATACTGAATAAATTAAGATGTTTGGAATATTTTGTTTACATTTTTTATCATTTGCATATCATGAACAGGTCTATCGATCCTGTGATTTCCATAATTCCAAAACCTTTCCTTCTTAGTGTTGCAATTTCAATGTTGAGGAGTGTATTTTCTCCAAGAAACTCTTTTATGGCAAACCGACACATCCTATGGTCCACACAGCTTACCCTGTATTTTCCACTTAATTATTTTGATATGATTCATCGCGTTTTGTGGCTTTCCATTTTTTTTATTTTGTTTAATGGGATTTCAATATAGCAATATAGTGAAATTGTTTATCAAATTCAATAAGAGCTGACTTTTTTTTTTCTTTTTTATATCTAATTGCACTATAAGGTTTAGCTGCTAGGATATGACTTTAATGTCCTATCAGTGGACGCCTGAGCACTTGGCAACTCTGTCTCATATTCGCTCTGCTTGGCTATTTCAAGAGGCCACATGGTTGGCCATTGACTACAATGGGCCAACCATGCAGCCTTCATAAAAACTGAGTGGAGCCAACAGGTGAGGCCTAAACCTCAAAATACAGAACAAGAACCACTGTGATTGTAATTGTAACAGTATAGCCAACAAAGCCTTTGTTTACACAAGAACTAGTACCAGAGGAACCATGGATTCTTCCTTGAGTTCCACATATGGCACAGTTTCTCATCCCAAGGTAGAAGGCGAAGTCTTCCCAACTGGGTGATATATGCACAATTCGCATCACGTTTTTTTCCTTCTGAAGGAGATATTTGCCATTGGACTCCCGACGTATACTACCTCCGGAAGGCTGCAATATATCCCACAGTATAGGCATACAGTGGGATACGTCGCCCAAACATCCTGGGCAGAGTGCTACCTAAAGCATTATGCCCGGAGAAGCTTTCAGACGTCACTGTGCATATATGGACAGTGACTTCAAGAGCTTTGCGATGCTGAAGTCCACAGCCAGAGCATTGGGAGCCCTCTGGCCAGTAATTGCAGCCCTGGAGTAGCCCCTCATGCCACTGTCAATATATAAACAGTGATGTCATGAGCATTGCATTGCCACAGTCCCTGGTCAGAGCATCAGAAGTGCTATGGCCAGCGATTTCAGCTCTGGAGAAGCCCCTGACATCATTGTCCATATATAGACAGTGGTGTCATGAGCATTGCGATGCCAAAGTCCCTGGCACGAGCGTTGGAAGCGGGCTTCAGCTGCTTTGAAAACGGTCGTTGACTCTGGCTGTAAAGGTCCTGCGTTCAGAGGATATGGCCGCTGAGTAGGCAGGACCCAGCCTCTGCTGTATCAGGAAGCTCCAGCGATAACTGTCCATATATGGACAGTTACATCACTGGAGCTTCCCGACACAGACATTTAACAGGCTATTGATGAATGTCATACAGTGGAATCAATCACTCATAGGCTCCATGCTGAAAAAACGTAAACCACGCGGTATGCGTTTTTTGTGGGATCTGACCGGATGGACGAGCATAGTCTACTACACTATTCGATACCTAAATAAAAATGTATATTAAAGTATACCAGTTTAACACAGGCCAAAAGGACACTCTTTTGGCCTTCATGGGTCTAATGGAAGCCTATGGACAGCTCCCAATGTAAACGCTAGACGTAGAGTTATGCAAAAACTATATAAACTAGGCCTTTAAAGGATTGTTTGGGCACAGGTTTTCCATACTGATGACCTATCCACAGCGATCAGCTGTGCCAGAAGCAGATTGATCCGGTCACTGTATAGCGGCCGTGCTGCAGTACTGCAGCTCTGCTCTTATTCAAGTGAATAGGAGCAGAGTTGCAATACTGCAGCACGGCCGCTATACATTGAACGGAGCCATCTGCTTCCATCACCGGACACTGCATAACATCCGGTGCCCAGAGGCAGCTGATTACTTCGGGGTACGCGCGTCCCGTGCCCGGACAGCTCCTTGAAGGTTCTTCTGTCTGTCCCTGCCTGGTTGTAGAGGAATGGTCTAATGTTCAGGTAAGTTTGTGAAGGACTTGTGAAAATGGAATTGTTGCAACAATAATCCAGTGAAACACTATTCTACAAAATGCACAATTGTACAAAACTCACAATGTTATGATCGTAAACTATGGCTTTGTAGCTTAGAAAAGCTGACAATCATATATGAATATGCAAACTTTACAGAAAACTTTCTCTTGAGATTTAATATAAATGATCATATTTTGAGCTCCTATTTAGCCAGGCAATTACAATGTCATTATTTGATTAATAATTGAAGAAGTTGCATAGGAATTTGCTCATCATGCAGGAATTCTGCTCTCCGCTGTATTTACAGTAATGCTTATTAAAATAAATACTGTACATTTAATCACGGAATCTAAAAATTCGTATTTCAAACTTTATTATCTGTAACCTGTGTACCACATGATAGAATAGCCTAAATATCTGTTTCAGAAAAAAAATCCTAAAACCTTAATTTCTAACAAATTGGTAATCTTGCATCTAAAATTGCTGAGCCATTAGTAGCAAAACAGAGATGTGCAGTCTTGTATCCTGAGCAATTGGATTTATTTGCATAAAATTTGGAGTAACATGCTTCAATTAAATTGAAACATTTATTAATGATAAACTCTTTTTAAGGGAGTATCATCTGAAAGAAAAAGAACGTCATTGAGAATCCTTAACAAATATTTACTATTTGATTTGATCATTCATTCCTTTTATTTATTTTAATTAATAATAATTTTTTGGCAGGATGTTAGATGTTTAAAGATACAATAATTTCCCGTGTTAAATTCAAATGACTTTAGGCTTCTGTTCACATCTGTGTTGTTTAACTCCATTATTCTGTTGCATCATAGCAACAGGACAATGACGGAAGTGCCGCATCCGTCACATGATGGACGTCAATGGCACCAGACGGACCCCATTATCGATCGTTTATCCCTATGCATTTTGCATCATGTCGTCGCCACATCGTTTTTTTACACAGGGAGATGTTCTGCCGCATAAAAAATGTGATCAGCTGATTTGTTGGCTGATTGCTGCCATGTTTACACGGGGCAGTGATCAGGGACAAACGTTCATATGATTGCTCGTTCCACCGATCATCAGCCCGTGTAAAAGGGCCTTTAGTGTGTGTAGGCTTCCTTATCTCATCTGTCACGATAGAGTTTATGATTGATCACAGTATTGAGTCTGGAAGAACAAGGGAGGCTCACACAGGACACTGATTAAATCCTCTGCCAGTTTTGCAGACGTATGTAGGCTCACAATTGTGGGATGGGGGACAGGGTGCAGTCAGTGCTTCTGGGTGTGGTAGAAAATCATAGCATCATCGTGCCCACCCCTTCTCCAGCTGATTTCAGAAACAACTGAAGAGTAGAGGTGGTGCCTTCAAAGTGGCGCAACTTAACCATTTGTGTCTCGATATAGAAGAAGTGTGTATTTCAAGGGAATCTGTCATCAAAAAACTATCATCCTTTCCTATATAGCGGTATGGGCGGCAAAAATCTGATAACAGACTCCCTTTAATCTAGCTGTAGTAACCTATTCATAAGACTTTGTGATCCTGTTTGTACATTTCATAAATCTTCTATTTTCTAGCTACATTTTACACATTTAAACTTCAGAATCCACTGTGATCACCGGGAATTCATGTCTTGTTTTTATATCTAAGGTGTATTTCCAGGAACAGCTGTTTGGCAATTAAGCCTGTCTTAGATCCTTTACAAAAAGGTTACGATCAGATAATAAAGTGACTTGAACTTTTCTTGGTCATTAGGGTGTACTTTTTAACCAACGAACATATGGACAGCACTGAAAACTGGAAGAGAGTGTAAGGTGGCAGCAATAATTAGTGCTCCACGAGATGCTCATTCAACTGAATCCAGGCTAAATAGCCATCCATTAAAAACTTGTCTTTCACATTATAATGGAAATATATGGAATCACTAGGGACAATATTAAATTAATTGCCTTCATTTACCGGTGGCCTGAGAGTAATGTCAAACACCATAGACATTGAATTCCTTCACTCTCTTATTTTATTTCTTACTAATGGGAGTTTTTTTTTTTTTACCATTTAATGCAAAATAAAGTATAGATATATTAGTATGGGACCTTCCCCTGTACACGGACATATACATGTAGCTACCGATCAGCTATAACATCAAAACCACCTGCCTAATATTGTGTAGGTCCCCCTAACGCCACCAAAACAACTCTGATGACCTGTCGAGGCATGAACTCCACAAGTCCACTGAAGGTGTCCTGCGGTATCTGACTCCAAGACATTAGCAGCAGGTCCTTTAACTCCTTCCTGCCACAGCCATGAGGAATTTAGTTTTTTGTTTTTTTTTTCCGATTTGCAAAAGCCATAACTCCTTTTTTTTTTTTTTACCCGTCGTTAAAGCTGTATGAGGGTTTGATTTTTTAACAAGTTATCGTTTTTCATGACCCTATTTGTACCATATAATATACTGGGAAACTACTTCCCATTCCACCCCACAATTTTTTTTCTTCCAAACAGCAATTTCTCCATTTGTTTTTTTGGGTTTGGTTTTTACCACGTTCATCGTGCAATAAAAATGACAATAGCAACTTCATTCTGTGGGTCAGTACGCTTACGGTGATATCAAATTTATATAGTTTTTTTTTATGTTTTACTACTTTTACAAGGAAAAAAACGAATTGTTAAAAATAAAGTTTGTTTTGCGTCGCCATATTCTGAGAGCCATTATTTTTTTTTTATTTTTTTGTCGAGCAGTACGAGAGCTTATTTTTTGCATGACGAGCTGTAGTTTCTAAAGGTACCAATTTGGGATACATGCAAATTTTTGATCACTTTTTATAAATAATTTTTTTTTTATTATTTTTTTTTTTTACTACTTTCACTGTCCGGTTTAAATAATGTTAAATTGTAATATTTCAGACATTTAAGGATGCGGTACCAATTATGTTTATTTATTTTTTCAATGCTTTAGGGGGAAAATGGGAAAATGTTTTTATCTTTTAAATTTAATAATTTATGTGTACATAAAAAAACAACCTTATTTGACTCTTTTTATTTTTTTATAAGTCTCCCTAGGGGACTTAAACCACGGATCGCTGGCACGATATACTAGCACAATATAATGCAATACTAATGTATTGGAGTATAATGTATTGCAGTGTATCATGATTCTGACAGTCCTCTATTAAGTCCTGCCAGAGACAGGGCTTAATAGAAGGACAAAGATAGCAGACCTGGGAGCCTTTATTAGGCAAATACAACGTACGTATAGAAAATCAAAGTAGAAACTGTTTTTTGGGGCGGTAACTCTACATGTCCTGAGGATTGAATGCTTCAGGGCTATGTCAGGGTTGAATAGTGTACTCACCCACTTCCCTCCAACACCCTGTACATTCATTACGCCAATTATTTGCTAAAGGCAATGTATGTCTTTGCTTATTGATTGACGTACACAATTTTATTTGTTCATGTAGATGTAACAATTCCTCTGCCTTATGCGACAATACCGTTAAAGTGGGGATATTTATCTGCATGTTTCTGCTGGTTTTCAGAACACTTGCTAATATTTGTGGGCACTGTGGCACTATGTGGGCTCTATGTGGGTTCTGGTATTATCTAGAGTGGGCAATGTGGCACTATCTACAGGGGTATTGTGGCACTATCTACATGGGCATTGTGGTGTTTTCTGGTGACTGGGACAAAAAAAACCTAAGGAATAAAACATCCATTTTATTTTTTAACGGCTATGAAAAACAGATGGCAAATGGCGGTTAAAAACGATCAGACGGCTGGGAAATGGATTAAAATTTTGAGACACACGGATGCAAAACAGCAATGAAAATCAGACAGTTGATCCGTTAACTGCCCTGTTTTTTTTTCACATTTTGTAAATATAGCCCTCTTCAGTCTTCGCTCACAGCGATCCAGGCTGATGGAAAGAGAAGAAGACTAATTGTTAGAGAGCTGCAACAGCGTAATATATCTATATAGATATATAGTAAAAAGAAAAGCAGCACAAAAAAAGAGAAAAAATCTCTATAATACTGTGTGTGCAAGCCTCTGGACCTCGACCTCCAGTCCCACATATAGATATCCAGAAGATAGGCAGCACTCCACATAAATTTGTCAAGTGAAAAATGATTTTATTCACCCATATAAAGTGCGGCTTTTCAGCCCCGGTGTGGGCCTTTCTCAAGCTAGTTTAACAATGTGCACAACACAGTTTATATGTCATAGGGACAAGTTGTGTTTTTTTAATAGCACCATTTTGAGGTACATATTATTTATTGATTAACTTTTATTAACTTTTTTTGGGGGGGGATAGAAAAAACTGAAATTTTGCCACTCTTTTTTGCATCCTAAATCTACGCCATTTACCATGTGGTATAAATAACACAATAACTTTATTCAACGGGTTGTTACGATTGTAACGATGCCAAATTTGTATAGATTTTGTATGTTTGACTACTTTAACACAGTAAAAACGCTTTTTTTTCAAAATTATTTGTTTTTATGTCTTCATATTTGAAGATCCATAACTTTTTTTTATTGTTCCGCCGATGCAGTTGTATGATGGCTTTTTTTTTGCTGGAAGACTTTTTATTGGTACCATTTTGGAATAGATGCGACTTTTTGATCACTTTTTATCACTTTTTTTTAAAGTCAGGACTCACAGGAAACGGCAATTGTTCGATAGTTTTTATTTTATTTTTTACGGCGTTCACGTGCAGGTTAAATAATATAATAGCTTTATAGTCGGGGTCGTTACGAACGCGGCGATACCAAATATGTGTAACTTTTTTTTACCTTATTTTGGTTTTTTAATAGTAAAGCAGTTTGTAATGGGAAAAAGTGTTTTTTTCATTTTTTTGTCACTTTTTTTTAAATTAACTTTATTAAACTTTTTTTTAAACTTTTATACTAGTCCCACTAGGGGACTTTAATATGCGATTCTCCGATTGCTTTTATAATACACTG
Source organism: Rhinoderma darwinii (assembly GCF_050947455.1). Taxonomy (NCBI): domain Eukaryota; kingdom Metazoa; phylum Chordata; class Amphibia; order Anura; family Rhinodermatidae; genus Rhinoderma; species Rhinoderma darwinii. The sequence goes on along the minus strand of NC_134689.1, from coordinate 176,855,648 downwards.
CAATACTTTTGTATTGCAGTGTATTACTGCCTGTCGGTTTAAAAAGGACAGGCATCTGCTAGGCAATGCCTCCGGCATGATCTAGCAGGCATTCAAAACAGGCAGACCTGGAGGCCTTTATTATGCCCCCGGCTGCCATCGGAGAGACAGACACTCGGCGATTTTATCGCCGGGTGTCGGTGGGGGAGAGAGGGAGCACCCTCCCTCTCTCCAAAACCACTCCGATGCGGTGCTCGCTATTGAACGCCGCATCTGAGGGGTTAAACGGGTGAGATAGATACTGATATCGATCTCACACGTTCTAGCAGGGACGCCCTCAGCTACCTCTGGTAGCTGAGAGCAGGGAGATTTAACGGCTTCCTGCTCTGTTTATTTATTCTGATGCAGCGCCGTGAAAAGGCTTATGCATCGGAATAAAGCCCATTAGTGGCCACCGTGAAAAGGTGTATTGGCGGTCACTAACGGGTTAACTGCGCATGTCTATGCAGGTGAATAATCACATTTGAACATGTGACGACTCTGACGTATCGAAGTCCTAGTTATTGGATGTCCACAATCCACTGTGTGTGCTACATTAGCATGCGCACAGCGAAGTCCACCGCGATCCATGTCTATATTAAAGAAGGGCAAGAGAATCAACTCTATCCCATACTTGTTCACATACATATGTTGTATAAATTATATCTATATTCATTGCTGTAAATAGATTGGTTCGGGGTACCGTTCATATTCATCTTCTGTTTAAGCACATATTTAAGAAGGACATTCTATTGTATCCGCATGGCAACCCGTACCAAAACAACCAGTCCCTTTCTCAAGAGAACCTAGTTCCTTGGTGACCAGACGCATCTATAAACAATATGTGCAGACCGCACACATTGCTCACCATGCATCAGTGTTCGGGAGACCAATTCGCAGTACTGGTTTCAGTACCGCACATAGAGTTTATCCAAATCTACATCCTCTAAACCGGTATCACCCCTAGCAACCATATGATTTCTTCTTTACAGAGAATATTATCCATCCAATAGAAAAACGTATAAAAAAAGGTCATGTTAATGTACATATTCTACATGCATAGACATTAAAAAATATTACCATAACTTGGCCTAAGTTTTAATACAAATAAATATATCAGGGCAGCTATGATTGTCTGGAGTCCCGTATAGTAGGTATTCCATTAAGATCACTTATTGGCCGAGGGTGAAAAATGCGGCAAACGGCGTCCAGGCAGATCAAAATCTGCATTTTAAGGTAGAATTTTCTGACTGCAAAAAACTCTGTGTGAGCATACCCTTAGACAAACATGGGAATAAATAATAGTAATTCAAAATATTACAATGTATTTAAGATAAAACATTTATATTTGGTAACCTAATATACATAGCCACCTATACAATAATATAATAGTGTAAAAAAAAAATATAAAAAAATATCGGAATTGTTTTAGTTGTTTTACAAATTATTAAAGTTTACCCAATAATATATCATCTAAAGTCATACCTACCTCAAGATGCTACCTGCCTTAAAGTAAAACTTTATCTCCTTCCCCCTGCCGCCATTTCCGCTTTTTCCTCCCTACTTTCCAAAAACCGTAACTTTTTTGCAGGACGTGTTGTTGTTTTTTATGGCACTATTTATTGTACAGTATAACGTACTGGGAAAAAAATATTTGTGGGGTGGAATGGGAAACAGTGATTCATCCATTGTTTTTTGGTTTTAATTTCTACGGCGTTCACCGTGCAGTAAAATTGACATATTAACTTTATTGTGCGGGTCATTACGATTACAGTGATACCAATTTGATATTTTTTTTTTTTTTACGTTTTGCTTCTTTTACAAGGAAAAAACAAATTGTTAAAAAGAAAAAAAATTTGGTGTTGCCATATTCTGAGAACCATAACTTTTTTTATTCTTCCATCGATTGAGTTGTGTTTTTTGTAGTAGATGAGGTGACCCAAAAACAGTGATTCTGGTGTTGTTGTTATTTTTTACACTGCAAACACCATGCGGTTTATTTTTTTTATATATTGTAATAGAGTTCAGACTTCTATTTATGTGGCGATACCAGTTATGTTGTGTTTTACATTCCTTTTGGGGAAAAATAGGAAAGGGCGTATATGTTGAACATTTTATATTTTTACTTTTTAATATATTGAATCAACTTTATTTAACGTTTTTATTAGTCCCCTTAAGAGACAGGAACCAGCGAACATTGGATCACTTGCACAATATACTGCATGTGTATACTGCATGTATTGCAGTATATTGCGATTTTGAGAAACTATTTTTAAGCTCCGCCTCTTACAGAGCGTAGTAAGAGTACCAAGATGGCAGCTCTGGAGGGGGCCTACATTAGGCCCCCAGACTGCTATTGTAACCATTAGCACCCAGTGGGGGGAGGGGCATATGGAACTTTAGTGGGGGCTGCCCCCCAGTTTCTAATGCCTTCGATCCCGCTCGTTACAGTGTATTGTAACATACAGCCAACATGCTCGTCTTATGAGTGGGCTCAGCCTGTGAGCACGCTCCATTCCCCCCCCCCCCAACCTCCTCTGTAAATATATTTTTGGATATAGGGAAAAGGTTAATTAAAAATACAAAAATAAAAGTCTGCATAGCTATACTTCTATTGAAAATGAGAAAAGTCAGATGAGTCCTGGAATAAATGGAATCAAGTGGTAAAAAAAAAAATTTGGTCTAATCCTTAAGACTATAATTAACTGTTTCCTAAAGGGGTGAGGTTTTAATTTTTTTAATTTTATTTTGCATCTGTTTGGCAAAGTATTGTTTTTGAAAAAAGAAAGTTAGCATTAAGAAAGGGGAGCCAGACATGTAATCTGTGATACTTTGTACTACTTTTGAATTTTATCATTGGATAATATACATCTTTCAGTGCTTCTGCTGGAATGATTGTGACCTTCATCCAGTACTCGGCTCTTGTGCAGTAGATTGCCGTTGGCTCTCTGATCTCGATGGCCTGTGAGTGATCGTTGATGGATTTAGCAGCTATGTATGGTGTCTGTTGAGTTGTGGTAATCAAAGCAAAATATTCACAAATGAAAAACTCTTGAACTTTTTTTTATAGACTAGTTTCAAAGTCTGAGCCCTTTGATAAATAAAAGCCAAAGATGTATCAAAGAAGTAAAATTCTATTGGGATTAATTTTCTGTGATCTAGCTGATAATATTTTTAAACCAGAATTTAACTTTTTCTTCACACTGAAGTGAACAAATATTTTTCGCTGTATAGATAGATAGATTTTCTCTAGTTTATATAGTCATCAGTATATTTACTTTACTGCACTCTAGACGATAGTTTACATAAGGGACATTTATACAGAAGTCGTAATTTTGGGACACATAATCACATCTGTCATCTTGCCTTACCCCTTATTGACTGAGTCTGTTTTGGCCTTTAGGATCAAGCCAGAATTTTAAAATCTGTGAAATTAGTGTGAACTAATAGTTTTGTATATCCAAGTGATTCTGATATTCTTTTTGTGGTGTGTTATGTATATGTGGTAAATGTAGGCCGATTTTATGATTTGTGTTTTTTTAGTAAAAGCACAAAAATGAAGAAAATTAAAAAAATACATAGTTTATCTTCCTTTGTTTAACTTGAATATGGTACACATGCACATATGTATGTGTGTGTATGTATGTATGTATGTATATATATATATATATATATATATATGTGTATATATATATATATATATATATATATATATATATATATACACACACACACAAAATAGAGCACAGAAGCAGCACTCAATAGCAAAAAATGAAATATATTCACCCAGCACAGCAACGTTTCACTTCCTCCATGGAAGCATTTTCAAGCAATTGTTTGAAAATGCTTCCATGGAGTAAGTGAAACGTTGCTGTGCCGGGTGAATATATTTCATTTTTTGCTATTGAGTGCTGCTTCTGTGCTCTCTTTTTGGTATACTACATTGGGAGAGCGTCACTCCCTGTTATTTGAAGCTTAGCACCTGCCACATTTGGTTTTCTGCACAGTGCTGCTGCTATCGTATGTTTGATTTTATTTTTATACACACATATATATATATATATATATATATATATATATATATATATATATATATCCACTCACCAGGCTGACCTCCAAACCTTGACTTCTATAGAATAATGGCACAAAAAAAGAGAGTGGCATAATGTAAAAATTAAAATGTATTCACCAATATTAGCATAAATTATACACATGCTGGATTTTGTAGTACTACAATTATGATATGTTATGATGAGATTGCACTTTTGCACTTTTTATTTTGTTCACAATTGATATCTCCAATTGTTCGTAATAAGATGTATAAATTATACTAATATTTGTAAACCTTTGCATGACATGGGTGTGTATATATACCCCAATACCACTTGTTCACTTTGCTTGAAAATGCCCCTATGGTAGGGTCGAAACGTCGCCTTTTCACTATGGGTGAATACATTTTCATTTTTACATTGTGTCCACTGGAGTTGCGCTCTTCTTTTTTTTTTTTTGTCCCATTTTATATGTACATTCTGCCCTGGGTGATTTTAATTAGTTTACTGCTGGCTCCTACCAATCCCAAGTATATGTAGGCCTAGTCCCAGTTTTTGGGGTATGGGGGGCGTGGGGACCCACCTTATAGAGGTCGCCCTGTCGTGGCAGGTGGGCTCACCACATTTTATCAAAATGTGCGCTAAGAACCTCACTATTGTAAGTGGATTCAGCAGCAATGCATATTTATTTATAGTTTTTATGTGGCACTAGTTTTCGCAGAGGGCTGTCACCGTTTTTGGATATTGTGTTTTGCAGTCTTCGCTTCCTTGCACCTGAATACATGTTTTGTTTAATTTTGTTGGATTGTGCTGATCAAATGTTGTTGTCTCTGTATTTATATACTAGTCCTTCTCAATGAATTAGAATATCATCAAAAAGTTAATTTATTTCAGTAATTCAATTCAAAAAGTGAAACTCCTGTATTATATAGATTAATTACACACGGAGTGATCTGTTTCCAGCATTTTTTTCTTTTAATGTTGATTATTATGGTAACCGTTAATGAATACCCAAAATTTAGTGTCTCACATAATTTGAATATTATATAAGCCCAATTTGCTAGACGGCTGCGCTGACTCTGGACTTGATATAACACAGTGGACCAACACCAGCAGATGACATGGCTCCCCAAACCATCACGGACTGTGGAAACTTCACGCTGGACCACAAGCAACTTGGATTGACGCCTCTCCACTCTTCCTCCAGACTCTGGGACCTTGATTTCCAAATGAAATGCAAAATTTACTTTCATCTGAAAACAGGACTTTGGAGCACTGAGCAACAGACCAGTCCTCTTAAAGGGAAGGTGCCATTACTTTATTTTTTTTTATCATATTGCTTTTAATATGATATTAACATACATTTTATTTATTTGTGTTTTCATGTTCTACTTTTTACTGTATTCTTATTTTACTTCTCTATGGGGGCTGCCATTTTTTTAAATCTCTGTATGTGTTGATTAACGACACATACAGAGATGGAATACGGCACATACAACCCCATAGAGAATGCGAAGGGAGCCGTTCCATTCTCAGAAGCATACGCCTGCGTCGCTCCCACACAGACCAAAATTAAGCTCATTCGCAGAGCTAAATGCGGCGCCATTTTTATGTGGACCGGAAGCCGCTGCCGGACAGTCAGATGACGACTTCCGGCCGCGTCTTCCGGCCATATGTTCAGGCGCAAGGAATAGGAGTGTAGACCAGCGGCGGTGGCAGGTAATTTATGTTCGTTATGTGATGTGTGTATTATGTTCGTGTGATACTGTCTGATGAGCCCTGTACCTAATCCTCCTAAACTGTGCAGTCGCTCAGAAAATGGCGGCACACAGTGTAGAAGGTTTGAAGATTCAAACCCTTCCTTCTCCTGGCACTAGCCAGAATAAGGGAGGGGGGATTGTGTGAGGACACTAGAGAGTGTGTCCACCCCAATTTGCAGTATAAATGAATGAGGTTGCTTTACCACATTGACCATGCTGCAATTTTGGGAACTGCTCCCTCTAGTGCCCACCAAATGTTGTAAGTTAAAATGTAATTTATAATATTTCCTGACTTCTCAAAAAATTAAAACAATATGTAATCACTTAAATAATAATTGTTTAACTGAAAAAAAAAAAAATCTTCAACTTTTATCCAATATTCTCAGAGACTAAGTTTTGGGTTTTCATTAACTGTTAGCCATAACCATCAACATTAAAAGAACAAAATGCTGGCAATAGATCACTCTGTAATTAAACTATATAATATGAGGTTAATTTTTAATTTGATTACTGAAATAAATTAATTCATTGAGAAGGACTAGTGTGTGTGTGTGTGTGTGTGTATATATGTATATATGTGTGTATATATATATATATTTGTAGAAAGAGAAGTGGGAGGCCCTGCTGCACAACTGAGCAACAAGACAAGTACATTAGAATCTCTAGTTTGAGAAATAGACGCCTCACAGGTCCTCAACTGGCAGCTTCATTAAATAGTACCCGCAAAACGCCAGTGTCAACGTCTACAGTGAAGAGGCGACTCCGGGATGCTGGCCTTCAGGGCAGAGTGGCAAAGAAAAAGCCATATCTGAGACTGGCTAACAAAAGGAAAAGATTAATATGGGCAAAAGCACACAGACATTGGACAGAGGAAGATTGGAAAAAAGTGTTATGGACAGACGAATCCAAGTTTGAGGTGTTTGGATCACACAAGAACATTTGTGAGACGCAGAACAACTGAAAAGTTGCTGGAAGAGTCCCTGACGCCATCTGTCAAGCATGGTGGAGGTAATGTGATGGTCTGGGGTTGCTTTGGTGCTGGTAAAGTGGAAGATTTGTACAAGGTAAAAGGGATTTTGAATAAGGAAGGCTATCACTCCATTTTGCAACGCCATGCCATACCCTGTGGACAGCGCTTGATTGGAGCCAATTTCACCCTACAACAGGACAATGACCCAAAGCACACCTCCAAATTATGCAAGAACTATTTAGGGAAGAAGCAGGCAGCTGGTATTCTATCTGTAATGGAGTGGCCAGCGCAGTCACCAGATCTCAACCCCATAGAGCTGTTGTGGAAGCAGCTTGACCGTATGGTACGCAAGAAGTGCCCATCAAGCCAATCCAACTTGTGGGAGGGGCTTCTGGAAGCATGGGGTGAAATTTCTCCGGATTACCTCAGCAAATTAACAGCTAGAATGCCAAAGGTCTGCAATGCTGTAATTGCGGCAAATGGAGCATTCTTTGACTAAAGCAAAGTTTGAAGGAGAAAATTATTATTTCAAATAAAAATTATTATTTCTAACCTTGTCAATGTCTTGACTATAAATTCTAGTCATTTTGCAACTCATTTGATAAATAAAAGTGTGAGTTTTCATGGAAAACACAAAATTGTCTGGGTGACCCCAAACTTTTGATCGGTAGTGTGTATGTGTATATATATATATATATATATATATATATATATATATATATATATATTAAAAAAACTCTCTTTTTCCTTAATTAGTTTACCTTAAAATGTGTTACTCAAGTATGCCTTTGTGTAGGAATATGCTGCATACTTATCATTAGGAGACAAATAGAACAGAAGCGTTGTGGATTTTGTTTTTTATTACTTACTCTTTTGGAGGATGTGGGCTCTACTTTTCTGTATGTCCCTAACAATGCATGCACCTATACATATGACTGTGTCTTGCTAAGAAAGCAGCTGTCCTGCAATTGTGTCAGTCCTTAGCCATTATGAACCGCATTCTGGTCTAGAATAAAGTAAGTTTGGGTGGGAAAAATATACTGTATTGGAAAAAAGGGCAATGAAAAATCAAAAAATGGAGGGATACTGTATGCAAATATGTGAAAAACTCAAGCATGTTCACAGCATGAAAGAACATTTGTAGGGCTATAATTATTTTTCAAAGGGAAAGGTCATACATTTCTTTAGCCCCATCAACCCCTCTATCAGGGACGAACATGCCAAACAATTCAGCACACCATAACAGGTCCCTGTCCATCAAGGTAGGAACCAAATTGTGCACACAAAAAAACAATCACCTACGGAATGTATAAAGGAGCAGTGTCCAACACGGTCTATAGTGACAGTAAAAGATTACCAGTCCCCAAAATAATGTCCGCTTTACTACAACTATTGTCGAGCATACAAGGTTCACCAAAATCCCAAATAAAGCCCATATAATAGTATTAAAGGGAATGTGTCGCAAATTAAAACTTTTTTTAAGTATCGTTACTTATTTCTATTATATTTTTTTACGTTTTTTGCTGTATTTCTTTTTTCTTCCACATGGTGGAAAGTATTAAAAATCAAATAATAATTTGACATGTTTTCCTATGTTGGCCACCAGGGGGGAGCACTTCCCAGAATTACAGCAAGGTGAATAAGGCAAAGCAACCTGACTCACAGCTGCTGTAAATGTGGGAGGGAATCTCACCCCCCCCCTCCCACAAGCCAAGAAAAGGTGTCTTCAAATTGCTAAGCAGTGTCCGGCAGCCATTTTGGGTGTGTTATAGGACACACCAAAAGGCTAAGGGTATGTTCACACGCTTACTAAACAAAGGGAAAACAGCTCATGATTTTCAGCCATTTTTTAATCAAACTCGCGTTTTTCAACTGACGTTTTTGGAGCTGTTTTTCTATAAAGTCAATGAAAATCGGCTCCAAAAACGTCCCAAGAAGTGATGCGCACTTCATTTTGGTGGGCGTCTTTTTACGTGCCGGTTTTGGAAAACGACCACGTAAAAAACGCCCTGTCGGAACAGAACGCCGTATTTCCCATTGAAACCAATGGGCAGATGCTTGTAGGCGTTCTGCTTCCGATTTTTCAGCTGTAAACATTGTGTGTGGCCTTACCCTTAGGGCTTATTGAAACTAACGGGATATACGTCCGTGCAACGCGCGTTGCACAGACCTATATTAGTCTATGGGGCCGTGCAGACAGTTAGTGTTTTTTGCGCAGCGTGAGTCCGCTGCGTAAAAGTCACGACATGTCCGTTCTTTGAGCGTTTTTCGCTCATCACACACCCATTGAAGTCAATGGGTGCGTGAAAACCACGCATGTCGCACGGAAGCACTTCCGTGGGACGCGCGTGATTCGCGCAACAGCGGTGAAAAGGATGAATGGAAACAGAAAAGCACCACGTGCTTTTCTGTTTACAAACATCCAAACTAAGTGTCATAATGATGGCGGCTGCGCATCATACGGGGATGACACACGGAGCTGTTAAGTGGCTTTTGCGCATGAAAAAAACGCGGCGCTTTGCGTGCGCAAAAGGCACTTAACAGCTCCGTGTGTCAGCCCCGTATGATGCGCGGCTGCGTGATTTTCGCGCAGCCGCCATCATTATGACACTCCGTTTGGATGTTTGCAAACAGAAAAGTACGTGGTGCTTTTCTGTTTTCATTCATCCTTTTCACCGCTGTTGCGCGAATCCCGCTTCCGTGCGACATGCGTGGTTTTCACGCACCCATTGACTTCAATGGGTGCGTGATGCGCGAAAAACGCTCAAAGAACGGACATGTCGTGACTTTTACGCAGCGGACTCACGCTGCGCAAAAGACACGGACTGTCTGCACGGCCTCATAGACTAATATAGGTCCCTGCGACGCGCGTGAAAATCACGTGCGTTGCACGGACGTATAACACGCTAGTTTAAATGAGCCCTTAGAATGATGAAAGTGAAGTGAATGACTTTTCAGTTGACCGGTTCACACGCCGTGTATTTGATACGTTTTTTTTTTTGCACATTTTACGTGCAAAAAAAAACACATAAAAAAAACGCTTGATTACACTGGATTTTGCGTGTTTGGGGGGATTTGTGTGTGTGGGGGGGTGCTCGCCGCTGATTCTTCAAAACAGCTGATAAGCGGCTATGAAGTATCAGCGGCGCCCGTGCACACTCCGCTCTGCCACACACGGGAAGTCTTAAAAGGGTCGTCCAGGAAAACATGGCGCCGCACCTGTCCTCAGGTTGTGTGTGGTATTACAGCTCTGTCCTATTCACTTCAATGGAGGTGAACTGCAATACCAGACACAACCTGAGGACAGGTGTGGCGCTGTCTCTCCAATCCGGACAACCCTTCTGTCCTGAGATGACCCGACGGGGGAGGCGGGTGTCAGAGCCACCCACCGCCATCACTGCAGACAGAACCACACAACTACGGCATGAGGGCAGGGCTTGTCCTGAGTGCACTGTCTCTTGTTATGGACAGATTTATAGTCACATGAACCCCGTCTGATGAACCGGTAACCTAGGTCCGATCACATGACAGAGGGGGTCACCAAAAACCCTGTGCACCCTCAGCCCGTCCATCCAGACCTTTCCTGGTTATATCTGCTTTTGGGAAAGCTGGGTGACCACCATTACCCCTCCTACTGGAGTGTGTTTAGGGATGTGACTAATGAACCTCTCACACTCCAGTAGGAGGGGGTAATGGTGGTCACCCAGATTTCCCAGACCCCTGAACGGTAAATCTCTCTAGTTGTGCTGAGACTGTTTGGGGATGTGACTAATGAACCTCTCAGTCTCAGCACAACCTCAGAGATTTACCGTTCAGGGGTCTGGGAAAGCTGGGTGACCACCATTACCCCCTCCTACTGGAGTGTGTTTGGGGATGTGACTAATGAACCTCTCACACTCCAGTAGGAGGGGTAATGGTGGTCACCCAGCTTTCCCAGACCCCTGAACGGTAAATCTTTCTAGTTGTGCTGAGACTGAGAGGTTCATTAGTCACATCCCCAAACAGTCTCAGCACAACTAGAGAGATTTACCGTTCAGGGCTTTCCCTGTACAGTTGCATCATGTGTCCTTCATAAAGGGGGAGGGTCCCGTCGCGCGGGGGGGGGGCGTTAGGGGTGGGGGCCCATCGGGGGGGCCGTTAGGGGTGGGGGCCCGTCGAGGGTCACAAGAGCGGTGGTCTGTGAGATAGAGAGTGGGGCAGACAGAGAAACACATATCTTACCTGCTGTGCAGCTGGTCTTCATAATGGCGCCTGCTCTTTCCCTACAAACAGCTGCTCTGCTGTGTAACTCTGACCTGCGTCTGCGCAGTACAGAGCCAGAGAGCAGAGTCAATGGAACGGCTCCCGTTCATTGTGCCCTATTCACTGTAGCTGCCGTATTCCATCTCTGTAGCTGCCGTATTCCATCTCTGTATGTGTCGTTAATCCACACATACAGAGATGAAAAACAAAATGGCAGCCCCCATAGAGAAGTAAAAGTAAAACACCAACACACAAATAAATAAAATGTGTTTTAATAACATACTAAAAGCAATATTATATAAAAAAAAAAATTCTGCGACACCCGTCCTTTAAGGAACGGATTGCTTATTAGAAATCCTCTAAATAATAAAAATTGCCCATACTATCTCACCAAACAACTTAATGAGCAGATATGACATCTTTATGTGGCAGAACATTGTCCTAACAACAAAAAAATAAAACTAGCTTTTGACAAAATTTTAGTTTGAATTAATTTCAGACCCCATTCCACTTTCTATCCTTTTGAGGTATATCCCAAATGACTCAATCTAAAAAAGTAGATCCCCTTGCTCCCAAAGTAATGTAATAGAAAAAGATCTGCTTTAAGCATAAAAAAGTACAGAGGGAGAGGAGACCTTGATAAGTGATTGTTTGAATGCAAGTGTAGTTGTTAATAATGAATTTGTTGTATCTGGCACACAATTGGAAGAGGTGTCAGCGAAGCATATTTTAACCCCTTTACGACTGCCCACTGTCTTTTGACGATCACTTCAGTTAAATAAAGGTAAAAAAAAAAAGTTTCCCCTCTGTGTCCTTTCACAAAATCAATTGTCTCCCTCACACATACTGTGACAAAAAACAATTGTTTTCACTAAAATTTACAGTATAAATAATACATAATAATATACTGTGTGTATGTGTATATATATATATATATATATATATATATGTGTGTATTATACTATAAATGATATTAGTGATTGAGAGTTTGATGTCGTTTGGTGTAGAGTTAGAAAAATAAATCATAAAAAACCGAAATAAATAAAAGGCTTTTTTTTAATTATCATTCGTGTTCTCGGTTGTATTTTTTTGAAGTTTAGTAGGTTGCATATTCATTATGGCTGCCAGAAAATACAGAGTTGAGGAAGCATATACCCTGCTGTGATCAGATTGGAACACTGATTCAATATCTGAAGTTGACATTTTTCTTGAAAGTGACAGAGAATGCGTTGTTTGAAGTGATTCCTCTGAAGTTGCCACAACGTCAAGTACAGTGTAGAGTTCAGCCCCTGAAATTGCACTACCCCACCCTCCCGAAACAGATTTAGTGTGGGTACTCGCAAAGTAATTCACTCCTACAATAAGTGACTTTACTGCTACTCCTGGCATAAATCCCAGTATCAGTGATTTTTCCCTACTTGAAGTTTTTTTAAAATCTTTAGTACTGACTAAGCGTTAAAACACATTGTACAGAAAACTAGTTTGTACGCCACAAGACAGTACATGACACGGTAAACCCTCCTCTAATTATTCTGGGTTGTGGACTCTCAAAAATGCAAGTGAAATTAAATTATTACTGGGCCTCACCCTTAACTTGGGAATCATTTAAAAAAAAAATAATCCCTCCCATTCGTTATCAAGTCCCATACATGCAACTCCCATTTTTTGCCACGGACCAGTTTTGAAATGCTTATTTGGATTTTAATGATAACCTGTGGGTAACCTCTTCCAGCGACATTAGCCATGACTGGCTATATACAGTAAATAAAGGGCTTTACTAAATTTCCCCAAATGGTCACTAACTTTTCCACAAATTCTGCATAAATCAACAGTAAAATCAAATATAAGAAACTTTGTAATATATCTGATCTTACGAAAAAAAATCCTCCTTTAACACTTTTATCAGCCCTCCCCCCCCCCACGCGCACCATAAGTATACAATCTGTATTCTCATAAACTACAGAACATTACGAAGTCATAGCACGTCATGTCTGTCACTTCTTTATGTTGCCCTCATACAGGGCAACATAAATACGTGACAGAACCGCTTTAAAAGACCGCTGTCGTGAGACAGCGGCACTTTTAATTAGAGTGTAGGGGTTTCTGTATAAAAGTGCTTAAAAAAGGATGCGCATGCTGTTTCAGGAGAAGCAACCGGGATACATCTGGATAAGCTCTGCTGTCAGGTGAACTCTGAAAGAACTGTATTTGAACGTTACTGTAAGAGTTAATTCGTTTCCTCTTCCTACTCAAGTTTAAACAAATATCATAGTCACATTTACTGTTTGACAGGTTGAGATCACCAAGAGACGTCTTATGTTGAGAAAAAGTTCTTCGAAGTTTTACAATGGCAATGAAATCCTTAATCAGCTTCATGGTTATTGATAGTAATTATCTTTTGTTCAGGTGCTGTGCGGCTTCTTGCATCCTTCTGAGGCTTGTAATGCTTTCTACCAGTAACTTTATTGACTAATTAAAATCTCTGCTATTTAATATTGCATTACAATATAAACTCTGTATGCCATTGTAAACCTCCACTAGGCTTACACTTCAGTGAATTTAACACATTCTCACTTTGCAATGACAAAGAGTTGCAAGATTTTCTAGATTGATTGAATACACAGCCATTTTCATTTGTAATTGTAGGGCTTAGTATAATTATAATGTCTAATTAATATTGCCTATTTATTTGTATTTTAAGTAATTAGTAACTGCATGGAGTATTTATTTTAAAGGAGTTCCCCAGTTATAATAAATTGATGGCCTAGCTTTAGTATAGGCCATTAATATCTGATCGGTGGGGGTCCAACTCCCAGTATCTCGCTAATGAGCTGTTTTCAAGGGGCCGTGGCGCCCATGCGAGCGCTAGTTCCCCTTCATTCTTTACCTGCTCGTTCTGTGAATAGTCGACACACTTGAAATGGCGGTTCACAGTATTACAGCCTTCTCCCATTCACTTAATTTTTATACATGAGGCCAATTTTCCATTCAGTTGTATTTCTGGCAGTGCATGTGAGTGTTTCCTTGGAGAAAAAGATCAAATATATCAATAGAAAAATTAAACAATTTAAAATGTGGAGACGAAGTTTGTTAAAAGGATTCCACTGAAATCAGAAATAACCATGTTATGTAATAAACATAAAAATTAAATTTTTCTTGTAATTAACATATAAGCATTCTTACTGTGGAATGCAGCCTGAAGCATTCTGGGTTTTGTCTGGGTTCTATCCAAAAAAATAAACAAATAAAGAAATTATATATATATATATATATATATATATATATATATATATATATATATATATATATATATATATAAAATTTTATTTTCATAATTTTTCTCTAAATTTAGTATTTAAACTTTTCAATTCAGAAGAATTGTATTTAATCCCATCCACCTCCTACCGGATAAGAGCTCTGTATGTATTACCAACAGATATTTCTATTGATATCACCACTATTAGTTGATTTTTATTATTATGAGTTTAGTAAGCCATACTGTATTCTCAGATCCGTAATTGCCAGGTAGACATGACTCAACCTTTTGGTCTTAAAAATTAAAGGCCAAAGCAATATCCTTGATGGAATTACAGCTTTATTATGCTTAGGTGAAAATGCTTTAGGACCTATATTGCACTTAAATGTTTAATGCCATGCTGTCAACATGGATTCAACTGACGTGTGAGTTTTATTGTTATCTTTTCTAATATAAACTGTACGGTACAGTTCTATCATCAGTGCAAATATACATTTTTTAGCCATACTTTAAAAAACAAAGCAGTACATGTTTGCTGCATTTCTTGTTACCATATTTTATTCTATTAATTTAGAATGTCTTAATATTTGTACCACTGAATACATAGAATTTGAAGATGTCCCTAAAACATTGAATGCGGTTAGTTAAAGGGTGTGAAACCTACAACTTTCCACAGATTATACTGTTTATTTAATTATGACAACAACATAATTTCTAAACATACCCAAAACTATTTTAGAAAACAAAAAAAACATAGTTGACAGAACTATCTAAATACTGTACACCATTCTAAAAAAAATCAATAGGACGGTGTATGTATGTGCAAAGATAAAAGGAAGTGAAGCGGCATAGGTCCCGATTAATGGGATGGTGTCACGCTGTCCTGTATCGGGCAAACCACAGCCGATCATCTACAATCTTTCCGCCAGTATTCGGACAACAGCACATCTCCAATAGTATCCAATAAAGGTATATTTATTCCTCACATTGAGCATAAAATAGCGATGTTTCGACCCATTGTCAGTGTAGGGTCTTTCTCACGGCTTGAGAAAGGCCCTACACTCACAATGGGTCAAAACATTGCTATTTTATACTCAATGTAAGACAAATAAGTATACCTTTAGTCGATACTATTGGAGATGTGCTGTTGTCCGAATACTGGTGGAAAGAGTATATTTTTGTGAACACAGTATAAATTTATCCACAAATTAACACAAAGATTAAGTTAAACTATACATAATATGGGTAAGAATTGAAGAACACCCACTGAACTTTAATCCACTATGCCCCATTATTGCAACTATGAACCACTGCACTGCCCAGCACCTGAAAGGCGTTGTCAGGGGGTACTGAGACAATGACAGTCAGCAGTATTTCTAGAGTTATCAATCGATTATTCAGTTGCTGTTATTCTTACCAAACCGCTTGTGTTTTCTATATGGCGCATGATGAGTGTAATGGTGTCAGTGCCTGCTTTTGCCGGACGTCCGGGGGCAATAAGTGCGTAAGTCTGATCTGCACATCTTGCATACCCTATTCCGATGTCATGCGCAAGACACATCAGATGTCACCCATGTTTGCACACACTACAGAAAGCATCTATATTCTTATTTATGTAATGACAGACATGTTCGCAATTATTTTAATAAACCGAACCATTAGAATTATTAGTATACACCCCAATCACTAGCATGTGAGGTTGACCCACAAGGATACTCTGTTTCATATAATTAAAAAGACATGCCCCAGACACCCTACATGTTATATAACCAATAACGTATAATATGCTTAGAAAGTTGCAGATCCACAACTAAATAAATATTATAGACTTGCATATAATACACATACATAGAAATAAATGCATAAAACATGATTACAATACAGAAATCACACCAGTGATGCCACTACGCAAGGAACGTTTCAATAACCATAAATGTAATTTGATTATCAGTTTGTTAAAGTTTACCTATCATTTAAAAAACTTTCTAACATGACATAGTGTTATGTCAGAGATTTAATTGGTGGGGGTCCGGATAATGAGATTGCCTAAAGGATGGGGAAAAAGCTTTTTCTATTAGCCTATATACTTCTAATCCCACCTCTCCAAAGAAGCTCCGCTGTCAGCTAAGCGGTTTTGTTCTTTCATTCCAACTATCAGGGAGGGTGTCCACACCCGGACATGTCAGAAGAAGGTTTTTAAATAGCAAGAGACTGCATAAGGGTTTCTACCTATTTTGCTCTGAGTTTGGCCACAGGGACTACAAGGAAAGGTGAGCGGTTTCCATCTGTCCCCGTTTTTGTGGTGTTGTGTGGTGGTCAGTGTTGCTGTAAAACTGTGTCTGTGGGGGGACGTGGCCCAGAGCCCAGGTGGCTTAGACTGGCAGCATGGGTGCTGTTGCTCTCCTGGGTTGCTCCCTCTGCAGGTGCTGTGTTGCAGTGGCACTGGTTGTCATGCACTGCACTTGATCGAGTAGGGACCTACTTTAAAGCGGTCGACGTGAAGTGGCAAGTGGGCTCCTACAGTTCGATCAAAATGTAAACTAAGAACCTCATGTTAATAAATTTTTTAATTTTGCCGATCCAGGTTTACTTCTCTCCCATTGTGATTGCATACATTCATATGCTTACCTTTTTGGCCTTTGGCATCACGTGCTGTGTAGACCACGCTGCTGGGGTTCTCTGTGTTGTAGTCTGCATTGATGGCACACTCTTGTAGTAAAGGCGTTGGCCAGGACATTACACAGTAGCAGCTCCCACTGACACCACTAGTGCTAAATGTTCAAGTAATTTCCCCCTTATCCAAGATTGGACTATTTTTTATTAGCTGTTGAGATTTCTGGACCATTGAGTTCCAGAAGAATGGAATTTTACTGTTCTCTACTATTGAACAATGAATAGTCTGGTTTAGTCTGATTCTATGACCAGTACAGTAGATCAGTTTTATAAAATAGTATGGTCCAGATGTACCAAGACTGGCTTTTTAATACACTGGTCAAACTCAGAAACTTGTCGGAGTAAATTGCAAGTAATTTATTAATAGGTGTAACAGTAAATCTGTTGACCCCATCCCTTTCTTTTCTTTTTCAATGCCGGGCACAGTGTAAAAGTAAAAAAAAAAAAAACGCAAATGCTTGTGCAAAACAGTAATTCGCATAAATATGCAGCTTTTTGGCGCAACTTATGTGGAGCTAATCGCATAATAAATGAGGGCCCACAATATGTTTGTTTTCCTTCCAATGTATTTTTAGACGATGCCATAAAGTAATGTGGTCTTAAATTATCCTTCTTACTAATTCTTTAACCTTGCTTAGTACCACCTTTAATGTGAAATGAAGCTGTAGACATGTACTGTGTCTTAATATTGGAAATGGAAAGTATATAATTTTACTCCCTCATTGTTATGCACTGCAACGATAATGATACGGCTCCTTTTGCTAGATACAGACTTATCTTTTCTGTTAAATTAAGAATGGGATGATGAGGGACCTATGCTCACTTCATAACTGAATTCATTTTTCACTTAAATGATATTTTCAATTAATGTGCATTCTTTGCCAATATCTTTATTACTAGAGTGATAGATGATGATTTTGCAATCTGCAGTGTAAAAAGCCTGTATGTTTGACTTAGTCATTTTTTTAAATATTTTTTAGCATGCATTTACAATAAAGGTGTACTACAACAAATTTGAGTTTTATTTGACCCTACACTTATGGTCAGTCAGAGCATTGAAGGGAATGTGTCATAAAAAAAATAAAATGGTATATTGTTTAACCCTTTCACGACCAAGGGTCATTGATGCATTGATTCCCCGTTGTCCAGGTCAAAGTTTCCATTTCTGATATGTACTTCTTTAAGCGATAATATCTTTGCAACCACTTTTTATATCATAATTATTTGTACTTTATTTTTTGCCAAACTTATTCCATGTTTTACGTTTTTAATATGAGCAGACGAATCACAATTACAAGTTTTGTAATTTTTATATATGTATATATATATATATATATATATATAACGTATATAAAAGGCAACACTCCGTAAATAATGAAATAGTACGCAATTGGGCCTTTCTCAAGCCTTGAGAAAGGCCCCATTGATTAGGGTTGAAATGTCGCGTTTGGTGAATAAACTGATCCTTTTTCACTATTTACGGAGTGCTGCTTCGTGTCTGGGGATACATTGTTAAAATTTTGGGACACTGTTAAGTGTCCAGCGAAGACTTGCACCCTACTTCTATTTCTGAGACGGTGCCGCTTTTTTATTGATTTTATAATATGTACGGATGCAGCCATCTTTAACTTGACTGATAACTTTTTGGAGCGTGATATGACACAACAAAAGTTATTGAAAAGTCATTCAAAAATTCAAGATAAGGAATCTAGCCACTGTCTGTAATGTGTGTGTATGTATATATATATATATATATATATATATATATATATATATATAATACACTGTTGCAGCTCTGTAACAATTAGTCGTCTTCTATCTAAGTCAGCCTGGATCGCTGTGAGGGGAGAGGGAAGAAGGCTATAAGGTTACAATCACACGACAGTGGGAAAAAAAAAGGCCATTGGAAACAGATCAACTGTCAGTTTTTTATGGCCGTTTTGCATCAGTGTGTCTCAAAATTTTCATCCATTTCCCAGCCCTCTGACTGTTTTTTGCCATCTATTTTTCATGGCTGTTAAAAAATAAATAAAAAATGGATGAATTTCATTTGTCAGGTTTTGTTTGTCCCAACCCCTAAAAACACCACAGTGCCTATGTAGATAGTGCCCACTGTTGACTGTGTCCACACACACTGCCCATGAAGATTTCGCCACAGTGTCCCCATGTAGATAGTGCCCATATAAAGTCACAGTGCCCATGTAGATAGTGGCACAGGGTCCCCTGTAGATTGTGCCCATATAGTGCAAGTGCCAATGTTGATAGTGGCACACACCCCTAGATAGGGCTACACCCCCTGTAGATAGCACCACCCCACCTGTAGATAGCACCACCCCCTGTAGATTGCACCATTGAATCTCCCTCTAGAAGCGAAATCCCCAGATAGCACGGTGCCGACTCTTTGGCCGGGGATTGTGCTCCTAGAGGGAGCCCCGGACACGGACATCACCTTCCATATATGGACGGTGACATCAGGGACTCCCTCTAGAAGCTGAGTCTCTGGCCAATGTGTCGTCAACTCTTTAGCCAGGGATTCCGCTTCTAGAGGGAGCTTCAGTGGCACTATTTACATGGGGGGGGGGGGTGGTGTGGCGCTATATACAGGGGGTGTATTACTGCATCTCAAAGCCCCTAACATCACTGTCCTTATCTGGACAGTGATGTCAAGGGCTTTCCCAAGACAGCTGTCCGCTGCCAGAGCGCTTTCCATGCTCTGGCCAGGGACTACATTGGGGACAGAGCCAGCAGACAGGAAAGTGCAGCTTCAGTGTGAGCAGCGCTGTACTTCTAAGCTCCCTAACAGTGATCAAACACATGGTTGTTTGATGAAACTAAGGGGGAGAGGTGCCGGCACTTGTGGAGAGAGCCGACAGACTGGAAAGTGCAGCACTGCTCACAGTGAAGCAACACTGCACAAATTAAACCCCGTTCCAGACTGCCAACTTTTATATACGTGACAACTGCTAGGGCATTGGCAATTGGAATGTATATAGCTGTATGACTGTCGGTAAGGGGTTAAATAAAGTTTTTATGTTAAGCCTATTTTTAAGAATGGTTTGTGATGTCATTATCTCTATTAAATAATCATCCTAAAATCTTGCAGTTTTCACACTGGCCATTGAGCCTCACATTAGACTGACACTTCCTGTTCTGTAGAGATCACTTCTCATCTAATTATGATCACAGAATCACAATGAAAGGTAACACCTCTATATATAGATAACACCGGTTCCACCGTTGACAATAGGTGATTGGCAAAGCTCCCCCCCTATCCCTTTTTGCACAGGTCACAAAGCATGCCTAGAACAATTTCCCAAAGTCAAAATGTCCCCCCCTGTTCCTATGGTCCATGTGGCTGCTGTAAAGCATATCTTTAAATCCTGTTAACAGCAGCTTACGCAAGATAGCTGCCTCATAAC